>NC_026656.2:5372845-5992898 GCF_000004075.3 Cucumis sativus
AATTAAAAAAATTAAAAATTAAAAAAAATTAAAAAAAAAAAAAAATAAAAAAAATTAAAAAATTAAAAAATTAAAAAAATTAAAAAAATTAAAAAAATTAAAAAAAATTAAAAAAAATTAAAAAAATTAAAAAAAATTAAAAAAATTAAAAAAAGTAAAAAAAAGTAGGATAATAATAATAATAATAATGAATAAATAAAAATAATAAATAATTAATAATTAATAACAGAAAAAAAATGTAAAAGATGTAAAAAAAAAATAATAAAATAAGGTTTTCCTTGTGGTTGAAATCAAAGACCAAATTTAAAGAAAGAAAAAAAAAAAATAAAAAATTTGTTTTTTTTTAATATACTATGATTAAACCCCATTTAAAAATAAATAAATAAATAAAAAGGAAATATGTCAAATTTTATAAAAATGTGAAACTTTGTTTTTTTTTTTAAAAAAAATATAATAATAATAAGACTTTGGATAAAATAAGCTAGATAGAAAAATGACATAGTGTTGGTATCAAAACTTTTAAAAAAAAAAAAAGGCCCTCAAATTTATTCTAATGTTATTTAACTAATAACAGAAGAATTAATCTGAGCGAGGATTTTTCATGTGCTTGCACGGGAGTCGAAACCCCTCGAAAGTCAACACTACTTCATCCTCAATTCTAGTCCTATAAGGTTGTAGCCCGGGTAGAGGGCTTGTGAGTGTGTGTAAATGCATGATGACATAAAAATAAGTAATAAAAAAAATAATAAAAAAAAAAAAATAATACCAATAACATAGTACAAAATATTACATCTGAATCAAATAAAAACAAATAATTAAGTGAACCAACATATTATAATATAATAATAATAAAAGATAAAATATATGGCTCGACTCTCCAAAATCCCCAGTGGAGTCGCCAAGCTGTCGCGACGTGATCGCTACGCGGAGCGGCCGACCTCCCCGTTTATTTATTTTAATAAAGTTTTGGAGTCGCCACCAACATATTAGGGTGTGATTGGTCACCCAAAAAAAGAAAAAAAAAAATGGTCTGCATACATTCAGAAATTTAAGTTCGGGAGTCAGTTGTGTGTAGGGAAGGTGTTAGCACCCTACAACACCCAAAAAAATGGTTACCCAATTTTATCTTTTAAATTAAATTATAGAGGTTCACAAAAAAAAGTTTTATTTAGGTTTTGTTTAAATGTCCCAGCTTATCGATTCATATCGAAGAAAGTAAAACTAAGCATGAATTGATGATTATGGTGGCATAGGAGCCATTAGAAAAATTAAGTTTATTTTTGTTTTAAAATATTTTTATTCACCTTAAGAATATTAAGATACCAACACTTGATATTTTAATCTCTATCATAGGTGTTTAATGAAAAATTTCATATATCTAGAATTAATAAATTCATAGAAAATACTACTCAGTCTCATTTAAAAATATGAAATGTGTTAATTTAAAAAAAAATAATCTATTAATTAAATTTCAAACGAAAAAATTTCATGTATTTATGGATTTTAAATTATAAAATCCATAAAAAACAATACTTTTTCTCCAATTTACATTATTATAAAAAAAATAATAACAATGACAAAACATTATGAAATTTGAAAAATACTTAGGTGTAATATGCTGAGATAAAATAAATACATTGATAATATATGCAAAATGTAAAAGATATTAATGTAGGATGCAAGATAATTAATTAATACAACATATGCAACATAATTAATTAACTCAAAATGATGCAAAATAATTGATTAATGCAGGATGCAAAATAATTGATTAATGCATAATTAAACGAGGCCAAATCATAATTAAACGAGGCCAAATGGATATCAAATAATAATTAACAGTTGAATGCTAAAGTAGGTTTGGCCCAATATGCAAATAAATAATATTGCAAATAAATAATCGCACCAAAATGAATATCAAATAATTATAGCCACATATGCATACTGATTAATTAATACATCATGCAAATAATTAAAATGAGGGAGTGAAAATGTCACATACAAGTTGCTAATTAATTAATAGGCCAAATGAAAAATGGTTGTTGCCAAATATTAATTATATCATGCATAATTATTAACATGGATAATATATGGATAGCAGTAATTATTAACGGAGTATGCCATATGGATACATGGATAAAGTAATTAACAAAGACTGTAAAATGGATGCCAATGAAGAATGAGTATTACTAAATACAGGATGATAATTGATTAATTATGCATAATTATTAAAGCATGTTATATGGACATAAGTAATTAACTGTAAAATGGGTGCCAATAAAGAATGAGTATTACTAAATACAGAAGGCTAATTGATTAATTATGCATAATTATTAAGGCATGCCATATGGATATAAGTAATTAACTGTAAAATGAGTGTAAAATGGGTGTCAATGAAGAATGAGTATCCAAATACAAATATATGATGCTAATTAATTAAAAAGAAATTAACACAGGATAGATGCCTAGTAATAAAAGAAAATTAACACAGAATAGATGCCTAATAATAAAAGAAAATTAACACAGAATAGATGCCTAATAATAAAAGAAAATTAACACAGAATGGATACCCAACAATTAAAAAGAAATTAACACAGAATGGATACCCAACAATTAAAAAGAAATTAACATGGATACCCAACAATTAAAAAGAAATTAACACAGGACAGAATGGATACCCAATATTTAAAAAGAAATTAACACAGAATGCTCAATATTTAAAAATAAAAAATAAAAAATTTAATATAGAATGGAAGGTAGAATGCTCAGAAAGATACAAATAATAAAATTAACATGTTAAATGATGGTAAAATGATGAACACGATAGTTCATAATTAAAAAGCAGTATATCAAACAAGAAAAAAGAAATCATTAAACAAGAATAAGAATAAAAAGAGGAAAAAGAAAAAAAAACTTACCGGCAGGTCTGCCCTTCAATGCCAAAGGTTATTCCTTTTGATCTTTTTTTACTCTTCACCTCTTTCTAAATCCTCCAATAATAAAAAAAAGATCCTCCCTTTCTTTTTTCCTCTTTCATTTTTATAGGGCAAACTCCATTGTTTTTTTTTAGATCACGAGATGGAGTGCAGACTACAAAATAGGAAGAAAGTGGGAGAGTGGGAGAAACAGAGAAATAGGAAGAAAGTGGGAGAGTGGGAGAAAGCGATAGAGTGGGAGAAAGTGGGAGAGTGATGACGAAGAAAAAGGGATGGTTGAGAAAAAATAGGAAGGAAATCAAACCTTTGATTTTTATTTTTATTATTTATTTTTAAATGTATTTATTATTATTATTATTGTTTTTTTTTTAAAATATAAATTTAAGATTCAAATTCAAATTCAAATTCAAATTCAAATTCAAATTTAATTTCTTTTTCTTTTTCTTTTTTTCTTTTATAATAAATAAATATAGGACAAAATACGGTATCTACAATACCAATGTAGAGATATCTTGAGATTTCTTTTATCTTTGTCATTAGGCATCGGTGAGGCGATAGTTAAGCTTGATGTTGAGTTTTGAGAATTTTGTAAGAGTAATTTCTAAGTTAAAGATTTAAGTAAAATGTCATACTCCTTTGCGAGGGAATAGTAGAGTTTTGTTGCTATACTACAAGAAAATCAGTATATCCCAACTAGGGGTGAAATCGGTTTGGGTTGGGTTGGGAGACATTCTCAACCCAACCCATATTTTCGGGTTATTTGGGTTGATATTAATTTTCAACCTGGATTGGGTTGTCGGGTTGTAGTTAATTATTAAAATAGAGCGCCATAATGGAGAAGGAGACATCGGATGTTGAGATCGAAGACGAATGGGTTTCGTCGTCTAGAGTTCGAACAAAATGGATGTGTCTCGAATCTGAGACGGAGGAGGAGACGCAAAGGGTGAGATCTAAGACGGATGGGTTTCGCTGTCTAGGGTTCGGACAAAATGGATGTGTCTCGAATCTAAGACAGAGGAGGAGACATCGAACTGAATCTAAGACTGAGGAGGAGACGTTGGGGTTGAGATCGAAGACGAGAAAGGCAAAGGTGGAAGGAAGTGAGCCGTGAGGGACACGAATGGCAAAATGAAACTGCAAGACAAAAAGAAACCTAATTGTTTTTTATTAAATAATACATATATATATATATATATATATATAAATATATATTATGTTAAAGACTGTCAAGAAGAATAGCAAATTATGACTTTTATTTTGGGAAAATAGCAAATTTATTTTTAAATTGTTAAAATAGCAAAATTGAAAAATCTGAACAATAAATAAATGGAATCATGTCTAAATGCCCCTAGCCAATTCAAAAACAGTTATAAATACAATTGTTCACCTAAAACACAAATACCCTGTAATTAAATAACACATCCTTGTTGAAACTCACTACTACAAAAACGACCTTTCTTGATGTTTATTGTTTTTCTTCCTTAACGACGTCAAAAAATGGGTAGTTCCAAAGATAAACCTTAGTCTTAGGATAAGATTGGCTAAATTTGGTTGCCAAATTAAATCGTAGGTTGATAGCTACTAAATTATTAATTTTAATCTTGTTTATGTTAGGACTAAGTATTGGGATGACTTAACTATCAACCAACGAGTTATTAATTTAGCAAGTCTCCAAGTAAGAGACTTTCCTATTAGACCCTACTTTGAGTGTATGTTCTGCATTACTGTATTACTCAGTAGTGTGCTAAGGGAGATATATTATGATTAGAGGTATATTATGACTATTTAAGATGACCTTATAAATGGTTACTTCGGTAACCATATTATGATTGAACTGTAGTATGAATGAGGCATGCTATGATTAATTGTGTTTTGTCTGAGTTATGTCTGACTGAGTTGTGATATTGATGATATGATATATATGTATAGGTTATAGTGTTTTGTTAACTCCACGTGTTAGACTCGCACCATATGGGTGTCCCTTAGGATCACCACCTATGTATGCATGTGGGGCTATTTTGATGTGTGATTTGACGGGGTCACATACAGTCTGACACTCCTTTAGGGTGATTTCTTCGAGTTCACCAAGAGCCTAATGTGTCTCTATGGGACCACTAGATAGCGTGCGTTCAAGAGCACAATAGTAAGAGATACTTTATTATAGGACTCCGATGGAATGTTAACAGACACATAGTGGGTCTAATAGTGGATCCATTACTGGGTAATAATTTATACTCATTCTTTTACATGTTTAATATTTTACAGGTAAAGGTAAAGGTAAAGGTAAAGGCAAAGGCAAGCTGGTGAATGACAAGAAGTTCCAGCTTTCTTCCGCACTTACCAGTAATTTATATTTAGAAACTTTTTAGAAACTCATGTTTATTTCAAGTATTTTCTTTAATTACATTTTGGGCCCAAAGTAGTATTTCAATTAGCTATTTGGATTATTTAATTAATTGCTTCATTTTATATATATATTTTACTATTATTTTAACTAAATATTTAAAATGTTTAATTAAATTTTAGTATTTTCTTGTTTTGAAAATAAAAAATATATATATATTTAAATGGTAATGACTCCAATTTAGTAGGAGAGTAGGGTCGTTACATATCTCAATAGAAGTACATTTAAGGATTCATTCAAACATACTTTAGAAATCCCTTTTACTTTAAAAATATTTACAGAGAATAACCACTCACTATCACAATTAGGTTGCTTCTTCGTCTAGCCCTTAGCCCCGAGTTTTCTTGCTCTTTCTTGCAATTTTTATTGGATTCAAGTTGGCTTTAAATATCTAAAGACCTCAAAATTCTTCTAATTTTTCTCTTATAGAAGCTTACGATCAAACAATCTTCAAGATGGCTGAAATTCCTCTATTTATAGCTTTTTTTCGGTGGAGTTTTCCCGTGCCAGAATGATTACAACTATCAATGACGAGAAGAGGTTCATTACTAAAATGTTATGTGTCTCTGTCATATCCTTGCCTTGGATTCAGATTGGACGGCAAGGTCAAATCATTCATCAACTTTCTTACATGGACAATGATGTCATTACTTTCTAGTGAAGTAGGCTTATATAGCAGTAAGGATTCTTTGTATAGTCTCTTTATCGCATAGTACTTCTTATCGCTTTAACCATCTTCGTTTCTTGTAGTCTTATCACGTAAGGTAGTTCACAATTTGGATCTCACATTCACTCAGACAATAGAAGCAGATTTATTTATTCTTACTAAGATAATGTCTTTATGGGGAAAGGCTATGCAATTGATGGAATGTTTAAGCTTAATCTTGAAATGAATAAACTTTACTTTTATGTTTATAGGTTGTTTTCTGTTAATACTTGGCATGCTAGACTTTGACATGTTAACAAACGAATAATTAGCAACATGAGTAGGTTGAATATGATTTCTAAGTTATCGATGAATGATTTGATAGATGTGAACATTTTAGCGAAGCTAAAATGACTTAGACTTCACATAAATCTGTAATTAGGAAATCTTAGCCTCTAAACTTAATACATTCGAACTGGTGTGAACTTGATGCACTACTACAAATTTGACATTCTTTGATGTGCAAAGTACGTCAAAAAAATATCTATGTTTATGGTTTTTGTCCATCAAGTTGGCAGACATCAAGAAAGTCTGACCATCAAGAAAACTAGTTTTTTTTATCGTCAAAACATGTCATCAAAAACTCTTTCTTGATGGTACTCACTCAAAAGCTCATCAAGAAAAATCATTTTCTTGATGTTTTTTTTTTCTACTTTACTTTTTCTTTTTCTTTTCTCACACCCATCTTAGCTCTAGGATCATGATCTTGATTCCCTTCTCAATGGTTCTTGTATTAAGAATTGTAAGGTTGAAATCCAAATTTATAAACAGCTTCTATAAATTTTTAATGCGGGTGGAGATTTAAACATGGGATCTCTTGTCCACACGTACATATATGTGCCAGTTGAGTTAAGCTCACGTTAGCCAGCTTCTACAGCTTCTACAAATTGTAAATTCCTAAATTACAAACTTTCAATTCAACTCAATAAAGTTGAACACAACAACTAATTTAATTTTGATAAGGTCAATTATTTCAATCTAAATATAATTACAACGTTAACTTTTTAAAAGTAATATTGTATTATTGATGAATAGAAAGTAATAATTACAAAAAAAAAAAATAGTAAAGATTTAACAATATTATTGATGAATATCGTGTTTTTTGAGCCTGTTAATGAGGGTTCAAATTTGGTACTTCGTGAGAAATAGATTTTTCTTGATGTATCTTGATGGACATTGCCCATGAACTTATTCTACGTCTAAAATTATAAATTTTTTCTTGATAGGCAATGCCCATCAAGATATCAGTTTTCTTGATAGACCTTGCCCATCATTTTTTTTTTTTTTTTTTTTGTCTTTGTCCATCAAGAAAAATTCTAAACTTATCAAGAAATCTAAAACAAATATATTAATTTTTTTTGTGTTAGTCATTGCAAATCAAGAAAATTCATCTTTTGATGGGCCTCGTCCATCAAGAAAAACTAACTAACTTGATGGGTATTGTCAGTCAACTAATATATTATCTTTCATATTTATTGTCCATGGAGATATAGTTTTCTTGACATTTGTGGACCATCTACAAACTAAGAGAACTTTTCCCCATCGATAAAATCAAGAATCCACATTTTTTTTTTACGTTTTTTCGTATTTCAACAAAATAAGGAGACTTTTTTTTACGTACCTAACCGTCAAGATAAACATTGTATCAAGAAATTTTTTTTTTTTTATGGTCCTTTGCCATAAACATCAAGAAATTAAAATTTTTGTGCGTCAAGAAAGACCAAATTTGTAGTTGTGATGGTGTCTTGACTAGGAACAGTAAAAGATATTTTATAACTTTTATTGATAACTGTTCTTATTACCCTTTTATTTATTTGTTGCAAAATATAAGGGACAGTTGTAAATATAGAAAATTAGAATCAAAGTATTATCATGTATAACAACATTTTTGAAAAATTGCAAATATAGAAAAATTATTTAGAATCTATCAATGATAGAAGTTTATCACTGAGAGACCAATATATATTGCAATTATCGGTATATAACTAATAGACCATATGAATCTTTTGATGATAGAAGTCTATCGATAATAGACTTGTTATATTTGCAGTTTTTCACAGAAGTTGCTATGCATTTGATTATTATCCATAAAATTATTGTCCTTTATAATTACTCAAAATAAAAAGCGATGCTTTTGACGTGTTTAAATTTTTTGTAATTGGAATAGAAAATTAGTTTAATCAAAAAATTAAGAAACTTTATAGTGATATGAAAACTGGATATGATTCGATTATCTTTAATGACTTCTATAACACACATGTAATTATTTATCACAACATAGAACCTTATTCTCCTAAAATGAACGGTAAAGCTAAAAGGAAAAATAAAACTTTATATGAATTAGTATATGCTATTTTACTTTATGCAGAAGATGCACCATTTTGGTGGGGTGAAATTATTCAAAGTGTGTGTTGTGCTACTAGTAGAATTCTAAAGTCTAAAGAGTAACTTCATTCTAGAGGATCAGTTGAAGCTTAAGGAACAAGATATAATCTCGAGGATAAAATGGAAAATTAACCAAACTAAGATTACAAACAACCTGGGTAAAGGATTGACTTACTAATTATGGTTATTTTAGATGGACACAAATAAATCTACCGTGAAGAGATTACAGTTTGTTATATTATTTGACAAATATGAAATTAGTTTTATTTTTATTTTTAAAAAAAACATCTTCCTTTATCTTTAGGATCATTTATAAATAAGGAGTTAAAATATCTTCCTTAAATATCTCATTTAAAAAAGATAAAAGATCTTCCTCATATTTAGGAATATTTTATGGTAAAGAAGTTCTTTGTTGGCTCTTTAAAAAGTAGAAGTTGAGAATGTAAAATTTATTCTTCACAAGTGCTATTCAAAGTTTATATTTTTGGTGAAGAATTTATACAAAGGTAAACCGGTTACCTTCTACATTATGATAGATTATTGAAGATCTTCAAGAGATTTGACAGAGTATCAATTGATAAGAAATATTAATGAAGGCTGAGATAATTGTACTAGGGTCAATAAATTTAGGTGGAGCCTGAATTCTTCTTCGAGGAGATTCAAGTTTATCGTTAGGGGAAGCCTGAGTTTATACGGTTAAGTTATGGTGATAACTTGTTAATGTAACTTTAGGGTTAATTATGTGGATTCAATCAATAATCCATTGCATGTACTTGAAGGACCAACCACAAGGAGCAAGGCAAAGAAGATACAAGAGGCTTTCACACTGCATGTTCAAAAGCTGACAAATGTACAACGAGAGGCTGAGAATTTTGAACCCAATTTTTTGCATAATGTTAGTTCAGCAAGTCAAGAAGAGAATGGAGTCAATATGGCACGGGAAAATTTATGTAGTTGTGAAGATGGCACAGGGACAAAAAAAGTGTGTAGAATTTGTGAAGAGGAGGTTGTCCAACTTGCATCTCTTGGAATTTCGTGATGTCAAAGGTTGTCAAACGTTGTCATTATGAGGAGCGGATTACACAGCACATATTTAAGACAATTTAAAGCAATTATATCTTTTAGTTTTTGAGAAATGGTTGCTCGTTTGATGTGCAAACAAGTTTTAAGTTCCTAGGTCTTATTTTCTACAATTTGCAATTAAGTATATTTGAATGACTTTTGAGTTCCTTGGTCATTCCACGATCATTTGGCCTTTAAAATGACTTGTAATGCTCATAAGAAGAGGATGAATACTAAAAGTTTTTGCTTATTCAACCCCAGCTGGTGTTGTCTTTTCTTTCAAATCTTGTCTTAGGTTTGATGTTCAATCGATTCATTGGATTAGTTTTGATCAATCTAATTCTGGAGTGAGTCGTCTTAGGATCTAGAAGTGACCATCATAGATTCTAAGTTTGATCTAAGAGTAATTCATCTTCTAACTAAACTCTTGGTTGGAATCATTCGGTAAGTTAGTCTCGTTTGTATCCGTTTACAAGGACCCTAAAAAGACCTCTAGCTTTGTAAACTTAAATTATATTGTCAATAATATATCTTATCTGAGCAAAGAAGTTTCCTAGATTTAGGTTGTATTTGTTGAACTAGGTTACCAAAGTGCACTGTGTTATTTGTTTTCTGTGTACTCTAGTTATTCTTGTAGTTAAATACTTGTGATATAGCTAAAGGGCATTTAACCTTCTTATTTTTCACATTTACAGGCTATAGTGGACAATCTAATTAGTTAACAAATGTTGATTAACTCGATTAAAAGAGTTTAGTCAGTTAATCTCGAATCGTTGAAGAACATGATATATAAGTCCATTAGGTTCCTCCATGAGCTGGTTATGAATTTAATCTTAAAACATAGTTCAAGCAAAATTCAAATTGTTCGAATTAGTTGAAAAAGATAAGTTGTTAATAAGTGTTCAAAAATTTCATATTTTCATATGAGATTTTCAAATTAAGTGTTCAAAATTTTCACTATTTTCCAATTTTTCCAACATGCTTAATCTTTTAATTCATGAAATCTAATGTGTTTTAGTTCGATCCACTTCTGGTAGCATGTTAATTTAACATTCATGGAGTTGTTAACTCCATTTTTTTGTTTGGCTCAAGAAAATTGTGGGTTTTACTATAAAAAAAATCATAATGTTATTTCTTATTAACGTTACCGCCCAAACATATATTTTAGTCCTTTATGGGCTGTTTGCTTTTTGAGTATGTAGATAACCTAAATATTTTGATCTCCAGAACTATAAATGTCTGAAGTTACATATATCTAACATCTTTAGATAGCTATGTTTGTTTTGTATGAATATTTTTAACACATCTAAAAATATTTAGTTGACTTTATTTTGTAGGATTTTTACTCGAGAATATCTTAAATTTACATAATGTTTTCAAGAATGTCCTTACAAAACTATCCAAGACTATATAATTAATTTAATATAAATTGAACTTAGGTAACATGTTTGTCTTTATTAATTTGATTTTTAAAATTAATTTAGATGTATTTTTTCTTTATTATCTTCTCTGCAAAATAATATATTTAGTTTAGGGATTTTTTTCAAAAATATAACACAGTGGCAAATTATTTGCACGGTAAAGAAAAAATTCGAAAATGGAAAAAACTCACAAGCCCATAATAGAAAATATATACCAACAATGCCCCTTGATTGAATGGCACCTAGTGCGCATAATATATTTGGTAAACAATCGTTTAGCTTTTGCTATTCTTTGTTACATGTGTCACGTCCCGCCCAAAGGTCGCTTCTCATAACCAAGTGGAGGTGTACCGCCTAGACCCTTACTTTTCTTCATGGGCAGATCTATTAAGGGGCCAGGGGGCACGTGCCCCCCTTACATTCCCAATTTTTGTGTTTTAATATTAATTTTGAAGTATTAAATTACAATATATGTTAAATAATGTTTTATTTTTACTATATTCTACATTTGGTAGGTTGTGCCCCCTTTAAAATTCCAGGGTCTTGGGTTCAAATCTGATCTATTACAATTTTTCTTTTGTTAATAGTGTTCCCCTACATATGATTTCTTGATACGCCATTGCTTTCCTTCCTCGGGAGGTAACGTGCTAAACGTCTAGTAGGTGGAACAACTTATCACTTCTTGCACAACTTAAACACCTTACTTTTCTTTCCACAAGGAAGCGAAAAACAACAACTTAAAATTTATATAAATGTATCCTTTCTCTTTTACTTTATCCATTGACGCGATAGACAAAGATAATACAACAGAATGAGTACAAAACTTCTCTTTATTAACTTATCACTTTTATATAAACGAAGATTAGACTTCTCCTTGCAACGAGACCTATCATAAAGTTAGGACCTCATCGTATATCACAGCTTTTTCGACTATGGCGCCTGACTTGCTCACCTCATCATGTAGCAATGCACCTTAGGTTTTTCTCGCCACCTAATGTTGCTCCTTAAGACTGGGTACCTCGAAGTGTGAAGGCTCCACATCTTCCATTACCTAAGACGTCCAACAACACATCCCAAAGAAAGCGCTTAGAGCTTCCTTACCTTGATTTAGTCATTTAGCTCTCTCACCTTCTTGGAAGAATCTTACCAACCGCGGTGTTGTGGTCACACCCAAATCTGCAATATGACCAAAATGCTAAACTAGAGTAGAAAATGATGCAATTAGTTTAAACTTTGAAATTTTCTTATCGCGAATCTTATTCTCAACTCCTTTTAAACTAACAACAAAACTCAAAACGCAACAGCAGTCAACCTAAACACCAAGTATAATAAATACATACCAAAATGTATTAATTAACAGGAATTTGATATATAATTACAACACTTTGACCAAATAACTAATGTTTAACTATTTCCAAAGTGTCTGGAGTTATCTCGCCGCAAAACCTTCAACCATCTTCTCTACTTGGCCTAAACACTTGATCGTGGAAGATGGGAATTTAAAAACGTAAGTTTAAATAACTTTGTGAGGTTTTATGAAATTATTTTCACAATGTCCTTTGATAATCTTTTTCGTCAAGTCATAAATACCAACACAAATCAGTTTATCAATTAACATTTTATTTTGCAAAAAATGTCAACACATGTAATCATTTTCACAATAGAATTAAATCATCTCGCAAATCATATCAATATACATTTCACACAAACACCAATTCGCATAACATAAACCATCTCAAACAAACATAGATTAGTTAATTATTCTTTGCACCAAGGATATCTCACTATGTTCGGTTTCATTACCTCGCGTTCATACTATTGTATCAACAACATCCGAGAACATACAAATTCCTCCTTATTGCTCAAGCCGCTAAATTTTATACGCTTCTTTCAACGTATAAGCTAGCTACTTATTGGCATGTAGCCAATACACCCTATGGTGTCCTTGGCTTTTTATGTGCACATAAAGTTAACATCACCTCAAAAAAACAGCTAATGGTTTGAAAACCATTTTATAGTATCGAAATCATAATCATCAAATCAAGCTTTCACATTATAAATCATGCTTGAAAACATATAAACTTTTCATAGAAATCTTTTTTAAACACTTCTCATTTAGATTCTTCTTTCAAATCAGTAAAGAGATATCATAATAAAGTTTTTAACGTAATTTCATTCTTGAGAAAATACTCACAAAACTTTGAAAGAAAAGCACTCACAACACATTATCAAAAATCCTCCTCTTCCTTTTCTTCTCACAAAACAAATATCATACTTAACACTTTGTTTTTCTTCTTCTCGCTCAAGCAAAAAAACAGCATTTTAGCTCCTTTTTTCTTATAAAATCTTTTGTGCTTATTTAATGACTAAGTCCTCTATTTATAAAGCCCTTAAACTATCTTAGTCATCCTTAAAATCTTTTATGTTCGCCAACTCCTACTTAAAACTTTACACGTCTAAATTTAATATTCAACCTAATCATACTTAACTCCTTAATCTTACATGTTAACCCCTTTCAAACCAGATTTGACATTTTCTTTGTCAAACCTTACTTCTCGCCTGACCTCATATCACGAAAACTTTAACCACTTAACACTTCTCACAAATAACTTTATCATGTGGTTATATTTACTATAAGAAACCTTCCTCATGAACTAACCAACGTTTACTCGCATCGAATTCTTATCATGAACTAAACTCCAAGGCTTCCTCCTAGACTTCTTCTTCGCGAAACACTTGATTCTTATCGAGAAGACTACCCAAACGCCTTATCTAACACTTAGTCAAAACTTCACTTCTTAACTTACGCTAAAACTTTTTCTCTTCTTATCGCATAACTTCTTTCGCGAACTACCCACTTAATCGCAAAAGTTTATATTTGACATAAAAGATTTTATCATTTAATCCTTTATGCGGATTTATTCAAACGTCAACTTCTTAATACTTAGCCAAATTTTACTTCCTATACTCAAGTTAAAAATGGGTCTTACAATTGTGCTTGCCTTCCCTCAGAATTGAATCTTCCGTGCATTAAGGAGTGTTACACTTTCCAACTGGCTCCTTGGATGCAGGATAAGATGACACAGCTATTTTGCCACATAATACCACAAAACGACTCTGCTTTTTCTCCTTAACTTGGTTGCGCAGCCTCAGGACTAATTTTCGCATGGCCTCAATGCCTAACAACCTAGGGAGGGAAAAACTTAAAATGTAAGTCAAGGAATTAGTGAGTGAAAGTTTTAGAAATAACTTTTTTTTGGGAAAAACAAAGAAGTCACATAAAGCATTTTCTAGTTTACAAACACAAGCTTTCAACGCTTCTTTTTGCACATCACAAAAGTCATACATTAGCTTCCTTATTCCTTTCGTCTTAGTTCATGAATCCTCCTTTGCCAAGACTACTAAGATTTACTCTCGCCAACACCTTGCATTCAAGCTACATGTTCACTCCATCCACAGCATCAGGGGATTTTCTGGATTCATTTCCATTTACGCCAGACATCCACACGATGCCAACATATATTATGTGCACACCACATAATAATAGCACAACAATCAGGAATATGGTCAATGGTTTGCTTACATACGAGCATCACTGTCATCACATAGAAATCATTTGATTTTCTCTTCCAATTAAAACAACAATGGTATCAATAAAACCATAACATATAAGAATACATTTGACAGAATATGCATAGCTAGCTACGGATCTAGAAGGAATGCTTTCAAACATAACTTTCATATATGAAATCATTCGCTATAATCACAGGATTAAAACATTCATTCAGTGAGAAAAAACCCACACAAAACATCTTTTAAACATTGAAAATCATTTACACAAAAGTCACTCACACAACTCTTGGTCTCAGCTTCGCCTCTTCTACTTTAAGGTTTCTCTTTTTTCTTAAAGGCCTCTACGACCAACCTCTCAATACTCGGAGCTTCTTCTGGCCATCTTTTTCAAGAATTTTAACACTGGTTCGAACTCCTTCTTCATAAATTCTCTGGCCTATTTATAGCAACCTTCTACCTCCTAGGTCATTTCCATGCTCTACACGTGTCGTCTTACCAATTCGTTGTACCATGGGACTAACTTGCAATTGACACATAGGCTAACATGTAAGTGGCGATTGAACACTCTCTTGAGACGCCAACCTTATCTTCTTGAAAAGTCAAATTCTTTAATTTACCTGACTCTCATTATCTTCTCAGAAAGCCGCAAACACTATTTTCTTCAGATGGTCGTCTAGTCTTGTCAATCGAACACCCTCTTTTCGTCAAGCTTCCTCAAACATAACTGCTTCTTCTCGCAATGCCCATCTTTAACGCAATTTATTCGAAAACATCCTTCGTCGTATAACGCCTATTCTAGGCTTAACCATCCTCATTACTTCCTCGTGATAGAACAATCTACATTTGTCTTTCCTCTCTTCACATTCATTTTCTCTCAAAATATTATGCACATTTACTTTTCCAAGATAGTTCTCGCAATGGCTCTTTTTTTCTGATCATAACCACACAACACGATTATTTAGATTTGGCTACCTAAATCTAAACAATTATTTTTTCAAGATTCTTTGACGGTACACGATCCTTTAGGTTTGGCTATTCTTTGATACACGATCGTTTAGATTTTATCATTTAAATTTGGATAGTCAAATCTTAACAATTTTTTTCAAAAATTTTTGTACACGATCATTTAGATTTTATCGTTTAAATTTGGATAGTCAAATCTAAATGATTTTTTCCAAAATTCTTTGGTACACGATCATTTCGATTTGGCTATTATTTGGTACATTGTTGTTTAGATTTGATCGTTTAGATTTGGTTATTTAAATTTGGGTAACCAAATCTAAACTATTTTTTTCAAAATCTTTGGTACACGATCGTTTAGATTTGGTACACGATCATTTAGATTTGGTACACGATCATTTAGATTTGGTACAAAATCATTTAGATTTGGTACACGATCTTTTAGGTTTGGTCTTTTAAATTTTGGTAGCCAAATCTAAACTATTTTTTTCATAATTCTTTGGTACAAGATCATTTAGATTTGGTTATTCACTAATACACAATTGTTTAGATTTGATCATTTAAATTTAGGTAGCCAAATCTAAATAGTTTTTTTCAAGATTTTTTAGTACGTGATAAGATTCTTTGTATATGATTATTTAGAATTTGTTATTTTTGGTACACGATTATTTAAATATGTCAACGATTCTTTTTCATGATATTTTATATTTGGCACGTGATCTTAAACAACCAAATAATAGTTTGAAAAAAAATAGATTTTTTACATTTGATACACAATCTTAAACCAAATAACAGTTTGAAAAAAAATACAGAAGAATAAGAGAAAAAGACGATGGAAAAGAAAAGAAGAAAGGAGACAAAAAGAAAGGACAAATTTGAAATATTTAAAAACAATAGTCGACTTAATGTGTTTTTTTTATTTTGCTACACATCAATAAATATTTTCATGCTTTGTTATATTTATGAAAATTAACCTCTAGTTTAAATTTTTTTATATAAAATAAATATTGATTTGAATTTAACTTTGGATGTCTTTTTTTTATAAAAATAAAAACAACTAAATTATATCAAAATAAATTAAGTTCAAAATGAAAATAAAGAAGAGTGATATTTATATATATATGGATAAAATGGAATAAAAAGTAAAAAGAGGATGTCCTCAATGTCAAAATCCAAAAGATCAATAGTTTCCAAGGGCATTCAAAATTCTCATCACGTGTGAATGGAATAATCTTGATGTTCAAATGTATACAAATCTTGGTCTCAACAAAACAAATGACCTTTTATGATTCAATATTTCTTCCATTTAGTCCAATATCAATTTGGTTGTTTAGTTTTAACATTATTTTTCAATTATATGGTATTTTCATTAGTAAATGTTATTGTAGTAGTATTGTTTCAAATCTCTTTCTCTACTCTTACCTCTCTTTTTACGACATTTATACAGGCTAATATACTCTGGATTCCAAACACAAATTATTGTGATTTACAACGTACATGGTAATTATAATTGATGACAGTTTTAGGAATAATAATTAAGCATATAGCAACATTTTAAAAAAAATTATAAATATAGCAAATTCTATTAGTCATAGACTTCTATTGCTGGTAGACTCTTATAGTCTATCAGTGATGGTCTAATATTTGCAACATGGTTTATCAGTAATAAATTTCTATATTAGTTGATAGACATTGATAGATTTTGCTATATTTGTAAATTGTTTAAAATGTTTGTATATACTTAATTTTTTGAACTTAATTGCTATATTTGCAACTATCTCAATAATTAACTTAACAGTCCTAACATTCCTAAGAATTAAGGATCTATTTGGTAGACAACTCATATTATATATTATGTTTTCAAATTTCTTGAGTTCAACGAATATATATTTGATAGGCAGTCTAAATTTTGTTTTAAAAAACTCTTTTAAACGTGTGATTATTTAATTTTAAAAACAACATTTTTTTTACATTTTACGTAAGATTGTGAATTGGAAACTTTAGTATGCGCAATTATATTAGAAAAAAGAAATATAGTATTAAATGTAATAAACTTAATTACTTTCTGTAATATTATGGATGTGTTTGGTTGAAATTTTGAAGTGTTTAATTTTGCAAAAAAAATATTTTGAAAAAGTTGTATTGTTTGGCAAATTCAAATGATTCATTTTTAGAAATTGATTTATAAAATAGTTCGTTTTAGAAAAATCATTCAAACCCATTTTGTTACAAAATGAAGGTTAGGTGATAGACCGAGAATTTGCGAATATTTTCACTTACATTAAAGTTACGAAAATGCCCTCCATGTATGTAATAAGATGTAATGTTTATTACATGTATTTAATACGAAAATTGTCTAAAAAAATTTAATACGAACAAAATAGTGATTAATTTCAACTTTATTAATTTTCAAATTTTAAAACAATAATTAATTTCAAGATATGGTGCAATTAATTTCAAAATATATTTTGTTCTCAATCAAAAGAGTTATTTATAGTAATTTGACTTTAAGTATAAACATTTATAATAAAGATCTAACCAAACATGCACGTGTTTAAACTTTAAACTCAATTTCAAGGTTGTATTTAAAAGGAATAATGTATTCTTGAAAAAACATTTTTTCTCGTAGATAATCCAAAAAAAAATTGCATTAGATGACAAAAGAAGAAAAAGAAAAAACAGCTCATAACATTTTTTTTTTTCATATTGCAAATTTGGCAAATATAACGGTAATCAGACAATAATCTGATGATAATCTGACAGTAATCTGCTTTTAAATTTGTTATTTTTTTAATTTTGAAAATGAAAGTGACATGAGTTCTATTATTATAAAAAAAAAAAAATCTATTTTTGCAAACTCCCCTAATCCAAACCGACCCTAAAATACGTATCCTTTGGGAAAAAATAGTATTATATAATTTGACAAAATATAACATGAAATACAACTCTATTTCTTTTTATAACCAAATGATTAAAAAAAAAAAAAAAGTAGATGGGGGATATAGTTGTATATATAAAATGCATAGGGTTGTATATATAGTGAGTTTGGTTGTGGAATTTCCAACTTGAAAAAAGGGATGTGGAGAGAAGCTAAGGGAGATAGGTTGCTTGATGAAATGGAAAGCAAAAGGATCAAATTTGTTTCTTGCTTTGAGGGTTTTTGCCTCCACAAGGTAAGCATATTACAACACACAAACTCTAAACTCCTTTTCTTTATTTTTCTCACATTTTTTATCAATTTATTATTATTATTATTATTATTATTCTTTCTTCCTCATCATCTTGTTTTTGTTTCTTTGTTAAATAAATATTGTTGTTAGTATAAATTTCACCATCTCTTTTCTTTTTGATTCATCATCATGAGTGGTGGGTTTGATGTAGAAACTTCACCAACTAAAAATCCCATTTTCAGGACATAAATCAAAATCAGAACACGACCAAAATGCTGATTTTACTTTCTTTTTTCTTTCTTCTTTTTACCTATTCATAATCTAACATAAGATAAGGTGATCATTTATTATTTTGGATTATGAAATTAGAGTTTCAAATATTTTCCATTAGAAAGAAAGGAAGAAACTCACTTTCTCCTTTGGAAGATGCTTTTTTCTTTTTCCTTTTTTCTTTAAACAAAAACAGAGGTAATGGAGAGGAAATTTCGTATTAACTTCCAAGAAGGGGAGGCTACGTTTTCATCACTTTCTGTGGCCCAAAACGATGTCGTAAAGCTATTAAATACTCCACACAATTATTACATCACGCAACCAATCACGTTTTTGCTCCCAAAAAAAATATTAGCCCTAATAAAAGTATTGTTTTTTTAAAATATTAATTGCTGAACTTTGTTATTATGGAAGAAAAAAATAAATAAGACTTTCATATTCTTTGTTTATTATTTCTCAAACAATAGATAAATAAATAAAGAAAAGTAAAAGGACATAAAATAATAGATAATCAACACATCTATACTTAGTTTACTAGCTATATCCAAGGGACAAACATAACCCTTTTATTCCAAAAATTAGTTTATGATCCAAGTCTCACATTGACCCTAAATAACTTCGATCTTTTTAAGGTATCATCCCTTACTCTCACCAAGTCTCACATTGACCCTAAATCTTGATTTGCTAATTAGTCAGTGCGACTTTCATACTTTGTCGTTCAAAACGTCAAATAATAAGCTTTAGGATATAACAAGAGTTAGTTGCTTTCTTAAAAATTCTTGTTATTTCTTATTGGTTGTTACAATGACTCCTTCCTCGCTACCTATAAGCCCACTGGGTATTTATATTGATCATTCTTAGCAACCACCTCAGTCTTCATGGGATATTTCAAAAGGGTACAAGTTATACGACGTTGAAAAGAAAACCTTCTTTATATCCAAAGATGTCATTTTTCACGAACACGTATTTTCTTTTCAAACACATTACTCCAAAAGATTCTCTTGTTGATCCATTCCCTGAGCTTATTACCCATGTTGTATTTGAATTCACTGTAGAACCTTAAGTGGAAACCGAAAGTAGCCATCCTATTGAAGGAGACATTAACTCCCCCATCTAACAGCAAAGTAATGATACCCACCAACAATGTGACAATACCTCACTTGAAACCCAACAAGCAGCACAAAACTATTTACTCATTATTCCCCCAACCAATGCACAACCAACTTCTCCAAATATGAAAAGGTCTACTTGACCAACCAAAGTCCCATATTACCTACGTAAATATCACTGCTACCTACATAAATATCCCATCTTACAAACTTCACTTACTTGAAGACAATGATAAAATAACCTTTCTAAAAAAGAAAAAAACCCACAGGCCCAAAATGAAAATTACCAAAAATGTTTTAATCAACACACGATTAATCGACCACATGCGCACTAGTAAGCTTCTTCTGAAAGATTGTGTATTACAATCATGATACACCATCGTATAGTTCTTTTTTAATGATGGGGCAAAAGGCTTCAAATTTAACGATCGTGTTGATGACAAATGATTATGTTAATCATGAAAATATGATTATGTTGATTATGGTAAGCGATTTGTTAAATGATTATGTTGACTATGGTAAGTGATCATTTAGATCATATCAACATGATTGTATAGTTCTTTTTAAACGATAGGAAAATAACTTCAAATTTAAACGATCGTGTTGATCATGGTAAACGATTGTTTAGATCATGTCAAAATGATATTTAGACAATCTTGATATTCTCGAATATGACAAAGATGAAGTAATTTCAAAAAATCTTACTGGAAATAGTAAAAATGAAATGGAAGAATAAATCGTTTAAAAATATAAGAAAAAATCTAAAAGAAGAGGAAGAAATCTAGAAGAGAAAAAGAATAAGAAGGAGTGACAAACCATGTCTAATACCAAGAACAAATATGAAATGTATGATAGTTTTGAATACCAAAACTTACAAATTTAAGCATTTAAATATTTAACACTTTAATTCCAACCATTGGCCAAATAATGAGACGTGATTGCATCAATGTTTTTTATTTTGTTAAAAATTAATTTTAAAAGTATAAAACCTCAAATTGGAAAAAAAAAATCAATTCCAAAACCCAGAATCACAAAATTAGGAGAAGGAAATTATGTAAATAATATTTATACAAAAAATGAAAATCCCAGGGTGATTAGCAACTTTTATTACACACTTCATCTTTGTTGTGATTAGTCATGTTCCACGATTTAAAAATTTTTATTTTTTGTTGTTGCTTTAAATCTAAGATTCTAGGAACATAATATTTTTAAAAACTATATTTTTTTAATTACGTTGTTTTAAAATTGGCATTAAATTTTGGTTTCTTGTTTTCATTTTTCTCAAAAATTATACTTTATCTCATATGAATGTGTATTATCAATATCTTGAGATTTGAATTATAGTCATAATAGTCATAATAACAATTTTTTTAAAAAAAAAAAGGCCACATCCTAATATGAGAAAAATCATATATAGAAATTATTTAAATGACAAAATGATTGAAATATATATTTTTCAAATATAGCAAATGGACCAAACTTTCATATATATGTCATTAATGGGCTGTATTTAGTTAGTAATAACATTTAATCTGAAATCAATAATGTATCATTTGGTAAAAAAATTAAATCATAACAGTTTAAATTTAAACTTAATACGTTTTTTTAAGTAATGAAAGAATTTATGATCAATCACATAAAAGAGTATTTGTTTCATAATTAAGTTAAGGAATAAAATATTGCGTTTAAACGTTATGATGTCGTATAAAAATATTAAGTTACTTTAAATAAAAAAGAAAAATTATTAAAAACATCAAATGTGATCGAATATTTACAACATAAAATAAAATTTCAAATTCTATCAGTAATAGATATTAATAGATACCGATATGCATCAGTAAGAGAAGTTTTTTAGTTTCTATTATTGATATAATTCAATTTTTTGTCATAGTTGGTAGATATTTTTGTTTATTTTACTATATTTGAAAATGAAAAGCTTTATAAACTTTATTAAAGTATAAACATATGAATATAACTAACCCATAATATATCGTGCGAACATGAGTTTAGTGCAATTAGCATGGGTATGTACTAATTATCGACATATGTTTGATTTAAATCATCTCCACATTTGTAATTTTAAAAAAAAATCTATTAAGCTCACTTTGTTTAAGTGGAGTGAGCAAGGGTAAATATTGATTTATATGAGTAAAGTTTTTGGAGTTGTCTCATCTAAACCTCAAATATATCATATTAGGTCTTTATTAAATATATAAGTGGTTTTACGTGACTCAATGTTTATCCATTCTTCTTTACTTATTAGAAAAAAGTACATATGATTTCTTTTCTATTTGGTAGGTTTTTTTTAGAGACTACTATTTTTATTTATATGATTTAAGATTGATTATTTTAATTCTTCTTTTAAAAGGTTAGGGTTTCATGTTAACATTTCTCCTTTGTTTTTTTTTTTAACATATTCCAAACTCTAAACTGTCATGGGTTGATTCAGTGATAAAGAAAAAAGACATAGTCTCAATAACTAACTAAGAGATCATGGAGTTCATCCATGGTGGTCACCTACCTAGAATTAATTTGATAATTAGTTGAGATGCACAATACACTCATGAATTTAAAGAATCTACATACATATATACACATATATATAAATGGAAAGTTTGCAAAAATAGCAAAAAAATTTATGATAATAGAGTTCATGTCATTTATATTTCCAAAATTGCAAAAATAATAAATTTAAAAGTTGACTACCGTCATATTATTATTTGATAACCGTCATATTTACCAAATTTGCAATATGCAAAAAAAAAATATGTTATGAGTTATTTTTTTCTAAATTTTTTTTGTTAGCAATTTGGTTATGACTTACACATTTGTGATGAGATTAAGTTTGTTTGTCCTTTTTTGTGAAAGTTTTTTTCAAAAATGGATCAATATGATTCATTATTTTTTTTTTTGTTTATTTTGCTAATTTATTTTTCTTTTAATTCCTAAATTGGGTTCCAATTCTCTTAGCATCAAATTTCATAAAAACAACGCTTAAATAAATTTGAAAATATTCCCAAATCTAAATATTATACATTGTTTTCCTTAATATTCGTTTGGTTAAAGCTTTAAATTTGAAAATATTCCAAAATCTAAATATTATACATTGTTTTCCTTAATATTCGTTTGGTTAAAGCTTTTACTTTTACGGAAATGGAGTTGATAGAAAATAAATAAATAAACAAAATTCACGTTTTCTTATTGTTTTGTTGTTTTTTCTTTTCATTTCTCTCTATGGAAAAAACTTGTGGGTAAAAAGTTGCCTTTAAATATTTTTTATTCCATATTTGAAGACGTGTCTTACTTTTAAAGAAAAAAAGTAATAACAAATATCGTTGAATTAAGTTCACTTTTGTATTTCTCACTTTTTTATTTCGTTGAATTGTATAGTTATTGGAAGCAATTATTTATACATTTTATGCGTAAAACAACTTTGTATTTTATGCGTAATTTATGCATACAAATATGTTTGATATCACATTTGAATTCTAATTTTACACAATATTTTAAAATGTGTTTGGTATACTAATTTATAAATCATAAAATGAATTGTATAGTTACCTATTAAATATTACTTGAGAATACGCTATTATTAATATATTTATGAACATGTTCTATGTTTTTAAAAAAATTGTACAATGATTACTGTGTTGTATTTTGAAATCATTGAAGATCGTAAAAGAAATTACGTTTTTTCGACAGTACCTTTATCGTTAAAAGATTGATCGAAAAATTTTCATTGGGAGTTGATCTCTTAACAC
The DNA here is from genome assembly GCF_000004075.3 of Cucumis sativus. NCBI lineage: Eukaryota > Viridiplantae > Streptophyta > Magnoliopsida > Cucurbitales > Cucurbitaceae > Cucumis > Cucumis sativus. The sequence goes on from NC_026656.2 coordinate 5,396,603, forward strand.
GTGCTTTAGCTCGTCGAGAGATACGTTTTCTTTTAACCCGCTCTTCTCTCCCGACGGTCATTGAATGCGTCAAGAAATAATTTTTTTCTTGTAGTGTAGCATGACATATATTGTATTTCTAAATCTTTTTACCTTTATATAAATAATGTTTTCAATGTTTACATTGTTTGAATCACCGAGTCCAAAAACAAATTTCAAGTTATCTATCAAATACGTGTTTGTTGAATTTAGTGAATCTAAAATCATAAAACACAACCATTAAACATGTCATCAAAGATTTTTGGATAGATGCTCTCTTTTTTTTTTCCTCTCATTTCTCTTAAACAATACCAAAATTGGGGTAGAAAAATATGGGAAACAACAAAATTATTCTATTTAATTTATAGTTTTTCGAATAAAAGTATTATTTGATAATTGATGCGACAAATAATATAAAAAATGTAAGATATAAGTTTTGGATAATCAAGTTTAAAACAAAAAAAAAAAAAAACTTGTTTTTTTTAGACTTTTAAAATTTTTAATTTAAGATTTCGTGGAATGTGTATCGCAAAAAACAGAGTTTATGTCACTTACATTTTTAAAATTACAAAAATAGTAAATTACTGTCATATTTGTCAAATTTGTAATATGAAAAAAATGTACTATCAGATTGTTTTTGAAAAAAAAAATTTATCATCTAATACAATTTGTCAACAATGAATTCAAAGTCTTATTATAACTTATATTTTAGAAAAAATTCCACTGACTCTTCCATACATTAGTTTATCCATTTGGAAATCTTTCTCAATTTTTGCTTTTCTTTTTCTCCTTTTTCTTTCTTTTCTTTTTCTTTTTTTGACGAATTTTCATCTTTGTTTATTGGTTATTGGACTGATGATAAGATATAGTTGACTATATATATCTTTTACATTCATTTGTCACTTTAAAATTATGTGCATTGTCAAAAGATGCAATCTGGTAAGATTTTATTGAAAGGTAAAAGTAATATAAACATGGCTTTTAGAAATAATTAAATATAAATTGCTTTTTTTTCTTTATTTACTATTTGGTACTTTTATTTTTGATGAAGTTAGAATATACGAGGGTTTGAGGTTTTTTTGGGAGATTGAATCTCGTATCTCAAAGTTATAAGTATAAAGTTTTGTTTGGTATAAAAATTGTAGGGATGGGAGATCGAACCTCTCATCTCAAGAATATTAGGTCACGTCAGTTAACTATGAGCTAAGTTCACTTTCGCAAGTTATAAACATAAGTTTGTGTTAGTTGAATTATGTTAAATTAACGAAAATTATGAAATTATCTCGAGACTTTTATACGTATGACCTATGCTTAGTCTTCTACGTGATTAATGACATGCTTGTAAAGAAAGCATATCAAATCTTACATTCTGCTTGCTTAAAGTGCATTACAAGGTTTTTACACACTAATGCATTAAGGATGACCTATATCTATCGTACCCCTATCTTAATGGTCATATATTGTCTATCGGTATTTCATTTTTCTCCATGTAAGCACAATATTTATGATAACATTACAAAGAGTGAGTAAAAATAAGAATCGTGATAATACTCTTTAACATAAGCACAAAGTTAGATTTCATTTGATTTTCAAGAATTTGTCATTAATCATGCAACAAATTGAGAATAGACAAAATCTCTCAATTATATTAAGCCTTTGGTCAAAAACTTTATGTTAATTATCTTGCTTTGATTTCATTTGCCATCATAACTTATATTTGATTGATTCGTTATTATTCAAAATATATATATATATATATATATATATATATATATATCATTTTGGTTGTCTGCATTTAATCTTTGATGTTTCAAATTAGCCAATTTAGTCTTCAAATTTTGTAGAATAGGTTTAAAAGATCTCTCTATTAAAAATAACATTTAAACAAGAAATTTGATTAGATGGATGATGCGGTTTAATGACACGAACAAGTTTCCTTTCATTCTCTTCACTTTCGCTTTATCCAAGCCTTAAACTTTGGAATCCTCTATTGAGTATTATATTAAATTTGTATCCACCCGAATCGGTGATTTAAAATAATATCAGAATAGGTCACTTTCGCAAGCCTTGTGCTGCCAACTCCTTCTATATTCCTAACACCAAGTTTGGACCTTTATGTCAAGCCAAGGTGAAACCGAAGCAAAAAGAAAAAATAATAATCTTGATTGAGGTTTTTGCAAATGTAGGGTTTGTTTGGATTGAATTAACAACAAAATGTCAATGTTTGGTTAGACTTTTTTACAAGTGTTTATATGTGAATTTGGTTTTTAAAGATTTCTCCCAAATAGATTATTTTATAAATGAATTTTTAAAAAATGCATTATTTTAATTTGTCAAACACTACCAATTTTTTAAAAATAGTTTTTTGACAAAATTACACTTTAGAATCTAAACCAAACACACTCGTAATTAATAACTTTTCATACGTAGAAAGCATGCATGTACGTGTCATCGATATGGGAGGGGAGATGATTATATTAGTTAATAAGGCCATAATTTATAGCTATTCATTTTTATAAAATGGAATGCTCTTTGATTTCTTCATGCTTTTAGTTTTTACCATATAGTTTTAATCATTTAGTAACATCTTAATTCTAATTGCTATTTTTTATATATAAAAAAAATCAATATTTGGTTTAGATTTTCAAAATATAAAGTCGATAACAAGATTAGAAAAAGTTATTAGAAGTAATGTGCAAAACAATCTCTAAGACAATATATCTCTAGTATTGGAATATTGGAAAATTTTCATACTCCTTCCATCAACTAATATGTTCCTTTAGAAATACATTTGGTATTTAATGATATTAAAATGTGAGGTCCACTAATATTTATAAATACAAATTTACAGTGGAAACAAAGGAGTACGATATTTTTGTAATATTAAAAATTTTCATGTGTAAGGTTTTTAAGCTTAATTTTTAAAAATTAAAATAAAACTGTTAAGTCCTTATGGGATGATCATTTAGTTTTTAGAAATTAAGTTTATTAACTAAATATTTATAAAAATAGCAAAATAAATTAAAATATTTACGAACTATAGCAAAATTTTGGATTCTATCAACGTTTATTATTAACACTGTTTTCACCTAAAAATTTTTAGATTCTTTTACCCATATTTTACTTATAGTTTTTAAAAACTAAGTCAAGTTTTACAAACTATAGAAATTAATCTCTTTCGATAATAACTTAGTTTTATTTAATTTAATTATATAATTTTTTAAAAAATTATACTTTCTCTCGATTTTCGTTTTATAATTTTCACCTATTGTGAAAAGAAACACTTCAACTCAACCTCTCTGATCAAATTCTGAAATGATTTTTTTAATATTATAATTCTAAAATAAAATTAAAGTTTTAAAGATTTGTCTTAGGGAGTTATTTAAATGTTAATAAGAAAAGTGAACAATAAAAGGGAAATTATATTGTATGGCAAATAGTTTACCAATTTTGTAAAGATGTATTTATGGTCTGTGATTTTACAAATATAACCAAAAAAAAAATCAAATCTATCCTTTTATATGTATGAATTTTATTTTTTTGCTATTTTGATAAATAATAAAATATGTGTGTTTTAAACTTAATTATTATTATTTCTTTTGTCATTTTTGCAAAACATACCAACTATATGGAAAGTGGTGTTCATACCAACTTTAATTAATTTTTAAACAAAACCCAGATTAAATGTTCTCTTAGATGAGAGGAAGAGAATAAAGTAAAAGTAAAAGTAAAAAGTTTTTATTTTAATTTTATAAAGAAACCTAATGTGTGTTCAGTTGTTCCTTTTATTTAAAATTATATATAGAAAAAGAAGAAAAGTATTGGAATTTTATTATTTTTTTCCTGCGACAGTTCAAATTGATTCTTAAAACATACAATAATTTCTCTACATATCCCTTCAAGTTCTTAATTTTATAAACTTATAAACACTTAGAGGATTATTCATTCACTTATTATTACTATTATTGTTCATTTAAATATGTAATAATTTTGTATAGTTGATCGGATTATTCTAAATATATATATATATCTAGTATAGCAGAAGGTAAATCACACTTTCATGTATTTTAAGATGATGAAGAAAGATTGAATATTTTCTTAAAAGAAAATAATTTAAAAAACATGTGATAACATTCATAATTAACTTTTAATCATGTTTGTTCTTTTTGTTCTTTTTTTTTTCAAAAAGCCTCAACGAACTGAGTCATTGTATTTACTTTACTCACATTTTAAATATTTTTAAAGTAGAACATTATAAGAAAGGAGAAAAATGGTCGTTAATTCTGATTCTCGACGTATATGTAGTTGTAACGCTAATTGAAAAAAAAAGAGAGTAAAAAGAGAAGAAAATCAAATGATGCCACCACATCAATATAGAACTATCTTCCATTGCATGGTAGCCAATTATTCTTGCTTGCAAACTTGAGAAAAGCCTGGCAATAAAGGAGCACATTTCGAATTCTATATATATACACTCAACATTCCCATTATCGTAACTTCTTTCTTCTAAGGTTTTGTACGTCCCCTCTTCTCCTTAATCATTCAGGTTTGTTCCTATAGCTTATCCTCCTCCTCCTCCTCCACTAAACTACGTACATTGTAAACACATTTGTTTTCATTTTCTTCATCTCAGTAAACTGCAGTTAATACTTATAATTATTATTATAGTCTACTAAATGTCTAACCTGGTTTTTTCTTTTTATAACTGTGATATTGGTTTTAATTGTTTTTAGTAATTTGATCAACTTCACTACGACACACATGTCATATTCTTAATGGTGTTGATTATATATATGCACATGTATTTGTTAAATGGAACAACTTTGATTATTTTTCCATATGTATAATGTTGAAAACAATGGGCATTACAAATATGGAATATATTTTTGTCTTCTTTTTACATTGAATTTGCATCTGATACCCACAAACGATTCAAAGGTAAAATCTTCTTGAAATAAAAAAGATATTTGATCTCTTTTTCTCTTTTTCTGTCCTAAAATTCAAAGAGGAGAATCCAATATGCCTTCCTCTTTTTTTGTCCCTTGTCTTTTTATAACCTCGGAATCAATCCTCATTCACTCCATTTTCTAATATTTTTCGAATATATTTTACATTATATAACGAGTCATTACTTAGCTAACATTCATTAATCCAAACTAATTAACATCAAATGATGGTTTTAGTTATTTCTTTTTGTCGTAGTGTTATTTTCAGTAAAAGTTGTACGATATCATCATTCTGTCTTTCTCTTCTCTCTATCTCTAAAATATCTCTTAATTAAAGTAACTATTTACACATTAACGATGATTTTTGTAAATTCTCTTATATGTAGTGATAGAGGTGAAGATGCTTCTTGGCCTGAAGTTATAAGTTCAAGATTATAGTCTATTTGGGTGGTTGCTTCTTGGTAAGCGTCTCCTCCACATCTTTCATTTTTCAATATGTTTATATATATTTTTTATCTTTTTTTTCCCCTATTCATCTCTAGATAAGCATTCGACTTAATATAGCTTTTATATTATCAAATTCAATGTTAGATTCTTCCAACCATAATATAACCTAATATCTTTAGGAAAATTGTTATGAATAAATAAAAATGAAACTATTTAAAAAAATGTAGCAAAATGGACTAGGGAGAGTTTAATGAATTTTGCTATATTTTATAAATAATTTTAATTTTTTGCTATTTTTCAAAATGCCTATTTGTTATAGTACTAATATAGTTAGACCGTAAAAGTATATAACATTAAATTTCTATCGATACGTCAAACAATCTCACTATATAATTACTACCTAAAAATCTATACAAAATAAAAAGAATAAACAACATCATACCTTTCTTTTCAAGAAAATACAACAAAAAGTCCGTAAGGAAAATATGAAAGAAATAACTTTTTTTTAGGAAAGTTTGCAAAAATAGCAAAATAATTTATGATAATATAGTTTAAATTACAAAAATAATAAATTTAAAAACAGATTATCATATCTAAAAATAGGTGGTATGAATTGTTTTTTTATAAATGTTTTCTTGTCATTCAAATGCAATTTTTCTTATTTTAAAATATAAATTTTTTAATTTTTAATTTAAATAATAATAACAATAATTATTATCATATATTTACAATCAACTGAAAACGAAGCTAAAAATGAAGGAGGTTAAATTTTATTCAAAAGAAAAATTATGTTGAGAACATAGAAATCTTGTCCACGTTAAAATCCTTCTACTCATGTTGTATTTAAAAATAGTCATCTTAAAATAGATTTGTTCATAAAAAACTTAAATAAAAATGTTTAGATAATTTTTAGTTTTAGTTGGAGAAGTTCTTCATTTTTATAGAGAAAAATAGCCGACAAAGGAAAATATTTCTTTTGCATACTTAAATTTTATATTGAAAAGAAAGAAAATGAATCAAATAAAGTGATAGAGAAAAGACAACCAAACATCTTTTGATTTAGATTTAAAACTTTGACTTTAGTTTTACACAAAAAAGCTAAACTATAATTAAAAATAGGTTAAATTATAAAAACAACGCTACCACTCGGTTCTTTCTATCAAAAATACTTCTTAAAATTTTAAAAAGTTGAAAAAATACTTCTAAATTTTGTTTGACTATTTAAAAGTTTCATAAATATTTTAAAACTGTTGCCTGTTAATAATTAAATACATTTTTTTATTTAATAATTAACTCTATGTTGGAAGAATAACTATTATTCCATATTAATAATCAAATAAATCTAAAACAATTTAAATTTTAGTAAGGAAAGTATTTCTTAAATTTTTTTTAAGTGTAAGAGTGTTTTTGAAATAAAATTTGAACAATTTTGTTACTTAAATTTTTAATGAGAAATTTTTAAACCATTTGGAAAGTTTAGGGTTATAAGAAATAAAAATAGTATAGTAATGTAGCAATGTGAATCCATTTATAAGGTTATAATTATAAATAAATAATAAGATAATTGAAACGTGTCATTGTCGTGTAAACGCGGGTAGCAACGGTCACGTTTTTGCCCGTTTTATGACGGTTATAAGCAATGTATCCATCCACTTTCCACGAAACTTCCTCTAATTAAGAACAAATATATTTATATATTCTTTTGCACTTTACACGTGTTATTTCTCCTTCAACTTCCCGTACCCAAATATCGTACCTCCACCTGTCCCGAGATCTTCCAAAACCTTTTTTCTTTATTAAAAATGTAAAATCTCCAATCAATTAAATTTCATTTGATTTTTCTTATTATCATTTATTATTATATATATATATGTTTATATTTCTGTTGTTAAAATTTTTTATGCATGTTTGTTTTTTTCCTATGATTTTAGATTTAATACGTGACTTGCTCTATTCTATTATTTTTTTTATATAAATATCTACTTCACTTTGTGACTTTTCTTGTTTATGAAGTTATATATATATTTTTCTATTGAAATATTGTTAATGAAGATTTTTCTTTCTTTCTTTCTTTTTGGTTTAGTGTTTTTGAAGATAGATAAAGACTGGGTGATTTGAATAAAGGTAAACTTGTATTAAGTTTAAGTTATCTAATTTGATAAAAAGTTGAATTTATTTCCCTTTGTTATAAAGTAAAACCAGAAAGAAAAAACTCAAAATACTAAACTAATATATATAAGTTTTTTTTCTTTTCATTATGGTGTTTGAAAAAACCCCTATATCTAATCTTTAATAACATAAACAATTATTTATACTATTGACTTTGAAATCTTTTTAAAAAGTGACCTTAGTTATTTACTCAATTTTAAAAATATATTAGTTATTTTAGTGCAATTATTTTAAAATTAATAAACTAGTACGATTTTTGCTCCTTAAGTTTGAATTTAACATCTATTTGGTTCTTACTTTTTTTTTTATCATCGTAAGAAGGTTAGTCAATTAACGAAAAGTGGTGTCTACAATGACTTGACAAATATATTAATTGGATCATTATTATTAATTCCAATTTTGAGGTGGCTAGTTATATATTCATCTTCGTCTCTTCTCCTTCTCCTTTCTGTTCTAGTTCCTCACGTGTCCTTTTCAACCAAGGACACGTGACAGCTTAGGACCAAGGACTGTGCAAAAGATTGTTTGCAGTAATGGAAGAATTGGCCAAAAAAGTAGTCCTAGTTGAGGAGTTTCGAAAATCGAGGCGGTGTCATCTCGTTTGGAAGATGAGGTTTCTAAAATCACAAAAATTTCAATAGAATCTGAAAACGTGAAAACGAAAAGTAAACCAGTAAGATAGTGTTGTTTCTGCAGCATTTTAGAGAGTTAAGGTAAACTGGGAATTAATTAAAGAGAGAGCATTTTTAAGCGATTGTTTGTTCAATTTTTTAGAGAGAGAAACAAAGGGAAGTTTTCTGTGTTTACAAATGGATGAAAATATGGGGGAAGTGAGTGGTTCAGATTTGAGAAAGGAAAATCGCAATAGTGGTTAGGAAGAAGAAGAAGAACAAAAGTTGAAGAGACAGATAGGTAACTAAACCACCTCACAAAACTAATACAATTGTCTAATCATGAATATAAAATCAGCTAACTTAACTTACACGTCACAGCTAACAGTCCAAGGATTATGAATAACCATTTACCAAATTATAAGGATCAAATAAACACAAACTTTGGATTTAAAAGTGTATAATATTTTGCTCTAAAATTTTCCTGCTAAATATGTTCACACCTCACTTTGCCGACTCTACGGACCTTCCTCTCTCTCTCTCAAAGGAAAGAAAAGAAAAAACAGAGAAGAACTTCCTCTGTCAAATATATCTTAAACAAATGGCAAAAAGAGGAAAAAAGAAAAGTAGAGGGGCCACATGTGCAATTACGTAAACTAATTGTAAAACAAAACAAAATTAAATACTAATAAATAAATGAAGCCTTTTTTTAGGAAAAAAGAAATTGTAAATTGCTAAAAAATAGTTGGAGAACAACTAAGAATCGTTCACGCTTCTTACATGTGTTTCCTTTTTCTTTTTTCATTTCCACTTGTCATGCTTTCAACTCCTTTTTCTTTTTCTTTTTGTTACTAAAAAAATAATAACATTAAAAATTAAAAATTAATCGTCGATGCAATGGGGACGTGGATTAAAATTAGAATGCCACGTCGTTTTTTCCTTCTTTCCCCTTTCACTCCAATATCCCCATTTTCCCGCTTATTATAGTAATCATATTAATTATCATTAATAAATTCCTAATTACTTTATCTATTGTGTTTTTGCTGTCCACATTATATTTTCACATTAAACATAATAAAATAGCATCAAAGTATTCAATCTGTCCCTTAACATAATTATAGGTCATTTTTATATAAGCACATTTTTGTGAAAGTATGACTTTTTTTTTTTTTTTTTTTTTTTATCTTTTTTATATAGTTTAAGAAGTATTTTGGTTTGGCTAAAATGACTAGCCTCCTCAATATCATCACCAACAAACAGAAACAAGTTTCGTTTATCCTAGATTTAAAATTAGTATACAAATCAAAACTAACTAAAATTGTTAAAACAAGACAATGTGTTTGGATTAATTTACTAAATGTATGTTTATAAACAATATTTTATACTTGTAAACATTTAAAAAGTCTTAAATTTTTTAAATAAATAACTAAAGTTAAAAAACAAGAATTGATATATTATATGATTGAACATTTTAAAATATAATAAATACAAGAACGTTATAGATTTGCACTTTACACGTTAGTTACATTTAAATTAAGTTAAGGACAGATTTATTAAAGAGTCAACGGCATGTGACCACCCACATTAATTATTGATTTTTATATTTTAGTATTAATTTTGAAGTATTAAATTACAATATATATTAAATTTAGCTTTGTTTTACCTAAATTCTACTTCTGCTCGAGTTAAAAAATGTATTTTTTTATGCAAATTTTAAATTTACATATTTACGTTACCAAAAAAATCACCTGAAAATCGTCGGTATTTCTTTACATCAGTAAAACGTCGAATATTTTAAACATTTTTTAGCGTGTTTATTATATAGCGTTTGAGATAAACATAATTTAAAGATATCCTCCTCCTCAACATGTTATCTGCTGTTATGTTATATAATAGTTTGGGTTTGAAGTGTATATTATTTTAATTTTGAATTATAATAATATGTATTTGAAATGTAAAGTTAATTGTCGTCAGAAAATTATAATAAAAATAATAAAGTTAAAATAAAAAAATGATAAGAAATAATAAAAATGATTGTAAAGGAAGATTTGAAAGTAATGCTTCTCCCACGTCTTCCATATTAAAAAGAATAAAAAGGATATAATATTAAAAAATTGTGGAGGAAAAAATGGAAATTTAAATTTTACGAAAGAGAATAAATAATAATAATATTCTAAACCCTAATTAGATGTGGAGAGGGAATTTGTTCCCTGTGGTGGGCCCAACTATTTAGTTCAATATTTGTTTGGAGCCTTCACTCACTTTGCGTGTTCTGTGTTCGTTTCTTCCGAGTTGTTTAGTAAAAAGAGAAGTTTGGGTTTCGAGGAGGCCGGAGTTGAGACGGCGACGACGACACTGACGGTGAACACAGAAGGACGCCCAGCACCTACCACCGCCTTTACCAGGTAAACCGAATTAAACACAACCCTTCTTATTTTATTTATTTATAAATCCTATAAATATATTCCCTGTTCTTGAAGTAATTTAAAAAACAAATATATATTACATATTTTGAAATAAATAAAAGCGGAGTGAAAAATAATAAATACATGAGTGTGGGTTTATTGAGATATTTTATGGTGTTTATATATATAAATTAGAACCGACATAGTCGGCAGGATTTTTGGTCGGTTACGCGGAACGAGTGATTTAAGAACGTTGGAGACAAAACGACGTGCTCTTTTTTATTTTCTTTGGAGGTTTGAAAAATGGAAAAGACTCGGAACTTCATTTTGACTTGCAAAACAACCCAAAACTTCGGCCACAAAGCGGGTTTCTCTTTTAAACCTTATGACTGTAGTTTTCTCAAATATATATATTTTCTTGGACATGAGGTTCCAACTTTCGACCTCAACTTTAATAATACCACTTGTTTACTAAAATTCGAAAATGAGGCATTTTTTATTTTACATTTTGGATAAATTAAAATTTTAGAGAACTATTCAATGAAAAAAAACTTTTAATTTTACATTGTTTTAAATAATAATTGAAAAAAAAAATGGAAGTTTTTCTTAACGTTTTTCTGTTTGGGACTGATTTTGAACTCCTTCTTGCAAGGTTCAAAATCCCTCAAATCATATGTGTGCTTTTATTGTTTAATAAAAGACAATCTTGATGTTTAAAATTGAGTAAAGAAAAATGTTAAATGATTAACATCCTGTTTTTGGAGATTATGATAATTTTAACCATCGATTTAGGATTGGTTTGAATTACTTAAGAAAATAAATGTTTTTAAAAACTGTTCTAGTTTTTTAAAATCTAATAATATCCATGCATTTATTTATTTAATTTTTAGGGTTAATCATCTCTTATTTTAATGAATATATATATTATTCTTAAGAGAGTAATTAATTATACCAACTAAATCATGCTTACTTTTAAAAGAGATGGTTTTGGTGGAGGGAGATGTTAGTGGTGGATTCGATGTATTGTGTTTGTTCATATTATGATCAAAACCAACCTGACACACATAGTTTAATAGGTTTCGACATTCTTTGAGATATATTTTCTTTCTTTGAATGTCATTTCAACCTTCTATCATAAGATTTAAATATTAATTATGCTCACATTATTTCTTTTTAAAAAAATTAATGTGAAAATATTTTGGAGAAAATAAAAACTTAATTGCCAAGATACACGCAAAAATTTATATTTATTAGGTAAGACGATCACAATTAAATGTATTGATAATAATAATAATAATTTTTGGTTAAAGAAGAAGTTAGAGCGGCGATTAGTAGAAAGGTTACTTTGTCGAGTTCTAGTTCAAGTTTTCAGTCAGTTCCTTCACCGTCAAAATCTATTTTTCTTCTCCGGCAATAAGATTTTCTACTCCCTCTCACTATTCTCAGATGATTTCTCAACTTTGATTCACTTCCCTGAAAAATTCTTCACGGTGCCATCTCTCCTGCGACAGATTTTCTTCCCACTATGAGTTTATTCAAGGGCCCTCCTCAGTCTCCTTACGGTAGACGGACTGATGTCGAGTCCGGTAGCAGCAATTCCGGCGATGTCGACGACGATGATTCTTCTAATCCATTTGAAATTCGCACCACTAAACATGCTTCTGTTGACAGACTCCGCCGCTGGAGAGTACGTTTTTTCTTTTTCTTTAATGTTTTGCTCTCAATTTTATTGATTTTTTACTCTTTTTGTTTCTTTCCTCACAATTTTCTCTAGATTTTTTTCTTCCTTTATGTTTTTGTGTGTTTTTGGTTTCGATTTCTGCTACCTTTTCCGGCCTTTTGTTTTGGTTATGTGTGCTTTTATTATCTGCTTTACTTTAGGTTAATCTTGCAATTGGCGTTTCATGTGTAAAATATCAAGGATTAGATAACTTTTTACGATTTGTTTGAGAACTATATTGACGGGAAATTGTGTAATTAACTTTGTTTCTTTTTAAGGATGTAAAATTCTAATCAATGGATAAATGTAACATTAGCAATCTAAGAAAGGAATAAAGAAACTTAGCTGCAATGTACATACAATTATAACGTTGATTGATATTTTTTGGTTTAATTCATGGAAATATGCTACTTGACAATTTACTCAATTGTTGGAAATTGGCCAGTTGAACTTGGATAAATAGCTGGCGTTTTTATTAGTGATTGCTAACTTTTTGATTCTAAGGGAGAAAAGATTATTTCATATTTTAGAAAATTTGGTGGTGTTGATGAAGGTCTGACGAGGAAATTAAATTTTCCCATTCATTTCTAGTATGTATGTTCTTATGATATTTGTCCTTGTTGAAAGTGCTTTGTACTATTAGAACTGAAGATTAAAACGATAGGACAGCTTTACCCAATAGGGGTCTGGAAATGAGGTGGTTCTCATTTTCAAATGTTTGGACGTTGGTGGGGTTAAACCAATATCTTTATTTGGTTAGCAGCTGATGTAGGGTAGGAATATGATGTATCATTTACCAGGATTAATTTAGGATTTTCATTTGCCCATGGTTCTGGCTATATGGCCTAGAGTTTGTAAGTTAACTTATATGATAACCCTTGTGATTGGGTAGATAAACGGGAATAATTCGAACTCCCACATGATAAAAAATAGTAAGAGGTCTCGAGCAGAAAATGATCCTATTTGGACTCTTTGGGTAGGTTAGGTCCTAGACACCAGAGCTCCAAATCAAAATTGATCTCAACCCAAGGATTAGATTATCATACCTGGATCACTTTAAGCTCAAAAACTCTCGAGAGACCAAAGAGTTGAATACCAAGGGGATATGAATGAACCCTACCTAAATGTGTGGCATGGTTTATTCGGGAGAGTTCATATCATGGTTTGTGTTGAAAGATACTCTTCCTTTCGGTTGTATCTGCAATGGTTTGCATTATAGGTTGCAGGAGGACCTTCATCATATGGTATGCAGTTGCCAGTTTGCTCAATCGCTTTGGTATTGGTGGATGAGATGGTTTGGTCTATGTGGGGGTTTGGTATATAGATTGTTGCTTAATGGTAGAGGAGGTGCTTTTGACTTCTCATCGAGAAAAGGGAAAAGTGTTCTAGAGGCTGGTTGTTTAATTGGTTTGACAATAACAAAATTTTTGTAGAGGTGGATTGGATTGTGTGGAGTTCTGGGATGTTGCTAGGTTTAATGCTTTCTTTGTAGGGTTTGGTCACTAGGTCTTTTTGTAATTAGGATGTCTATTGCTGTGATCAATCATCTAGAAAGATCCCTCAAGTCCTTAATCTTTCATCATCTCATTTTTCAAAAACCCTTGTAAAGTTTTAACTTTTTAATTTCTACTCTTGTCTTGTGTGCCTCATTTAATAATGGCCTCAATTTTCTTTGCACTTATATCCCATAAGGTTTGTCTGCACTTTGAGCCCAAAACTGTTTGATAGATATTCTTACTATTATCTTGTATTCATGATTTGAGTTTCAATGCTTAACACTGACAGTTTATTTCTCAAAGTTTAACTGTTTGATTTGTTTTACCGTGTGTGTCTAAGCTGTTACTGTTAAATGAGAATCTAACAGTTTGTATTGTTTTGCTGTGTCTCTTTTATAGCAAGCTGCCCTTGTGTTAAATGCTTCTCGACGATTTCGGTATACTTTAGACTTAAAAAAGGAAGAAGAGAAGAAAGAAGCTTTGAGAAAGATTAGAGCACATGCACAAGCCATACGAGTAAATATTTACTGAACCAGTGTTCTTTCAATTCTTTTAGTTTTAACTTGTGTTTAATCTCCATTTCTTTTTCTGGGGGGCTAGGCTGCATATCTCTTTAAAGAGGCTGGGGATCGTTTAACAGGTTTGCTATTTTTTTCATTTAATTTCATCTCTGTAATATAAATCTAATAAACTCTCGAGTTGCTCTATAGGATTATTTCTTTACCAAATTACTTATATTTATTATGTTTTTTATTTGCACTTCAACCATGTTTTGTGATGTAGCCTAAGTAACCTCAAGGAGAAATCCTCCAAGAACCAAGATTGTGGATCTTTTATTAGAATGAATAATATGCTTCATACAAGAGGAGAAGTATCCTATTTATAGAGTTCTATTACAAGTGGGGGTAGAAAGGAAATTAACCTAGAATATTACCCAATTAACCCATAGTCTTCTTACATCACTTTCTCTTTATTATGTATATACTTAGCCCTTAGGTATATAGTGTGCCTAAAAAAACACGTTTTTTTTAGCCATGTGTTCAAGTCTTAGAAGACTATCAAGCTTTATTGCGTTGTTTATTGATGCATTATCATCTTGAGTGCAGTTTTTGTATTTGTCCATGGTCTATTGGTGCACTTGTTTTATGGCATTTATGTTATGCTGTTATAAATGGTTCTCTTTTTCTCTCTGATTGAATGAGGCATCTTTAGGACCAGGGCCTACAACAGCAGAAGCTCCAAATGGTGATTTTTCTGTTGGACCAGAGCAACTGGCTGTGTTGGTAAAGGATCGTAATGTTGAAGCTCTGGAGCAGCATGGAGGGGTTAGTTTTTATCTTTAAAAAACTTTTGATAATTCCCATCATATAAATGTTCAATCTAATGGATTTGTTGAATGATTTCATCAGGTTAAAGGGATAGCAGATATGTTGCAATCGAATTTAGAGAAGGGGATAGTTGGTGATGATTCTGATTTATTAAATCGGAAAAACAAGTATGGTTCAAACACATATCCCCAGAAACCGGGAAGGAGTTTTTGGGTAATCCTCACACTAGTAGTTATATTGAAGTGTGAAACCAGTTAGGTTTATCTATTTTTATTTTTTCCCTTCATTCGACTCTCCTTGTTCCTTAGAAGGAGGAGGGTTCTGTGATAAGTTACATTTAAAGCTTTCTTATTATTCATGTGCTTATCTAATTAAAATTCGTGAAAGAAACAGGTTTTTAGCCTTAGCTAAGTATTGATAAGAAATTATTGTATATAGAAAATCACACTTTTGATTAGGTTGGTCTAAATCACCTCAGTTCTGGAGCTTTGAATCTCAACATTTTTTTTTTATGAATATAGACAACATTGAGAAAGGATGAAGAATATAAGGGCATGCAAAAAACAAGTCCACCAAAAGAATAAGCCAACTACAAGAAAGGCTTCCAACATAGAAAAATGTTGCCAAGGGAATAATTACAAAAAATACTTGGAAACCGAAGCCCAAAGAGAAACATGGAATCTCACTAAAGACCAAATCTTTGAAGGGTCCTTCTCAAGACCTCTAAAAACTCTCTTGTTCCTTTAACCCTAAGTATCCCAAACCACAATGCACACCCCTGAAACCAAATATGTTGAAGGCTTAAAAATCTAAGGCTCATTAAGTATGATCCTTTTTCCTCCCAATTTCCTTACTTTCGTTTCACCTAGAAAAGTTTAATTTCTTTGTCAAATTCTAAAAGCAAAAAAAAAGTGTTTAAAAATTACTTTTTTTTAGTTTTCAAAGTTTGAATTGGTTTCTAAAACTATTGGTAGAAAGTGGATAACAAATAAGTTTAATTTTAAAAAATTGAATGTAGGGCCTACTTATTTTGGTTTTCAGAGCTTGGCTTTCTTAAAAACACTCTAAAATGTAGATGACAAAATCGGGTAGGTGGAAGTATTTCTCGCTATATGGTTGACTGTGTTCTCTTAGAACATGATTTATTAATTGTACTTTGGATTCTTTGCCAGCCATTATTTTTGCTTTTTGTTTCTCTGTTAGTTGCACAAGCATATATTTGTTTGTTCTGCTTCTAGAGGAAAAAACTTCTTAATGGATGTTTACCTTTTTTGTTCTCTTCTAGAGGTTTCTCTGGGAAGCTTGGCAAGATCTTACATTAATCATATTGATGATAGCTGCTGTTGCTTCGTTGGTGCTAGGCATAAAAACTGAGGTGAGATTTTCTTTTTCTTTTCATTTTTCGTGTTTTGGTAGGAGTCCATGTAACCTCATTGGGCTTGGTGTATGGTATATTGTATTTGACATTAGAGTTTTTTGGATTTCTGTACAGGGAATCAAGGAAGGCTGGTATGATGGTGGAAGCATTGCTTTTGCAGTTATTCTCGTCATTGTTGTAACAGGTGCTATACGTTGTTTGCTTTTTATTGCTTTCTTAAATTTCATTTGCCTTGTATGTCATGTGTATGGTACTCCATTTTCTTTCTTGTTCAGTTACGTTGTTTTAGTTATTTGGTTATTGGTTATTTGAGGGAGAGGAGTATTCAGTTCACGGGGTAGTTTAGCTCATCTTAGAGTTGAACCAAAACTGATTTAAGGATGAAAGCAATATATGGCAGACATGCTAACCCAAAAGAACACTTTATTGTTTTGGTTTGGTTGTTTTGAGGTGTTAATCAACTTGGTCTGAAATTAGACGTTACCTAGCATCTGTATAATGCAAAAAAGTCCCAGAACCAACCTTCTCCCGTTGAGGAAATGTTGAATGAAATCCCGTCAAGAAAAAGCTTCTCTCTCTCTCTCTCTCTCTCTCATATTTTGGAATGGAGGAATGGAAGCAATTGATTGGTTGAGATGTTCATTCCCATGTCTTTAGGTTCAACAAAAGGAAGAGCCAGAGAATTCAAATCTCTGGCAAGATTGTACATGTTGTCCATCATATTGACATGTCCAGCAAGTGCGTTGAGGTAAGTTGATGCAGAAGATTCAAGAGGTTTTCAATAAAATAGCCTTGAGACAGAGAATTGGAATTCAAAAGTTGTCCAAGATAGATTTGAGAGATAGAGAACAAGATGAGAAAGTTGAAATTGCATTGAGAGGGAATGAAAATTTAAATTGCCTAGAGAGATAGAGAGTTGAAATCCAAATATTATCAACAACTAGCATAATCTACCAACGGTGTTCAGTTTTATTTTGGTTTATTAGATAAAAAATTGGTCCTAACTGATAAAGTCAGTTTTTTGCTATTAACGTTTAAATAACCAAAGCTGAAACCAAATGATTGGACATTGGTTGTCACTTTTAACTTTAATTTTCACCCCGACAAAAAGTGAGTATTAGTACGATCTATTACGAAGCAATGGATACAATGGAAACGACTTACGATAGTTTTATTATTGATGATTGGCGGCAGGGGCTAATGCATTTTTTCTATAGGACAGGCTAAGAATTTATCGACGAATTCTTCGCAGTTATCGTTACAATTTTTCACATTTTGTTTTTCAACAGTCTCAAAGCCTGAAAACAATTCTCTTGTAAATACAGGAAATGCATAAATTTTTTAAGCAACTTTTGTATTTGTGGTTTAATATTTTATTCACTCCTTTAGAACTATTTCAAAATCTTTTCACTGACAATTATTTTATCTTTTCTATTTTTGCCTTTCTTCTCCAGCTATTAGTGACTATCGACAATCTCTTCAATTCCAGAACTTGAATAAGGAGAAGAGGAACATACAAGTGGAGGTACATTCGTTGTAAACTATTTTGTTAGCTCTGGATTCTTTCTAATAAGTTCCAGCTACTATGTTTCTTTCTTGGGGGCTTCATTTTATTTCTTCCAACGTCTATTTAGATTCTTTCTATGTGATCTATTTTGGTTGTCATTGCATGAATAGTTTGGTAAGTTGTATATTTATTGAAATTACAGCTCCACTAAAATATATTCACCAAACTCAGTGATAAAACGTAAAACATAATCTGAGACCTGAGTTGCCTAACAATGGTTATTCAGGATTTGAAACCTCTTGTGCTTTTTATGTTTTTAATAATTCACAATTGATACTTTATTTTTTATTTTTTGTCACATGTCTTTATTTATTATTTGACATTCTTTCATTTTTAAAAATACTCGTTTTTGCTGTTTTTTGACTATCAATTCTACTACTAATACCACTATTGTTGGATTTTTGCTATTAAATTATTAATTACTATTAGAATTAATAGGTTGTTAGAGGTGGCCGTCGAATTGAGGTCTCAATTTATGACATTGTTGTTGGCGATGTCATACCGCTCAATATTGGTGATCAGGTCTGCATTTCTATTATTTTCTTTTTGTATTTTATGACTCACATTTCGATGATAAACTGTCATGCTGATAGATCTTGGTTAGGTCCCTGCTGATGGCATCTTAATTTCTGGGCACTCACTTGCTATTGATGAATCAAGCATGACTGGAGAGAGCAAGATTGTTAGTATTTGTATATATGTCTGGCTTATTAAATTAAATAAAAAGCTCTCAAGTTCTTTTTCTTTTTTCTTTTTTCTTATCTGAATAAAGGTTGCTTCGTTTGCAGGTTCAAAAGCATGGTAAGGAACCATTCTTGATGTCTGGATGCAAAGTAGCTGATGGTAACGGCACCATGCTGGTAAATGTTTTATTTATTTTTGAGGTTTTCTCCCTTCCAGTCCTCCAGGAGTAATTAGTCCAATGCTACTTCTAGGTTTGTGCGTGAGTGGTGTTTTGTCAATTCATTTTAAGTCTATAGGTCCTTTAATCTTAACACTATTCGGGAATCATAAATTGAATCATGTTAACTATGAAGCAGCAAGATGTTCAGTGTTCACTTTTTGGGAAAGATGTCAACATAGGGTTTGAACTTAAATGATTGGTTTGCTCAGTCTTTAGCTAAGCTTGGATGTTAAATATTAATTTCTCTGTCTTTATCACAACATTTTCTAGGCTTTAATGAGAATCTGTGATTTGAAATTGCACACTTAGAAGGAAGTTGGTATGTTGTACTACAGTTGGAAAAAAAAGTTTATGCCATGAACTATATCGATTTTCTTTATAGTTGGATGGGTAAAAGTTTGTGTGATTTAAACTTCTCTCTTATGTTATAACTTATACACATACTTGAAGCATTGTTTTTAGTAATGTGAAAATTTCCTGTTCCAGACATGAACTTTTTTTTCCTTTCCACCCTTAAAAGTAAAGAAGCATAGCATTTGATTCTATTTTGAGTTTGTTTTATAAACTTTTTTTTTACATATAAGTAGCAAATGAATGTATTCCATAAAAGGGGGGCAAAAGCCAATAGCCTTTAGTCTATTAAATGAATTGTGTTTTGATTTGAATTGATTAATATTTTTCTTAAATTGATATGTGTTAGATGTCACATGTTGGTGTCTGATTCTTAGGAACTAGAATGTCTTTTAAAAGACTGTTTTTAAAACTTGCACTGACTTTTTTTAATTTTATTTTATTCCTTATTTATTTTTTTGTGGTGTTAGTGCTATGGGAATGTTCCATGTGTGTGGGTTCCATTACCATATTAGAGCTCTTGGTTTTCTATCTTGGAATGTGAAGGAGGTCCTATCTCCTTTATGAACTGATGCTTCAATTGATATGCTCGTGCTTGCATTCCTTCATCTTCTGTATGCCATGTTTTTTATATTTTCATGTTCTTCTTGATGGAAGTGGTTGCTTCTATTAAAAAAAATTGATGCTCTGCTTGATAACATTTTTGAGCTTTAAGTTTGTCAAAAAGCTTTGATCTTGATCTTGGTGCAGATTGTATTAATGGAAATATGTGTTTTAATTGTGTTTGAATTGGGTATAATATGATACATTCTTTGTTCATAGTTAAGATGGCAAGGATTTCCAACTGTAACTTGGCAAATAGTAATCAACTGACAGTAGCTTAGCTAAAATAACATACATTAAACGTCGTAGAAAATCACAGCAATTTCTTAAAGCCCAAGGCCCCAAATCATAAAACTTCTCTACAATATATTATTTCAGGTTACGAGTGTTGGAGTTAATACTGAATGGGGTTTGCTTATGGCAAGTATTTCTGAAGACAATGGCGAGGAAACTCCTTTGCAGGTTTGAACCCTTTTCTTTTTCATTTTTGGTATTGATGGTATATCTTATCTTGTTCCTATTTTACAGTGAATTAATTTTAATAGGTGCGTTTAAATGGTGTGGCAACTTTAATTGGTATTGTTGGACTCACTGTAGCTTTTGCTGTCCTGGTTGTGCTCCTTGCAAGGTAAATAGAAGTTTGGCTATCTATGTCTGTCCTCATCTATTGATAGGAGACACTTGTTTAACTTCATTTTTTTGCAAAACAAATTTGAGCAGATATTTCACTGGTCACTCAAAAAATCCAGATGGAAGTCGTCAGTTTATTGCCGGCCAGACAAAAGTTGGTCGTGCCGTTGATGGGGCCATCAAAATTGTCACTATTGCGGTATGTACATCAAAGTGTTTGGAGGATTGACTGATGGATGGCGATGATATGATTACACACCTCAAGACTTAAAAGCATGTGGAAGATTTATATGATGGACGAATGATGTGCAAGTCTACTTGGATGTGTATTTATTATGGCTTCTATAATACATTTTGCTTTCAATGTTTGTCATGTAGGTCACCATTGTTGTGGTTGCTGTGCCGGAAGGGCTTCCACTCGCTGTTACCTTAACGTAAGTGCACTTCGTTTTGAACATCATATTCTTTTTATGCCCCAGAATTCTTTTTGAAAACTTTTATACCCCGTATTTTATTTTTCTGATCTTGGGTGTCTTTTTTAGTTGGTTTTTTATTCATGGTTGTCCTGCCTGTACTGTTAGACTTCCTATTTCTAATTTCTTTGTAAAATAGTCCAACACAATATAACATAGAACTCATCGTTATAATTTATATGTTAGTTTTTTCCTTATTATGGAATGCTCTCAGTCTTTTTGTTCAGTTATTTTTTCTGACGTTATGTCTGACACTATTTTGACTGCTCTTGCAGTCTTGCGTACTCAATGAGAAAGATGATGGCAGACAAGGCATTGGTAGGTTCAGTGGCTTATGCCATGGCCATACTTTGGTGAACTTTGTGCTAAATAGATAGTGCAGATTAGTTATTCGTATGTTTACATACTTTGATGTGGCTTAATGTCAGGTGCGGAGGCTATCAGCATGTGAGACGATGGGGTCTGCTACAACTATTTGTAGTGATAAGACTGGAACCTTGACTGTAAATCAGGTTAGTTTCACAAATTGATTTTTAAGATTATAATTCATTCTGGTGGCAACTTGCTCATTATTTCTCAAATTTGATCTTCAAAATTCTTCTTTATAAAATGTTAAATCACTGTAGTTTTAAAATTCCCTCTCTCGCCCTCTGCCCTCTAAGAGTTTGTCCCCTCTGTAACTCCTTGGCATCTGGATAAGTATGAAACAGAGTAGTATTTAATGAGTCTTTTAGGATGGAGTGGTCTTCCTTTTGCTGTGATTACCCTGGTTGGTCTTTCAGGTCTGTTAACCTTGTTGGTAAATTTTGTAGATGACCATTGTTGAGGCTTATGCTGGTGGGAAGAAGATTGATCCACCAGAAAAGAAGTCAGAGTTCTCTCCCACATTACACTCTTTACTTGTTGAAGGCATTGCTCTAAACTCAAATGGCAGTGTGTATGTGCCTGAGGTACGCTTAAAAGAATCAGTAATTGTTTTGTTCTCATAAATTAGTCAGATATTTCCTGATATATTAAAATTCCCAGAGTCATGAGTTTTCTTGTGTTAAATATTATACAAAGTAGATTCACATTTACAACCCAGTTTTGTCATCATTAAATATGTATAGTTTGTTTTATTACCTGTTTGAAACCCTAGTGTGTCTTGTAATATTCAGAGTGGTGGAGAGGTGGAGGTGACAGGATCACCTACAGAGAAGGCTATTCTTAATTGGGGTATCAAGGTACTTTTCTATTGAGTTCATGTTCATCCTTTCTTTCCTACAGAATTGATATTTAGTAAACAGTATTCATAATAATCATGTGGCTACAGCTGGGAATGAACTTTGAAGCACTCAGAACAGAATCTACAATTCTTCATGTTTTCCCCTTCAGCTCCGATAAAAAACGTGGTGGTGTTGCATGTCAACAGGTAACGTGCAGAAATGAATCAGAAATGAATCTTCTTTAAAATTTCTTTTTGTTTCTGTTTTCTATGGAATTGTTTCTTTGAATAAAATATTAAGAAATATCTGTAGCGGGTTGTAACCTTAAAGTCTAAATGCTTCTTTAGAGATACAAGAACACAGTTCCTCCATTGGGTTCCATAAACCATTTTTTGCTACTTGATAACATGGAGACTGTAACGATTCTCTGCATTCACTTTGTGATCCATATCAAAACAATTTTGTTGTCATCTCTGGCAGTTTACATGTCAATTGTAGTGTCTTCTTAAGCTCATATTACACTAGATCAAAAATGTTGTTTCCCCTACGCTTTTGTTGTCAATTTCCTTCTTTCCGTTCTTGAAAATTTATTGATTTTAATGCGAGAAGAGCAAATATCTATATCCAGTCAATATTTCTAAAAGAAAATAATTTATTTGAGGGTTTCCTTCTCTTGTTCTTATTTGAAGAGATTTGTGATGCGTTTATATCTTACTTCGATTGTTCATATTTTTCTGAGTTCTTACAAAGAAAATTAATGGTTGGTGTGGCACAGTAAGAATCCTTTATTTCATCCAAATCTCTGATGCATTATGGCCTATTTGAACCTCTAAATCAAATGTTTAGTTCTCCAATTTTATGTACATTAAAGTGGGACTTATAAGTAAATTATATGATGGAAAGAAAGGGTGGGCAAACCTATCCTCCCAACTAAGGATCAAAGAAAGAATAATTATTTTTTATCTTTTTTAAGACAGCAATATCTTCTGTGGTTTTGAAGTATAATGTTGTGTTATTGTACTGCCTGACATATTTCTTTATCAAATGTCAAGTATTAATATTTTTTTTCCCCAAAAATTACAAATTGGTACATGAATGTACTATGATGTGACCTATACTAAAGCATGTCAGTTTGCCAAACAACTCGTGGGTGATTTTTTTGATTTGTTGTTTCACTATTGCCTTTTGGTTCTTGATGAAATATTAATATTTTGACTAATTATACATGAATACGCTCTACGGTTTGACAGGATAATCAAGTCCATGTACACTGGAAAGGTGCTGCTGAGATAGTCTTGGCATCGTGCACACAGTATATGGATGAACATGATCAATTTGTTCAATTAGATGAAGATAAGGTTTGACATCTTTTTTCTTTTTGGAATGAATGACTTGTGAAATGATAACTCAGAAGTGTTATTGCAAGGCTTTTCATGTGAACTTAATTTCTTTTTCTTTTTGCAAATGTCCAATAATTAGTGGTCTGCTACCTTGTTTAAATGATTTTGATACTCTTATTTGTACTGATCTTCTTGGTTTTTATTAGCAATTTACGCTTTACTATTTGTTACACTTTGCAGATGAAGTATTTTAAAAGGGCTATTGAGGATATGGCTTCACGTAGCCTACGTTGTGTTGCAATTGCTTATAGACCTGTTGATCCTGAGAATGTTCCTGATAGCGAAGAACAATTGAGTAAGTGGGCTCTACCAGAAGAAGACCTTGTTTTGTTGGCTATAGTTGGTTTAAAGGTATTCGCTCTTCAACTTGATACTTCATTTTCAATTATAAGATAAAAATCATTTATTTATTTTATAAGATTTCTTATACATGATATTAATTTCTGGTAAAATTTCCTGATGGTTGAAGATTGTAGCTTTTCTTCTCTTCTATTATATAAAAAATCTTGATAGTCTTCCTTAATTTATCTCCATTTATCTGTTTTGATTCGTGGCTATTCAGTTATCAGAAGATTAACTCTTTTTTTTTGTTTGGTTATGTTCTTGCCTTGAATGAAACACATAACCTAAACGAGAATGTGCAAGATTGTTTGGGTTTTCCTTGAACTTCTGATTGTCTTCAATGGGCTTTTACTGCTTTAAGATTTACATGCGTAGTAGTCTCTTTTCAGTCTTGGGTGTACATTTGACTTCTTTATGCTTGTATTTATTTTTTATTTTCTTACTCATGTGCTCTGGATTCTAGGACCCCTGTCGACCAGGAGTAAAAGATGCAGTACGACTTTGCCAAAATGCTGGTGTTAAGGTACTCTTTTCTGGTACTATATTTCTTTCATTATATAGTAATTAATATGTTGCAGAACATTAATGTTAGATTTTTCTCTCCTCCATACTATTTTTATTATTTATTTACTTTTTGCATATATGCCATATTCTTGTTGGTCGTTAGTTATCCCAACTATTTCTTTCTTAATATCTTTTATCATACATGTCCTGTATATTTGTATGCTTTAAATGTCCTCGTTTCTTTGTTTGTCTAGAATAATTTGTCTATGTAAATAAATTAAATCCCTATACAGGTTGCACAAGAGTCTTTCAGTTGGATGTGGAATTTTGTACTCACTAAATCATTTTTCATGCACAGGTACGAATGGTGACTGGTGATAATGTCCAAACTGCTAGAGCTATTGCTTTGGAATGTGGAATACTTGGTTCAGATTCAGATGCTACGGAACCAAATCTTATTGAAGGGAAAGTATTCCGTGCCCTATCTGATGCCCAAAGAGAAGAAGTTGCTGAGAAAATATCAGTACGTGCCTTGGATACTATTGACCCTTCTCTTAACACACACACACGGAAAGCCAAAAACTACAATACCAAGCAATTTGTAGAATGCTCTTGCTTGTATTAAGACTAATAATTGAGATTGACTTAAACTTTTCTGATTCTTCTAAGGTGATGGGACGATCCTCTCCCAATGATAAGCTTCTCCTTGTGCAAGCGCTGAGAAAGAGAGGTCATGTAGTTGCTGTTACTGGAGACGGTACAAATGATGCTCCTGCATTGCATGAGGTTCTGCTACTATCTAGTCTCTATTTTTCTATCTTATCATGTAAGAGTCAAATTGAGAGATGACAAAACAATTTGATCTTGGAATTTCATGCCTGATATTTATAGTTTCTAGCTTGCGATTTTCCATTTTGTTGATCATTCTAAATGCTAGTATCTTGCGGAGTGTAGGCAGATATTGGTCTTGCTATGGGTATTCAAGGAACAGAAGTTGCCAAAGAAAGCTCAGATATTATTATTTTAGATGACAACTTCGCCTCTGTTGTGAAGGTCGGTCTTTCTGTTCACGTCTTTCTTTTTTATTTTTTTAGAAGCTATTTCTTTAATTTTATTAGAATAATTCCAGCAGTGATGTGTCTCATCGATATAACTTACATAGCCTTTGAGACATGGTCCATGGATGTTTTACTCCGACATGAATTCTGAATCAATTTTTTGACTGTACACTATACTCTACTATGTTGATCTTGAATCAATTTTATTGCATTGGTATCTTGACAATGTGAATATCATTTATACTTTTTGTCTACAAACTGAAGTGTGTTACTTGTAGTAGTTGAACTTAGAAGTTTGGTTATATTTTTATGCTTGCTACACATTGTCAAAGGCTCAAGTTAATTCACGAAAGTTTGTACTCCCAAATTTTGTATACTATGTTCTCTCTCAGTGAACACTGTGACTGCTATCCAATTTCGTGCACTATGTTTTGATCCTTGTAACAACTATCCAGAGTGCAAAACTTTGTCTGCAGTCTATCCATTGTATTTTCCTATCTTGAAAGTTATCCAAAATGAAATTTCAGCTGAACAAATGCCTCATTTTTTATATTTAATGATGAAATTGTAGTACCATTCTACATAAATTTTTACGATAATCGTTATATGGAGCCTTTTTATTCAATGTTGGCTGGATGCAGGTTGTAAGGTGGGGCCGATCAGTATATGCAAATATTCAAAAATTCATTCAGTTTCAGCTTACTGTTAATGTTGCAGCACTCATTATCAATGTCGTGGCAGCAATATCCTCTGGTGGTGTCCCACTAAATGCTGTGCAGGTTTGTGCACTTTCTTGCTCTGTTGGGCGTTGGCTGCCTTTGAGTACGATATATTGATGATTGACATCTGTCTACTGTTTGACAGCTTTTGTGGGTTAATCTTATCATGGACACACTCGGAGCATTAGCTTTGGCTACTGAACCACCAACCAATCACCTTATGGACAGGCCGCCAGTTGGTAGAAGGTATACTTGCGTTTAAATTTGTACAGATATCTGTTAGATAATTGATAAGGTCAATGTCATATTTCTTTTATAAGAAACCACAGTTGTATAGTAAATGAAAGGACGATATATCCTAATTCAAGTAAAATAGGGATGCTGAAACGAAGTCTGTAATGTTAGTCTGGGCTTGCTATTTGAACTTACAACTG
Organism: Cucumis sativus; assembly: GCF_000004075.3. NCBI lineage: Eukaryota > Viridiplantae > Streptophyta > Magnoliopsida > Cucurbitales > Cucurbitaceae > Cucumis > Cucumis sativus. The sequence goes on from NC_026656.2 coordinate 5,423,311, forward strand.
TTGGTCATGGTGGCATAATGTTCTTGGTGTAATCTCACAGAGCTCTTCGAAAATAAAATCAGTCTTTATTAGGTAAATTTATTGAGGATACATGAGTTACAAACATATAGGAAAGAAACTAGAAATTAAAATACAAGAAGGAAATAAAAGAGGAATTAACCAAGTTTCTTTTGAATTTACCTAATCATACATCTGGTCCCATATCCATCGACTCACATATATTTCCTAGAATGACTTTTTGGTAGCACGTACCAGTTTTGGAGCTTTATGTTATCATGTATCTCACTTCACCGAATAAATTCTCCAGAGTTTCTAAGTGGCTTCCTATTTTTCTCTCACGTTTTTAAATTCTTAAACAATTATATGAACTGGTGACATATTTTATGGAGCTGTGTTTGCATGCAATTAGATAAGCAAAGAACAGCCGTTTACTAATCTGTTGTATGTTGCAGAGAACCTCTTATTACAAATATCATGTGGAGGAACCTGCTGATACAGGTAATTTCTTGTGGCTTGATTTCTATTCTCTTATTAAAAATTTCCATTTTTGGAGGCTCTAAGACTTCGACGAAATTCCTCACTTCATTGTGTATCTTCAGGCATTTTATCAAGTCACTGTGCTGCTTGTCCTCAACTTCCGTGGCCGGAGTTTGCTTCATTTGAATCACTCTAAGTTCGAAGCTATCAAAGTGCAGAATACGTTGATTTTCAATGCATTTGTACTCTGCCAAGTAAGCCATCTGCTCAAGTAACATTTCAGGCAGAATTTTATTTGTTGATTTTTTTGTTAAAGATATTAGTTGCTGTTAGATGGTATCGGCATATCTTACAAAGAGGGTGAGGCCCATCTTTTCCATTATGGGATTATCAACATCGAGTCTTGATAAATGTTTGAGATCTATAGACTCATAACCATATTTGATAATATGTGGTTAATACATGGTTTCATTGCAAAACCAATTGACAATAAAATGAGCAGCTCACCTATCTTATAAGGAGTGTAAGGTCTTATGTGGGATTCTGAAAAGTCGCCTGTTGTCTCCTTATTTTTTTGTATGCATGTTGGGATCAATCAAGATAGTTTGGGGCTCGTCTTGTATTCAAAACTTAATCCGCTTCTATAGTTTTGATCTCATTTAGTTAAAGGCTTATATTTGCTCTTTGAACTACAGATTTTCAACGAGTTCAACGCACGAAAACCTGATGAGAAGAATATATTCAAAGGAGTCACGAAGAATTACCTCTTTATTGGTATCATTGCAATTACTGTTATCCTCCAGGTGAGACCTGTCATCTGTCTTTGCTATTGTATTTTTGAGATTAGCAAATTATTAAAATTCACATTTTAACACTCTTTCTTCTTATTATTAGGTGATAATCATCGAATTTCTTGGGAAATTCACATCCACGGTTAGGCTAAATTGGAAATATTGGATTATTTCAATAATTATTGGCCTTATCAGGTATGCCTATATAGCTTGAAACAACCAAATATTCTTTGTGAACCTTTTTTTTTTACTTTCTGGCTAAACCATTCCTTGCTCTCTTGTCACAGTTGGCCTCTAGCTTTCCTTGGGAAATTCATACCTGTTCCTGAAACTCCCTTCCATGTGCTCATTATCAGAATGTTCCGCAAACGACAATCCGGCCAACCATAAAAGTCACTGGATTCGGACCTTTTTTTTTTCTTTGTAGGATGGAAGTTTTTAGGATCTGGAGCAGCACTTACTTACATGGATGCAGATAGAATGTTGTGGAAATTGTTTTTTTGTGCTTCTAAAGAGCAATAGTTGCAAGGGATCGCGGCCTGGAGGTTCTTTGGACAAGTCCGGTTGCCCGACTAACTAGCTAACCCAATACGAGAATGGTGGCAAAAAGATAATAGTTTCCTGTTGAATATTACATTTTAAAAACTATCATGGTATTTGTACAAGTTCAAATTTGATGCGTTAAAATAACTCTGCCTTGTGGTTTGGTGTCTGATTGCTTTTGGCTTGAGTATTATGTCGATGTGAAGTGTGCGTTCGACAAAAAATACTTATAATTATACACAAGCGTCCTAAATCTGATTCGATTCTTTTATTTATCATTTCATGCTTTGTTATCGTTCTTTATGCTGTGAGAAAAGAAAATTAAATTGAAACTGATAGGGCTAATATAACGTCTGGTTTCTTCGCCTATTATTATTATTAATGCTTTTCGTAAAATGTGTTATTTTGACTTCCTCTGTTGGGAGTATTTCAAGTTTTAATATAGCCTGTGTTGTTTTAATATAGCCTTGGTAATGGTGGTGTTGGAACTCAAATCTCCAACACTGGTGACCTATCAGGTGGCAACCAACCCATGACATAATTGAATACTCCGAATGAGTACAAGTATAATTTAATTGATATATTAAACTGCAGAGATAACTTTTTTTTTCTTTAAGAAAAAACTACAAAGAGGGAGATTTGGTTTTCCGGCCTCACCAATTCTATTGATGCATGACAGAGATGGATGCCATCATACCGTCTAATGGAGGGTCTTGGAAATTAGATCACAGAAAGGGATTCACTATTTCAACTAAATTGTCCCATGTGTGTATATATTATCAGTGAAGGCTTCCTTGTAGCTTCTTTCCGTTGTTACTCTTAGGTCTTACATGACTTTTAGAAAGTGTTTGGAATGTTGAATTGGTTATTAGAGAGCTTCGTGGTCAATATAGTTGTGAATTATAATTGTCTATATTTGAGGTTATACTATTTTAGTATATGCAGTATAATAAATAGTAAACATTAATTAAAAGAGGAGGCAAAAAAAAATTAGTCACCTCAAACACTAGCCATAATAATCCAATCAACGTCAACAAAACTCCTACAAGTCCAAAGGTTTATTCTAACAGAAAATTAATCCAAAGGTTTATTCTAACAAAAAATTAAAGTATATAAAATTATTTAACATTTTTTAAGTCTAAAAGAATGAATTTGATACAGCATAGAAAATACTACATTTAATCAATTTTAATGATGAAACTTACCATTCAAATCAAAAGAAAAATAAAAGGAAATTTTGGAGTAACTTAAATCCCAAGTTTGAGAGACATTACTCCATATTGGTGGGACAGTTAAAGAATGAAAAAGTGGAAATTGGTGGCATTAGTGCATTTTAAAGATATGGTTTTTATTCAATTCTTTGGCCTCTTATTATGATATATTATTTCTACAACTCTACATCTCATTTTCAATTTGACTAAAGGAAATGAATTTAACTCATATTTATGACATGTTTGGGAGCAATACATTTATTTAATTTCTTTTCTCATATTCAAAGTCACACCATAATAATATTTCTTTAATTATTGAAATGGTAGAACTACTTTCTTTTAAAAAATTACTCTCAAACTTGCTTTTACTCTTTCTATTTTTGAGATAGTAATACTCAATTTTCATTTTAAAAAATATATATTATGGTATGAAAATTACGTGGCAATGAAATTTCAAAATGATTTAGAACATTTTAAATTGAAATATATTTTTTATGTTTAATTTAAAAACAAGTAATTTGAGAAAAAATAGACTGTTTGACCCCTAAAAATAATTTTAAAGAATAAATTTATTTAAAAACAAAAACGAGTTTCTTCAAAATCACATTTATATTAAGGCAATCCAAATAGGCTGTTAAGCAATTTTAAAATCGTTCTTAAACATATTCTCTCAAAATGTAGGAAAAGTTCAATGGTTTTATAAATATATGTTGGTCATATAGTAAGTAAGAGGTTCAAGGTTTTATTACAAAATGTTAAGGTATTCTTTATTTGTCTCATGGGTGAAATCTGAAATAATTTGTTTGCATAAACATTAGATTAAGAGGAAATAAAATTGACATATGACGTTTGGTAGAAAGATGTTTCTGCCAACATATGTTATGCAGATAAAAATGCATTTTTGTCAACATTTAATTAGTTTTGACAGAAATGTCGACTCAATACTAAAAACATTGACAAAAGCTCTGTCGACATACTTTTATTTAATTTTTCTTTTTTATGAATAGAAACGTTGATAGAGAAAAAAATTTATGGTGTATGCTAATGTCAATTTAATTAACTTAACGGTAATTGATATGTCTTTCTTTCTTAAGAGGTTGAAAATCTTGTTGTTGTACTATACTATAATTGTGATTCATACAAGGAAGTGGTGTCTTTTAGTCAAAGCATTGGCTTTTGTGGGTTGATGTATGAATCAAGAAATGATGATGATGATCAACAAAACCTTGTAATTACAATGTGACTTATAATGGACAGACTTATAGATCTTTAGGAATTTATATACTCATGATGGGGGCCCAACATATTTGCTATAAATAAAGTTTTAATAGAAGATGATAATATATAAGTTAGGAGAAGTAGTTAGTTGTCTTCCATTTCTTTTGTGGTTTATTTTTTGGTGGGGTTATCATTTCTCTAATAATTAAATCTTAATTTAAGGAGGAGTTGAAATTTCAAGTTGAGTTTGAAGAAGTTATATTTAGCCGTAGATCCAGAACCCCTCAAATATTTAAGTCTCAACAACTCATTAAATTGAACCTATTAAGACGTAACATCAAAACTTTAGAGATATTTTTTTAAAGATAAAAAGTTTAGAGACACGAAAGTTTGAAAGTTTATGGAGGATAGAATGTTATGACTGAAATAGTCAAATTTGAACATATTTCACAATTGGTTTAAATACATATCTTTTATTTAAGATATATATCAAAATATTCAAACCTTTCCATCTTATATGTTTGTTGAAGTCTCAGGAAAGATGTGAAAGTTGAAACGTGGAGGCAATTCAATTGACTCAACCTTTGAGTGCCATTTAGTGAACAACTCTCATCATAAAAGACAATGCTACACAATCTTGTGGGCATTAAGTGGGATGAGAGGGAAGAGGTTTTGAAGCACCAATCAAAGTCATCAAAGGGTTGAGATTGGTGACATTAGTACAATGTGCAATCAAATCATGTGAGAGTGTGGTATGAGACAATTCCACCACAAGTGATGAATATTGAGCATATCAAGTTTGAGATTTTCTTTAGGGGACTCTCAAATATGGAAGGATCTTGAAAACTTAATCTTTAAATATAAAACTAATTAAATCATAAGTTTAAAATAGATTTATCAACTCTAAATTTTGCATCAAATAGGGGCAGAATATTGAATTTTATGCCAATGGTTTTTATATAAATAAACAATTTATTGAGGATTAGGTTATCTCATATTATTTCATCCATTTGCATAAACTATATCTAATAAAGTTAATTCTCATGAGACTTAAAATAGTATATGATTGACATACAATGGACTACGTTTTAAGTAATAAACTAAAAATTTTTAGTATAGGTGGATAAAGTTGAGTGTCATATCTCGACGACGATATGAATATAATATGACCCATTTTGTAAAGGTTACAAATGATGTAATCTAAAAAATTTATGTAGAGACATGTGAATGATGCTATCACATCCTAAGCAAAGAGTTCGTATTAGTTCTTTGATTTGCATGGAGTGAAAGTGGCCCGGGACATCGAGGTCTAACATATTTTGGAGACTTGACTAAATAAGGAGTTGGGAATGTAATTTCACATGATGAGATTCACTCATTTAGTACATAAATATTTGACAAAGATATGGAATTTGCTCTTTCCCGTATAGAAAAGTATGATGAGCAATTCCCCGAGTGCTAACTCTAGGACTTGAACAAGGGAGGTCACCTATTATTAGTCCGAAAGGAACTTGGTTTACTTGTTATTGGACCATAAACACATTGACCATTAGATGATCGATGATACTTAAAAATATAAAGGTAATACCAAGGATAATACAAACAACTAGTGAAAAGAAATTATTATATCCAACACGTCCTAAAATACAAAAAATACAACTATGAGTCTACATAGTGGTTTCCCTATGATTTATGATTAATGGTTGTTATTAATTAATTAAACTCTTAAGTAATCTCAGATGATGGAAGCTTTTAGTTTATGAAAGAATAATTTGAATGGTTCATATATTAATTGTATATGATATGATTAATATAAAGTATATAATGTATATTTAATTAGGAATACAATTCAAATTTAAACTATATTTCATTACTTTATTTGAATATGATTCAAATATTAAACTATTATGAATAAAATATGAATGAGTAATCAATTAACTTCATCTTGATGAAGAGGGAAGTGGGGAGGTGGCCTCTCCCAACTCCAACAGTCACGAACAACGACACCACACCACTTGGAAAATGAGACAGAATTAAGGTTTATTGTGAGAACCATTGGATCAACTGTGCAATATAACTCCCAATTAATTTCTTATTCTAGTTTTTTTCATTTCATTTTAATAAATATTAATTTCATTTCAATCATATTCAAATTATATTTCATTCGAGATCCCTTTAAGCATTACTTGTAATTAATGTGTAGTTTTATTATGAGGAAAGCTAGTTATGTTTCTAGCTTCCTAGTTGAACAAATAGGCTTACGAATCTAGCCACTCTCAACCATAAAAAATTACACTCATAAACTGGAGTTCATATTAAATTTATAAAGTCAATCAATCATGGATGGTGTGTGGCTTTAGGGCATAGATCAAGGGGTTGTGTGCGTCAATGGTAGGTTGGACATTTTACTTCTTTGACTTCCCTTCTCAATTCCTTATTTCTCTTTCTAAAAAATGCACTCCCACTACAAAGTGTCACAACCAAACAAGACTTCTTGGAAGTGTTCATAGAAAGGTTGGGTTTTTCCTGATTCACAGTGTCTTCCTGTCTCTTCATTCTGTTCGTTATTTTAAAATTCGGGAAAAACCCAACCTGAAATCTTTATTAATAATGGACATTTGTACTACATGTTATAGAATACATAGAGGACTGTACTACATATTATAGAATATATAACACAAAATATATAGAGCTACATGAATTTACTTAAGTAAAGAAGAGTTTTCAAACGTATTTCTCTAATCCTATTTTTAACACGGACTGTGATTTGCTTATTTTCTTTTTTCTTTTGTACCTTTTCATCCTCCAAGAATCAAAACAAAAACCATAAAAAATGGCTTCCATTGATTGTTGATCCAATCACACACAGGTCTTTAATCTTTTACTTCTTTTCCCCATAGATCTATGTTGTTTTTGTATAATTGATCCTTTACATCTATAGGATGTTCAAAAATTAGAAGTTTTCAATATTATATATAAAGATACATTAAAAAAAAAAACGTATAAGAACTAAAAGGATATGTCCATTTGAGTTAAATTTAACTCATGAAATATGGTATTACATCCCAACAAGAGATGATTACAATTTTATGGAAAGTGACATATGCAATGATGATAACCACCTATCTACCGTTTCCACATGAACATGTTTGTGTAAACATGAAGTTCTAAACACAATTCTTTTAATCTCTCCATGAATATAAACTAATATAAAGTCAGTGAAGATCATATATAAATGAACATATTATGGTAAAGCATTATATCATCATCTTTCAGGGTTGTAATCACAATAAAAATATAGAGATAGTTACCTTTTGGATCATCTAATTCCCATCAAATGGTAAAGAATTGTCAAAACTTTCGATGTTAATATGCACGATTGAGGAAGACTCTTCCCTTCATTCGTGATCATTGAATATAACCTTGGTTGGATTGTAGCCATTACAACATATGCATGGTCTTTAATTAAGATTTTATAAAGCTAAGAAATGAACAAACGTTCCGTTTTGTTTGCTTTTGCCTTAAGATTTAAAACTACTTTCTAACCAAATTTGGTAAAACAAAACAAACGGCTTGGAAGATAAAAAGAGAGAATACTACGGACTGTGGGGGGCAAGATTCTCATTTTTTTAAAAAAAAAAGTAAAACAATATCGATTAATATTGTATGAACTAAAATTTTAAAATAATAATATTGTATCAAAGCTAATTTTATGAGTGATTTAATTCAACTTAAAATCAGCTACAAATTACGTAAAAAAAAAAATCACCTACTGAACTAGAAAGAAAAACTATATGTATAAAACTAGTTCAAATTTAAACAAAGTCTTATATGTAGATGTAGAAGTTATCCATTAATAATTTGGAAGGATCATTGGAGTTTAAATTGATTCATTAATATGATTGTTATAATAAGATATTTGCAGTGACAAAAAATATATATATTATTTAAAACGTAAAAGTATGGAATAAAGTGTAAATAATGGAAAGGGTTGACTTGATCAAATAGAACGAATAAAAAGCAAAGTTCCCTATGTATACGGCCATTGTACTTCAATTCTTTCTCAAAGAACAGAATAGAAAAAAGAAAAGAAAAAAAACTTGTAATTATTTTATATTTTTCACACGTGGTAGGTCTCAAGTTTTCTTATTTTACAATTACAAAACCCTAAAATTTTCTCTCCATCCAACTACATCCTTATAACTACAACCAAAAACGAAAACAACTCTCAATTCTATTCCAATTCCATTTTTTCACTCTCTCTTGTTTGGTTTCTTGGAAAATAAGTAAAAATAAATAAATATATTATCGAGTTTGATCTCTGTGTGGGGGAAAAGCTATGAACATGTTGTTTGAGCAGCAACTGAGGCAACCACCGGAGGACGCGGGTGTGACGAGGAGGACGATGACCGTGACGATGCCCGGAGCCGAGAGAAAGAGGAGGGTGGTGGAGGAAGAAAGACTTGAGATTGTGGATTTGAGTGGCATTTCTTTGAACTCTTTGCCAAATCCTAATCTAAATTTGACCACCATTTGCAAATTAGACCTCTCTAATAATAACCTTCAGGTCATCTCTCTCTCTCTCTCTTACATTTTGCCCTAATTAAATTAAGGATATTATTATGGGGTTTTTTTAAGAATAATAATAATAAGAAAATTACAGACTATATATTTGCAAATTATTATATGCAAGTTGATTTTTTTGTTTTTTTTTTTTTTTAATGTTTTGCTTTCGATATGATTTTAAAGAACTATCATTTTTAGATGACTTTGTGAGTATAATTACTATTTACTTATGGTAATTTAGAAATAAAATAGGTACTTTATAAACAGATTATCTACAAAATAGTTATTCTTATATATTCCCATTATTATTATTTTTTTGTGTTTGAAAACAAAATTAAAAACATTTATTTAGCAAAACCATTAATGTTGAGCTTTTATTTTATTTAAGAAAAAGAAAAAGAAAAAAACTTCTATTCTTGTTTTTTTTCTTTTTTTCTTTTTTGAAAAACAGAACTAGTTGTTTTTTTATTCTATTAGAGAATATATTCTAAATGTTATAAAAGTTAAGGAAATATATACTAAATTATATTCCAGAAAATTGTCAAAAATAGAACTTTTTACAAAAATATTTATACTAATTTGTGTTATTTTGTAGATTTTTTATTTCATTTTTGAAAAAGACCCTAATATTTTATAATAATATAGTTTTTACCCATACGCTATAAAAACAAATAATTTATTCATTTAAAGCTTAATTTTTTTAGAATTGTTTGTTTACTTAGAACATTTCTATGTGTAAAACAACAATCAATAAACACACCTTATCCCTTTGTTGTATGTTTAACCAAAAGAGTAATTTTGAATAATTGTTGTAATTTAATTTTGTATGTTTACAGAGTATTCCAGAGTCTCTTATTGCAAGATTGTTAAACGTTGTCGTATTAGACGTTCACTCAAACCAATTGAAATGTCTTCCTCATTCTATTGGTTGTTTGGGTAAGCTCAAGACTTTAAATGTCTCTGGCAATCTCATTGCTTCCCTTCCCAAAACCCTTGTGGATTGCAGGTTCGTCTTTCTCTCTAAGTTTTACTCATCCTTCTAATTCTTCTTTATTTACTTTTATCTTTCAGATTTGAATAGGGTGTCTATTCAATACATGTTAATCTTCTTTATTTTTAGAAAGAAACATATGGATTCTAATGAATTGATGACAACTTTTAAAGGATTCTTTTTTTTTTAATGGCAGCATTATGTGAGATAGGCTTTATAGGTGTTGAAATTGCTTTTTGTTGGAAAAAAAAATCAAGGAGCATATTAATTATAAACTAAATAAGTCATACCAATAGTATTAAAATGTTAGTCTCTAAAGATACTTTTAGAAATAGTATTCATAAAATACATTCCACAAAAAAAAAATCCAAATTGGAGTTTTCTTTTCTCCTTTTAAACATTGTTTTACATGATGTAAGAATATGGTGATAATTTGAAAAGAGTGAAAAGTATGGTGATGAAGAAGTAAAAAAATGAGGCAATTACATAAGAAAAAGTTAAATGACACAAGCATTGACCTCAAAAATGAGCAAATTAATTTTATAAAGGAATATTAAACTTTAAGGTCTCCAAAAAAAAAAAAAAAAATTAGGTCAAGTGGGTATAAAAAAGGAATAAAATGAATAACAAAAGAGCATCAATAAAAAGATAATGGCATAAATCATGATTGGACTTTGACATTTAAAAAAGAAGAAAAAGAAAGAGCTCACAAATTAAAATTAGTCTATGGTGGGAGCCTATGCTATATGTCTATCATCATTTCTCCTTTGAATACATTACAAATGTTTATAAATTATAATGATACTAACATAAATATATATGTTTAATTTGATTGTATATGCAATGAATGTTTAATTCTTACCATAAATAAAATATAAGAATGTGTGCTTATCTAACCCACCTAACTATTTATTTATTTACCTTTTTTTTTTTTTTACATAAAAGACAAAATTTCAAAATAATTACTTAATTTGAGTGAATTCTATGGTTGTCTTTAAAAAATTTCATTTCCCCACCTATGTATAGTTAGTAGCAGAAATGGACAACTTTGTTTGAAAAAAGAAAAAGAATTAAGGTGGTTGAATATAGTTTGATTAAAAAGAAATTAGGAAGAGAGCATTTTTAGTTTAGTATTTACAAAACAATAATTTAACCTCATTTGATTATATCTAATCTTACTTCTTTTTTTTTGTATTGTATCCTTGCACTCTATTAATTTCACAGTATAATTTTCAAGTAAAATTCTTTATTTTGCACTTGCTTCGCTCTGCCCACGAGTCAGTCATATGATAATAAGTAATCTATCTATTCACTATCGATGACAACTTAAGATTTTGTGTAGATTTTAAAATATTAAATATGTGATTTGACTTTGAATATTAAACTCACTTGTAAAAGTATTAAACAATGAGTGTTTATATATTTGATTGCAGATCCTTAGAAGAATTGAACGTGAATTTCAACAAACTAATGAAACTTCCAGATGCATTAGGGTTTGAACTAACAAATCTAAAGAAACTCTCGGTAAACTCCAACAAGCTAATTTATCTTCCCCATTCTATCTCCCACCTCACAAACCTTCGCGTCCTCGATGCCCGTCTAAATTGCCTTACTTCCCTCCCTGATGACCTCGAAAATCTCATTAAGCTAGAAGTCTTAAATGTCAGCCAAAACTTCCACCACCTTCAGACTTTGCCTTATTCTATTGGCCTCTTGTTGTCTTTAGTTGAACTTGACATTAGCTACAACGGAATAACCACTCTCCCTGAGTCTATTGGCTGCCTTAAAAGGCTCCATAAACTTTGTGTTGATGGCAATCCTTTATCATCTCCACCCTCACTTGTGTTCGAACAAGGGTTGCATGCTGTTAAGGAGTATTTGAGCGAGAAGATGAATGCAGGACATCAAAACTCACATAAGAAGAAGTCATGGGTGGGGAAGTTAGTTCGATATGGAACCTTCAATGGCGGGTATGGGTATTTTAGAACTACGGAACCACGTGAGGATCGAGAAGCCTTCATGTGGTCTCAGTATCGCTCGATCGATGGTCTCACTTCGCCGAGGTACACTGGAATGTTCTCGGCACGTCGCTTTTTCACAACACGGGGGTATTTCACTCGATGATACATCATTTCCAATATCATCATCTAATATATATATATTGAACTTTCCTAAGAAAGATTAATCTCAATTTTATCATTTCCATAGTGAAGTTTGAGAAACTCTTAATAGATCAAAGTGGTGCAACCAAGTATGGAATATATACTTTCTGTAGCCCTCTCCTTCACATAATTTAGCGTTCACCGCAACATATGATATTTTAATTATAGCTTTTGTTTATAGCTCTATCAATAAAATTGCCATTAAAGAAACATACAAATTTTATCTTTAATGCAGGAGGAAAAATATATTAGAAGGGAGCTTACAAACTTTTAATAACAACATGTGAGATTCCTTCTTTTACAATTTTCTTCTTTTTCTTGGCATACATTTTTCACTCTCACAAACATTTTTTTCTTTTCCACCGAACACACCCAGAAGTAGATACACTTACCAAACAAAACAAAATTAACAGCTCAAGAAAAAAAAGAATAGGAAGATTGACTCATCTAAACATCTCATAAGAATATACCTTAGAGAAGAAACCCAAAAAATATCTCAAATTATTCAAAATTTTCTACATTAAAGTTAAGAGGGACATACCATTCTCTAAAGTTAACTTTAACTAGGTTAAGAGATCCATGATTTTTTATACATTAGATCATTAAGAATAACGTTCTAATAAAAAGTAAACCCCTAAAAGATATCCATTCCAACCCGTTTTGGTTGCAAAGTAGACATTAGACCTCAAAATCTATCCCAATTTTTTCAACTTGTTTTTTGACGAATTTTTCTTTTATCAAAATTTTAGACACATATCCGTACTTATATAAATTCAAATTTACTGTAACATCCTAAGTCTAGGATTTGGAATTTTGATCCCCAACATTTCCTGCATCTCTTGCGACCTCGCAACATCATCCTTATATGTCTTAAAGAGGGATGCATGCAACCTGACAACATTATCCTTACTTGTCTTAAAGGTAGAATGAAGTTCTCCCCCACAAACCAACACAAGTCCTTTCAACATGTTTTGTTCTTGATTTAGATGACAAGAGAGAGATGAGAGGTAGGGATTGTCCCAACTCACATGCATCCTAGAAAAATTATTGGTTTTGCCCTCACTTGCAAGGCACGCGATAGGCACACAGGGTAGGTGGCAAGGACGTGTGTGGCAAATCTTTACGAGATTAGCACCCGACGCACGCCCCACCTCAATGAGGTTAACACGCAACAAGCTCCAAGGTCATGCACCCGTGGCCAACCCCCTACACCATTTTAGTGGACACCATTGAGCTGTTTTCGAGCTGTTTTGGGCTATCTTCATATTTTTGGAAATATTTAAGGATATTTAAGGAAGTTTGGATATTTTCATGTTCAAGGAATAAATTAAGGATAAAATATGAAAATTTCAGGATAAAGAGAAATTCCTAAGACCAAGGCTATATTCAAGTGATTGTGAGTAACACCATGATTTCTAAAGTATTTATTAAACACATTTTCAGGCTTTTCAAGCAATAGCTCGTAAAATGATTTGTTAAACGTGATCTCAAGTTCTTATACAAGTTATGCTATTGATAAATGTTTACTGAAATGACATTTTCAAGTTATGTTATGATTTCATGGTTTCAAGGAAATATTTCAAACTTTCAAGGAAATGTTTCATGTTTTCAAATTTAAATCCATACCCAAATATTCCATGAGACCTATTGTATACATGTGGTTAACTTCATACTGACGGTACAGTTGATGAACCTATTTTTTAACTATAGGCCACCAGGAAGGGTATATTTTTATGCCTTAAAGGAGGAGGGATATAACTACCCATCGATTGTCCAGTCTTCGGACGAAGGGATAAATATTGTCCATGGCTATGGAAGACTGTCTTCGAAAAGCTATGCAAATGTTTCAAGTTTCATGTTTTGATTGGTTATTGAAGTTAATTTAGTATTTGTAGCCACACCAGCCTATACAGACTCTTCAAGGCCACCCCGTTGCCACTGCCACCACCGTACTTGCCAAGAGTGGCATACACAAAGATATTTCAAGCTATATGAACTGTTGCATGTTAATAACAAATTCTACCACATCTTTGTGAATTGGATAACTGCCCAGGTCTCGTTATTTGAATAAGAAAAAATAACTCAAAACTCGCACCAACATCCCAATGCTATTCCAATGTTTAGAAGAGAATAAGAGTTAATCATCAAGAAAACAGAGAGAGAACAATGAACAAGATCCCAAATGATGAATGATATCCCAAACAACTCAACTCCATGCCGAACTCTATCTCAACGTTTAGAAACCAATCATTTAAAAAATAGAGAGAGAATAAGAAAAACAAACAAAATTTCTAAGTAACCAAACAAATCAAAATGCAAGTTTCAAGTTTTTAAAAAGTGATGCCATTTTGATTGTCATATTAAGTCCAAAGACAAAGAGATTATCATCCAAAGCCGCGTCGTGCCTGACATTTCTTATCTTTCTTTCTTTTTTTACATTTGGTGCATGTATATTTAAATCTTTAATTTCTTACTAGATGTTTACATGGTCAAACATGTTCTATAGAAATTAGACGAGATGCACGTAAAAGGCCTTGGTCACCACCACAAAAATGCTCATAATATTAAGCCACAAGCCTCATGCTTTGAAGTTAAAAGATGACAAGGCTTTTGATGTTGCAAGATGAGGCAATTAACCAACTAAAGGAACTTGATACAATATGCCAAAGTCGAAAGGCCAATAGTCGATGAAATGATCGTCTCCATAGTCATAACTAGCCTTGCACACGCATTATACCAATTAGGTGGATTATAGCTACTAGGTTTTTCTTTTCTTTTCTCCCTTTTTTTGCTTTTTAATTTTGTTACAAGAGTTCAGAAATTCTCTCTTTGCATTCACACATTTGGAGGAAACCCTTAATCAGCCACAAACAAGAATAACTGAAAGAAAGCTGTTGAAGACTAAAGAAATTCGTCGGTTGAGGTGCGTGAGAAAAAAGTTGTCCCGTTGTGATCAAATTAGATATGGTTGATGGTTATAGCTATTTTGTCCCACTTAAGAAAAGCCATGTTTATTAAGTACAATAAAACAAACAACAAATGGACTGAATCTATGTTTATTAAGTACAATAAAACAAATAACAAACACAATGACTTAAAACACTTTCTAGTCTATGAAAAACGATTGTCTTAAGAAATGTCAGAAGAATTCTCAAGCTTCTAACGCAGGAAGAGATTTCTACTTTAAGTGTTCTAAGACACCTTCCTTGGAAACTTATGAAACTTTATAATTTCTTAATAAAGATGGCAGTAGAGAAGCATCAAGGTCCATTTTCAGATTAAGAATTTCAAAATTTATTCTAGTGTTATAGATAGTGATCCAAAAATTTTAGATAAAAGGCACCGGACACTGTATAATAAACACACTAAAAAATGTAAAAAAATTATATCGACGTTTCACTAATACTCCAATAACATTCCCTACATTTGTAGCAATAAAGAAATACCGGCAATTTTCACATGATTTTTTTTGTAATATAAATATGTGAATTTAAAATTTGTATAAAAAAAATAATAATACTTTTTTCATGAAATATTGATGAGTTAGTGGAAGTTTGGATTAGCAACTTTGTTGCATTTTTTAAATTTTTTGTTAGATAACAAATGAGAGCTAGAAAATAAGTTAGGGTCATATCTTATATAAGTTTTTTTTTTCTCTTTTTAAAAAATTATTTTACTTTTAGGAAATCAAATTATCTTCTTTTTAGGAAATGGTTGAAATTTAGGAAGAAATTTGATATCTTTCTTTTAGGAAATCATTAAAATTTAGGAAGAAATTTGATATTTAGGGAAGGAAAATTATTGATATTTGAGAAAAGAAATTTAATGATGTTTTGAATAAAACTTATTTTAAAAATTATTGATATTTGAGAAAAGAAAATTATTGATATTTGAAATAAAAACTATTTCGTGAAAATAATTGTAGCAAACGGAATTTGAACTCACAACCAAGGGGTTCTGTAGGGGCACAACCATTACCGCAAAAGCAGAAATTAGGCAAAAACCGATAATGTGAATGGGGCAAGTGCCTCCCTGGCCCCTTAATAAATCTGCTCTTGGTTAGAGAACAAGAAGAAACCTTTTGTCATAGTGTCGATTGAAAATTGGAAGGCAATAGATCATTTTCAATTTAAGCTCGAAAAATGCTGATAGAGAGGGAAATGAGAGAGACAGAGGAAGAGAAAGAAACCTTACTTCCGGCAGACAACTGACAGTTCTACATGGCTGGTCGGATAGAAAGGAAAACTGAGCCAATTCCTAGCTCAAGAGAAACAGAGAGAAGAGACCTAGCCTGAGAACGAAGGTGAAAGGGCCGACAATACAGAATGAAGGTGAAAGAGCCGACGCTGGAGAATGAAGGTGAAAGAGTCAACGCCTGAGAATGAAGGTGAAAGAGTCGATGCCAGAGAAGAGGGAGAATGAAGAAAGAAGAGGGAGAAGAAAAGAAAAATGAAATCTAAGATAAATGAAAAGAAACGGAACAAGCGAAACTCTTTTTTGTTGTTCCAACAAATTCCTTCATAAATTAGAAACGTTTCTCATTATTTTGAGAACGAGAAATAGAAAACGTTAACAAACAAGTAAGATAGTATACTTGACACTTTTTAGACGTAAGTAAAATAGTATATTTGATTCATTTTACATGTCAAGTAAGATAGTATACTTGACATGTATTTAATGTCATGTATATCGTTTATTAATATATTAAATATATTGAATTATTCATTTTCCATTTCCTGCATTACGTACATTCGTTTCAATAAGACATATCCATCAACAAAATAAACTCTTCAACTAGTAGTTACACAACAAAAAAAAGGACAAATAGTTTAGTAGAACAAGTAAACCAAAATAATTTTATTCTTCTCAACAATATGTCATCAACGCACATTTTCCAACATACCCAATTAAAATTTCTTATAGGTCGTCTATCCAAAATTTACAATAAGAATAGCTATCTTATATAACAAAAAAGATGTGTGGTATATTAAAAGTAAAGTTTATCCCCTTACATCTGTTGTCTCAGGTATATATAAACTTAGAAACAAATCTATTAACCTTGAATGCAACTTCAAAATCATCACATGGGACAGTCTCACACTTTTTGACATGCTTTCAATGTAGCAATCTCACTATATGCTCCAATAAACCCTACACCATACAACGAAACAATAACAACATTGCTATAAATAATTGAAAGTAAAAAGAGTAGCCATGAGCTGCACTTGATATGCAACTCAAACTTTGGAACCATCAATTGGAGAATGAAGATCAGTTGCAGATAAGGGTTCTGAATTGTTCATGTAATGCTTAAGGATTAGCTCGAGGAAATAAAATAACAATAAATGAAAACAAGGAAGTAGAAAAGGAGAACTATCAAACAATCTAATGCGCATTTTAGTTAAAATTTAGCTTCTAACAAAACCAGAGAAGAAATCAATTTTGTAATCATATTGATTACCCCATGTCCAAAATGAATCGAAGATTGCTATCATTATATAACAGTTCCAATTCTCCAAATTAAAATACAATCATTACATAAGAACTTAAATTGATGGAGAAATATATTCTTATTAATCTTACTTGGAAGAATACTCAAATCCTTACGAGAAACTTTAGGGTCCTCCGGAGTGCAGTTGATAATGGTTTGAGAAGAGGCAACAACGTGCTTTTCATCTTCAACAGAAGTATTCTTGTATCACATCAACTATACGAAAGTTGTATATACTGCGGAAGACCCGCAGTACTGAGAAAACAAACCATACGATATGGAAGCTCCTTCAATAGAAGTTAACTACACAGTGAATTCAACCCCAAGGGGCGCAGTATTTTTCACTCTACATACCAGACAATGAACAGGAGATGACTCAATCTCTACTTAATAATAATAAATAAATAAAAACAATGATCAAGTAGAAGAAAAATTGTGAGTTAGCACAAACTGAAGTTGCTAAAATTTTAACTCCTTAATCAAGAGTGTAACTTCAAGTAGAAAAACAAAAAGGCCTCAAATTTCATTATTAACATGTCTAAGAAGAAATATACAGCAAATAGATTTAGCTAACTAACTGCCTTAATTTGGATGGAAAAACAACACAACTCTCCCACCTAAAAACACAAAGGGAGATCTTGAAAAACTCAAGAAGAAACAGATTTTAAAATATATTTTAATTACAAAGAGTATGAAATGGTAAGAAAAACCAAGCACAATGTTTGGTCGTAACTAGTAACATACCATATCACAAAAACAAGTGAGTCCAACAATATAAAGAGATGAAAGTGACCGTCAAGCAATAAAGTAGCAATCGAGATAATAGAAGAAGCGAGAACGCTACCTAACAACCACTTTGTGGTTTATGCCCATCCTTCCACAAGAACTCATCATTCTTCTCCTTTAAAGATGTCAATACCTGAAAAGAAAGTTCAATTGTGAGCATGTGAAACAGATAACCTGCGCCTCAGAAAAACTATAATCTGACCATGAAAACTTTCACATAAAGTATAGCTCATGAGACGAAAATAATAGGTGAACCTAGGACTATCAATGACAAAGGGGTATAACGTATTTTCCACTTTTGCAGAAATGTACATTTATTCTACATAGAAGCTAACCAAATATAAATTCATAGGTTCTCTGCTTCGACTAAAGCAATTGGAGAGAAAGAAAGTGTGTGTGGAAGTAATCAGTTTGTGATAGAGATGAGAAAAAGAGAGATTCTAGGAATAAAGGATCAACAAGACTTTGCATTATTTTCTTTTTCTTTTTTCCCTCCTTTTTTCTCATACCTTTTCTCCTTTGCTTCTACCTTGTATCTATGTGCATAACTATCAGGTGTCAATAGTTAAGGTTAGTCTAATTTAATTTTAAGTATAATTGTCTAAGCAATTGAAACTGAAACCTAAGCACACCCAACCAATTAGCTAAAATATTCAAACAAATAATGCATAGTTTTACTAAAGTTTAAGTAGACCCAAGTAGTACATCATATTATCTTGTGATGCTTTCTCCCTTAGAAAATAAATTAAATTTCTTAGAATTTCCTGTTCCTCGATTTTCAAGAAGTTGTGGTTGCATGTTAATTTGAGCTTCAATCTTCTAGAATTCGAGGAAGGTTTAATCTTTCAAGTTTTTAATCTTTCCGAAGATGATAATCTTGAGATTGATAAGAACTTTAACGCCTTTAGAGCTTTAAAAGATTGAATCTTCAATTCTTCAAAGCTTCAATTCGTCATTCAACCAAAGATCTCCCAAATGAATGACAACGTCTCTATTTACAAACATATTTCATGGGCTTTAACGGAGCTTAGGTCTATTTTCTTGTTGGGCTTGGACTTTGGCTCATGTGTTTATTGGACTTGAGTTTGGATCTATTATATGTTAGTTGAGCTTAGACTTGGGCACCTATGCTTGTTGAACTTGAGTTTGAGCCTATTATCTTATTTGGTCCAATTCTTTTACTCGAGGCCTAAATTAGGTTGGATATAAGAAAATTTAATTACTCAAACCAATCAAATTATAATTATCATGATTTTCGTTGTGATGACGTTTGGAGGACTTAATTGGCCAAAATTTATTGTTCAACAATGTATTCTTTTCACTTAATTCTCCTTGATATATTTTGAACGATTCGTCACTTCTCTTTCTCTTTCTTCTTTGCCATTTATTCATCTTCCATTTCATATTATTTTAGCTACTCTTCTAGATTTTCTTTCTTCTATTTTTATCCAGCTTCTTTTTCTTTCTTTCTTCATCTTTGCTATCCTTATAGTTCCAGCTCCTCTTTCAGAATATCAAGATCGTTTAAATATCACCTTGATATGATTTATACGATCGCTTACCTAGTTAACACAATCGTTTAGCATTGTCAACACAATCATTTAGATTTGAAGTTCTTTTAGCATCGTTTAAAAAGACTACAAGATCATGTGGATATGATCAAAACAATCGCTTACCATAGTCAACACGATTGTTCAACATGGTCATCACGATCGTTTATATTTGAATCCTTTTTCCATCATTTAAAAAAACTACATGATCGTGTGGATATGATCTACATGATCGCTTACCATAGTCAACACAATTGTTTAGATTGAAGCACTTTTTCCATCGTTTAAAAAGAACTACACAATCATATGGATATGATCTAAACAATCATTTACCATAGTCAACACGATTGTTTAGATTTGAAACATTTTTTCAAACATTAAAAAGAACTACACGATCGTGTTGATACTATCTACACAATCGTGTATCATTTCCTACACGATTACGTATCATGATTGTTTAAAAAAAGAATTACAATGTGCGTGTGACCGATTAATCGTGTGTTGACTAGAACATTTTTTGTATTTTTCATTGTGAAATTGTGGGCTTTTTCCATTTTCGAAACTGTTCTGTATAGTATAAATATTTTGTCAGTTTGTTATATTTTTAATAAACACCAAAACTAAATTATGGATTGAATTTGAGATTTATTAAAGAGGAATTTTCCTAAATAGTAAAAACAAACTGAATCTATTTACAGGATATAGTAAAAAACCTCGTAAGAACTACAAAGAATTGAATGATTTTGCTACATTTTGTAAATAGTTTCGAAATTGTCCTTTTATTAAAACTTTTTTGTTTCATTTGATTGGTTATGCTTTTTTTTTTAACAAAATACGAGAAAAAATTAGGTCAATCAGTTAGTACCCGTGTAATTTTAACTTAGGTCATACATCTTCAAAAACATTTATCCAAACAAAAAAAAACCAAAATTTTGCCAACTTTAACATAGTTTTAATTCCACCAAATTTAGGCATTTAATTAAAAGGTTTAGAAATTCAAATTTTTGTAATTATATGTGTTATTGAAATAAATAAATAATTTCTATGAATATAACAAACCACCAAAATATTTACTTTTCTTGTAACAAAATTAAAAAGTCTATCAAATTAACCTTTTTTTTAAATATTTCAAGTTTGTCTTTTCTTTCCACCGGCTTTCTTTCTCTTCCTCTTCTGCATTTTTTCTTTCCATCATCTTTTTCTCTTCTGCAATTTTTTTAAAAATATTTTCTTTCCATAATTTTTCCCTAAACCCTAAACCCTTCTTCGATAATTTTTCCTTTTCTTTCCATCGTCTTTTTTCTTCTTTTGCAATTTTTTTTTCAAGCTGTTATTTGGTTCAAGTTCGTGTACTAAATATAAAATATCTTTTTTAAAAAAATTGTTATTTGGTTGTTTAAGATCTTGTGCTAAACGTGTATAACAAAAATAGTCAAATTTAAACTTGTGTAACAAAATCTAAATTATCATGTATCAGAGTATCTTTAAAAAAATCGTTTTGAAAAAAAAAACGTTTAGATTTTGCTACCAAAATCAGCAAAATCTAAACAATTAAATCTAAACAATCGTGTGTAAAATCTAAACCATCGTGTCTTAAATATATAACGCGTGCTGAATGTCAATATATTAGTCACAACACATTTTGGTATTTTTCATTGTAGATATATGAGTTTTTTTCGTTTTTCGAAAATTTTCAATTTGTTATATTTTTTAAAAGTCCCCTAAAACAATAACCAACTTTTATCTTTATAATTGTGAATGAAATTAGGTATTTTAAAAGTTGAATTGCTACAAAAGTTTATTGTTCTTCTAGCCAAAAATAAAATTATTGTATATTTGTCAATTCTAAAAGTATAAATATGAAAAGGAAATAAATTTAAAATTTGGAGACAAAATGTTAATCCATTGATTAGTATTAACTATTAGACAGTAGGAGACTTGGGCAAGTTATTGACTTCCTCGCACCAAAATAAACTATATAGTGATTTTATGTGTTTCATTGGTGAGTTGTGAAGTTGGTAAAAAAGAATTAAAACTTTTTATTCTAGAAAAATTATTAATAGATTAAAATAACTATTTAGAAGTTTATTATGAATAAAAAAAATTAAAACTAACCAAACTTTAGGTTCAATCTATTGTAAACACATACACTAACTTCATATATACTAATTAGTTTTATTTTGTGACCAAACGACCCGTAGAGATGTAAAAACCTAAAAATTCTAATGAAACAAAACTTAAACTTCAGTATAAAATTGTAACATGAATAAATTGAAATCAAATTCAAAGTGCATAACGATCCAGTACAAACTATGCCTAAAGGTTAGAGACAAAAAAAATGATTTTTCCTAATCTTTGTTGTGAACAATCATTAATTTTAAAGGTCGGCAGGTGATGTATCATGGAAAAGTCAAATTTGGAATTTTCAGCTTAAACCCTGATTTTGCCAGCAATTGGAAAACACATTGTTGATGATTTCACTTCAAAGAAAATTGAATATATTTTTCCAGGAAAGTCGTCTTCAAACATTATCATATAGTTGATTAAGTATGGAAAATATTTTCTATTGGGACCATATACAACATGACCGTCGCTATAAATAATACACAAGTTGTATATATTCTTGGACAAATTAATTTCATCAAGTGAAGAAAATGGGAAGGCCAATTGCTGCTACTATTGGAGATGTTACCACGTCCATCCCGGGGGGCTTAAGTTTGCTTTCTCTCATTCTTCTATCCATCTCTCTCCTATCAATGATAATATTTGCTTGTAGCAACTTCTTTAATACTCGAAGGAGAAGAGGTGGCGATGATGGTGGTGCAGGTGGTTGTGCTTGTGGTGGAGGAGGCTGCGGTGGTGGAGGTTGCGGTGGTGGAGATTGACGTTGTTTGTTGTTATTTTATGAGTTGATTGATGCTATTTTTATAGATGTGTGATTTTTGTAGTTCAACTCAAACATTTGTAAATAGAGGTGAATTCAAATTTTTATCTCTCCATGGATATATGCTAGTAAAACTATATGCAGATTGACCTTTTTTAGGTGTGTGAGTATACTATTTTAGCATTTATTTACTATATATACATGATAGATGGAAAGGACAGCATGCTTTAAATACTATACAACTATTCATAATTTTTTGACTTGTGACTTTAACTAGGCAATAAAGACATGATTATATGTTAAAGGATGCTAATTATGCCTACGCGTTGCTACTTCTAATGATAGTCTGCATTGAGTACAAGTTTTTCTCTCATTTGTTCAATTATAAGTGAAGCGAGAGGTTTCTTGGGTAATAAAGACATGACTATATGTTAAAAGATGCTAACTATGCTTACGCGTTGCTACTTCTAATGATAGTTTGCATTGAATACAAGTTTTCCTCTCGTTTGTCCAATTGTAAGTGAAGCAAGAGGTTTCCTGGATAAACCAAGGACAAACACAAGGAATTTCTTATCAAACCTAGTTAATAGCTTAGTCAATTTCATGCAGTTTATTTTTTACAATATTTTATATTCACAGTATCGTGAAAGTAAAGTCTATTATGTACACTAAGTGATTAAGTAGAAGGGGGAATGGAATGGAAGAACATGAAATGTGAACTAACTTGCTAAAAGAATTATGCAGGAAGGTCTTCATTGTGTGATATGAGTTATAAGTTACGTTACGTCTTTGATACGACATAGATAATATAGCCATTTTCTAATTAAGGTGAGCAACATATCTGTACCTAAATGCCACATTTGTTCGCATTTCGAGATACAAATACTAAGAATGTGTTAAACGATCTATATCTAGGTTTCTTTAGTTATAAGCACATCATCACATTTCCTCTTTTTCTTTAATTAAGGTGAGCTACCTCTCAGTGCTTAAACGTTGCACTTGTTCACCTATCGAGATACAAGTGATGGAGTAAAATACACTTGTTAGATGTTTTTCGTTTACCGTTTAAAATAGTCCTATTGCCAAGAAACAACTACATGTTATAATAAAGTGAACTTTAAGATGAAAAACAGCATATGTAAGAAGCTCACTTATATGTTTGTTACATATCTAATATTTTTTCATAATTCATTTGGGATATGTTTTTCGTTTTAAAGTTCATTTTATTATAACGTGTAATTGTTTCTTGGCAATAGGGCTATTATGATCATTCGAGGCCAGAAAAATATTCAAAAAGGTAAAAAACAATCGATATGAAAAATAGTGAATGTAATTGTAAACATATTTATTCATTAATTAAAAGTATACATATATGGACTATTTGCAACATTATAAATTTTGGTAATTTATATATTACAATATCCTTTACAAGTCAGAACCACTGAATGCACGTACTATGTGATTAGATACATGAGAGATGTAATCACTAAAAGGAGCACAATTGTCACAAATTCTATATGTTTTGTTTAATGACTATTTAAATTATTTTATACAATTCAAGTATATAATTTAACAAAGCTAAGTATTAACTTCAATATTTTGGATTTTATATCAAATTCATACAAGAAGCTTATACAGTCAATTCGAGTTAGATGAAGTGCGAATGAAGCTAGCTGGTTTTTTGGGTGACCACATATGATGATGGTTAGCTGAGTTTAGTTACACATATAAATTTATTGGTTTTAGGTGAATCAACGATATTTTTTTGGGTTAGCTGAATTTTTTTGGGTTAGCTAGACATATATATTTTATTGGTACCTGATACAGGTAAATCAAAATATGGACATGGGGTAGAATGTTCTTATGGTAACTTTTTTTATAAATTGAATTTTCGGCTAGACATATATTTTGTTCATATTAGACATAGAGGTAGAACAATTTGTTCATATGATAGAGTTTTTAGTTGTTGTAAGTATGTAATGACCAACAATATAATATGTATGATTCAGTGATATATGCAATTGTTAGTTCTTTGGTGAAAAGTTTGGGTTGATTCAAGAAACTTAAACTGTTAAATTAATATGTGTTATTTTAGCAACTTTGATGGAAACCTTAAAAGACTTTAATTATGTATTGTGTGTCATCGTTGGACTTCAAGATAAGTGCAATATAATTATACGAGTATTTCAAATTTTACAATTTTTCATTTGAAAAATAAAAACCTTGACATGCAAAATGTGTCAAGTATTAACTAAGTAGTCAATTTTTTCGTGTCAAGAAAAGCTTTCATTTGATTGGTAATAAGTGTTAAGGTTAAATATTCTTGACCAATAATAAATGTCTAAGATTAACAAATACTTTGACACATAAAACAAAACAGCTGAAACCGCATATACTTGACATTTATAACATGTCAAGTACATTTCATCTTGACGCATATACACTGTAAAAAATAATTATCTTATTCTATACACAAGATTACTTAACACATTTAAAATCGTCAAATACACAAATATTTGACTAGGAAAAATCATCAAGTAATGATATTAATGTAGTAGTGCAAGTTGGGTCATGAGCAGGTATCATTGAGTAGTAGAACGGTATATGTTGACTTCATGCCGCCTTTCAGATTGTTTAGGACTGAATTAATTGGAGAATGTTGTCAACCACAGATTATTTTTTGCTAATCTTATGTAAGAGATTCTACTATTGAACCAACTTTGAACTAAATTTAAGAGCTTGCATGTATTTTGTGATTATGCATTGACAGTAACTGAAAAATGCATAATGAGATGTTGTAGCAAGTGAAAGAAATGGTCCATGATATGTCATATGGAGACTTAGTTTTGCTTTTGCTTTTTGTTATTTGTTTCACTATTTTTTTTAAAACACTTTATAAACAATTTTTATTTTATTTATTTACTTTTATCATCTTTAAAATTTGCAAAACTAGCTGCAACATGTTTTTCATGATACTTTGACGGATTTCGTTAAATTTTGTTTTATGAATAGTTGTTGAAAAAAAATTAATAAAGATTTAGATTTCCTCTTTACAAGAAAATATCAAATGTTATTTACGTTTTGAGTAATGATCTTACTTGGAAATCATATCAGAAAGATGGGAGATTTCTGTTTTAGTTATCCCTTCGTGTTTATAACAATTTGTGATTCTTCGTATGCTTTTCTATTCAAGATGGGTGACATTGCATAGTTTGGCTTGGCCATTGGTGAAAAGGAGATCCCATTCTTCAACAGTTTAGTAACATGGTTATTTTGAATGCAAATGTTACCTTCGTGATAAAGTTGGAGATTTCTTCCATCCTTGTGAGACTTGGGACTGGCTTTTCTATAGAGCTAATTGATCTCCTCAAGCAAATACAATTAATTGTGGTTGAGGTTGGAAGGGAGAATTTGTTTGACTTGGCTCCCTTGTGGTTATGGAGTGATTTCTATCACAAAGGCACAAGAACTTTACTTTCGTTTTAGGCATCATGTGGTGTCTTGGTCTAGCCCTCTTTGATTTAAATGTGATATTTCTAAACATTTTTTCATTGTCTAGTTTGTCATTCAAAATTGATTATAGGTTTTTTATCGTATTAATAGGTTTTGTGTTCTGGTATCCCTAGTTTATGTTTTATATGCATGGATAAATTTGAGTCTACGATTATTTGTTCTTTGATAATTATTCTTTTAGTCAAGCTATTTGGAACATGTAGGAGGGTGTTCTCTTATGATCTTTTATTGGGATACAAATATGATGAAAAGAACTACCTCTACTACGTTTGAGGACTCTTCTTATTCAAGGTGAATCCCACAACAATAATAATTATTGTCTCCAATATTGAATTGATTACCAACTCCAAGAAAGTTCAACATATTTGAGTTGATAGATAGATCAAAGATCGAGAGGAAGCGAGTGCTTATTCCTAACTTCTAGATTGAAAATTCTAAAATATGCATTCTAAACACAAGAGTACAAAGAAAACATCAAAATTTGTGAGAGCTTCAACTCTATGAAAATGTATTCAAATTTCAACTCTCTAATCGTAAAAATTACAATGGTAGCTACTATTTGAAAGGTCGTTACCCCTTTCATCTAATCCTATAGGTTTAGCAAAAATTAGTCAATTTGATACGTAAATCATGATAAGTATAAGTACATCAAATAAATAGAAATATATAACCTTAAATATGTGGATGAATCTTAATTTTGAGATTCATGAGTCCCTTGGAAAATAAAAAATCTCCAAGGTCATGAAGGGTTGCAACTATAATGAACCTTAGTTTGGAGGCCAACATTTAACTCCTCTTAAACTCTTTTACCTCTTACTCTGATTTCTGGCTCTTGTGGCAATACAACAGTTTCATGATAGGGTTAACTTTGGAATGTTCTCACGTTGATTTTCAGCATACGCTTCATCATGATAGGGTTAACTTTGGAATATTCTCACATTGATTTTCAGCATACGCTTCATTTGATTTGAGTTGGGTTGAGCATCATTTTTTCTTTGCATAGCATCATTTCCTCTGCTAAAACTTGTTTATCTCTTTAGTTGGTTAGCACTTTATCCAGATTTTATTAAGATTTAATTGAGACACAATATATGAAGTCACTTTGTATATTACTATCTATAATATTTGGTACGAACACAATCTTTATATCCATTTACCTTGCATTGTCCCTGGTGGTATTGGAGAGGAAACTCAAGAGTGCTTTCACAAGAATTTTTTCCTTGAGTTGTAGATATCTTGCTCTTATTTTTTCCTTTGTGCGTCTGGTAGCTTTATTGTCTTGCTAGCTCTTTTGGTGTGTTGTGTAAGGTATTCAAGTAAGAAATTATCGACTACAGAAATACACAAGAAAATATTTTGAAACAAAATTTGTAATAAAGGTGGTAGCCAAAATCCCCAAACCAACGCAAACAAATTGGATTTTTATCAATTTTGATTTTGATTTGATAAATCAATTTGAACATAAATGACAGTGGTTTTTTTATACAAGAATTATCGTGACTCGTTTATATAGACCTAAACTAACCCATTACATCTTTAGGTAAGTTATCATTATAACAAGACAAGAAAAAGCAATAAATGAAATCCAAAGAAATATTAGAATTCAAATAAAAAAGCTCAAATAGCTTTCAAGGAAAATATGTACTACTTAACCCGAACAAAGAACAATTAGGGATGTAAGAGTAATCCAACAATCCGAATAATCCAACTTATATCATAAGAGTTGGTTTGAGTTAGTTTAAAATTTGGGTAGAATTTTTTTCTTTTATGAGTTGGAAGTTGAAAATTTTGAGCCAACCCAACTCAAATTAATGATATATATGTGTTCTTAATGGAAAAACTACGAACAACTTTCGTGCTTTCTCATCTGTTCTGACATTCATTCTCGCCACACCTCTTTATCACTCTCGCCGTGCCTCTTCAATCATTGTCATCTCTCTCACTCACCATCTCCTTCTCACCTCTTCTCTCCATGCCTCATCTCGACCTCTCATCTCCGACGCTCACCACCAGTTTTGTGTGTTTTGGCTAAGAGTGGAATGAAGAAATTAGAAAATGAAAGCAAGTTCTTGCAACCCAACAATCCATAGGAATACTATTCGGATTGGCAACCCAACCAACCAACCTAAAAATGAGTTGGGATAGAAATGTCTTCCAACCAAATCCAACTCATTTACACCCCGAAAACAACCTCCCTCTAACTTAGTAGCTTTTCAAGTTTCAATCTTGATTTAAAAACAGAGTTCAGATCCGACAAACTGGACCTAACCTATTTACTTCCAGCCAATTCTCCCTCTACAGATCGATTTGGATCACCCCTAATACATTTGGCAGTATACAGTGCTGTTCATTCTGTACAGTATAAAGATAACCATAACCAATGAAAATGAGAAAATGAAGATGCAATATTGCAGATGAATACTTGTAACAGAGAAACAAAAATGTTTTTGCCTTATAACCATCTCAATAGTTGGCTAGGAGCAAATCATATGGTATTCTGCAAGGAAAAACTAGTGCAAAAAACAGCTTGAAATAATTAGGAACCGAGGAACTTTAATCATTTCCAGCTCTTCTTCTCATATTTCAATAGTCGAACTTATAAGCTATAACCACTATTTGGTGCATTCAAGTAGCATAGGCCAACCAGTTTTTACCAAAGACAGAACCTTTTCTACTAAACTACAAAGGCACCAAGTACTAAACAAAAGAAAAAGTACAAACAGCAACCATTACACTGCCAAAATTCTACACTACCTCTCACTCATTTATGCTGCAAAACCGTCTTCTCCCACCTCCCACCGCCTTGTACTACAAGAACTCTAAGGAAAAAGAAAAGAAAAAGGACCAGGAAGATAAAACCAAAATGAAATGCCAAGAGAAAATTTGATCATTTAAGCTAGAATTCCATGAGGGCATCAATTTCAAATATCATCAACTCGATGCATCAGAATCATCATTCTCTTTAAACGGTTGAGATCATGAAAGTCAATGTGAGAACAACGCCCAAATGAAATGAAGTAATTAAGACAATCATTAAATGATTAAAATCTGTAAGCTTTGGACCTCTGCAACTTCATACCCTAAGACAAAAAGCATCTAAGTACTCTTAGATTTCAATTTCTTCAAACGTTTGACAGGCAAGCTTCTTACACCATTCTTAGTCCTCATTGAGACCGCCCTCCTTTTTGTCCTCTTTGTTGTAGCAGGGAATTCCAAGATAGGACCTGGAGGTATTCCTTTCTTAAGTGCACTTCCCCTTGGAGTAACAGAGGGAGGCAGCCTCAAACTTTCAGGTGGTAAAGGATTATGGGGTTTCCAAACCAAGTTATTTTTCATTGAAAACCTTACCTTCTTAACACTCTTCTCTTCGCTTTTTGCAGCTGTATTTCCTTCAGCCACGGCTTCACTAGGAAGTCCTGCATCATGTTTCTGCAGTTCACCAACATTCTTTGCTCTCTTTCTTTTCTTGACTGAGCCATTGGTTGATATTACAGGACTTACAGTACTTTTTCCAAAATCAGCTTCAGCAGCAACCCTCTCAAATTGCATCTGAAGGTTTGATATAACAGTTTCATCAAAGGTTATCATATTTCCATCACTAATCTGTTCATTATTAGAATTCTCACCGTTAGCAACAACTATATTCTCATTGTCCTTATTCGCAGGAGTATTTTCAGAAACAAGATCAGAAATACCGTTTGTGGTCTTCTTTGCCTTCTTAGCCTTCTTAGCCTTCTTCTTGCCACTTCCATCAGTGGCCTTTTTACTCTTTTTTTGCTTCTTAAGTGCCTTATCAGTGGATTCAGTACCCACATCAACATCAACCAGGGAAATTTCCGAAGGAGCCTCTTCTATACTTGAAATAGGAACCAAAGTAGGCACTTCATCCCCATCTTGCTCTTGAAGATCTGGAAACGAAATCTCAATCCCTGATGAGAAAAAATCTTTCTCCAACTTCTGAAACTCTTCGTGCATGGCAAACAATACCTTTCTATTCCCTTGACAGCAATCAGGTGAAGAACCCAATTCATAAAATGTTGTTGAGAATTGATTTGTCAAGGAAACTGTCCCATACACAACCGTATCATCAACCGAATCAACATCATCTCCACGTTTTCGACTCTCGAGTAACTGCTTCCCCTTTTTCAGTATCACATCAAAAAGATTGGACTTAATTTTTCCCAACAACACTTTATCAGGCAGTTTAGTCATTGAAAGAAGGAAAGGCTTGAACAGGACATCAACAACTTCCTTCTGAAGAGGAAGAAACGGCCTAAGTTCCTCAAGAAACACAGAAGCAATTTGATAATTAACACCATTCCCATGAAACTTATCCTCATTAAAATACACCCTTTCCTCCAAAACTTGAACCAAACGACGACACAGTTCCAAATCCCAAGAATGCTTCTTCAACAAAGCAAAAAACTGGTGCAAAAACCTACGAATCAAAAGATAAAACTTATCTAACCTGAGCGCATCAATCCCGGCCCATTCACGACGCATAGTGAGAAGAAAAACAGAGAAGTACTGAACAGCTAACGATAGGTCGAGATGGAGGAGCAGAGAAGCAAGACGATTAATAAGCTCAGATTGAACAGGAACCTTGTCGGCGTGCCAAACACAGTAGAACAAACCCTTCCAAAGCTTTTTCATATCGCCATCGGAAAGGCTCGTTTGAGTTGGAAGCCATGTCTTGATGATTACACGAAGGGTCTTGTCTCGAGTCGCCTTGTTGGAGGACGCCAAAAGCTTGACTAATGAAGTGAAATTCTGATCTCCTTCAACAACCTCCTCCATTTTCTTTCACGAAAAAACCTCGATCGTTCGGTATCAGAGTTAGAAAGGGAGAGGAAAAGAAATCAAAACAAAAAAGGTAAATTGGATTGAAATAGGATATGAGTACGAGGGAAAACGATTGAATATGATGAAATCGGAATTTCCCAATTCCCAGAAGGCGGAACGGCGGCGGTAGGAGATTTTTGGTCTCCCCTGTTCGCGTTGAGAGAGAACCCTAGATGAGCTTTGGGGAGGGGGGGTTAACTCAGAACCGTTCGAATTCCCAGAAAATAAAACTAAGATTAAAATATCATTTTACAATTTTTCATAAATTTGTAATAAATTATTTACTTTTTTTTCCCTTTTTTTCCTTTTTTCTATCTTTCGAAAACTGTCAAAAAAATTTTAAAAAAATATTATTGTTGAAAAGTTTTATAAATACTCTTTTTAACTTAAAAAAAAAAAAAAAACTTTAATTAAACCAATTTTTACACCGAATTGATTCACCTTCCTAATAAATAACCAAAATTTTAACTTTAAATTTTGATTGATATCTCAATATTTGTATCGATATTTTCACATATTAAATATCAACAGAAGAAATGAATTGATATTTCTATTGCATCGTAGAAAAATTAGATTATAGAGAAAAAAAATGATGGCACTGATATAAATATAAATAAACAATAGACAAAAATGATAAAATATTTGTTTACTAATTTAAATTTTGTTTTTGAATTTTTTGATTTTATATAAATTTTCCAAAAATATCCTTTGAGATCAAATTTTCGATAAAATTAATGCTTTGGTATATTCATCAACATCGATATTTTAAACTTTGGTTAAACACATAAAATCTCATGGAGTTTCAGAAAAATATTCTCTTTAAAATACACTAAAACGATGTCTAGTCAAATAAAAAAAATCTCATATCTCATCTGTCAAACTATCATCGTGTGTTAATAATCAAATACATTTTTTATTTGACCATTAACTGTAAATTTATTACAATAATAACAATTGAGGTTGGTTGTGTTCGTTATCTATAATTATATGTTACTAGTCAAATAAATTTAAAACCAAGGTTTTAAGTTGAAATTTTGATTTTGATTTTGGTTTGTGAGAAAGTTGGTGCAAAATAATATTTTTCAACTTTTTTAAGCTCAAGGATGTTTATGAAACTTTTTAATAGTTCATAGGTATTTTTTAAACAAAAACTTAACCGTTTCTATCATAAATTATTTGTAAATATTTTTTAAACCCAAATTTAAAGGGTTTTCTTTTACACAAACTACAAAATTTAGAGACATTTTTGTAATTTGGCCTTACTTTAAATAAAAAAAAAACTAAAGAAAATATGAACAAGCATAATAAAATATCATAATTTAATTGTAATAGACCAAAATATACTATTATGTGTCTATCATAATATGGATAGACACAGTAGTAAGGATGTAAACGGGTTCCTAACCCAATGCATATATTTCAGGTTAGTTGGATTGGCAAATGAGAAGTCAAGATGAATGGGAGAGGGCAACACATAGAGATGTGAGGTCGCATGAACGTCGTGAAGTGGTGTTAACAAAGTGAGGGTTTGAGACCTAAATTTACTTTTACTAAATTAATAACAAAATATAATATATATATATATCATTTCTCAAAACCCAAATCGAAACTCAATCCAATCCAAAAAGTACGAAAAAAATTAACACAACTCAATTCTTATAATATTGGGTGATTAAGAAAAATAACCAATTTAGAGATTTGCTCGTAAAATTTTATTATAATTGTTAATATTGCAAAATCGAAAAATTGAAAAAAAAAATATTGCAATGCAATGGCCTTAGATGATCATAGTCACCTTTCACATACAATATGTAACATCCCAACAATTTATTATTAGCCAAATTTATCTTATTTATTAAACAATTTATATTTTGGGTGTTAATATTCTTTAATTTTGAATGGAAATAAAAATGGGTAAAAAAATTAAATAAATAAAGTTATTATTATTATTATTAAATTTATTTTCTTATTATTAAGTTTCACGATTCGCGGGATCTATTTATCACCATTTTCATTTTTTCTCATGCCCTAACCGCACTCTCATCCTAGTCTTGCTGTCGGTTGCGTTTCGTTTGTCTTCAACAACCATTTGTTCTTAGGAAAACCTCAACCGACATTAGTTCGTCTTATTATTATTAAACCTAATGCTTGGTGAATGAATTTTTTAGAAAAACCTTTGGAGAGTACAAATATATGCATAAATTCATTTTACAACAACAACTTCACAAAGCCACATCATGCACTAAATCACCAAACACATGTTAACTCGTACGAACATCTAATTATAAACTAAACTATGGTTGTAAATTATAATAATCGATCTAACCATTAAATCATAATAATTGTTAATTAATTTTTTAAAAAAAATACAACTAATGGTCGAGTATTTGAGCATTACAAATTATAAAAAGAAAAAAAGAAAACATTTGACACTCGACGAAAGAGAGCAAAAACAAGTATCTAATTTCTATATAAAAAAAACTATAAATCCATGACCTCTACCATTCTTATTTTTAACTATTAAAGTTTAGGATATAATACTCTAAGATTCATTTTCAAATATTCTTCTTTATTTATTTATATACACACACTCCCATTTCTCAATTTCTCAATTTCTCAATTTGCCCGTAAAATTGCCTATCATCAAACACTTGAGAGATACCTTAGCTTAGCGGGTTTGTTGTCCAAATCCAAACACTGTTCTTCCCTTTTTCACTACCATTTTGTGGATCACACTCTCAAGCCTTCCTCTCTCTGCTCCTTCAATGGCGTTTTCCTCTCTCCCTCATTACCGTTTTACCTTCGCTCCCATTTTCTTCCTCCTCTTCCTCTGTTCCTTCATCTTCTTCACCAAACGAAATGCCGACGTTTCCCTTTCTCTCTACCAAGACCTCTCTTCCCAATCCCCTTTCACCGTCTCTCTCGCCTCTCCTTCAATATCCGAGCCCCAGATCTCTTTTCCGGGTTCTGGGTCTGATTCCTCTGACATTGAGTCCTTAACGAACTCATCTGCCATACAAACAGAGACTTCTAATGATCAAATTGAGAATAAGTTGTCTGTTAATGTCGAAAATGGTTCGGTTTCTGATGGTCAAGCTGCTGCTTCTATGGTGGCTGATGATAGTCCGGATTTGTCAATGCAGGGGCTGAAGCAATGTGATCTTTACATGGGGACTTGGGTTAAAGATGAAGAACATTATCCGGTTTATAGATTGGGTTCTTGCCCTTATGTTGATGAGGCTTATGACTGTGGTAATAATGGGAGAGCTGATTCTGAGTACACGAAATGGCGATGGAAGCCTTATGGCTGTGATCTCCCGAGGTATATGCAACGTGTGTGGGTTTTGTTGGTCTTAATTTGGTCAGTTTTCTTAGATGGATTTGAGTGAATGTATCCTTCTTTGACTGCTCCATTGGATAGTAATAGGTTTTCATTAGCATTTTGTTAGATTACATAATATTAAATTTAGCTTTTGAGTCTTTCAAGAGTTTTCCTTAATTACTATAATATTAATTTTACCTTCATCCAACTTAAGCTAATCACCGAGCTTTTGCGTAATTGTTGTTTTTGAGGGATGAATATGAGGGATAGAATTCTTTCAAAAAGTCCCCACACATTTCCTTGTCTACCAGCCTTGGTAGTGTTGCCTTGTAAAAGAAATCTAAATTATGCCATTTATTTATTGGGTATTGGTGGGCTAAATTGCCTGATGCTTCAACATAACAATGGTCTTTTCTAGAAACACTCGAGGCTGTCTTTTTCACATACTGTATGGGATTTCTGTCAATTTGGAAGTTGGATTAATGCTTTTTTAACAATTACTTAGGTACTTGAGGCCCCAAAGAAGTTGAAGAGTCTCCCAAGGTGTACACATAAAGCTAGTTGGAGAATTGTGGGATCTTAATATTCTTTTTGTTGTCTACTTTTGGAGTTAGCCCCAAGGAGTGGGCGTTTTCCTCTCCTATTTTTGTTTGTGTGGGTTTCCTATACCTTGAGTTCGTTAGCTGACTATCTTCTCTCCTTTGATTTTGTAATTATGTTTGTTTGACTTCATGCTTTAGTTCTGATTAGAAAAACAAAAACAAGCGATTGAGTATTTTACAGTCAAGTAGATATTTCATGTATACTAAGAAAAGTATCATCTTTTCACTTGGAGCTCAGATTTAATGCAACAGACTTTTTGGTGAGACTGAGAGGGAAAAGATTGATGCTCGTTGGAGATTCTATGAACAGAAACCAGTTTGAGTCAATCCTTTGTCTCCTTAGAGAAGGCCTTCAAGATAAGAATAGAATGTTTGAGACCCACGGGTATAAAATTACCAAGGGAAGAGGTTACTTCGTTTTCAAGTTTAAGGTAATAAAAGAATTGCAATGATATTACTACTGCGGTTAATATAGATTCCTTCACATGAATATAACTTCTTTGGCAGGGTGTCTTGTGTTAGATTAAAACTTTGTGTGATAGAGGTCTTCATATTCAAGAGGAAAATAGTTCACGATGACTTTTTGCAAGATATGACTTTCAGTTTTCATCTAGTAGACACCGTTTAGTTTGGTGAAACGGTTTGTTTGTATATGTTAGATCATTAAACCACTTATAAAGGCAAGAGTGTTCTCGAGTTCCAGTCTGCTTGTTTTTATCTATCTTATTATGAAAAAATATATTTTAGAGGGATGGTTGTTGGCACCATAATTAGAAAATATTTTCTTACATGCTTTTATTCTTGAACGGTTCTATTGCAATAAAAAAGTACTGCCTGTTCGTTTAGTTCAGCTTTTGCAGCTACTGGTAACTGGTAAGTAAATAACTAATTCAATTAACATTTGGCAGGATTATGACTGTACTGTCGAATTTGTGAGATCACATTTTCTTGTGAGGGAAGGAGTTCGTATAAATGCTCAAGGAAACTCAAATCCGACTCTATCTATAGATCGAATTGACAAGACTTCTGGACGCTGGAAGCGCGCTGACATTCTTGTGTTTAATACTGGCCACTGGTGGACTCATGGAAAGACCGCTCGTGGGTAAGGATTTAATTTCTAATTGCATAAAGAATACCCTGGATGGATTTTACCTTACATTCTCACAGAAACGAGAAAGATTTTGTGTTTGCTAACAAATTGACAAACGCAACACTGAATTGCAATGAAATAGACTACGATGAGTTTTTTAATTCTTCAAAAATTTTAAAAAACTTTTGCATCTTATTTTACTAAATTTCCATGCTTATTCTATTTACATACAATCTTTAAATATTTGATTTTAGTTAAACTTTGAATTACAATCATTTTGGTCCTTGTTCTTAATTTTATTTAATACATTATTTAACGGAAACCTAACACATGCATGTCTTTTGTTTAGATAAATATGTCTAGTGTGGATCAATATTTTAAACTACATGATGAAGTTTTAGGGTTTTTTTTTCCCTTTTTTGTAAAGAAATTATTATAAGAAACAAATTTAATTGATGTAAAATTTACAAAAAAAAAAAGAAACTGAAAGTGAAGGCCAAACCAATGGAGTTACAAAAGAGTTCTCCTATTGGTCAAAAGATAGGATAGATGGTTAGAACTATAGAAAGATGTACATTTACACCAAATCATAGCATGGAAGATAATGAGCTCAAAATAATTAGCATAAGGTTCAAAACAAGGAAAATTGATACACATTACTAAAATAACTTTTTGTACAAAATTTAAGAACCAAAACAAAATATTTGAAACTGAGGAATCTTTGTAGAATGTTTAAAAGAGATAAATAATCTAGATTGCATAAAATATAGAGACCAAATAAGGCTAATCAAACTTTGTATGAGAACTAATTTGATTCTTTAGTTTAGTTTACTGATACAGTTTGATGATGCAGGAAAAATTATTATAAAGAAGGTGAGGTTCTCTACCCGCAGTTCGATGCTGTTGAGGCTTACAGACGAGCGCTCAAGACATGGGGAAACTGGATCGATAATAATATAAATCCAGCTAAGCAGTTAGTCTTCTATAGAGGATATTCTTCCGCTCATTTCAGGTACAAATTTCATTCCCTTTTCTTTTGAAATAGCTTTGTGTATATATGTCAATATATGTTGATGAGCTGGAAAGATAGGGTGGAGAAAGTTTGTTGGAGATTATACCGTGAAAATTGACAAAGTAATCAACCATTCTTACAAAGTTCTTAAGAATATCTTTAACATTAAATATAGACCTAACCTATCGGCATAAACATAAGTTGCAATTTTATGTAGTATCTAGAGGTCAGTTTGTATTGTTTCTTTTTCACTTTTTTGGTTTTATCTAAACTTTCATTCGAAGAGGAATCTTATATACAAGATTAATATACTCACTGTAACCATTCAACACAAGTTTTTTGGTTCAAGGGTCTTTCACTTTGAATGACTAATGAATGGATTTAGTTATTTATTCCTCAATAAAATATTCATGTTTAAAAAAGATTTCTGTTCACAAGGGATAGAAAATTCCGTGTCTACTTTTACATTTATATGTTGAACTTTGCAAAACAGAGGTGGAGATTGGGATTCAGGAGGGTCATGCAATGGTGAAACTGAACCAGTCTTAAGTGGTGCCATCCTTGATAACTATCCTTTGAAAATGAAGATAGTTGAGGAAACCATTAAGGAAATGAGGGTTCCGGTCATACTTTTGAATGTCACAAGGTTA
This sequence comes from Cucumis sativus, assembly GCF_000004075.3. NCBI lineage: Eukaryota > Viridiplantae > Streptophyta > Magnoliopsida > Cucurbitales > Cucurbitaceae > Cucumis > Cucumis sativus. The sequence goes on from NC_026656.2 coordinate 5,461,012, forward strand.
ACCAATTTCCGCAAGGATGGTCACCCATCAATCTATGGTAAGAATCATACTGCTGCGAGAAAGGTCTCAACTAGACGGCAGGACTGCAGCCATTGGTGCCTCCCTGGGGTTCCTGATGCCTGGAATGAACTTATTTACGCTGCTTTAGTTTCTCGATCGATAAAATCCAAGTTCATCTAGCTGAGCAACAACAATATTCATTTCCTCATTTGGGAAATAATCAAGAAGGGTTTCCTTGGAGAAGTTTCCCTTGGTGAAGGCTACAGTCTGATTTGGCTGCCTTTTTGCATAGGCCAGCCGTAGCTCCTTGATTGTTAACCATTCCTTTTTGCTACCAACTGCTCCTAGCTCCTGTGTATAGAATCTCTTATATCTATATTATGCTTATCAGATTCGAAAAAAGATGCAATAGGTAGGGAGGCTTTCTGAAGATTTGTTTTGGTGTATTTTCATATATATTACAGATATGCAATATAGTTGGCAAAGTGATATTCATATGATAAATGATCAATTTTGTTGAATACACACCTCTCAAGTTCCAATTGTGCTCATGCTTGATACAAACTTGGGACTCTTGAAATTTTTTTAGTTTCTTTAGTTTAATAATTGGAGTCAAGGATTCGAACATTTGATCCCTTGCTCGATTACATATATTTTAACCAATTGAGTTTTAGATTTGACTGGACTATATTGATTTATCATATTCATGCAATATTTCTATTTTATAATATTTATCTTCCAAATATTGAGATGATTTGAACTTAAAGACCCATTTGCATTTAATTAGCATGCTAACTTTTTTTTGTAATGGAACTAACACACATGTTATTTGAGAACATATATCGAAATTGTGCTACATCGTTTTGATTAGTTCTAGTTTGTCCTTGGTTTTACATGTATATATAGTGATTTTATAGGTTTCATACATTAAATAAGGTCATAATGAAGTTTTAACGGACCAAAACGGAGGTCAATTACTTTAATTGAAGCAAAAGAAACTAAAGAGAGACTAAAGAATTAGCACTGTGATGCCATTCAGAACTCCCAACCAATGGCGTGTTGTGGTGCTACCCTGTGGTGATGCAGTGTTTATCATCGCATCAACAAATGAAGGTCATGCAGGTGCAAAAAGTATCGCAAGCCCCCATGGCATTGTGATAAGTGTGCTATATTCGAGGGTTTGGAGCGTCGTGACACTCTGCATAGTGTTATAATGCTTCGACAATTTCTATAAATATTAGATTGTCATTTTAGATTAAAAGATTTAGTCGCCATTTCTCTGCATTGTTCTCTTTGGTCTGTATTAATGCTTGTAAACTTTTCCCACCGTATTAGGGGGAGGATGTTTGGCTGAGGTAAGTAGTTCTAGATTAGGTTTAGAAATTTTTCCCTAGATTAATTTGGGAGACTTCTTCATTCAAACTATTTTATACTCTTGTTTTTCGATTTTCTCATTTGAGTAAACTGATCATCGATCATTGATCTATGGATTATCTGACAAACTATTCTAGATAGCATGATTGTTTGTTTTCATGGGGATATGACATTATGAGTTTTTACTAAGTTCAATTATGAACATACATGTTAGATGTTCCACCAACAAATCATAGACAGACTACCGGTTATCAAGGACTTGATAAAGAACGAAATAAGTTTTTCATGTTCATAGGTTCTGTTGTTGAAAACCAAGTTGATGCCAATGATAGATTTTTATACTTCTTCATGACATTAACTGCTTTTATTTTTTGTTGGCAACATTGTCAAGAATAAGTACAAGATATTCTTTTATCTGCTTGAAGTCCTGGCACTAATGATCAGATATTACCACTAGTAAAATGTGTTGAATAATTTTGCATGTTTATAACTTTGGGTGTAGTTGCATCTTTTAAATTTTTTGATGAAGTGCATACTAGGGGCAATTTCTTAATAGTTTAATGGTTGAATTTATGGTTAGAGGTGTAGTCCTAATTAATTTCTAAATAACTTCGCATTGATCGATTGAAAGGTAAATTGTAAACTAAGGTAAAATTAAATACCACTAAAGCCAAGCAGTAAAAGCAAATATTTGTTTAACATAAGACTGATATTAATATTGCCTATACAAAATGACATAAAATATAAAAGAGAACAAAATTGGCGGAAGAACAAATAAAATTCTCCTTTTTAAGACCCCAAAACCCTTGGAGTATTCTTCAACAATGGTGTCTAATTTTGGGAAACTTGAACACCTTTTACGTGGAAGGGTAATTATTGGTGCTAATTCAACACAATTTTGCATTCCATTCACCATATCTATTATTTAGGTATTGTTTTGTGTGGTGTTTTGTTGGCAGGGATGCAAGTGTGTACCGAATAGGCTCTTAAGGCAAGAACTAATGAGATTTGGGAGAACGAAGATGAACTTTGATATATATAGAGAAATCATAGGTGACAGTAAAGGCTAAAAAAGAATTTAAGCCATCATCGTTGGCAAGGTTCCAAAATGAAGGGTGGAAAAATGGTCATAATATCTCTTGAGAAATTAAAGAAACAGTTGAACTTTTTACATCTCATATTTAGGCGAAAAATAGTTTTAAGCATGGTAAACTATTTATAGTTTCAAATTGGGGTTTTTAAAAAATATAACAAACCAGAAAAATATTTACATGAAAAAAAATAAAAAATGTCCTAGCCAACATGCCATTAATTGACCATACCTGCACATGTAATTCTTCTTCTAAATGATCATACTATGGGATCGTGTAGGAAATGATACACGATCACGTAGTAAATGATACACAATTATTAGTTTATAATAAACGATGGTTTTGAAAAAGCTCTAGTAAATGATTGTGTATCTCGTGAGGAGATACGCGTTGAGTGTCTAGGCGGTCATGCCTCCATATAGTCGCGTGAAGTGTCATTGTGGTGGGGCGTGACACTTGACATTTTTTAACAATCAAGAATTATTGCTCTTAACAATTTAAAAACCATCCTTGAAGCCAACTTTAAGAAAGTCGAAGTTCATAGTAATTAATATATCTATAGTGATGGGAGTGTAACAATAAGACTTTAGTGGAATGACCCGTTAGTTAACGAATGTTCATTAGCTCGGTTTAAAAAAGTTTAGCCAGGTAATGTAGGATCGTTGGAGCCCATGATATATAGGTCTATTAGGGTCTCACAACCCGGTTCTTTCATCCAATGGATCCCATAACCAGATTCAGGTCTGGATGATAGCAGGTCAACCTTAGTGGAGGTTCAAACAACAATCGGAGCTTCAAATGTAAATATTCTCGAAACCCTAATTTCAAATTAATTTAGGGTTTAAAACTATGCATGCTAATCTTCAATTAAAGTAAAACTTAGATTCGATTTCCACTATGCATATCTAAGTTCTATCAAACTACATGCAATAGTTCATCAAATCTCAACACCTAATATCTACTAACCATTAGTGAAACTTACTGGGCTAGGTGTTTACATCTTATGTAGTCACTTATCCCGCTAACTAAGCACTAGTGGGATTATCCCAAAAAAGGTTGGATTTTTCCACTAACTTTAGTCTAAGGGCAATATGGCTATTTGACCATTCAAGTCAAAATCAACATTTTGACTTTTTATCATTTTGTCTATATTGACTAAGTACGCTCTCTCGAGTATGAATCCACATTCATTTTTTAGAAATTCAAATCTGATTTAAATATAAAACCGATCAAAGTTTGACTTTTCAGAGTTAAAAGTCAACATTTTGACTTTTTACAACTTTGACCATTTCCATCCATTCTGAGATCTGAATATGAATTTGCTTTCATATTTTTTATTTTTAAACCACATTTAAATATAAAACTTAATCTCAAAATGATAATCAACGACTATATCACATATATTTGTTGGTTTCTCTCTCTTTACCTAATTTGAACAATTCAAATTATTCCAAATTATTGTTATAAGTTAATTCCACATGAGACTAGCAGGGGAACCTAATGGACTTATAGATCATGGGCTTCAACACAATCCAAGATTAATTGTCTAAACTCTTTTAGATTGAGTTAATTATCAACATTTGTCAACCAACAAGTCATTGCACTAAAGTCCATTAGTTGCACAACCTCTACTAATAGATATATTTGTGTCCATTTGATATAACCATGATCAGTAAGTTGTTAATCTTTCACATGTTGTTCGTAACCTCGATTGAATCAAAATACCATTTTATTCCCGAGATTACATCTTGCTCCTTAAGTCTCATTGATCCACTATTGAATAATTGATTTAAAGTCCAACCTACCTATTAACCTTAAGTCTCACTGATCCACTATTGAACAATTGATTTAAATCTCTCTCAGGCTAATGAGAGGGTGGGGCCCCTTGTTCAAAACTTGGATTCAATTCTTAAAGGAACAACCTACCTACTAACCTTAAAGCAGGTAGGAGCGAATTCCATCTTGTAACCCTATGTCCCTGGTCATCCATCCGATCTTAACCTTGAAATGGGAGACTTATTGGACCAGCGTTGTTGAGCTACTCTTACCTACGTAGATCTAAGGATAATTTCATTTGAACAAAAGTTCATAGTTAGCTCAAGATTAAGATTAAATTACCTAGGTCATCAATAATTGAAATAGTTAGTTTTAAACTATCAATGATGCTATAAAATAAAAATGATTATTTCATAGTTCCAAGCTTACGTAAACTCTTTACATAGAATGCCCACACTTCCATGTCTTTATATGAACGATGTAGGACCACATCGTTTGTACTAACTACAAAGTGAGCTGCAACCATAGTGTCTTCTTAATTACTATAAATTGTTTGGGTTTTATATTTGAAATTGACCCACGTTTATGTCTCTACATAAAATTCATATCTAAACTAAATACCCTCGGGACCTTAATTTATTGAATTCAAGATTATAGTATTCAATTTTCACTAGTTAGTCCTTAGAAACAACTTTATTGAATATAATATAATTTAAACTTCAAACTACAAGTTTTAGGACGTACATATATTCCAACGTCAACCTATTTTCTGTCTTCTCAATTGTGGCTGCTAGCTTACCTTATTCACCGTTCTCATTGTTTTTCGATTAACTATGGTAGTTGATAGCGAAATTGAAGATAAAATCAATAGAATGTGTCGTAGTTCAGATGGAGGAATTTGCATTTTGCAGCCAAACTTTCTATCAAAGTTTGAAAGGGGTTTATAAACTATAAAGAACTAAAACAGAACTAACTTAAATTTGACGGTTTGATCCTTACCTTATAATTATTGAACTAAAACAAATACATGCACGAGAAAAAAAAATGAAAAAAAAAAAGCTAAAAAATGCTTGATTCATGATTGTAAGTATGACTCTTATTATTCCCTTTGTTCGTTAATATCTTCGTTATATTTATTGTGTTATATATGTCTATTGTATTTTTATTTTTCTTAGTTAATTATTGATCTTTTTACACCCGATCAAATTGTTAAACACGGCCTAAATTGTATTTATTTTTGTTATAATCATTTGGAAATTTATATATAGTATCCAATACTTAACAAGATGATTTAATACAATTTAAGTTGATGGATTTAGTTGAATAAGATCATGATATGGTCTTTGTACTCTATGTATTCTCTTTTTATGAATATTCAATTTAAATTTATTGTTTTTAAATCCTAAGATTTATACTTTCCCCCTAAGTTTAATAAATTATGTATAAATTGTCACTTTATCTTAACAAAAATTGCAAAATGAGCATACTCAAATTCACATTTTATAAGTAAAAACAATAATGCATCATCAAACATATTCTTATCTAATTTTATATTTTATTTTGCATTATTTCAAGATTAAATAATATGAATATTTTTTAAATATATCCAAATAAGCCATAGAAAGTAATATAATTTGAAATATTAAATTTTTGAAAGGTTTTTTTTAAAAAAATATAATCGTCAAAATATTTAACAATTTTAAAAATAAAAAAAGTGAACTAGATATCTAAACCCTAGTAAATATTGGATTTTCCAAATCTAAAGAAAATCTCACAAGTAACCATTGAAAAAACTTGTAAATATTTAATTTGGTGGTTTATTAATTTGTTTTTCAAATATAGAGAGAAAAATTAAGTAGTGGTAGAAATATGATATTGAAGTGTTTAAGGGGATGAAAAGTAATTGGAAGAGAAGAGATATGGGAGTAACGTAGAGTGGAACAGATTAGATTCATAAGTCTAATCCAAACCATAAACAATTAAACGACAATAATTCAATAATTTTAAGAATATGACGTTGTTTTTGGACTAAAACCAATTTTCCAAATTCCATTAACGAATCAATCCACCTTCTTCTTCTTCTTCCTTCTCTTCACAACGTCTATCTGCACAATTCTTTCTCCCTCTTCTCCTTTCCCTTTTCCCGAGGCCTTACCTATCATTTCAACACCAAAATTCCCACACCCACCTTCCATTTTCCTTGGTGCTTCCGCATTTTCCATCCCCCACCTGCCTACTTCCTTGAAATCAACGCATTTCATCTCTCCTCTCTTCCTATGATTCTAAATTTGTGTAAACATCTCTTTCTTCCTCCTCTGTTTTTTTTTTTTTTTTTAATATATATATATTGTTTCGATTTCCTTCGTTGGGTTGTGTTTTCCATTTGTGCATCGGCTGTTTGTTTGATTCTTTTGGGTATTTGAGTCAATTTGTTGAGGGGAATGGTGTTTGGAATTGAAGAATTTGTGGGTTGGATGGTTTAGATAGATTGGATGATATTTTGGGTTTGAGTGTTTTTATTTTATTCTTTTATTTTGATGATGGGAAAGGGTGTGGATCTATGGTGGAGGTGGGTTTGTGTTATGGGTTCCGATCGTGATAAGAATTGAATGATCTCATGAGATTGGTCATCAATTTTTTGTTTTTTGCACTTTGATTATGAAGCTGGAGGAAAATTATGGTTATGCTTCTTCTCCTCCCATGGCGGTCGATCTTGCTGTTTTGTTTTCTTTATTGTTGTGGGTTTTTGTTTTAAGATGATCTTGCTGGCTTTACCTGTATTGGGTTCAAATTTTTCTTCTAGTTGCTCGTGATGATCTCTTCACTGCATTGTTGTTTAGAGCTTGGAGTTATGTGCTAAACCTTCTCGCCTCTTTTACATTTTGATCATCGCTTAAGTTTGTTGCGTTTACCAGTTTTTCTTAATGTTATATATATACATATATAGAAAGTTTTTGTTTGTAGCAAGGAAATTCAGAGGCTTTGATTATCTGTAATATCGTGCACTATCCTTATGTCTTTCTTGGATGAAACGCCGAGTTTTATTGTGATGAATCAAAAAATTCAAGTAACAGGAGAAATTAACGTAGAAGACCCAAAATGAAAACCTTCAATATAGATTCAATATAGGGGTTGCAAAGCGAGACATACAGATGTGTTAGAGATCATGAAATTTGTGGTTAGAATCCCCCTACAACTAATGTACTGAAAAAATCGTAGATTCAATAAAGATTCCGATCAATAAGAATAAGGATGAAAGAATAACTCCAAAACTCTTTATAAATAAACACCCACATTGAGGTGTTGAACTTAGCTCTATAAGTTCTCTTAAGAAAATGGAAATGCACCTTATGAATATTTTGAGTTTAATTTTGAATTATTTCTGTTCATCTCCCTGTTCCTTTACTTTAACTATTTGGTAGTAACAACTCAACAAACTTTTACTAACTAATATACTGACCAGCTAACTCAATGTCCAACAACTAACTCCCTTCTCTAACTACTTAGTCCTGAGATCTAAATTCTTTTTGGTCTTCATCATTTTTTCTTAGCCTACTGGTGTTGTTCTCTTCATAAAGTCCTTTTTACCCTTGCAATTAGGAAGAATATCCTGTTTGTGGTATCTTTTCTTCTCAAGGATTTCATCTTCGCTCTGAGTTTTGACTTGTAAAGATGTGATTGTCTTGTTATTGAATATCAGAATTTGGGATTATGTTTCAATTGGAACACTATTTTCTCTCTTAGTAATCATTCTTGTTCGATAGATGCCAATAAATGTTTCATTTGGTAATCTCTTTTGGCATTGGGAGTGGGAGTGCTGTCATCCCCTTCCCTCTTAGTAATAAAATTTACCTTTTCGTTTCTAATAAAAAAGAATGTATACTGAGATTACATTGCTTCTCTTTGGCATCTGAGTTTTTTCTGTAATTATTTGTTGGGATTTATTTTGTTTGACTAGAGACCGTTATTTTAGGATGCTCCTTTTTCGTGGGCTAGGTTTATTGTATGCCCTTGTGTTTTTTCATCTTTTGTCTACGAAATTCGATCTTTTATCTCAATAAAGCAAACTGAGATTATAGTTTGAATCTGTTTTCTTTGTCTATGGCAGGATTTTGGATCACAGTATGATGTGGTTAAACCGCTGATAAAATTACCATTATGGTTGGTGGGGAAGAAAATGACTTGAATGAGCCAAGTTTGTCAAACGACCAAGAAACTCCACGGCAAGATGTTATAGCTGTTTCTTCCTCTTCATCCTCTTTGTCATCTTCTTCGTCTGAGAACGAGTTACACGAGACTAGGAATGAGAATGTCCAATCTCAATCTAATGACAATCCCTCTCGTGAACTGGTTATATATGATCCGTCTGCTGATGATGGACATGCAAATGATCCTGTATCCACACCTGTTAAGCAGCAGCCTTCACCAGTTCTTGGACACTTGACTCCCAATTCTTCCAGAGTCTTACCATCGGTAGGGGCCTTTACTGTCCAATGTGCAGGCTGTTTTAAATGGAGGCTCATTCCAACGAAGGAAAAATACGAGGAAATACGAGAACATCTGTTAGAGAAACCTTTTTACTGTGAAACTGCTCGTGGGTGGCGGCCTGATATCTCCTGTGATGATCCTGCTGACATTACTCAAGATGGTAGTAGGCTCTGGGCAATTGACAAGCCGAATATAGCACAGCCCCCTCCTGGTTGGCAAAGGCTATTGCACATCAGAGGTGAAGGAAGCACCAAGTTTGCTGATGTGTATGTACTTTAAATTCTGTATTATCACTACTTTTTTTTTCTTTTTGGGTTTTAGACATATCTGTCACCAGTTTGCCTCGGACTGCTACCATATCTCTCTAAAGTTCTTATTCTAGTTTTTCTTGGTTTATTGTTATGAATTATACTAAAAGAACAAGTCCTATAGTTAAATATCTTTGTGTTTGCTTAAAGTTTAAATGTCTTCTTTAGCATCTGTAACGGCCCGAGTTTAAGAGGGGGACATGAATGAACCAGTATTACATCACGGATCCTGAGGACATAGAAGTAAGGTTAAGAAAGACATAAAAGAATTGAAAGTTACTAACTATACCAACAAGGTCCACCTTCCTTTTCGGTGGCTCGATCATAGGAATTCTAATACTAAACATGCTTAACTTAGAACAATTCTATGTTGGGTGACTTCCTAGGATGCATGTGAGTGATGACAAAACATGCTAAAAAGACTCGTGTTAGTTTGTAGAGAACTTTATCTCTAATAAGCTTTTAAGACAAGTAAGGATGATGTTGTCACGTTGCATGGGATGTAGGAGAATATCAGGGATCCGAGTTTCGAATCCTAGGCCTGGGGCGTTATAGAATCATTTTTCCTTTTATGGCTTCAGTTAGCCACAAATCAGCATTATTATCGATAACATTGTCATTGCTGTTGTCAAAGATGTGATGGTTACTATTCTTTTGTTAAGATGTCAAATTTTTTCCTTCTCATAATTACATTATCACTTGTACAATGTACTCATTGTTATTACTTTGAGATTGTGTCCAAACCAGGGAAATACTAACCATTTGATTCTCTACTAAAAGATTTTCGCATCTTCAAAATATTTTGATAGGATGAATGATTTTAATTGAACGGGTTAACCAGGCCCAAATTAATGGAAATACTCATTGTTGTAATGAAGCTGAAAGGTCGTTTGGGTTGTAATTTTTCATTTCTAGAATCATTAAGATCTTATTAAATTTGATATTTTACTGCTATCAGGTATTACACTGCTCCATCAGGCAAGAAGCTTCGTTCCATGGTAGATATCCAGAAGTATGTTGTTATATATCATGCTTTAAACTCTATTTAATGTTAATTTCTTTTCTGTTAGATTGAATTCTCGTAAATAGTTTGTGACCTACAAATAGTGTGTATATTGACTTCTTTTTTGGCATCCTCTGATTGTTCATGTGGTTCTGAAGATACCTGATTGAACATCCAGAGTACCAAACGGAAGGTGTATCCATGACACGGTTTTCATTTCAAATCCCAAAGCCTCTGCGGGAAGATTATGTGAGAAAGCGGCGCCCCAATATGAATGCTTCATGTGATGCTTCTAAGCTTGAATCTGGTGAAGGTACTTGCTTCCTATTTGTCCCTTGGCCTGCACTGTGTCTGTTAGGGGTTTCAGTTAGAGAGGAAAAGAAGGAATATTGAGATCTTGGGAGCTGGCGTGGTCTCTTTTTAGATTTAATTATCTGATGTTTTTCTTTTGATTATCTTTTTTAGACTTTATTCTTCGAAATTAGACCCCTTTGATGTATAGTTCTGGACAGGGTGATTCCTTTTATTGGTTTTTTTTCTTCTTTCTTTTGCTTTCCCTTTCACTATTCTTGCGGGTTTACTGACCAAAAGAAAGATTTTAGTTTAGCTTTTCAAAACTGTTTCTAATTTATAGATGAACAATGATGCAAGAAACTAACAATATTAAAATAGATCAAATTCTAAGCTTTTTAATGCTCTTTCAAGATAGGTTTCAATTGGAATCTTTTATTTTTTTCTTCTCGTTATCTGGTTCTGTTTCTTTTTTCTTAAATGAAAAGTTGGGTTTCTTGTTAAGAAAAACGAAAGATTGGTCTTTGTTCTATAAAAGTGTTATTTTCCCCTCTACATTGACCAATTTATTTGAAAGCTTTACTGATTTGTGCAGTGCGCCCAATATCATGGGCTCGTCCAGACGACTCTACTGCATTGCAGCTTGGAAAGCCTGGGCTCACAGAACTGCTTTCGACTTCACCGGTTAACAATCCCGTCACTCGACCAGCGAAGAAGGTGAAAAGAGCTCTAGCACAGGAGATGCGCAGAAGTTCTCTCACGTCGACTGAACCTCCTGCCATTAAGTTAGAACGTTGCTTTGATCAATATGAAAAATAATATTGGTGAGAACTGGTTGGTCTTGGAATTGCATTTTGTTCCTTGTTTTGTTGCTTTACATGGTTCCATCAGAGTGGGAAAGGAGATTGTAACTCATAACGATGACAAAAAGGAGGAATTTTGGAAGGGAAACTGTGACAAAGCATGTATATTATCTTAACCTTATAGGGTAATTTTTGGTCCTTGCTTGTTTGTTTTAGTTAAACAACATGTGCGGGTAAAGGATTCAAACCTCTCGAGTCTTTGACATCTTGGTCATGGGTATATGACCTTAAATCAATCTGAGTTACTACGTTCTACTTTGGATAGAGAGATTACATGAAGAGGAGCACGAGAGGAAAGAAGATGGGTCTCAAGAATGTAACTAAAGATTCTACCTCAAAAGTCTTGTATGATATGAATTTAAAAATTATTTTCAAGTACCCTAGACTGTTTTTCAGTTTTGCATATTTAAATTTAATTTCATTTTTCTAAAAAAGCTTATCTTGCTTCGTTGCTTTTCATTGGTTTTCAGTGTCCCTTCTCTAATTTGCATCCACCATGGTGGAGGATGATTGACTATGTTATTACCTAACACTTTAAGGAGATGGTGAAATTTGAAACCATAGTCAATATTAGACAGTATAAGTTTGATTGAAATAGTAAAACTAGTAGGTTTGAGACAATCTACAAAATGAGAGAAATTGATAAAGGACTAAGCCACTTGACTAGCTCATCCTTAAAAGCTTTCGACTCAAGAAGATGGAGAATGTTTACTAATTTACAAGACTTACACAATCTTCCTTGCTATGATCAAAGCTTGTGGGAGAGTCACTAAAAGCAAGTCTATACGGAAGGAATTGGAAGATCCAAGTGTAAGTGCAAGAAGTCGTTAGTTCACTAAGGAATGGAAAGTTATTACCTATACTTTACTTTTTGGTGGCTCAAACGTAACAACTTCAAAGTTAAGTGTGTTTAGCCTAAACAAATCTATGTTGGATGACTGAAAACTTTTATTTAAAATAATAAAGAATGAAGAACGACGTGGTCAAGACGGAGTAGAATAGCTCAATCACGAAATGATATACAAAGATGTAAATAATTTGTTTTTGAAATAATATTCTCTTTACTTTTCAAGCCACAAATATGCCAACTACAAAAGCTGGGCTTAAGGCCCATTGTTGGGGCTTCCTAGCCCATTTTCTTTTCTTTCTAAAAAGAATTATTATAAATATGCATTTTAATAAAAATAAGTCCAAATACACAATATGTTTTTAACCAAGGAAATAATTAATTATGATCATAACCATCACTGATCAATTTAAATAGCATAATCATCAATCTTACATTTTTCGTTCTTAGTATTTTAAAATATTATAAAATTTGGTGTTGTTATTTCATATCTTAATATCATTTATGCCCGTTTGCTTTTTATAGCCTATTAAACTAAAACGCTATAGTACAAAACACATTATTACTGATAATCCTTTGCTTAATCAGTTGCAAATATTGTAATGTAACCCAAAACATTAAGGAGCTTAATTAGCAGCACACAGGAGGATCAATTTCCAAATACTACAAAGTTTCATTGAAATCCATGTTTTATATTTTGTAATAATGAATTAATATACATGATCATATAAAGTTTATAAACTGAAAAATAAGCATTTAATGATAGACAGAGTTTGTCTTATTTATAAAGCCAGGATTCTCTCTACTAGTGGTTTCCACTCCATTATTGGGAGCACTATTAATCTATACCACATGCTCTATTGGGAGCACTTCCTTGGGATTTCCTAAATGTGAGGTTTAACCATTTTATTGTTATTCTATTCTCATTTTCCTATGATATTTATTTCATCTATCTATATATATATAGATCCCTACGAGAATATTAATAATTAAAAAGAATAACCTAAAAATAGTGTCTAATTATATATGTATTTGATAGAAATTCCATGAGAAAATAATAGTAGAGATTGATTCGATGAAAAGCAACTTTATTGTAATACATTGAGTTTAAAAAGGATGCATAAATGAATCGGTATCACATTTGAATGAGAGAGATCTCGAGGACATGAAAGTAAGGTCAAGAAAAAAAAAACATAAAAGAACTAAAATTTACTATCTATATCCAAAGTGTACCTTCCTTTTCGGTAACTCTATTATTGACCTACTAAAAGATAAAACTAAACTTCTAATAGTACCTATCAATGTTATTTTGTAAATATCTACAACAAACTTTAAGTAATATATTTAAAATAACGAGTTTATTAAATATGGCGTCTAATTTGATAATAGATTGTTTATTTATTTATGGTCCAAAATTTAAAATAAGTTGAGAAGAAAAAGTTAAAACCTAATTAGGCACTTTTTAATTAAATTCCATGGTCTATTTAACACACGTCTTTAAACGTGTAATTTTGCACAATATTTATTTTTATAATCATTAAGAATATGACTCGAGTTACCTAGTTCGAAAATTAAAAATTAAATAAACTTTTTAGTTTTAGAAGAGTAGATGTGGCATAAAGTTTTTATATTAAATAATAAACATAGAAATTTGCATTTGATTCATCATGTTATTGTTGACCTTTTTTATGCATAAATCATATTCCTCTAAAGATCACTTACATTTAAAGATTTTTAGTACTTATTATGTGCTATCATTATGTCAATGCTCATAATCAACAAGTATATAGAAAGATCACTATATAAAGAAAATGCATCACATTATACTTCTTTTGAAATATTCAATACCCTCTTTGTTTGAACATTTGTAGTAACATTTTAGGTCTAAGATTGAGATCATAATTAAAAAATCTAGGTTCAACGTTCAACGTCTTTTACATTTTCTTAATTTCCTACTCTATGACTTTACAAACCACACAACCTATTTGTCTTGAGCTACTTTTAAGAGTAAAGAGACGACTTGTGCAGACTAACTTGAGTACTTTCATGAATATTATTTGTTTTTACTTACATTTTTTTTTTTTTTGAAAAACTTAATGAGGTTTTCCTAAATATAATTACTCCAAGTCAAAACATACTTAAACTTTGGTGTAAGTCACAAAAAAAAAAAAAAAAAAAGAATTCCTTTCATTAAGATGTGGCCTTAATTATATTGATTCATATATCCCTCGTATATACTCAAGTTTTATATATCCTATGGGAAGAATGGTTTCACTTTGATAGTTTGATACTATTGATGACACCGTTGGCCTGATTCATATCAAAAGTTAGAATTTAAATTTTTGGACCTATTGGCTTTGACATTATTTTACACTCAAGTAGTCTATCCATTCTACCTCCTACAGTAAGGTGTTGCGACTTCAAGAATCGCATACAGAGTGACATACCTACTTGAAATTTTTCTAGAAACATATGACAATGTATGCTAAAATGATATTTATTGCTTTGTAAGAATTCGAAGGTATACCATGACATCATTTACAAAACTATCCTCATAGTTAAGTTGATATGATAGTTGATAATGTGAATAATGTAATTTATAAATGATGTCAACAATACTTTTCTAAGAATAGGCTTATGATTATTTATCACGGACTATCTCAATTCTGATCAAGTCACACATAATGTTGTAACAAGATTATTAACATCAATGCATATAGAAGAAACTGAAAAGACAATAACAAATGGACATAAGATAAGTATAACCTAGTTCAGCGTACAATTATCTACTTTTGGGAGGGAAATATGTGCTAGAAAAAAAAATTCACTACCAAATATAAAATAAGGGCACAAAGTAGAAGATCGTGATTGACATCACGTCATTTTAATTATGTTCTAATTTGCTTAGGATGAATTGTAAATGATATGTTACACACATGTCTTCTAACTTTTACCCATTATCTAGTCGGTCAATTTTCATCTAACAATTTAACAATAAATAAATAACCCTTAAAAGAATTTTCATCTAACAACTTAACAATAAATAAATAAATAACCCTTAAAAGATTTATTTGTTGAGATAATTATCACAAACTCTATAGATGGGGGAAATACATCATTCTTGTGATAATTTACTAATTTACTTTAGTTTCCTTAAAAGTATAAATTAGTCATACCCCATCATTTGGTTTCTAGCTTGATTAGGAATTTTCTTTAAACACATGCAATCTAGATTATCCCTAATATAATATATGAGAAGTTTCAAATTTTGGACATTATATATTACATATTACTTGTTCAATTATAGCACCTAAATCCAGTTGATAAAAATGAACATACTTCAAATGGCATAAAAGTTCTGTACTATCACATTTTGAAGTGCTGAGAGTTTCACGTTAGAAAAACCAAGGAGACTTACAGTACTTCTTATAAAATAGATGAGTTATTCATTTCATTATCAATTGACTTTCTACTCATAAGATGATAATTTGGACTAGTTAAACCCTACCGTATATAAATTTGGACCTTTATAGTTATTTTGGTTACGCACGCATACAATTTTTATAAAAAGAAAAATAGAAAACCCCTTTATTTTTATTAATCACTTTAGCATTATCATCACTTTTTCTTTTGTTCAGATCAACACAATATAAAGAATGAAGAAATTAAAAGAACTTACCAATATAAACAAAGATATATATACTTTAACCAATTGAACTATACCCATGAATCAACCCTCACCCATGCATATCAAATAAACATAGATTTAAAAAAAAAAAAAAAAAAAAGTGAAAGGTTGTCACCTTCTCTCAATTATTTTGTTGACCATTTTCATAGCGTTGGTGGCTCCTAGAGTTCCAAATAGAAAATACTATCAACACCCCCTTGATATTCTTTGATCCTATAGGGTAGGGGCAAGTAACCTTTGCTAACCACTCATCTACAAATATAGCCCCATATGTCTACTCTCTCTTTTATCTTATTAGAAATTAGAAGATTATCCCAAACAATGGTGGATGCCAAAAGTCTAGTCAATGCAAGGGAGATTAGCACAATCAAATCAAAGGGGCATGTCAATGTTGAGAGCTTGCTCAAACAACATCCAACATCAGATTTATATTTATATACTGGAAGTCTTTGATTGATTACTTATCCTATAGTATATAGAGAATAATCAATGCTAATTTAAAGAATAAAATGTTTTTATACAAATAATAAATGCATTTGCTCCTGCTAATTAATCAGAAACCAAATTACTATTGTAACTACCATTTTTGTCAATAGTAAGGCTTTTCTTAAGCAACGGAAGAGTTTAACTAATGATATAGGCCATCAGGTTTCTCTACCATCTCATGAAATGAAATGGTACAAAACCTTATTGTATCTAATAAAAAGTTCAACTTGAGAAGTTATTTATTTATTAAGTATTATCTTTTTGGTACATTGAAAGCAGACATATATAATGTCTTACCAAGTTGAGCTAGGTTAAAGTTAGTGGTTGAAAAAACACAACATGATGATAAAAAAGCTTAAATAATGAAATAAGCTAAAATAGTTAAAAATCACACTTCACAATCCTTATAAAGAAACATATAGGTTACTTTTTTTTTCCTTACCAAATATATAACTTTTAAAAAGAATATCATATTTATCTCATGCATAGTTGGTATTAATGTCATAATTTACAAACTATGGATCTCAACTTCATAAAATCTCTCAAAATATTCTTTTATGAAAACAATGTAGTAAATAGTTCATAAATATACCTTATGAATTACTAGACTTAGCCTAAAAATTCATATTCTCACACAATTCCCTAACCAAAAGAATCACAGCCACAATAACTACACATTATGATGGTATGTTATAGATAAATAAAAAACCCAATAAAATATCTCAATCATTCCCATAAATTTAGAGGGGAAGTAATGTTATAATGGTGCATATTTTTGTAAGAAAAAAAGGACAAAAATAGTATAATTGAAGAAAATGATAATGAATATAATGTACTATTTTTTCCCTTTTGTTTGTGGGCATAATTGGGTGAGTGATTCCAATGGAGGTATCTAAGTAATAGTATATAGTAGAAAACACATGTAGTTGGATGTTGGGTTGGCAATATTTAATGTTTTTTGGCATACTCTTGCTAGAAAAATTCTATATTCATTTATGACACCTTATTTGGCTTTTCTCATTATTTCAATCATTTTATATGGAAGTATTATGCATTTTTTTAAAAACCAAATATTAATCACTCTCTATTTTCAATTGTATTTCTTGGTTTGTGACCATTTCACCACAACCAAACTCTTGGTCCTAAAAATGGCCACTTGTTGTTACCCTTCTTCTTTAATTTTAGTTTTTTTTTTTATATATATATATAGAATGAAGCTCTACATGGTTATAATATAATCAAGTAGAGTTTTTCCCTAAAAAAAATAAGGATATATGTGATAATATCTATATGTTTCTTTCTTTATTTACTCATTTTTATTTGTTATTTTTAATTTACTTTATATGTTTCAAAAATTTTAGTATAATTTGAAAATTAATTCAAAGAATTTTGGTAGCAATATCATGCACTATATTAGTTCATCCTACTTTTAAATATCAAAATCATTATTTCTTTTTCAAATCCAATCGTCAAACTAATTAATAAAAATTAATTTTAACTTTTATTAAAATTAAATTGACTAAATTTAAACATTTTAAAAGTTTAAAGACTAGAAAAAATATAAGACTAAGTTGGATTTTTATAATTTTATTGTACAAGATTTTAGATTTTAAGCATTAAACTTAAAAAGGTTCTTAAGGTTAGAATTATACTTTAATTTGTAATATTGTTTACTTTTGTTATTTGTCTTGTATCATTGTATATGCTAAGATTCCGGAGTTTTTGTTGGCACTAACCACATGGCTTTTAAGTTTGAAAATTTTATATATAAAATACCCAAAAACTAAACCCAATCAAGAAAGGACACCTAAATATATTTCCCAAAAAGAAAAAATAGAATAAAATATAAAGATCACATATGACATCAGTATGTTTTCGAGTATAAGAGGTCTGAGATCCCCACGCCTGAGTTGTACTTAAAAAACATTTTTAAAAAATATACTTATTTTCGGTAAACAAGCTTTTTTTTTCTTTTCTAATGTATTGTGGATTGAGAATCAAAATTTTCACATCATGGTTAGTGGTATAATATGATGTTGATCGTTGAACTAAGCTTATTTTGACTTTTGGTTAATAAACTTTAGATTTAAAGATGTTATACTTTATTGAAAATTTAATTTGATTAAATAACAATCTTTTATTTAGTTTATGATCTAATTTGAGATTTGTATCAATTTGGTGCATAAACTTTAGGATGATTTAGCAATCGTTTTATAAATTGGTGCATGTGGCATTTCTAATTAGTGGAAAGCATGAGTGCAATATGTGGAAAAAGAGTCCATCAAGGACTTTAGAGCTTTTTACAACATCTTATATGTCAAATATCGTAGTTTAAGGTTCAAATGTGATCAAATACCCACATAACATTAGTTAGATAAGAGAATAATCATGAGTATATAATGAGAATAATTATCACCAATTGTTTAAACTTTTTGAGTGAAACCAAAAGTAAAATTATGATGGTACGAACTATAGTATGAGAAGACTATTAATGAAACCGAATGAAGTGGAAAATAGAAGAATAAACAGAAGAAAGGCTTGGAATTTCAATTGGAGTGACAAGGAGAAGAATGAGTGGCAAGAAAATAGAAAGAGATGAAAGAAAGAGAGGAGACGTGAACGGATAAAATATTTTATTTATGCTTTGAGAGGGGGCCATTGGAGTGCAAAGTGAGGCAAGAGAACGTACCGAACCAAAACTATTATTTAAAAGCTCAATTCTACGATCACAAGAAAATCAATAACAAGCAAGAAGAGAATGGTAAAAGATCTTGAAATTTTTGCTTTGAAATCGATAGGACAAATCGGCTAGGAGTCGAAATCCCTAATATCATTATGTGGTGTCAGCAGATGTACCTAGTCATGTGTGGTTGCATTTAAACAATCTTGTGCTTCTAGTTTCAATTTTTTGCTTCCACATACATTAAAAATATAACTCAATGTTCTTTTTATTGCTAATAAAATTTTCCCGAGATTTACACGGTACACAAAATGGTTGTTGTTATGGACAATAAATTTAAATGTTTTTCAAATATTAACATTGAGAGTTTTCGTATGAAGTTACTCAAGGTAGTTATTGCATCAATATTTAAAATTTTGCATGCATGCAATGTGTCATTATTTTGGTTTGTCATTTTAGTTGGAGGTTGGAATGAACTCCAACTCTCTTTGTTTTTACTCTACTTTTTCCAATCTACATCTTATATGTTCTTTTGTTTATACTCGAAACACCCACATTACCCAAATAATGATATGATTCTAACCATATATATCTATATACTCATTTCATCCATCCCTAGCTAGGATAATATAACTCTTGAGCATATATGCGAGTTTAGTTTAAAAAATTAGTTTAAGAGGTTTATTAGCACTTGAGGTCGTAATTGAAAAAAAATTTATAATTGATGTATTTTTATTTATTTTCAGTCTTTACCACACACATGTATATACTACTTTTTCGGGTAGCTAACTAATGAAGTTAAAATTTCTTTTATGAAAGGAAAGAATTTTGAAATTCAATCTAGTTAGTGATGTGTATCTTTCTAATGTTTTATAAAGCCTCATTCTTATTCCCTTCAATGAATGAAGCAATTGGGGTTTAAATCCAAGCAAAAAGGAAATGAATCCTACTTTCTTTTCCTCCCCTTTTTTTTTGTTCTATTTTATTCAACCTTTTTATAGGGAAAAAGAATGAGAAAGATTGATTTAACTTTATTGGAAGGATGTGATATATGGTGGATGAAAGGATAAGAGTATTTTATGGGCCACTAACAAAATTACCTAGTGAAAAAGTATCAAAATTACTTAGTGAGAAAAAGTATCTCCTTTTCAACCAAATCTTTCATATACATAATTACCATTTCTTTTTTGTCTAGAGATTTAATGATTTGACACCATCAAAATTCAAGCATTGCACTTTCATTATTTATGTTCATGGAAAGTGAAAAGGAGTATCATATATATATATACACACAAAAACCTTATAGTATATGACGTTCAATAGTTATGAAACATCACTTACTTTATACTTTGTTTAAGACTTCTACAGCTCTAACTTAATTTAGTTGATGAAGTACTAATTTATTAAGTTAGTGTGGTACACTCAATCTTCAACTCCTTTTAAAAATTTTATAAAGCAATTATATGAATTATTAGCCCAATGTGATTTATTATAATTAAGAAATGTTTGACTCATATATTAATAGTAATTAAATTCAAATTTCTTTCGGCCAAGAATAATGAAATTAGGGTATCATAAAATTTAAAATTTTAATTAAAAAATTATTAAAATAAAATATTTACAATTGTTTATAATACATATTTTTTTCTCATCCTAAATATGAAAAATACGAGAAATAATTATATATATCAACTAACATATTTTAGTTATGTGAATTTGAAAAGATTGCATTAAATTTAAGAAGGGGGATGAGTAGCTAAATTAAAATAGAATGGAAAAAGAGATTTGAATCATAATTTATATATATATATAAAGGGAGAATGTGAAGGAGGATGGGATGGGTTGATAGGCAGCAGATGTCACAATATGAAGTTGTCCATGTCATGCATATTTGGAGAACATCAAAGTGTTTCAACAAAAACATCTTATCTACCCATCAATAAGATTCCCATTCCCACAAAATAAATTGTCCAATCACCATTCAACTACACACCATCATCCAATGCTTCCTCTCCACGTGGGCATTGCTTATGAACACTTCACAGACAGCTTGGCCCCCCACTTTCAAGACATTTGAACATCTTGCCTTTTTCTTGCCCTACACTTCCATCCCCCTCTATCTTCTTTTCTTTATTACTCTCTCTATTTCTCAATTAACCCTTTTTAGTTTTCTTTCTTCTTCTTCTTCTTCTTCTTCCTCATCAATATATATATATATATTTCTTTTCATGCAAGTTTCTTTTAAGGAGACAATTTGACATGCTCTTCTTCTTTCATGTACTCAACCTTATCACCCTATATCTACATGAGAAATTAACATATGGTTCTTCATTTTACTTACTTTTTTCTTTAGATATTTGTTAAAATCCATTGAATGAGTTTTCATTTTGAACTTTGGCATATCAACAATCATATTTACATCATTCTTCTATCCATTCTATATAACTATTTTTCTAAATATCTATACTTTGCTTCATACCTTCTTATATGATTATATATCAATGTTATCTATCATTCTTTCTAACTTTCATCATAATATAATTAAGTTTTATAGTATTGTAAGATTCGAATTAATTAATTTGTATTGACACTGTATATTTACATAAACATATAGAAAAAAAATATATATGATAAACATGAGATTATTGTATTTATCGTTGGTTGGTGTGTTTTTTATAACGATAGAGTTGTGAATCTAGAAACTATTTGTTCTTTTACTATCCTTTTAACCAAACTATTTAGAGTGATGTGTGTTTTTGTAGAGGGTTGTTGTCGTGATAAAATCTATTACAAAAACAGAAAGTTTAAATGCATTTTTGATGTTAGTGTATAGACACAACTATTTGAGGCCAAAGGTGTGGAGAGTAAAGATAGTGTTAGTGTGTTGTCATCTACTCTATTTAGAGAAATATAACTCCCCATGTGATTTGTAAGATTTTTTGGCATAGATTTATTCCTCTATCATTTGTTCTAAGTGGCTTTTAGCTTTGATTGAATAGAGTCAAGCAAATTTGTTTTATTTAAGTGTATTTTAAAAACCTTTTTAGATGAATGTATTTTATTTTCTTTTGTCTTTTGCTATAACTCTTGCGGTTATGTTTTATATGTCCTCCACTTGTTGTAAGGTCTCATTTAATTTGTTATAAGTTAGCAACTTCTAAAAATAAAAATGACATATAATTCATCGCCAAAATGAATTAAAATTTATTAACACATTTTAAAATATTGATAATACTATTATTTAAACGTGTGTTCAATATAATTGATATGTAAATTTTCTTTTATAGTGATAAAAACAAAGGGTCTCCTAACAAATATAATATAGTTATAAAATAATTTCAAAGATGAAAAAAAAAAAGTTTATAAACACACAATAAAAAAATATAAAAATATGTCTTATGATTAATTGACATCTAACGTGCGTAATACATTTGATAAACGGTCATTTAGATTAGATCATCCAAATCTAAAGGATTTTTTTCAAAATTCATTGGTACACATCGTTTTAGATTTGACTATTATTTGATACATAATCGTTTATATTTTGCTAAATTTAGGTAGCCAAATGTAAACAATTTTTTTCAAAATGTTTTGGTACATTTAGAATTGATGTTTAAATTTGGATAGCCCTCAACGATTTTTTTCCAAAAAAAATTGTCCTCGATCTTTCAGATTTGATTGTTCAAATTTAGCTACTTAATCCAAACGATTTATTTATAGATTTTTTGGTACACAATCATTTAAATTTGGTTATTTTTTATAAACTATTATTTATATTTGACTATCCAATATTACTAACAATTTTTTTCACGATATTAAACAACCAAATAACAGTTTAAAAAAAATTAAAATAAATCTTTTATATTTGGTATTACGATCCTGAACCAAATAATCGTTTGAAAAAAATAATTGAAAAAGAAGAGAAAAAGACGATAGAAAGAAAAAAAATATCGAGAAGAAAGACAATGAAAAAGAAGGATAAACCTGAAATATTTTAACAAATGACTAACTTCATACATTTTTTCAATTTGTTACCCAAGTCGTAAATATTTTCCGGGTTCGTTATATTTAATACTTTATAAAGATTTTGATTTCTCATTATATATTTATAGAGAGAAACCGTGACCTTAATTTTTCCATGAGGGCTTTTTATTGACACTTTGGAGACAGTTGAAATATAGGATCTCAAAATCATTTTGGCTATGCATTTACTATTAGAAAAGGTAAATTATATTTCTTGTACGTAAGTCATGGAAATAAATTGCTTCCTTTCAGTGCATTTAAATTGTAGAAAACTTTAATGGGACAGTTGATGTGTTCTTGTAGAGAAAACAAAGCATTGGAATGTACCAATGTTGATATTTCAATTGTATCAAACGTTTGCAACTGCAGTCTCTCTACAGTTATAGATATCAATTGAATTAAATACATGTGACATTTCAATTTCTACCAATAACCTACATTTGTTTTCATGAACAATAAATACTACACAAAACCATTCCAACAATATTGTTTACTCATCAATTCAATGATCACTTGTCAAGAAAGTTGGATTATTGAGCCTTATTCATTCAATAGTATACTTTTCTGATCAGACTTGGAAGAGTTCAAATTTTTATTAGAATTGTTTTTAAAATTTTATAAAAAGAAAATTATATTAAGCCTAATTAGTTTCAATTTAAATTCCATAAATTATAAAATGATTGTATTATAATAAATTATAAATTAAATATAAATATGCAAAAACGAAAATCTATTGTCTATTACTAAAGAAACAGTAACATGACATTTTAAATAGTTTTAACATTTAAAATAATTACTTTAATTCTAAATCTATTTCTACTCATCAATTTATTAGTATTAGATTATAAAATATTGTAACGCTTGATTTTTACTTTTAAAGAAAATGAAAAGAAAGAAAGAAGAGTGTTGCCCTAGTTTTTTTTCTTATTTAAAATTTAGATATATTTTTTTGAAAGCATAAGTTAGAAATAATTTGAATGGAATTGTAATTGAAATAAAATTAAAAGCAAAAGAAAAAGAAAAAAGAAATCCACTAAATTGAGAAGAAGTCGGTGATAAATTGATTAATAAAACCAAAAAAATAATGTTTAAACCAATCATAAATGTATATATTTGATAAGATATGTATAAATTAAAAATCTATTGTAGATTTAATTTCTATCACAAGTGGACTTGATTAACCATAGATAATAAATGGATGACAAAGACAAGTCTTCAACCCTCTTGTAGCTCATAAATTTGGTTGTCCTACCTTGTTCAAAGTCTTAGGATTTAGAAAAATATAGATATGTGTTTCCACAAGTGCATCGTTAGTAGTCAAGCAGGACGAGGTGAGGTAAAAAAATGATTTATAAGGTCAAATAAAAATATTTTTTTATTTTGCTTTACCTCTTCTTTTCACGAATCGATCTTCAAGGAATGAAAGACTTTTTCATTATGCATTCAACGTTCAATGGTGCAATACCTTCCATCCATCTGTCACACACGAAACCAATAATGCATGTTAATTCTGTGGCAGATCTTGCTTTCTGCTTCATGCATTTTGGCTTTCGAATGCTATTAAAGCCACAACTTTTGGTCCATCTCAAAATACACACCATCTTTTTCTCTACATTCGAAGTTTACATTTTTATTTATGAGCAAATATAAGATATTTTGAAAAGGTGTTTAGTTTCGTCAATCAGTTTCTATTCAAAGTTTGATCGTATATTTTTGTGGTTGTTTTATCCTAGGGATGTTGTGATACTTTCAAAACTACATGCACAAACAAAAGCAGGGTCGAGAAATGTCTTAAAGAGAGTGAGTTTCACGATTTAGCGATTAATAAATTTTTGTTTTGTAGATTTCTACTTTTAACGATCCAGCTGTTGTTTCCATTTGTTGACACTTGAAGATTCTAGTGACAATAACTGGACGAATTCATCTATTGTAATGGCTATAACTAACTCCAATGTTATGTCTTTCAAACTCATTCGCCCATTTCGTTCTAAACGGCCGAATTTCAAAAGATGTTTTTGTCGAGAAGGTTGCTGATGCTTATACCACAAAAAAAAAAATATGAGGTTCCAAACACAAATCACACAAAGGAACAGGTCAAGGCAGCTGTTGGTTGGGAAAAATAATATTATTTTATGAAAAATTTATATTACATGGTTTGAACGGATGAGTTATATGACTATTACAACCCAATGAAAAAAAAAAACTAGTTTGGGATGCCCTAAAGGAAAAACATGACACTGAGGAGGTTCAATCGAAAAACTATGCTACCAGCCGTTACCTAAGATTCCAAATGACAAACGGCAAAGCAGTGGATATTAGTCTCATGAAATGTAGAAAATAGCCCACAAAATAGTCTGGAAAGGTATGTCCCTTGATGATGAGTTTCAAATTGCTATCATTATTGATAAATTATCTCCTTAGCGGAAGGATTATAAAAACATGCTAAGGCACAAGATCATAGAATTTTTCTTGGAAAGTTTGATTACCCGACTAGGGATTGAAGAGGAAGCTTGAAAGTTGGACTAGAGAGAGGAAATGAACTTTATACCAAGGAGGTCTGACCCAGCTACAATGAAATCAAAACAAAGAAATAAGAGAATATATCATAATCGAGGATCTAAACAACTAGACAAAATCAAAAGAAACAAAACACCCCTCGTGAGAAACAATACATTTTCTTTGTTATAAATGTAAAAAATCAAAGCATATGGCTAAGCATGGTAAGAATAAGAATCGTCCTACTGATTAGGTGAACTTGTTAGAATAGTGATTAATTTGGTGGCTATGAGAGATTGTGGATAGACACTAGAGCTTCAAGCCATGTCTGTCACGACCTTAGTCTATTCAAAACTTATAATGAGATTAAGGATAAAAACATTATGTTAGAAGATCATCACTCGACAAAGATTGTTTGCATCGAAGATGTAGAGCTAAAGCTTACCTCTAGAAAGATTCTCACTCTAAAGGAAGTCCTGTACACCTCAGAAATAAGGTAAAAATTTAGTCTTGGACTATCTCCTTAACAAAGTTGGGTAAATCGAGAGTCATTGAGTCAAATGACATTGACTTCTATAAGGATAAATTTCCTTTTAAATTAAAGAATAGTGGGGGTTTGAGATCTAGTAGCCTAACTCTAGATAGAAATCCTATCTTAACTAAGGAAGCTAACCCAAAACCTAGAAAAAGCAAAATAACTAGAACTGTCAAGAACTTTGGGGATGATTTTTAGACCTTCAATGTAAAAAAAGACCCTAAAGACCTAAAAGAAGCAATGTCCTCTATACATGCCAACTTATGGCAAAAATCTATAAATGAGATGGACTCTCTTGATTCAAATAGGAGTTGGCATCTAATAGACCTACCTCCAAGTTGTAAAGCCATAGACTATTAACAAACTCAAACTTGATAGAACAATAGACAAGTTTAAAGCTAGGTTAACAGCCACAGGGTTTAGACAAAGAGAAAACATAGTCTTCTTTGATACCTTCTCCTCGGTCACAAGGGTAACCTCAATACATGTATTGCTTTCTCTTACTTCCTTAAACAACCTCTTAATACACCAGATGAATATTAAGACCACTTTTCTCAGTGGAGAAATTAGAAGAAGAGATTTATATATAACAACCGAAAGACTTTGTTGTCCATGGTCAAGAAAACAAAGTCTATAAATTAAACAAATCTTTTTACGGTCTAAAACAAGCTCTTAAGCAATGACAAGAAAGTTTTGATAGGCTAATTATGTCTTAAAGCTTCAAAGTGTATGAAAGTGACAAAATCATCTATCCTAAGTTGGAAAACAATCTTTGGACAATTTTATGTTTATATGCAGATGATTTGTTAATTCTTTGGTCGAATTTTGCACTTTATAAATGATGTAAAACTATGTTAAGTGCAAACTTTGACTTGAAAGACTTAGGAGGAGCTAGTGTAATCTTAGGAATAAAAGTAACTAGGTCTGAGAAGGGAATTTCTTTGAATCAATCTCATTACGTAGAAAAGGTACTAAAGAAATATAATTACTTCGAATGTAAACCAACATGTACTCCTTATGATCCAAGTGTAAAGTTGTTCAAGAACATTGGTGACAGTGTTACCAATCTGAGTATGCGAGCATCCTTGGCTGTCTCAATTATGTTGTCGATTGCACTAGCTAGGCCTAATATAGTTTATGTTGTAGGATTACTTTATAGGTTTACAAGCAGACCTAGTGATAGTGTTTAAAATACACCATCCTATTCTACTTAATTCGAGCTTCTTTCGTGATTTTATGTTCTCTATTGGCTATTTTACAGGTTTTGAGCAAGTTAAAGGTAGAAATCGATGTTGATGTCAATTCGGAGCTAATTTGAGAAAATATGAGGTCATAAGTATCATCCGAGCGCAAGGAGCAAAAAAAAGGCCAAAATTGGTCACTGCCTTGCACCTTCACGATGCCTCACAACACTGTCTGTGATGTTGTAAGGTAGTAGCCTCACTATCCGCATTGGCACATAGAAAATAATTTTTTATTCAAATATTATTTATAAGGTAAAATATATATATATATATATATATATATATATATTGTTTTATCTTGAAAACATCGTGGTACCTACACAACTACATGCACAAATAAGGATAGAGTTGTAAAATGTTTTAAAGAGAGCGATCTTCGTGACTTACCCGTTAAAAAGTTTTTGTTTTGCAGATTTCTACTTTTGACGTTCCAGCAGCTGTTTCCAATGATATATAGAATGCTTCCAAAAGTAGCTAATAGTGTTGCATGATTTTTTACACCATGTAATTTACTAATGTACGATGTCAAGTTTTTATTATAGTGATTGAGTTCAAGTATCATTGTTGAGATTATTATATTAATTGGATCCATAAGTACTAACTTATAGCATGCAACATATAGCTAAGCCAAGATGATACTAATGTTGTTATTGATATTCTCTCTCGACCCCAATAAATTCTCCTACTAAGAGGTACAACTTAACATATATGCGACTTTTAACAGCAAAACAAAACGATATAAACCTCCTTTTATCTACTTCTAACAGTATGAACATTCTATCTCGTCTGTTCTAATAGTAAACTAATAAGTCACATTTATATGAGTTATTTAGCTCTTTCTAATAGTAAACTAATAAGTCACATTTATATGAGTTATTTAGCTCTACGAACCTTAGTTACTGAAATTTTTTAATACATTTTTTACTTAACTATGAAGGAATTGCAAGAAAATATAAATATTTTAAGGAAATAATTATTTGTCAATCCCACCTCAAGAAGGAGGATGTCAACACAAGGATCGAACCAAATGGACCAATCATATTAAAAGATCACATCTTCAAACCATAAATTGAAAAAACAGATTGCTTCTTCGTTGATTTGATCTTCAAGTTTCTCTTTTAACAAATGATAACTTTCTAGCCTCAAAGTAGTTTGTTGAAATCACATCTTCACCCTAAGTACTTCTTTTAAATTACAATATCTTTTGAATAAGTTTAAAAAATATATAAAAGTTCCATTCTAAAATATAAAATTACACTATACTATGAAAATTTTTAGTTGGAAAAACATTTTTTCCAACTCATATATTTCTGTTTGTAGCTTTTGGGATGTGGTGTACATGTTTTCTAATTGCTTTTACATTATCTTAAGGCTAAGTTTGTGCACCTGAAATGAACTTTGTTCTTGTACATTTGTAGAAATTTGATTGTTGTGTTAAATGCTTTCATGGTTTAGTCTTAAAAGAAATTTAGTTGGATTTAAGAAGGAGTTCACTTGGTCCCTTTATATGTATTTGGTTCTACTTTGTAGGCTTTTAAAGGGTGGTTAGGTGGAAGTAGGACACATTCATAGCTTTGGGGGAAGGTGGGTGTGAATATGTTCTAATTGTTCTTTTAGCTTGAGAGGTGGAATCATATTCCACCGACCATTTTAAACATTTTGTTAAAGTCTTTGTGTGATTGTTAATTATGGTTTTTTTTTTTTTTTTTGGTATTTTTGTCAAAAAAAAAATTAGATAAGAATCCTTTTTAATATTCGGTGATCGGTCATTTTTTTATGAAGATAAAAGATTTTGAAGATTGATCTATTTATTAGAGAGATTGTTTATTAGAGAGTTTGTTGGATAAATTATTATTTATTTTAAGAGATAAAAGATTGACCTATTTATTAGGAATCTTAATAGATATCTTTTAACCAATAAGATCAGAAAGATCTATATATATTAATGTTGTTCGTCAGGTTGATTTTTTATGACACTGGACCTTAATTCGAAAAGCAATATTTGTCGAAGAAGTTTTCGAAGGTATTGCAGTTATCTTATGAGTTAGGACAGAGAGTATCGATTGATAAAAAAAATGAGATAATTGTACTGCGGTCAATGAATTCAAGGGAGTCTGAATACGTCTTTGAGGAGATTCACGTTTACAGTCAAGGGAAGCCTGAGTATATCTTTTAAGTTATGGTGATAACTTGTTAATATAGCTTTAGGGTTAAGTTACAATTTTTTTAATCTCAATAATATTTCTTATTTGAACAAAAAAGCTCTCCAGACGTAGGTCGAACTTGTCGAACTAGGTTATCAAAGCCTTGTGTGTTATTTGTTCGTTTTGTTACGTTTGTTCGTTTTGTTGCATTAGTTATTCCTACAGTTAATCACGTTAGTCATAGTTGGAGGATATTATTTATCGTCTTACCTATTTTTCATTTTTGTTCAATTTTTCTTGGTTGATTTTAAGAAATTTGTCATAATATGTGTTTTCTATTTGAGGTTGTAGAATCGAATTGTCAAAGATAATTTCTTGTTGAGATTGGAAGAAGATTTTGAGATGATTACTTATTTTGGTGTAGCATCTCACTTAGAGTGGTTTAGGGTATTTTAGCTTGGGAAATTAAACCTTTTTTGTGCAGAAGATTTGTGAAAAGTTAGAAATAAGATTACGAGGAGATTTTGAGATGATTACTGAAATGTAATTATGTATGTTATTGTTTCACGTAAGTTTATAGACTATGTAGTGAATATTAGTTAATTTTATTTTTAATATATAAGCTTAGTTTTGTTATATTTGTTCTCAATCGATTTGATTGATGATTAATTATTGTTTATACATAATTTTGTATTATTAAAAAATTGATTATTTATCTATTACAAATTGTATATAAAATTGTAAACAACTTATGTTGACGCACAAAAATATCGGCGACATTTGTCTATTGACTTCATTTGGAAGTACAGTTACGTAAATAAAAATATATTTTGGAGAAAACTTATACGTCAACACAAGATTGATATTGTACCTTAAAACTTATGAAATTAATGTAAAGGCTTTATAAACAGTATTTATAGATGATGATGAGCTTAGAGTTGTATTTACATAATATAACTTATCATATTTCATGAATTATATGTTTGGAAGCTTAAGATAGAGCATAACTATTTAGTAAAGCAAGTTATAGAAAACGCCACTCAGTGAGTTTTTCAACTCATTAAGTCTTTGAAAATGTTTTCTCACTTTCCAAATATCAATTGTGTGTTCCTCCAGCTGAGTACATTGTTGTCAAGTCAAATGGCCTGACAAGAGTCGTCAAGGTAACTGAAATAGTTAGTCTTATTCGGTCAGTAAATATTGTCAACATATGGTAGTGTTTGCCAACTCTCGCACAATCTTCTGAGATTAGTAAGTGATTGTTCTGGGAGGGAGTGTGCATGACCAAAATGTTATCTTGTAATTTTTTTCTACGTGGAGAAAAATAAGGAAAGACGAAGTGATTAATTTTTTTTTAAATAATTCACGACATTCATGTGTGGAAATTATACATCAATGGTCTCAATCAAAACAAATTATTGTTAAATTGTCTAAATTGATTCACTTATGCAAGTCTAAATTTATTCAATTGAGATATAATTATTATTATTGAAAATTCGAACAAAGTTGAAAGTCTCACATTTATTAGATATAGAAAAAGTCATTGACATTTCTCTCTATTGGTATATGAAGACTTTTGAGTGAAACCAAAAACAAAGTCACGAGGGACGTTTATGCTCAAAAGTAGATAGTATCATATAACCATGGACAACTAGATATCTTTGGGCAGTTTGATATTTCTAACGAGCTCCTCGTTAAGCTATGTAGGTAGAATCTTAAGGTGTCAAATAAATTAGAAAAAAATTGAAACTTAAGAAGGGAAGCTTTGTGATGTCTTGTCCGAGGGGAGAACTATTGTTGAAAATTCAAGCAAAGCCTCAAAGTAGCTAGATAAGAAAAAAACATAAAGAAATACATAATAATATTAAACTTTTTAAGTGAAACTCAAATCAAACTCGTAAAAACTTATTTTTAAGCGGTAATAACATATGTTGTGTGAATTATCTATTGTTCCAAAAAAACCATTCGTACAACCAGGGAGCTTTTAGTTCTCATGCATGCGAACTAAGTTGTAAGTCCAACCCGGATTACCGAATCCATATTATATGGGTTGGGTTGGGTTTTAGTTTAAAATGTGGATTGAGTTGAATTGAACATTTTGGTTTTTTTTCGGTTGAGTTAGGTCTCGAGTTAGGGGTTGAAAAATTCGATTCAACCCAACCCAACTCGAGTTATTAATTATAATATATATATGTTATTAATTATCATTATGTTTTCATTAAGTTTTGAAGGAGTGTTTTGTTAAACAATTGTGTAGGAAGTTAAACGATCGTTTGAAAAGTTAGTCAATCGTGTAAGAAGTAAATCATCGTTTGAAGGTAGAAAGCTAAATGATTAGGTATGAGGGTAAAACGATTGTATAAAAAGCTAAACAATCGTGTAAGAGGTTGAACAATCGTATAGAAAACTAAACGATCGTGTAAAAGGTCCTAAACCCTAAACCCTAAACGTTGGACAATCATATAGAAAGCTAAACGATTGTGTAAGAGGGTAAACGATCGTATAGAAAGTTAAACGATAGTGTAAGAGGTTGAACGCGTATAAAAAGCTAAATGGTCATGTAGGAGGTTGTAGGGTAAATGATGGAGATTATTATTGTATGGTGCAAAAATCTGATAGTATAATAACATCTTGATTAAACTTTACAAACATTAGAAATGAAAAAAAAAACAATACAAAACTCGACAACCTAACCTAACTTGACCCATATATTACGGGTTGGAAAATTAATTCCCATTGTTTGGGTTGTCAACCTAACCAACCCAACAATAAGGGTTGAATTGATAATGTCTTCCAACCCAACCCGTTTACACCCCTAATGCGAACTTATCAAATTCCATGTAATTTCTTTTATTTTTAGTTTTTGTTGGTTTAATTCATTTGTTCTTATTTATTCTATCTTACAAATATAAAAAAAATATTTTTTTTTTCTTTTTTTCTTTTTTTCATATAGCCAATGAATTTAGAATTTTTGGTTTAGAAATTTAGACAAGTGAAGAGAAACTCATTTGTCATATTTCATCAGTTATGAAAATCCATTTTTCTTGTAGTGATTTGAGTTTGTCGTTCTTACATTTAAAATTTAGTTTGGTTATTTAAATCTAAAGTGTTTTGTATTTACGTTTTCTTAATTCTACAAAGGTGAGGTAGTGATTCAACTTTTGACCTTAAAAAGAGAATATATATTATCTACTCCAACCAATTATCAAATATATTCACAAAAATATCTTTTTCCAATTAATTCTTTGCCAAGTTTTTTTTTGCCATTGTCTTAGTTTAATGCAATTCATCAAATACATAGTTTAATTAGATGAAATGAAAATCAATTCAATGACCCCTTTCAACCTAAAATGTTATAAGCCCTCTCGTGAATTTCACTATAAAAGTTTTGTAAGAAAACATTTTTATCAAAATAACCCCTCCAAGAGATTTGTATAAGTTGAAAGAAAAATGAAAAATAATTAAAACATTATATTTTAAATCATCCAATGATCTTAAGCATCTATATTGCCAGCAAAAATTGGGTAGATGGAGTTGACTACTCATCATTTTATTCATATATATATATATATATATATATATATATATTAGAAGAATATTTGAAATTATTTTAGTTGCTCAAAAGATATAATATAATGAATGGGGTATTTAAGCATATCATAATTACTATCACATGCCATGAATACAAAATTATAAGCAATCATATTCTCATCATCTTATAATTAATTTTATCATAATGAAATCATCATTAATTAACTTAACCCACAAATCCAATATTGACTTATTTTTCAGCATTCTTTTTAACATAATAAATATTTTCTCAAAGTTTTTTTTCCCTTATTTTTACTTTTGATTTTTTTATTTTAAAAAACAAAATTTTGATGGTATCTATTTAAATTTTAATAATTATATCAGTTTGATCCGAATTAAGTGAAATTTCACATCTTAAAATTATTAATAATGCTGAATTTTTAGGTGTGTATAAAATTTATTTAAACACAAGATTTGTAATGCCCTATATTCCGGATTTAGAATCTTGATTCAACACTTAATAGTATCAGTATTCTCATGTGACCTAGCAACGTCATCCTTACTTATTTTGAAGGCTTCTAAGATTGAAAATTGTTTCAACAAATCAACACGAGTTCTTTTAGTATATGTCTTTCTCAACTAACCATATGATCCCAGTTCAATCATGTTACTTTTTTTAAATTAAGATATTTAGTTTGAAATTAATATAAATTAGAAAGAAATGCGTATGTTAGTGCAAATTCTCATCTAATCATCCTCCTCTATTTTTCTTCCTTTATTTATAAAAAGACTACACATATAAGTTTCTTGATACTTCTCGAGAATTCTTAGAGAGTATAATTTAATTATTTAATTTTGAGTTGCTTTGAAATAAAATAAATAGTAATAGTTATATCACTAACAAATAGATTCAAGATTTTCTTCTTAAAAATTAGTATATAAAATTATTGGAGTTTTGAATGAGAGTAAATGTTTGTTATGAATTGTTCCAATATTTAGTAATTTTTTTAAAAAAAAAAAAAATCTCAAGTAGCAAGTGTTTTACACAAAAATCAAATTAGACAACCATTGTGGGAGTAATCGATCCAAATCACTTAACAAAAATCATCTATCACCTAACTTCGCAAAATCAATTAAAAATGATTTTATATTTTTATAAAATTAATTTTAATTCATGAAACATCATTGCTGAAGAAAAAGTGATTTTGACAAAAGAAAAAGTAATGTGAACCATCTCCCAAACAACCCGAGACACATCCTATGTCATGTCATGAACTCAATCGTTTTTTAAATTAACTTACTTAATGTATTATAATTTTTATAATACTATTTAGATATTAAATATACCATTTTTTTAACATAAAATATTATATAAATTAATTAATAATAGTTTATTGTCGACTAATATATTTCATGAATAACTATCCAACTAGTTTTATAATTTATAAATATAATATGAAACACATTTTAAATAATTATTTAAATTAGAATTAAAAATATATCTAAACAGATGAAATACATTTTATCGACACATTTAGATTGTTGTTTTCAATTTTTTACCAATCAGACTCAAACATTTTAGACTGGACTTAGATTATAGGATTTGTTTAATCTCACAACATGACCTAAATCAAATCTAACTATAAATGTTGAATAATAGATAAATCAATTAATTTCAAACTATGAACAAAATTTAGGGTATTGTTTTTTCTTTTTTCTTTTTGTCGGGTCATAAACATGCTGATATGTCAAGTGATATATGCTCACTTTGACAACCTATTTAGAAAAACGATTAAATTCTTAATCGACTATCATTTGGAGTTAATTTTCATTAATTTTTTTCGATTAAGAGAAGGGAAAAGAAAGTTGAAAATTCTATTATGAATGTCGATTGTTGTTGATCTAAATTATTAAAAAGGTGGAAACATAAATGGTTTTAAAAGGGGGGAAAAGAGAAAGGGTTTGAGGAATTTGGGAACAAGGAATGATGCAATAATGTGATTTGGATTGCAATACATGTGCAAATTGGTGAATAAATGAATGATGTACAACCAAAATCCCACCTTTGGGATATACTCTTTACCTTTCCAAAATAATTATTAGATTCAAGACTAAGTTGTTTCAACTACTTTTTAAAAAATTAGTTTTATATTAATTTTCCTTTTTAAAAAAACAAAAAGTACTTCAATCAAATAGTTTTTCTACATCTCATTTTTTTAATGTCTATATGATACCTCCAAGAGACATTTAGGTATGTTTTTAGAAGAAAAGTGGTGTTGAACATACTTGAATCAATATATTTTAACAATTTTATGAATATTGATTATAACAATTTTATGAATATTGATAGAATATGAAAATTTATATTAAATGACAAAGTATCATAAGTATTTTCAATTATAACTAACCAAATTTGTTGATAAATTCTCTTGATATATTTCAATGCTTCCAACTTTGAAAGAAATTATTTAAGTTTACAAAATGCATTTATTCAATGCATGGGGTGCTTTCCTTTGTTTTTGACATATGCACATGGAAGAATATACGTGCATAGAGAGCAAAATATGTGTGTATATATAGACACACGTGGGTGAGAGAATGATAATACACCTCGAATTTACGAGGATACATGAATGAATAAAGATCAAAAGAATTAAAACTTATTAGTTATATAAAAAATGTGCACCTCCTTTTCAACGTCTCCAATCATAATAACTTCAAAGTTAAACGTGTTTAATTACGTTTAACTTGGAACAATCCTACATTTGGTAACTACTTGAGAATTTTTTTAAAAGCATGTTAGTGAGATTAAAGCATATACATATACTGAAAAGAATCCATGTTGGTTTGTAAGGATAGCGCTCGTTCAAAATAAATGAATCATGACACAGCTATTAAGAGTGGAAATAAATTCGAAGAAAAAAAAGAGATTAATAAATACAATAGCGAATCCATAATTTTTTTTTTTTTTTGCATAAATTTCTAAAATACAATTTTACGATTGAGATTAAATTATTAGACTAAAGTACGACTACGTGAAGTTGCAAAACTTACTATGCAATGATGCAAAGAGTATACAATACATCAAAATTTTCCATTTTTTTCTTTTCCTTTTTGCAACTTTAGGTTGTGTTTTGAAATTTTATTATCATGTTATAGGGTTTGTGTAAAGCTTTTCCTTTCCTTTTTTTTCAATTTGTTAAAATATATTTTAAAAATTAGATTTATTGCTCTAACTTATTACTATTACATAAATTTAAAAAACACAAGAACAAAACCCTAATCTAGAAAATGTCGAAAAAGGCTAAATATATATACGTGATTGATACATACGATACGATGCATTTGATACACTTAATATGTTTGATATTCTTAATACACATACAAAATGAAAAAGAGAGGGATTTGAAACTCGGCGTAATTGAAAAGCTTTTTCAATTTTAAAAATATATAAAAATTCACGTTATCTACAACTACAAGATACTTATAAACACACATATAGAATTTATTTTTAATACTATATATATGTATTATATATGAGTAGTGGAAATAGAATCTCTCCAACATCAAAGTTTTCTATTCTATTATACATTTGGGTTGATAATTATTAATTGATTAATATACAAATTGACGAAAAATATGCATTTGCATGTGGGTTTATGTGTCCATTACGTAGCATGACCCCACCCAATACTTTGCATTTACACTTAATTTCCCATCCTTTATTTTCTTTTCTTTTCCATATATAAATTGTTTGAATCATTCCTTATATACATCAAAATTCAACCAACATTATGATACTAAAAAATAATACCAAACTTATTTTACTTATATTTCATTGATTTCTATTATATATTGATAAAATTTGACCTTGGGTCATGATATGGAAGCAACAAATGAATGGAACAGAAAATTTTAAACCCTAATTAGAGTCTAGAAATTTATTAATAATTTATTACGTGAGTATTACTTGGAATTAAGAACAGTTTTTATTCCAATCATGGCTAGAGGTCATTGAGCCTTTAACCTTTAAAATTGTAGATTGTGTTTTATTCATTGCATTATACTTAAATTATTGGTACTTGTTAGAGTATTTAGCATTGCTGTAATTATATTTTATTATGTTTATTGGCATTAATTTAATCTCGTTCTGTGTAGTCCAATGGCATACTTAGTACCCTTACACTTATTGTAATATATATTTGAAAGCTCATAATGAAGCTAAACATAATAATTAAGTATTTACATTTGTGCTATAATATAGATAGGCTAAATTATTAAATAAAGATGTTCCTTAAATTTTGAACTTTGTGAAGAAAAAGAAAACCTTTAAACTTTTCATCGTTTCAAAAGTACCTTTAAATTAAAAATTAAAAAAATAATTAATGTCTTTAAACTTTAATGTTTTAAAATACTCCCCTTGGTATATGACCAAAACTGTTAATACTTGGTTCAAAAATAATTTTAATTTTAGAAGTTTTCTTGAGTTAAAAAATAGCCAACTTTTAAATTAATTATATTGATTTTTTTTCCTCATATACCAACTTTTCTTTTCTCTCCTAATTTTCCAATTTTTACCCCTATTTTTGTATCAACCAAAATTTTAGATTGAACATTCTCACGAAATTCTAAAATAAAAATATGTTTTAAAGTACTAAAACGATAGGTTGTTAAATAGAAGACGTTAATTTTCATAAATATAATAAAACACTCAAATATTTACAGCTCATATAATAAAATTTAAAAAAAATTTATGAAGTTGGTCATTTTTAAAAATATTTTAAGTTGGTCATTTTTTAAAATATTTTAAGTTGGTTCTTCCTTTCCATCTCATTTTCTCTCTTCCTCTTCTCCAAAATTATTTTATATTTTTTCGAAATCATGAATTTTATTTTTTCAATAATTATATTGTATTTTTTTTTCAAAATGTTATTTGGTTCAAGTAACAAATATAAAAGATCTTTAAAAAAGATGGTTGGATATTAATACAATCCTCTGACAACCAAATAATTTTGAAAAAAAAATAGTTTAAACTTGGAAATCTTAAAAAGATCGTTCAAATCTGAACAATAGGATAGCCAAATCTAAATTCACAATCATGTACAATCCTGAAGATAGTTAAATCTAAATGATTGTTTACCAAAAAATATTTTTCCTAAGCATAAGGAATATTTTTCAAACTTTCAAAGCTGACAGGTATTTTATTAAATATGGATATTTTCATCTAAAACTAAACTTATTTTACAACGGCTAGCTTCTTACTTACTTTTGGGACGTGTCTCCATTTTTTTCACTTTTTTAACTAAAAAAGTTTAGGAATAATTTGTATAATTTAGTAAAAGTGTTGATTAATATGTTTAATTTTTTTTAGTACAACAACTAGGAAGTGAGAATTCAAACTTCCCAACTTCTAGAATGAAAAGTCTTTCGATTGCCATGAATTAAGTTTGATTTAATAATTTATTTGTTTAATTACTTTCATCAGAATACTTATGAATATTTTTACCAAAAAATTATTATTATTATTATTATTATTATTATAAAAAAGTTCATTTTGGTCCATGTTCTTTTAAAATATTCATTTTTGTTCGAATACTTTTGATAATTTTGTTCTCCTTTTTTATTTTTTATATCATTATCAAGCGGACTAATTAAGATGATCATTTTAAAAAAAAAATTAGTTCAAAAATTTAAGAACTAAAATAAACTTGGAGAAATTAGAATGAAAATTTTAAAATTATATCAACAAAAATTCCAAGGATATATACAAAATAAAGGCTCAAAACGAAGAAAATGATATTATAGCTAGAGAAAAATAATATTTAAATCCAAAATGAAATTAAAAATTTGTCCTCTTTTTTATCCTATAGTCTCTAATGTTAATCTATTAATTGTTAGATAAATAGTAATGTAATAGAGTTTGTCAATAATTGTGTCATTACTGTCTATTCAAAAAAGATATGTTCTTAATTTTTTATTAACCTTTTATTATTCCTTCTTTTTGACATTTTGGTCCCTATTTGTTTTCATCCCTATTTTGGAACAAAAAAATACAATATATTAACTGTTTTTCATTTACATTTTGGACTTTTGTACCATGAAAATCTCCAAAATTCTTTCTTATTAAACTTCATAATTAGAATCACCACATTCTAGAAAATGAAATTACCAAAAAAAGAAAAGAAATCCTAACGTGTTAGAATATATAGACTTTATCAACCTAATTATATCTCAACTTTCTAAGATATATATTCCAACCAAAGTATTAGAGGGTTTAAAATCTTCCCATCAATATATTTTCAAACTAAAAAAAGTCTTCTACTATTTAAATCATTTTATGTAAATTAAAACGTTTATTAAAGAGTTTGTTTAGATTTTCTACCATGGGTCTTTTTTTCTTTGTATAGTTTGAGTATTCTTTAATCATACTACATGTAAAAATCAATAAAAGAACCTTCATGTATTTCAAATATTATTTCTAATTAAAAAAAAAAAACTTTCTTAATTAGAATAATGCTAAAAAAAATTTGTAGGATTTTATATATAATATAATTTAATTACTTAATTAACCTTATCATATTTTAATTTTCAATTATTTGTATATCCTTAATTTTTTTTTTCTGTTTTAATTATCATCCAAACACAAAACTTATTTAAAGTTATCTCAAATAATGGTAAATTATATGATTTAAAAACATTTTTAATGGTTAAATTGTAAAATAGTAAAATTAATTAAACGAATTTAGTGGCCAATGCATTTGTTAAAATGAAATAAATAATGGAAAAAAAAAAAGAGGAAAAAGTTCATCATGAAATGTATCAATCAATTGTTCAATAGTGTCCTTGTTGGAGTACTTTTGGGACCAATATTGAGAGAGATAATGTTGTTGCATGTGACCAAATTTTAATTAATATCTTCATCCATTGCTTTCATTTATATTTTAAATTTAATAAAATTACTTTCTATAAAATAAAATCAAAATAAAAGGTAATTACATTTTTTGTTTAATTTTTTATAACATCATCTTGGGATGTTCCTAAAAAAAACATTGAGAAAATAATATTAATTTCTTAAAGTTTTTTTTAATCTTTCTTTATGCTTTTCTCTCTTAATTTCCACTCCACCAATTTGTTATACCATATGGACTTTTATATGTATATTATTGGAAAATAGAAGAAAGAGCTAAATTAGTTGATGCTCTCTTTCGAAT
Organism: Cucumis sativus; assembly: GCF_000004075.3. NCBI lineage: Eukaryota > Viridiplantae > Streptophyta > Magnoliopsida > Cucurbitales > Cucurbitaceae > Cucumis > Cucumis sativus. Next base: position 5,501,091 of record NC_026656.2, read on the forward strand.
CCAATTACAAATAATTAAAAATGAATGTAGTTTTAGCAGACAATACACTATAGACAAATTTCATCCGTTGAAAAGCTACTTTTGCTTGTGTGATGTTTGAATCAAAAATTTCAAGTCAGTCTACCTCTCATTTTCAATAGCAAAAGAAAAAATATTAATGGGTGGGTAACCTCTACATTTGCTTTAGATCAATCCATGAGTAACAAAAATCAAAGCATCAACAAAAACAATACCCTGATTATGGAAACCTAATTTTAAGGGAGATGAAAATCCACATGAGATCGACCATATTTTGACTTGTTGGAGAATAAAGAAATAGAGAAAAAGAATACATACATTTAACTTGAGAACGAAGGTGAAAGAGGAACGAAGAGTCGAAGAGAAATGCTTAGTCAGAGAACGAAGAAGATGTAGCCGAAGAAGAGAGAAGAGGAACAAAGTTGTAGGACGAAGACGAAGCGGAAGAATGGAGAACTCCTAATCAGGAAGAAAACGAAGTCGGAGCTGAACGAAACGGAGAACACCGTCGAAGAGAAAGGAGAAAATGAGCAAAGACGAATAAGAAGAAGAAAAGAGGAAAAGTAAATTAATTTGAGGATTTAATTTGGAGATATGGAAAAGAGGAAATTGAAAGTAAAGAAAATTAGTAAAGAAAGTAAAAAATGTAAAGAGAAATCTTTTTAGACAAACGGGAGATTTTTTTTTACATTTTTAAAATGTCAAATACATCAAACTAGACTTGACGTTTTTAACTTATCAAGTATTGATATTTAAAAAAAAAAAACTTATGCACTTTTCTACGGTTTGTTATTCTTGATATTTTATCATTTTATTTAACCGTTTTTATTCAAACTATCAACTATATAAAAAATGTAGACCTCAAGTAATGTTGTTTTTGGGTGTATAGCAAGTAAGTTTCTTTACCTTAATTGTTAATTAGCTCTTTTCTAAATAAGTTTCAAAATGTACTCAAGTTTTGAAAACAAAATTATTTATTTCCTTTATATATCTATTTTTTCTATTTCGTTTGTTTTTATTTCCAATTTTTCAATGATTTTCATACTTGGTTAAAAAGAGCCCTTTGGTCTTTCGACTTTTATTAAATTAATGATTTAATCACTTAATTTTAAATAAAATCCTTTAGTCTTGTATTTTAATTTTGATTGTATAACATTTTAGTTAATGATTTAATTTGTATGTAACAATTTAGTTCCTAACATAAAAGTTAAAAAAAAAAAAAAAATCATCTAAATTAGTTTATAGGTAACAAATCTTATTAAACACTAACACTAATTTCTTCCGTAAAAACTAAAGTTTTACAAATTTTAAAATAGAAATGACTAAATTTGTACCTTCCAAAGTTGAACCAAAATTGTTATAAAATTGAAGGACTCTAAATCATTACAAACCAAAGTTCAAAAGTAAATTATTATTTATATGTAAGCTTGGGGACTAAACATAATTTTTTAATCTTACAAACGTTAAGGAAATGTTGAATACTAGTCAAATTCTAAAAATAAAACTAAACTTTTTTACAAAAGTATGTAAAAAAAAAAAAAAAAACACGCACACACGCGTAAACACACAATTGAACTTTCAAATTTACATAACTGTATAACTTGTAAAATTTATATAAGTTTGAAGTTTCAACTTTATCATTTATGGATTAAATTTCTCTATTGTAGATTTGAGAGCCTAATTTTAACATTCGTAAAAGTTTAAGAGTTTAAATTTTTACCAACAAATTTTTTTTAGGGTGTTAATTTCATTTACCATAATACTTTCAACGTGGTTTTTGCAATTTGACCGAGTTTATTGAGTGATTTTTCATTTTTAAATTATATAATTAAATATATGCTCACTTGAGCTAATTAATATTAACCATATCTTAAGTTTGTATTGAACTGAGATTTTAAAGGTATAGAGATTTTAGATGTTATTTTGGAGGAAAATGTTGAGTTTTTAATTTATTGAGAGTGTGAATGAAGATTGATATCAAAAACTATTCAACTACATAAATATGTATGATTTAACTAATAAGCGTTGTTTTCTAAATAAATTTAATTTCCTTATTATTAAATGTTAGGTTCATGTTAGTGATGTTTTGTGAATAGATTTTTTGAAAGTTCTATTGATTTTTCTTTTGAATTTAATAGATATGTTGATTGATTTGTCATCTTTGATATGAAATTCATCCATATATGAAAATGTCATTTTTATAACCTGTCAATAAAAACAACCAAATAAAATCGTAGTAGAGAGTCAAATCCAAAATCAGATAAATTCTTAGAAAAAAAATGAAAACAACTAAATTATAAAAAATTAAACGATCTTATATATATGAATAGTTTTTTAGTACAAACGATAGTGTAAGAAGATTTGAACCTTCAATCTAAAGAGAAAGATAGTACATTTCAACTATCACTTAGTTATACTAATTTTTTCGAGCAATTGTTTCCATTTCAACTTTTAGAAGTTTTTATTATTTCTCGTAATGTTAATTTTGAAACGTATATAACTTGACTGTCATGAAAAATATAGTTTTAGCTTTTTTCAAGGTCAAATGCTCAATTCTTCCACATCACATATTTTCAATAAAAAAAGTTAATCAAAACTTTTAAACTATACAGACAAAAATGAAACTAGACACTATCAATTTAGTTTCTGATAAGCTTTTGATTTGTAGCAACTCATGTCAGATACTTTAAATGTTGTAATAATTTAAACTCTACAAGTAAGGGTTTTTTTTATGTGTACTGATACATGCAAGCGCACACATCAAGTAATATTATAGTTTAAAATGACCGTAATTGAGCCTCTAGAGAATTAGTTTTCAATCATTGTAGCCTTACTTGGAAATTCTATCCAGGGTATCGAACTGTAAATAACAACTTAAATCAAACTAGATCTAGAAAGCAAATAACTAGTGATGAACGAAGTGAAACTAGGTAGAAAAACTCCCGAGGGCAAAAAATTCAGTGATGAATTAACTAAATTAACAATTTAACCTTTGATTCCGTTCCAACTATAACTCTAGTAGTATAATATCCAGGATAATCTCGTTTATAGCTTAACCCTTTCACCTAACCATTAATTTGAGTTCATGCAATTAATTAATTTGATGCAACATTATTTTTTCAGTACAACAAATGTGAGGATACAGGAGGTTAAACATTCCATCTGTAGAATGGAACATTACTATTAAACTAATTTCACTGTCACAATTAATTAGATGTAACATTAAGTCCTTTTATTATCTATCTTTGTTAATCTCTCATCATTTTCATTGAAGTTGATTAATAGTCTAGAATATTAGATTAACATAATGTCATCTCTTTCAAGAAAGAAAAAGTAAGTAGTGATAATCATAGCAGACTATAAGTGATAGAATCTAAAATTTTACTATAGCTTGTAAATATTTTAATTTATTTTGTTATTTTAAAAAATTTCCTTTGTTTCAATAATAATAAAAAATACAAATTGTTTACATTTTAGGGAAAAAAAACTATTAAACACTAAAAACTTATTTAATATAATGTAACATTTAGTAGATAGTTTTTCGATTTTGTCGTTTTTTACAATTTTCCTTTCCAATATTCAATATAATGTATTTTCAAATTTTAGATCTAATTTTAAATTTTCTTTTTATCTTTTATAGGAACATTTTTTAAAATAGAAAAATAAATTAAAATATTTACAAACTATAATAAAATTTTGGATTCTATCCATAATAGTCTTCTATCTGTATAACATATCAATGACTATTACTGATAGAATTTGTTATAGCTCGGACATATTTTGTAAAATTTTCTATTTTTAATTTTTTTTCTTTTTATATTGTATATTTATTAATTTTTTATAGTTATATCTAACTTAATTTTGATTTTTAAATTCTTCAATATTTTGAACTCATAGATTTTTTATTTAAATATTCTATTTTTTAATTTCAAATTTGCAAGATGCAAGTTTGTATGTTATTTTATATTTAAATTTATTTTTTTTAGTATAACCAAAATTAGTTATAATTTTATAAATTATATAATATTTTTTACTACGAGAATCATTTAAATTATCTTTAATATTTTACAACGATGATATTTATATAATAATATAATTGAATTAAATTTAAATCAATGTCATTTAACAAAAATAAACTGACATTTATATAATAATATAATTGATTTCAATTTAAATCAATGTTATTTACGAAAAATAAATTGAATGAAAAATAATATTTTAAATCAAATTTTAACAGTATTTTGATTAATAAAAATTATTGTATTATAGTTATTAATTTTTCAACCGGATTTGTGTATTTAATCGTGTTAATATTTTAAAATTATTTTTCATAATTTAAGGAATTCTATCTACTTTTTTATTTTTTACATAATTATTAAATTGATAATTTTCAAAAATAGTTAATTTTACAAAATATTTACAACCCATAGCAGATTCTAACACGGATAGTTATTGATATGATATATTGATAAAATACTATCATTGATAGAAATCAAAATTTTGGTATAACTATTAAATATTTTGATTTATTTTGTTATTTTTAAAAATGCCCCTAATTAAATTACATTTACACTAAAAAATAAAAGAAATTGGTAGAAAAGTAACACAAGAAACAAGAAATGATTATCAAACAAATTTATGTTTCTATTTTTTTTCAACAAATACAAAACAAAAATAGTTATCAAACATATTCTCAAATTAAAAATATATACCAATTAAAATATTTATAAACTAAAATCGAACAACAAATTATTTGCTCGAAAATTGAAAAACTAAAAGTGTTTTATTTAAAGAAAGGAAAAGAAAAACCCAAAACTTCTAAATTACAAAAATATTGTCAAATATTACCTTTAAATATTTGGTAAAAGAGTTTTAGAAATATGTCAATACTGAAAATATAGTTGAACGTTTGGATGAAACATGACGATACATAGACTCGAACATCAACACGACTAACAAGTCCAGTTGATTGAAACGTTTAATGAAAGATCGAGTACATCTAGTAACTTTCAAAGGAAGGAAAAGAAAAAGAAAAAGTAGGATAACAATTTAGGGTTAATACAAAGTGATTAATTGAAAAAGAAAATAAATGTGAAAAAGGGTTGCCCCCTAGGCCTAAGTTTATAGAATAAGGTCCACATGAGATTTTATTTTTCAATCAACACAAATCAAAGATAATGATGAAGCGTGTTCAAAGTGTCATATCATTGCTATTCATAAACCTAAAGATAAAGCTATTCCTTTTCTCTCTCTCTCTCTCTCACTCCATTATATTCTCAAAGTTCATTGCATTAAGCTTTTTAATTTGCAATTTTTTTCATAAAAACTATATTCAATAGCATAGACTTTAACATTAATCTCTTGATTACTTCAAATTTGTAACCACCTACTATATCTTATCCTTAATTATTCTAATAATTTAAACTAACCTATATCCTAAATGTTTTCTAAACCCTATACCTTTATTCCTTCTTTGCATCCCTCTTCCCCGTTTTAATGAGATGCTAACTATATAACTTAATTAAGAAAAACACGTCTTGGTTTTACTGTATTTTGGAATTTGTTTCATTATAGTCTTTTTATACTTTCATATGTTTAACTTTATAATCCATTCATTTTTTTTAGTTCTTTAAAATAAGATTAAATCATTATTATTTTTTTCATTTGTCTAACTCTTTTTTAATATTTTTTCAAAATTTGGAGTGGAAATATTCCTACAAGAAAAAGTATAAAAAAATCGATAATAAAAATAACAGTAGTGCTAAAATTAATGTCTATTAGAAAACTTAGACTAAAACTGAATACTTGAATATAGTTACTATTCAAAAAAATAGAATTACACGAATCAAAATGGTGCGTGTGTGATATCGTGTGTGTATATTAAACAAATATATAGTCTTTGGACTATCAAGTTCACGTCCAAAATTTAAAATGGATTTAATGGGTCCTTAGAGGAAGTGTTTGGTTCATTCAGTTAAGTTGTTATTTTTATCAATTCATAACTTTATAAATGTAGTCACCAATATAATTCATAGTTTCGTGTAACACACATTCCTAAGTAGGGGTATTAAAATAAACCAATAACCTAACCTCGGTTACATTTTATTTTGAGTTGGGTTAGGTTATAAAATTCTAAAATATATATATATATATTATTACTACTGTGTATATAAATTATTGTTACTTTTGAATGCTTTTTGTTTCTATTTTAAATGAATTTGACTATAGACTTGAATTTTACGTTAACTCTGGATTTCATGTATTTGAAGGTGGTCAGAGACAAGGAGTGAGTTATTATAGTTCTAGGTTATTTTAGTTTGGTTACAATAATTTATGTTTCGAGTGTAGATTATTTTAGTTTGGATTATATATTGGTATGTGTTTGAGGTGTGAACTGTTATAGTAATTAGTAAATTTTGTAGTAAATTAAGGGTTTTGAAATAATGTTTACGTTAGCTAATTTGAGACTTTAAATAGTAGTTACCGTTAGCAAATAGGTAATTATCATAGTCTTATATAATTTTTTTTTGCCTCAAACACCTTTACATAAAATGCTTATTTGTTTATTTGATTATAAGTCTTTTAAAAATTAATGTCAAATATTTAGGCCTCATTTATGTAAATATGACATTTTGTTCCCTTCAATTCAACTTTTAGTGAAAAAGGAAAGAACAAAACAAAAGGCTAACAAGAAGAATGACAAAATACAAGGTTCGCATTGGATAAATGTCAAATATTTTTAAATTAACAAAATAGAAAAGGAGAAAAATTTGAAAAAAAAATGGGAACATTGTCTCAAATGCTCCTACTTAACTAGAAAACGTGAATTGTAAATAAGTAATGAAACAAATTTCAAATATAGTGTAATTAAAAAAAAAAAAAAAAAAAAAAAAAAAAAAAAAAAAACTCCCCCAACCAATCAAACCCTATGAAAATTCTAATTTCCCCCAAAACAAAAAAAAAAATAAAATAACTATAACCATCAAATCTCCCTTCAATTTCACATCACATTCAAACGGGCAGGCATCGAAAATAGCATTGAAGGCATCAAATCTCCTTTTTGAAACCTTAGCAATTTTTTAATTTACGTCCGTTGCTCCACCAAAAAGCATTCTTCCACTTCACACAAATTTACGTTCGTTCATAAAAAAAAAAAAAAAAAAATCTTCCGAAAAGCATCCCTCCACCAAAAAGCATCCCTATCACCCCTCCACTAAAAAGCATTCTTGGGTTGTTTCGGCGAATAGGTGAGCTTTTTACTATTGACCACTCAAAAATCTCTAACTGATTGAACAAAGGTTCAAAAATCTCAGTTCGATGTGTTCTTCAAGGTCTTCATAAATACCAGATTCAAGTAAAGACCTACTCGGTGAGTCCTTTGTTGTGGTCGATTGTAGAGAAATTTTTTCGAGAGCTTCTTTCTAATTGAAATAAACATGAATATTAACATAATTAAAAAACACAACATGAAAAAATAATTATTCGATACAAGAAGCACAATAAAATATTTTTTAAAAAAAATCAACCAAAATAAGTGGATAATCATAATTAGCACGATTATTAAGGATGATAAAATTTTATTTTAAAATTATTATTAACTATCTACTATATATTATATGATAACTTTTGTTTAAATAACTTGAAATATAAATAATACGAAAATGTTGAATTTATGTTTGTCATTATTTTAGGGATATAATGTAATATTTGAATTGAAAATATTATGAAATATAATGACTCACAAACGGTTGAAATTCTCATAGTCATTTTTATTATTAACCATACATACTATATATTATCTGATAAATTTTTTAAATAATTTGAAATATCAATAATACAAAAATGTTGAATTAATATATGCATTACCTTAGGGATATAATGTAATATTTGAATTCAAAATATTATGAAATATAATGAATAAGGAACCACTAAAATTCTCTTAGCCATTTTTTTTTAGGGAAAATCGTTATTAGACGTAAGTCTTATGAACTAAACAAATAAATGTTAATTAATTTGATTTAAATACAAAAAAAAAAAATCATGTCAAATCCGAAAGTATCATAAATTAGTTATGATATTTCAAAATTGATTGTAGTTTGCAAATACACTGTATTTATGATTGTGTGATATTTCGCTTCATTTTTTACATCATGCAAAATACACTGTATCTGTAAAAAGTGTATTGCCCTATATAAAGGGGTAAAAAAAGTTTTTAAAAAATCTGGAAGCGCCGCTTTGTCAAAAATCTTAATATTTTTAGACTTGTTATACTAATTTTTGTCATTTTCACGGTCATGTCATGAATAGTCTAAATTTTGGCGGAAAAAAAAGCAACTTGGTGGTCCAACTCGACCCAATCAAAAAATTACAGGTTAGATTGGGTTGGATTGACCTTTAGCATATTAAATCAATAGGGTTCAATTTTTGTCAATCTAAGGATTTCGGGTTGGTCATTAATTTTCCTCTAACCTCGTCCTACACAGCTTGTGTACACCCCTATTTATGAGGTTCCAATTAACCGATGGTCACGTAAGACACTGGTCTGATAGCATAAAATATGTTCTACTTAGCTTCGTTTAATTCGAGATTGTTCTATACTTTTATGTGTTTATTTGATTATTTTATAAGTTTTGGATATTAAAGAGGCTAAATCCTGCGAAGAAAATGTGGCTAAAATAGACCAATTATAAGTACTAACAAAGAAATTAGGCCAAAACACTCAAAAGTTACAAAATTGCCACTGAAAAGGGTCTAGACTCTGCATTTTTGTGATAGCACAGCGAAATTGTCACACATATATAAATCTATAGCTTCGGTTGTTTGGTCATATCTTTTTATTCGAGTGGTCATTTTGAGCTTATGATCAGTCGCCTTCTTCATTTTTCTGTTCTTTATCTATCAACAACATTAGTTTTTAGGTTTAGTTTCATCTTATCTTTTTAATCACCCAAAAATGGTGTGGTTGATCTCTATCTTTTTCACCATTATGGAAAGATACTATCTTTGTTCTTTTTAGTTTTTAGGATTTTGAAAAAACTCATTGTGTTGTTGGGAGTATTTCGACAATCATTCATAATTTTATAGTAAATTAAACCATATTGTCATATGAAAACATGTCACATCAAGACATATTTAGTTTAAATAATTTAGATTGCAACAAATAAATTTTATTTAAATGACTCTAAAACATTTGAACAACAACGTCATTAAAAGGTCCATAAAATGTATTTATTGCGTTCAAGTTTTGGTTGGTTTCCTTTGTTAATCGTAAGCTCTTGACGCTTTTATATTTTAGTTTTGTATGAATCTACGAAATTTAGATACATATATGGATCACAAATTTAGATGAAATTATCAGAGTTAGCATTGATCAACCTCTAAACCCTAAGTAATGAATAGGACAATGACACAACACTATATTCTAGCTAGAATTGTGTCGATCTAAACATCAACTATTCGTAATATTGCTCAACACTACAAGTCTTTAGACGGTTGATAATAATATTGAAAATTCATCAAAGTAATTGATATCATGTATTAATTTGAGTGTTGTCAATTTTCACATCTCAAACCATATCGGTTGTATACCAAGTTTTAAATAGACAATATTTTTGTACGTATCTCAATAAAATAAAAATAAACAACAAACAATATTTTTGTTAGATAGCTAACAAACAAGAACTAATGGCACAAGTTATATAAAAAAAAATTGATGACACTAGAATAGTTTCCTAGTGTAGGTCTGATGGATGAAACCGAATATTTAAAGTAGTGTTAGGTTATAAATTTAATCCCTTACTTAAATGTCATATATGTGTAGCCTTTAAACTGATCAATCATTTTAATTACCTCTTCCTTTTTTCTTTTTTTTTTTATGTTACAAAACCTCTTTTCCAAATATATTTCCAATATTTCTAAAGAACCCCCTAATGTTCTTAGTGATTTAAACTCCGTTAAGGCAGCAGTGTAGCATGGGGAGGTGTGTGGCCCAGAAAAGAAGAAGAAAAGAACAGTATAGTTGATAGTAGTTGAGTTTGGTTGTATGAAGAATACTATATATTATATATATATTGTTAGAAATGAAAGATATATATATAAAAAAAGAAGAAGAAGAATGTATTGTAAGGAAGAAGGAGGCGGCAGAAAGTGGAGGCATTGTGGCGTCTGGCGTGGGCTTAGGGAATTGTAACTCAACTCCGCTAAACCGGCCGGGATTCCGGCTGCTGCTTACGTGCACGCTCTCTTTTTTTTAATTCTTTCCTTTTCTTCTTCTTCTTCTTCTTCTTCTTCTTCTTTACATTTATTTATCTCTATTCACTCGCACTCCCTCCCTTCCCTACTCTTTTCTTCTCACACATTGTTTATTAATTCCTTTACCTTTTCTTCCCAACTATGTTTCATCTCCTTTGGATTCCACCCTTTTATGTTTTAAATATATATTTAACATTTTCTACACTCAAACATTGGAGTGGAGTCCAGTATCCATTACAAATACATATATAAATACTATGTCAGTTCATTGTTTTTATATTACGGTTCAAATCTGTAAGTACTTATGGATTCTTATTAGAGAAATTGTAACATAATCAGTTTTAAGGGTAATATAATGAAACATATGCCACCGTTTTAAAAAATTATAAATATATAACAAAGTATAAATAAAGTCTATAGGGGATAGAACACCAATGATATGATCTATCATTAATAAATCATACAACTTTGTTGATAATTGAATTTTGATGTTGATATAATTCTTTCTTAAAATATTTTTATGTATGCTAATATTTTGAATCTGGTTTTTATACAGCAAGTGTATCTTTTTATCGTAAACTTCTCGAATTGTATTAATTAATTGACCTTTCAAGTTTTTTATTTTCTTAAATTTAACTATAAATCTAAAGCCAAATGTTGTAAAGTGTACCCTTCACAATTTATTTTGTTTTATTTATTTATTTATTTTTTGTTAATTCACCCACTAGGTAATGGTCATTATAAATTAATCTCATTAATTTTACTAGGATTAAAATCTACAAGGAAGTAAGTTTATTCCATGAATAAACCATAAACCCTAAATTAATCATCATACAAAAAATAAGATCCAATGTTGTGTTTTTCTTAATTTTTTTCTCCATCTTAAGTTTTATTCATGATTATATTTGAATCCTATGTCCAAATTTATTTCTCACAAGTTAACTATTGATTAAATAATTAATCATGCATAAATGTATATGTCTCCAAAAATTAGAATGGAAATACTATAAAAAAAAAAAGTTTTAGAAAAATTAACAATAATAAAAAAAACTTTGTAAGGTATAAATTAAAAAACATTTAGACATTCAAAAGAAATACAAAAACTTAAATTGAACAAATCCAAAAGGATGGAGATCAAGATTGTATTATAATTTTCTTTTCTTTTTAGCTTTAAACTTAAATCAATGATGAAATGGATAGATATTGAAAACCAAATCAAAAGAAAAAACATAATTGATTTTTGTTTAAAATATATATAAGGTGAGAGATTCAAACCTGTTATCCTTTAATTAAAGTGTCTAAGTCAGTTTAAGTGCATCTTGATCACAGAACAACCCGTCTAACACTATAATAATATTTGTGTGTTAATAAACTTATAAAAGATTAATTTTTAGATGGTACGTACCCATTATAAAAATCAAATCTACAAATAATTTTAAAACGAGACCTAGTTCAAATATTTCTTTTACAAAAGTAGTTTTAAAATCAAAGCACTCCCATGCTTGAGTACCCTTTCTCAAAAGTGCTTTATAAAAAATTGAGTTTGGTTTGCTTGTGTTCAAACAACTTATATTAACACAAATTATTATAATCTAATCACTATTAATAAACACTAAACTTATACAAAAATAAAAGATAAATTTATACAAAAATATTCATAAACTCTGTACTTAACATTTGAACTTACCCTTAAATTTTTAAAACAAGTTTTAATTTATCCACATTGTTAGTGTTTTGTATAAAAAAAAAGATATTTCAAAAGTTTCAAAATTAAAAAAGGGAATACTAACATTGTTATTATATAAACATAAAAACATTCCAAACATAAACAACAAATCCTTCCTACTTCATTTTTTTTTTCTATTTTAAAAGTAAAATAGAAATATGCAAATTTGTGATTAAACTTTATTTTATATTAGACATAAAATTAAAACAAAAAGACTTTATTAAATGTGTAAATTTTTTTCCCTTTTATAAGACAAACGTCTTCAAGCAAACCATCATTTTTACTCTCTTTTCTTTTTTGACATTCACATTTTTTGTGCATCAAATGGACGAAAAAAAACATGTAATTTTCTTAGGAATGTATCTTTGATATATATATATATAAATAATTATGATGATGAATAATGTCACGTATTTTTATAAAAAATTGCATCAAATGACAAAAACATTTAGAAAAAAGCAGCACATGACACCTATTTTTTTCATATTACGAATATAACAAAATTAGTGATACTATACGATAATCATATAACTATCGGAGGGCTATCAGATGGTAATCAAAGTGTTATCGACTTGCAAATTTGTTACTTTGCAATTTGAAAAAGATAGTGACATATGTTCTATTATCATTAATTTTTTTGTGAATATTATTTAAAACTTGAAAATATATTTCAAACACACCTAAAAAGGTAGTGACATAAATCCTATTATCATAATAAACATTTCCATGCCATAAAATATATTATGCGAATATTATTTCAAAATTTATAATAAAATATTAATTAATAAAAAAAAAAAAAAAACTAATAATAGAAACTAACCAACTAATCTTTAAGATTTATTGCAATGAATATAGAAACTAAAATTCAAATATTTAGACTTCATTAGTTAACCTTTTATTTGTTGCTTTTAAAAATTAAGTTGTGTTATCTATATTTTACCAATTTTAAAAAACTAAAAAAGAAATGGCTTTTTAAAACTTGTTTTTGTTTATTACTTAAAAAAGATGTAAATTAATGTTTCCAAAATTTTCCTAACCTTGGGGATGAGAGTGTGTTTATTCAGAAACCACAATGTTGTCAATCCACTTGTGTAAATATTTTGACTATAAAATAATAGTTGAAAACAAATTCAAATTTAGAAAAGAAAAAAAGAAAAAGTGGAATTATGATTGACAGAAATCATTAATTATAATTGAAACTTTGAATTCACTCATTATTATTATTATTATTTATTATATGATATGGTGATGAATATTCTCACGCCTAATAAAAACTTGAAAAGAAACAACCAATTGCTTAACCAAAAAGAATATTTAACAATACAATATCTTTTTCTTTTTTTTTCTTTTCATTTTTGTACTTTTGAGATTTGGTTATATTGTTTTGTACTTTATTATACGTCTAAAATTATTTCACTATTTTAAATGTATTAATATTATTTATTTTATTTAATAAACAAATAGTCTTGACTGCTTGTTTTGTAAAACAACTCATTTATTATTTTATCATAACCACTTTTGTAAAACAAAGTTGCTTTCAAATTTAATCTCTGAGAAAAAGAGCAAATAATTGAAAATATTTTTTGTATATAACAAAAATAATTTTAAATGGACTACAAATAATTCAATAAATTTTACTATATTATTATGTAAATAGTTTTTTTTTTGTTATATTTGAAAATACCCTTTTTATATTTCTTAAAAATGGATGTGTTTTTCAATTATTTAAGCAAATATATTACAAATATACCTTCTATATTAATATATTTTATCATATTTGTTTTTCAAAATTTAATTGATTCAATTACTTTTTTAAAAAAACTATTATGTTAAAGAAAATACAAAATTGTCAAACGTAGAATATTTCACAATCGTATAATAATATAGTTGAAAATACGAATTTGTTGAGTTAAAATGAAACAAAACCTAAGAAAAAGGGTATTTGAACCAATAATATATAATTAGTGGAATGGTAGTTTTGTTGTTTAAGTTTGTATGAGAAAAAGCATTTAGGTAAAATCCCCTTTTAATAAGAAGAAATGATATCACATTTTTAAATTCCAAAAATGAGATATCTTCAATAAAGTCTTTGCCATGTTATCTCACACATTAATAATGCTATCTTTACTTTTTCTTTCTTTCTTTCTTTTCTTAAATAAAATTGAAAGTTTCTTTAATTTGAGAGGGAAAGTTGATGGTTCCTTTTGAATGTTTTGTTTTAATTAATTTCACAACTTTGACATCTTTAGTTTACTCTTTTGCTCTAAAAAAAGATTTGTCTTTTGACTTTTGTAGTAAAGAAGTTGATTTTTTTTTTCTTTTCATCATTATTATTAATTTATTCAAGGAAAATGCATTTTTAATCTATCAAAAATAAATTTCAATTTACAAAATGGAAATTTTCTTTCCCTCGAAAATTACTTTTAGGAGGAGTTGGGATTAAATTACGAGTTCGAGTAACAAAATATTTACACAGTATATAATAATTTAAAAAACGTAAAAAGTTTACAAACTTACCATAAAAAATATAAAAATTGTTTCATGATTAATTGATATATAATATATTTGAAAAATGATTGTTTAGATTTGATTTTTAAATTTGACCAGTCAAATCTAAACGATTTTTTTCATATTTTTTTTTTGTTGTTTAAATTTGAGTAGCCAAATCTCAACGATTTTTTGGTACAAAGTTGTTTATATTTGGAAAATGATGTTAAGTTTTGGTACACGATTGTTTATATTTGAAACACGATCGTTTAAATTTGACTATCTAAATCTAAACGATTTTTTTAAGATTATTTGTACACGATTCTTTAGATTTGATTATTTTGGTATACTAATTGTTTAGATTTGGCTATCTAATATCCCAACGATTTTTTTTCACAATCTTTTATATTTGGAACAACCGAATAACAGTTTGAAAAAAAAATAAAAAGGCAGAAGAAGAGAAAAAAACGATAGAAAGAAAAAAATCGTAGAAGAGAAGAGAAGAAAGATGATGAAAAGAAAGGGCAAACTTGGAATATTTAAAAAAAAATAGTCAATTTCATGAGTCTTTTCATTTTATTATCCATACCATAAATATTTTATCGATTTGTTATATTTATGAAAATCAACCTTAAATTATCCTAAAAAAATTAAGAAAATAAATATAGGTACATAACTACATTATAAGTAAAAAAAACGTGTACATTTTAAAGTTAATAATAAGTTCAGGTACATAACTATATTATAAGTAAAAAAACGTGTACATTTTAAAGTTAATAATAAGTTCAGGTACATAACTATATTATAAATAAAAAAACGTGTACATTTTAAAGTTAATAATAAGTTCAGATTGATTTAGGTTGGTTTGGTATATTAGGTAAATCTATGAACCAATTCAATTCATAAACTTTTCATCGACGTAAATAGCATTTAAGCAAAAAAACAATTGTATATATAGCACAAGAATAAAATAATTATATATATAGCACAAAAATTGGTAAAATACTAAAAACTCTGTCCAAACGCCATTTTAAAGGTTTCTTCTTAGTTTCTCAAAATTGCAATAATAGCAGCAGCCATCATCGATAGTTGTCCTCACTGATATTGATATCATTGGTTATTGTCATCATCAATAACTGTCATCAGTAATAGCTTTCAACTTGAGAACTATGCTATCATTGATAATGACTATCAATGATAATTTCTATTACTAATAACAATTAAATGATATACTTAGCATTTAGAAAAAGTTAAGTAGTTAACCGGTCAATCTTTTCTTTTTTTGCAAATAGTTTATCCAAACTTTTTTATTTTTCAAATATTTTATCCTAATACTACATTGTTAATTTATTTCACAAATGGGTGCTATTTGCTATAAATTTTCATTCATTTATTTGAACTCTTCACGATCCAAATGAGTTGATAATCCAATCCAACCCTCACGAATTAAGTTGGTGAATTGTTCAACTTTTTCTAGTCATTCGATTTTTTTAACATCCATCATCAATCTTAAATTTTGACTTAAACCTAAATTCATTTTTTTAAAAAAAGAAAGTGATGAAGAATGGATGATACATGTATGCTATATATAGGAAATTGCCAAGAAAATCTGACCTTTAAATTCTTCTAATATATAGTTTTTATAGGAAAGAAAAACTTTAAACATTATAATACAACCAAATAGTGATGATTGATAGTGTCACTTATATGTCAATAGTTTACCATATAATATAAATATAGATAAAAATAATTAAATAATAAAAGTAGAATACAGGTTCTTAAAATTAAAAAAAGAAAAAAGAAAATTGGTTTGACTATATATATATATATATATATAAAGTCAGACAATATTTAATAGTAATTAGTTCATATGACCACATTAAAAGTAACCATTTTTTTTAATAATATTTAGCTACAAAACTAACTTGAACCTTTCAAATTTTGGAAGTTAAATAATAAAAATGTGGGTTGTTTGAGATATATTTATGTTTTTTAAATTAATCAAATTTTTACATCACATCGGAACAGAGAATGCAATAACAATGAGAAAAAATCGAAATTTCAAAATAAGTACACAAGAACGGGAATGAAAATTAGAAAACAACTACAAAAAAACATGCAAAATAGAAGTTAGGTTGAGTCGTGAATCTCATCCTCTTTAAAAATGTTTCACTGCACTGTCTAGTGTGCGTGTAGTTCAAAATTGGCATCCCCAGAATAAAACAATCCAGATCTCGTCATTATCGAATGGATCTGCAGTCGATTAGAATACTAACACCTTTCGGATTGTACTTGATAAACAAAATCGAAAAGACAAAATGCAAAACAGAGAGAATATCGTGTTTTTCTCATGCTAAATCTAAACGGTGATGGAGTCCTTAATTTATAATTTTTCTCTCTCTTCAAATTTGATAAAAGATTTTTTTAAAAAAAATGATAATAATAAAAAAACATTAAAATAAAAAATATTACTTTATCTATGTTCATAAATTACTATTAGAAAGAAACTAATTGAAACTACAAGATTTTACGCACATTGTACGTGTTTCTTGACTGGTTCATTTAAAATGTTTAAAAATTTTCAATTTAAATAAAGATTCATAGTGAACAATAGTTAACAATTTAATTGAAAGTTTTTCTTCAAAAACCTTCCAAAGTTCATAGTTTTAGGTAAACTCAATTAAACACAATTTATCTACGCCTGCAATTTTATTACGAGTTAGTAAACATGGTTTTAGTTCTCATGCTCTCACTTCCCAACTTTCTCTTGCTTTCGTGTTCTATATGTTTCCTTACGTTCTCACTTTTCCTACTTGTCTCTTTTTTTCGTTCTCTAGCATGATAGGAGTTCTCAATGACATTTAAGAATAATTTTTTTAAAAGTGCAAGAAAAATCGACTTCAAATCTCATCTACATGTATTTCTTTATATGAGTTGATGTGATATATAAAACAAAAAACAAAAAAAAAACTATGTATTAACAAATAGAGGTGAAGTTGTGATTCATGTGGAGAAAATCATATCCTATATATTAAAAAACTCAGTGACTATTCTTAAATCATATTTCTAAATGTTGTAGTTAAGAGTGATAGTCAGTTTGTTTTTAGTGGTTCTTTTACTATTTTTCAAATTTATTGTTTTTTAAAAGTTCCTTCTTCTTAATTATAAATAGACTTATGTGAAATTTTAATTCAAAATATTGAAAGTAAAAGTAGTAATATAGTTCATGCAATAAAACAAAATATTTGTAATTTTAACATTACCATCTATTCAAATAAACACAAATTTAACATTTTTCATAAAAAAAAATTAAAACTATATTTAATTTTGTTAAAATATTGTATTCATCTAACTTTTTTTCCTTGTATTACATCTATAACTTTAGGTTGGGTTTGGAGTTTTTCTCTTATTTGAATAATTAATATGTTATTTAATAGTTCAAATAATTTAAAGTTTACAAAATAAAGCATTATGAGATTTTAATCTCCTCCTAAGCTACGTAATAAGATTGTATGCGGTAAGAGTTATTAGGATTGGAAGTGTTTCTCGCGATTTGACGCGTTGATGCATTTTGAACAAGCATTGGAGGAAGTTCCTATGCGTTCTGAGAGCTGGTAGCTAGAGATTCCTTAATAAAGAAGTATTTGACATCATTCTTACGTTTGAAAGGTGGTGGTCGGTAAGTCAACATTCTAAGTCAGGCTTCGACTGATGATCAAAATTTGAATGGAGAGATCTACACATAGAGATATTTAGACATGTATGGTCAGTGGTTATACTTGCTGATACGTGTTGAGGTTGCTCTGGATAATCGTAACTTGGCGATGAAAATGTATGAATGACATCTCAACCAAGATGATGGGTATAGTTGTGATACGTTGTGAATTTAATGCCTTATGAGTCACGTTGAAATGATTTACTTAAGGAAAAAATGAATTTCCAAAGAGAATCTTAGTGAACTAAGCGTCGTGGATTTCAAATGTTTGAAATTTCGTGAGGCAGCTGTGAAATGGTTTTAGGATTTGAAACGTATATTCTTGCCAATCGAATTGTGCTTGCGAAATGAATTTCAAGTTTACGATTTATGCATTGTGTTTGATAAAACCTACTATTTAAATTAAATGTGTTGTTGACAATCCTCATCCACTAGACATTTTGTCTAATCTTCAAATGTTTTGTTTTTTCTTCCCCTTCCCTCAAACAGTGAAGAACATCCAGCATTTGACTTGTCGTCTTGATCGTTTGTTGTTTCATTAGTTACATCACATCTTCTTAGTAAGAACCTACCAATCTGGTGGCATAGCATGTAGATTGTCTAAGTGTTTCATAGAATGAAGTCTTCCGCTAAATTAACTAAGTATACGGTACATGATAAATAAGTGAACTAGTTGTGGTATAATTTCGCTTACCTAAGTGTCCAACTAATTACCGCATGATGAGATAGGCATTGAGTGTCTAGATGGTAACACCTTCACTTAGTCGCATGAAGAGGCCTTGGAAGGGGGTGTGACAAACACAAATCTAACATACCGTTTTCAAAAAATGCTAAAATTCTTGTTTTTTCTTTTCAAATTTGGTATAAGTTAGAAGTTTTATTTTTGTATTGGATACTATTATATTTGAATTTGGGATGAGGAATTTTCTTAAGAAGAAATAAGTTAATAATTACTAATTACTAAATCAAGAATGTGCACCTTCTAGTGACTTGCCTTACCAAAATTATTTTAAAAAATTAGATATATACATGCTTAAAGTAGAACTGTCTTACATTTGATAATCTCCCGAAGAATTTTATCTAAACGTAGAGGAAACATTTATAGGACCTATGTTAAATATTTTACAACCACCGCGCTTCAGAAAGCAAGTCAAGATTGGTAGATGGTCAAATCTTAATCGAAAAAGAGGCAGAGGAAACGTCCAATCTTAATTTAAGATGTAATCCGAGAATTCTGAACTTGAAACAATACAAATCGTGTCACATATGGAATTTTATGTAAATCCCTATTTCTCTATTCATTGTTCAAGTGGAATTATGCCAAGTCTATCACGAGTAGCCTCAAATCAACCCATGGTTCTAATCAATCCATCATTTGTGTGAAAGATTTCAATTCTTTTTTTTTTTTTGTCTCTACTTATGCAACATATTGTCTAATCATACCATCCATATCTCTTATTCACTTATAAATGGTATTTAAAATCTCTTTTTTATAAAGTAAATATTAACTAATATTCTCACAACTATACATTATCATTTTCTTTTTTATTGTTTTAGAATGGAATATTAGATTTAATCATTAAAATAATTTTAATTAACTTTAAAAAGATCTTAAGCCAATACTTTTCTAAGGTTAAATAAATCATACACAATTGCTTTAGGTAAGAGATAATAATTGCTTATATTGATAATAAACAACTATAAGATTACGAAAGAAATTTAATATATTTGTTGATACTATTTTTACAAAAAAAATATATATTGATACTCGTTTACTTTACAATTATTTTTTTAAAGAGATATCTAAAATATATATATATATATATATATATTTTAAAATTTAGATCAATAAATAATTTGTACTATTCTCTCCTTATTTTAAATACAAAACCATATTATCTTTTGTGATGTATAAATAAATTTTAAAATGTGATATAATGAAAATGAAAAAGATAAAGTTGTATGGCTTAGTATTCAATTATTTAATGTGATGTTATTTGTCAATTTTCCTATCATCCTTTCTAAATTTTATATCTTGTCTTGTGGTCATGAAATCAGATATATATTGACCAAAAATTAGCAATATAGATAATATTAAGGTTTTTATTTTAACGACAAAATACAAATAAGATCATTCAAAAAATGTAAATAAAAAAACAATAAATAACTATTAGGGGAGTTGGATGATTTTCGAGTCAAATATCTTTACTAACTATGTCTACGAGCATGGAAAGCAAGCTCATGGTCAATAGAATTGCACTCTCGAATGATAAAGAGAAATCAAAGATTGCACTGCTTTGATGATAAGAATGACGAATGAAATTCACAAAAAATTTATATATGTTTTCACCAATAAATTCATTATATTCAACCCTTATAAAATGAAGAATAATTTGTGCCTTAAACGGCAAACATTCAAGCAACAAATTATACATATTTATCTTACTTATCTTCATACACACTACTAAAATCTACATTTTTCCTATAGTCGTATGTTAGGTACAACATTATAAGCTATTAACTCATATGTATTATACAAATTCAAACTTATAAATGTTATATTTTTAACTATGTAAAAACAAACTATACAAATTCGAATATTTCAATCCTAAACAATAAATATTTTAATTTTTTAAACTCGATCGTGGTTCATCAATAAAAGTATGCATGTTGAAAAATTAGGGGCATATAATTTATACTAATTAGTATTATGGCTTATATAATTTTACCAATTTATCGTAAATTCCTCTCTTACTAACATTCTAGTTTTTATTGGAGAAATTATTTCTCTTGGTAAGAATGTCGATGCCTTATGCTTTTCTCATGTTTATAGAGAGAAAAGAACAATGTGTCCATAAATTTGTACCCTTTGTATAGTCGTTTTTTTTTGTTATAATATGAAATATTTTTTTCAAGATAGTATTATCTAATCATTTTTTATGAAGAGAGGCGACGATTAAGATTGACTTTCCTTGGCTTAAGGATTCAATTTGCCTGAAAGAAAACAAATACAACGAATGAGTTGCAGGGCCTCATGTGATAACTATTTCATGGTTGTTTTTATACACTTAAGTCGATCGAATAAAATGTATTTTCACTTATATACTTTATTTTATTATTTACTTGGTATGAGTTCAAAATTTAAACTAGAA
Organism: Cucumis sativus; assembly: GCF_000004075.3. Taxonomy (NCBI): domain Eukaryota; kingdom Viridiplantae; phylum Streptophyta; class Magnoliopsida; order Cucurbitales; family Cucurbitaceae; genus Cucumis; species Cucumis sativus. Next base: position 5,522,440 of record NC_026656.2, read on the forward strand.
AATTATAGTTTTTAAAATAATTGTCATATTACTTTTGAAATTCAAAAAATCGTGTTTAACTTGAAAATTGGAAGGCGAGAGGACAAATGAAATGTTCAAAAACCAAAAAACCGTAAATTAGACGTTGTTTAATATTAAATAAAAAAAAATAACATTGTCCTTTGAAACTTTAAGTTCATAAATGCTATTTTCTCGGTAAATCATTATCTACTTTTTCTACTGTTTCAAAACTAAGTCAAACGTAGAAAGCGAGAAAATAAATGGGAGACTAATATTAAAATAAATGGAAATATTTTTTAAAATAAAAAATAAAATCATGATGAAATATCATCAAATAATTATAGATTAAAAAGAAGTGTTAATTAATGAAAAAAACATTTTGGTTTAAATTTGAAAGAAGATAATCTCTATCACAAATGACCTACAAGTTGGGCATCCGTACAATGGGCCATGTGAGTTTTAGGCATCCTTAGGAAAGGGCACTCAATACCCTCCACTACCCTTCCTTTTTCAACTTCTTCACTATATTGCCCTCCTTACCTTCCTATTATTACATTACTAATATGCAATCTTATTTCATTTTTTTTTTTATCATATTGGAAATCGCTTTTGAAAAAAGTGCTTTTTCTCAAACTTTTTCTACAAGTACCTTTCAAGGAGTTACCTACTTGGGAATATGTCGTAGTGTAGCTTCTTCACATCCTCTTTTGGAAGGATATTCTAAGTGGATGAGAATCCTTTTTCTAGTACTTCAATTTTTGGAAAAATAACAATAAAATACCTTTAAACTTGAAGGGTTGTGTTTTTCGGTTTTATATCGTTTTTCACTAATAGACCTAACACTAACTATTTTAGTGTGTTGATTTCTTTATAAACTTCATTAGGGGTTATTTAATCCATTCATGGAGTTAAATTTTAGCAATATGTTGAGGTTTAGAAACTAAAATCAAAATTACCCTCTCTCAAAAGTAACATTTTTCCGTGCAAGCTTAAATGATAACTAAAATGTTGAAATCAAATTAAGACTTATGATATTAAGCAATTGTCATCAAACAACCTTCGTTATCAATTTAACTACTTGCATGAAAGACTAATAATTATTAAAAGACATAGATCAAGTTTAAACATTCAATCTATTAATCAAACGTTAAACCTAACATGTTTTGAAAATCACTCAATAAGAATTAAACACAACATCATTGAAAAATATAAAGTTAAACAACATCTAAAATTAACTAGTTTAGTTACTCGTGGCTCTCAAATACATATTCTTATACAAATCCAAAAGCATAAAGATAAAAGAAAAGTAAAAGAACCAAAGAAAACACTTCACGAAGCTTCTCACTTGATGGACTTCGCCAATCTTCTATCGGTTGTCACTTCGGGATATCAAATGGCCTCCAAAGTAATTCTTTCACTCTCTAACTTTTTAGGGCAAGAACTCACTCTTTTAGGTCTGAACTATGTTCTAAATTCCGTGCCTTGAGGGTTGAAGAGTTTCCATTAAATAGAAGATTCAAACTTGCAACATTTTTAATTTAGGGTACGACACTTGGATGGAGCACAGTAGCGCTCTAGGAATGGATTCATGCATGAAAGTGTTGTTAGATCTCTTTTTCAAAAGCCCTTAGTTTTGACATATATCTTATCACACACGGTTGATATTGTTACACAATTCCTTTATTTTCTCCTCAAGTTTATCGTCTAAAGTCATTTCAAGTTAATGAATACTAAACTCAATTGTTTTTAGCATACAATGGGTGTGGAGGGATTAGAACCCAGAATTTATTAGTCTACAAGTGTCAATTAAGTTAATTTTTTGTTATCACATTAAACTCACTTATGATTTCATTACTATCAAACATATTTATATTTTCAAAGTTATGATTTCATTACTATCAAACATATTTATATTTTCAAACTTTGAGTCTTTACATCTTTAACTTTTGAAATTTCTTCATGTCCACTTCTAGCATGTTAGTTTCTTATAGACATTTCATCTTTTTCTCTTGTCCAATCTTTTTCTAGCTTAGGTACGTTAATACCATTCTGGTTGGTGATCTAGACAAACTAGTAACCACAAATTTTCAAGTTTTGTTGTAATTATTAACGGATTTGAGACGTGCGCATTTATACACGTCTTCAATTAGTAATAGTTTTCTCCATACAAAATTGTTTGCATGTCTCTATGCTAAGCTTATCATTCAAAGATAATGGACACTATTAAAGAAGGTGGATCTAGATAGACTTAGCATAGAAACTCGCAAAAGATAAAGGCATGCATACTCTGATACCATCGAAAAATAGAATGTAAAATCGAACAAGTAAAGTCACACACACTGTCGTAACAATATGAGTGACAAGAATCCAGACTGAGAGATAAATAGAGATATAGACATGTAGATTGGTAAACCGGTTTGGTGCAATATCATCTACTTTATAGGAAAGTGGCACGGTAGAAATAAACTTCACTAATAAAAAGTCAAACAACTATAGCAAAATATACTTATCTATTAGACACCTTCTACAGTGACTCACATAAAACCAACTCTGTAGTTTTTAACTTAGACTCTCTCTAAGATTAAGACCTCCTCCATACTACTATAACGTCATTTCACAGTCATATATAGTTCAAACACACCTCAAACAACTTACTTCAGTTCTCCTTGAATATGAGATCCCTCAACACAAATAAACTTAGACTCTTCATCATAGAAGTATTCGACCCGATCAACCTAAATTAAAGACAGAGGCAACAACCACACAAAAAGATTCACGCTACTGTATTTTCAATACCACTCTTGCACCAAATACATTATCATAATAGGTGAACCCTAAAATAAAGAACCAAAAAATGAAAATAATTTTAGAAAACCATTGCATCTATTGAAATTAAAAACTTAACATTCCACAGTTTTTCCTGTAAAAAAATAAACATTTAGAATGGTTGATATGAATACAAATTGAAGATTCAAACTCCTATAACTAATTCATTGCATGAACATTGAAAAAGGAATCCCACCCATTACTCTATCACTATATTTTACATTAATGTTTTTTTTATATAAAGAAAACTAAACATGAAAGAATGACCTAAACATGAAAGAATGACGTGACTTAAATTATTAGAAATGAACTATATTTAAATATCTTTAACTAGCATTCTTTGTTAAGTTTATACCAACTTTAACTTCGATCGTTAAATTTTCAGTCCTTTTAAGTAATTAGAAATAAACACATGCAAAACGAAAAATGACCGTTTCAATTTAAAATTTAAAATACTGTTTAATATTTGCAAAATCTATATTTAAAAGTTTTAAATTATACCTAGCTTATAAATTAAATATTGTCATGATATTTTAACTTGTTGACCTAAACATATCTTCTTATAATTCTTTTGTTTGGAAGTTTTATATTATTTTGATGGTAACCATAGACAATTATGGTTTGAAAAAAAAATCATAAGATCAAATTTAAAAATATTCTTAAACCTAAATTTATAAATTATGTTTTAATCATAGAAATTGAATCAATATAAAATTAATAAATCTAATTATATAGTACAACAATCTAAAAACTAATTAGAAAAGATACATTTAGCATGTATGTAAATCATATTATTAAATTCAAATCTACCAATTGTAGAGGTACCATATTACACAAATAGATCATTAACTAGAGAATTATATTAACAAAGAGGAAATTAATGGAGAGGCATAATTTAATCACACATATTTTCTCATTAAAAAAAAATCTTAAATTTTATAAAATTGAATCTTCAAATTCATTTCCATAATTTTTTAAAATTACTAATTAAAAAATAAGGATGGGAATTAATTTTGAATATTTAAAAAAGACAAGAAGAACCAATTTAAGAATCAAACTAAAACAATAACAAAAAAAAAAAAAAAAAAAAGAATAAATCAATAGAATTTAAAACAATAATAATAATAGGATGGAAGAGTATCAAAACATTCACAATAGTGAGAGCACTAAATAATTGTGTATGGTTGATTGTTGGGTCATTTTCCCAAGAACCACATTGGGACTCATCAAAATACATCCTAGCAATTACAATATATATATATATATACACACACACACACATTAATATATGTTTTTATCAACTACATTTTTTAAAATATATATATATATATATATATATATATATATATATATATATATATGTTGGGCAAATTTGAAGGAACATATTATAGTGTCACACCATTACTTCCATAATAAATACATGCATGATTAGAATTTGAATTCATATAAGAAATTGATCGAATATACTTCAAATCTCTCAAATTTCAAATGTAAATTAAAAATTTATATTATAATTCCAAGACCAAGACAAAATTGGATGGCCCTCTAAAATTTATTCCAACTAGAAATTTAAATGTGTTTATTTTTAATATAAGACAAATCACAAAAACCACTATTTGTATTGAAATATTCAAATTTGAAAATTAAGCTATAAAATTGAACACTTACACTTAGACTTATATCACCGCATAAAATTTAATAATTTTAAAAGTTATGCATTCAAAATTTATGATTAGTATGAGTTGTTTAGAGTCCGATTTTTAACTTTCTGTCATAAAGTATATTACAAAATAAAAATATAAAAAAATTACAAAGGAGAAAAATAATAGTTTTTTTTAAAAAAAGGGTTATTAAATAATTTGCAACTATTTTAATTTAGCCTATCATAATATATTGTCAGACTGAGTGAATGTCTATTGTCATATGTCTCTTCATTCTTTAAAAATCAAAGTTTATTTAATTTTGCCTATAAAGAAGTTTATTTAATTTGGGGCAATTCTCAAACAATAAAAAATGTTGTGTTTGATTTTCTTTTTCCTAAATATTAGAAAATATAATATTCTTTAAAATTGGTTAACTTTATAAAAGTTTCATTTATCAAACAATCTCTACTATCGATAATAAAAAAGTTTGTCAAACCATCTCTATAATAGATACAATATATATAATAAGATATGTTAGTTTGTGGTTGTACTTAATTACTCCTTAAACATATTTGATGTTTTCTTTATCTAGGAATTAGAAGAAAATAAATGAAAATGAATTTTAAAAATTGAAAGTAAAATTAGAGATTAAAACGAAAATAAAGGAAAAGTGGAGGGGATTAAGTTAATAACAAGAATGATTGTAAAGTTAATGAGAGAAAAGGAAAATAAGAATAAGATTAGGGATTAGGGAATAGGGATTAGGGAATAGGATTGTTGTTGGGTGTAGATTTATGCACCGACATGATCAAAGTTGAGGGTGAATGTGAGTATAATGTAAGCTTTTTTACACAATATTTATGGGCAAAATCTTTCTCAACTTGTATCCTTCTTTTAACATTATCTTAAAGACAGCAAGGATCTATTTTATTCAATAATTTCTATTATTTTTAAGACAATGATTTATTGATTTATTGATTTATTGATTTATTGATTTGTTGATTGATTGATTGATCCATTCTATTTATTGCTCAATTTAATAGGTAAAATTAATCAAATGGCCCATATTTTTAAATTCAATACCTTGTATGTGTATATATATATTACTTTTATTTTTATTTTTAAATAATAGGGTTGGTTTAAATTACTATATCAATTTTCAATTATTTCTATTTTCTATTTTAAGTTCCCAAGGTCCATATATATATATATAAACGTTTTCTTTATTCTATAGTTATTTTTAATTTAGAGGTTTTAACAAGGTAACAAAACAAAAGGATGTGACTGCGGAATGAATATAGTTTTACAATTGAGTTATTTATTAGTTAAGAGATTATATGTTGAATGAAAAGATCAAAAGTTTGCATTTTCAACCTCATACGAAGTTGAAAAAAAATATTATAGTAAATAGCACAATTTAGAAAAAAACTAAAAATGTAGCACATGAATAACATATTTGCAAATATAGCATTAAATGTAATCAGTCAACTGGAAAAAAAAATTCAAATGCCAAATTTCTTATTCAGTTAGCACATTTTTCAGATTGAAAGTTGTCAATGATAGCAACTAATAGCATATTTTTCAAGTTGAAAGCTATCGTTGATAGCATTTATCAATGATACCAAAATTACAGCAGCTAGGAATAACTATAACTAATAGTTATTATCAACGGTATATTTTAATTTGAGAAAATTGAAAAATAAGCACTCAAAATTGTGAAAATTAATTTGAGAAAATTGAAAAATAAGCACTCAAAATTGTGAAAAATAAAAAGTTATCACATAAGCTATCATGCATAGTACCCATCATTGATAACTTTCAACGATATCAATTGCTATCAACTCTGTCATTGATAGAAGCTATCAGTGATGACAGAGCTATCAATTACAACTCTCAATTTGAGAATTTTGTGAAGAAATACCTAAAATGATAGTTTCACGTGGATTTTTTTTAGTCTTTTACTAACTTTTGCGTCGTATATACAATTATTTTATCCTTGTGCTATATATTCAATTTATTTTTTTGTTAAAATGTCATTTATGCAATTGGTCCAAAAAAACAAAAGACTTAAATCATCTCCTTCCTAAGATCTTACTTAGCCATGATCTACTCAATATAGGTGGTACAATTGTATCCTTGAGTTCTACTATAATACTCAAAGCCTAAGATTGAAACTTTTATAGCCTCGACATTACCCTACAATCAGACAACATAATCTACTATCAATTCTTTTAAGATTTTCTAACCATGATTTCATATTTTCAAGATTCATCTCATTTGATATGATATTGATTTATTTATGTATTTTTCTTAAATTTAAATATGTTACATCAACTAAGACATCTATTTTTCTTTTCTCAAAGTCAGACGGTCAACTTTTCACTCTTATATGTATCGTAGTATGGAAATAACGATACCAAAATCAAATTCTATATTCGTTAGATCAAATTTAATCCAATAAATTTGACTTCATCAAATAGAACATAAATGTGAGTAAAACCAATTGAAATTAAGAATAAGTTAAAAAGAGTTTAACCTAAAATGAAGTCAATATATATCTCACCCAAAAGCTGACCAACAAAGCATCCAAAACTTAGCTATAAAAATGCCTAAACTTTGTGATAAAAACATCTCCATAACTAGAAGATTAAAAAGTATATTTCTTTATAATTTATATATACATAACGGCCTTTTAAGAACACTTTTAAGATCATAGCTCAATTTTACAAGCAACAAATATATTTTAAGAATGTGAACATCATTTTAAAATTGGACTACTCTTTTCTTTATTTTTTTTTTCAAAAAATAAAATTTTGACTACTTTTATAATTAAGAAAAAACAAAGAATTTAATAGCTAACAGTTAACAATTTTTTGTTCTTTAAAAACATAAGTATTATTAATCATAATTTTATCTTTTTAAGTATAGAAATAGTAAAAATAGAGCATTAAAGTCAAGGATTAAAGGTTTTGTTCAAAATTACATGTTACCTTTTCTAATTATGGCATCTTCTTTCTCCAAAGCTTGAATATTCTTTAAGGTATGGATATGCACAAGTCTTGGAATTAAATTTCCACTAAATTCCCAATGCTAAATAATCCCAATATTAAATTTATTTTGTTTGTTTCTTTTCAGATCAATTTAATTAAACATTTGAAACCAAATTCTCTTTTAAAAAATTTGGTTAAATCTTTGAAGAATATTGTGATAATAAAATTATATATATTTTCTATGATGAAATAAATTATATAACAAATAGTAAAACAAATGTACGCTCCCAAAAGTAAAAAAAGAAAATTATGATAACATGATCAATGCCTATTTTTTTTTCCATTTTTCTTTAAAATTTTATTCCTTCCAAATGAGTTGTATCAACCTATAGTTTAGGTTCATGTTCAATTGAATATTAAAAATAAGAAAAACAAATGTTTTTTTTTCTTTTAATCTTCAATTGGAATATTTGTTTAATTTTATAATTATTTTTCCGATTTAATTATTTGCATTGTACTTCTAAATATCTCAGGTTAGTTTTTGACGGACGTAAAAATTATACTTTGACTATTGTTATTGATTTCTTTACGACACTTAAGAGAATCTTATGTGACAACACATAATTATGTGTTTCATAGTCTCATTTATTTAAACTACGTATGAATTAAGTTTAAATATAAAAGGAATCAGTCTAAAGAATATAATACAAAAAAACAATAGTGCCCTAAATAGTCCTTTCCTACTTCTAAGAAAAAGAAATAGAATTATCTACTATTTCTAGATTCCTTTGGAAATTTTAATTAGACAAGGAAAGTTTTACTTAATAATTAAAAAAGTCTTACTCAAAAATTAACTTTTCATGAAAGAAAAAACATTCAAACCCATTGTGTCATCTTTTAATTACTTATTAGTTAATTCTATGAATTAAAAAATGGAAATAGAAACCATAAAAAAAAAATGTATCTGTCATTTTATTAAATATTTGATATTTGTTTTTTAAAAAATATAAAGCTCATAAACATTGTTTCCTCTCATGATCTCTAAGTTTTATTATTTAATTTACTTATGTTTTAAAAAATCAAGCCAACTATTTAGAAAACTAAATAAAACTAGCTTTTAAAATTGGAGTATAAATTCATATTTTCTTTTAACTATGATATAAAATTTCAGAAAAAACACAAAATTCAAGAAAACAGAAAAGAAAAAAAATGAAATTGTTATCTATCAAAGTCTTATTTAAAAAAAATAACAAAAAAAGTAAAATAATCAGCCAAATACATATATAACTTGAAAACTAGAAACACAAACACATAAGTACGAAGATTAGTCCTTTACTAAAAGGACCAAGAGTACAAAAAAAAATCTCTCAAAATAGATTTGGCCTACTTAATAACTTAAACAACAAATGAAAAGAAATTAGTTAGTGATTATACTAGTTAGTGAATTATAATAATCTATGTTTGAGGTATAGATTATTTTGGTCTACTTTTTTTAGCTAGTAAGAAAGTAGTAAACACGGTGTGAAATGAATATAGTAATAGTATAATTAATTGTAGATTATTATTGTTGAAACTTGGAAGACAAAGTATACTACAATAGTTTAGTAAGCAACTCAATTGAAGTTTGAGGCAAAGGCCGCATAAGGTTACTAAAGAAAGCCATAATTTGTTTTCTCCTTGAGTTGAAAAGACAATTAAAATGAGAAAAGAAATAAAGAGAAAAGGGGGGAGAGGAAGAGAGGGGAAGGAGAAGAGGAAGGGGATAATAAAACTTAGCGAGAAAGGGGATAGCAATTAATAACATGGAGATAGTGATGGTCAAGAAAATGGTCAAAATTAGCACATGATGCTGTCTAGTTAAATGTTTTTTATTTTTGTCCTCTTTATTTATTTATTTTTTCTCTCTTTAGATAGTGGGTTGGTTGATTATGATGGAAGGGCATTTTGGGGATTGAGTAAACAGTTTTATACAAAGATTAACCATGATTAAGGTGTGAATTAAAGAAAAAAAAAAAAAAAACCAAACCAAACCCCTTCAAAAAGAAAAATAGTAAGAGAAAAGAGAGAGAGATAGTACCAAAGAGATTGCCATTTTCAAGGACCCAGAAGAGAAAGCAAACTCAAACAGAAGACATAAACAAAGCTAAAGCAGAAGAAAGAGAAAGTTCTTAGTTTAATTTCAAGGAAAGAGAAGAAAAAGGGTTGTTTTTTTGTTTTTGTTTTTCTTTCTTTTTTTGGGGGTTTTTGAGAGAACAGAGAAGAAGAAGAAGAAGAAGAAGAAGAAGAAGAAGAAGAAGAAGAAGACCATTGGGAAGAAAAAAAAATGGAAAGTTTTGATGTGTTTGAGAGAAGAAGTTGTCTGGAGATTGTAGGGGAAGATAGGGAACAAAGCTTCAGCATTTGGTCTCTCTGTAACTAAGCAAAACCAAACCCTTTCTTTTCTTCTTTGTCTCCTCTTTCCATTTTTGTTTTTGTTTTTTTTGTTTTTTCTTTTTTGGGGGGATTCTTTTTAGTTTTCCGATTTGCTTTTCCGGTCACTTTGCCGGAATCCTTCGCCGGAGTTCCATAGTTGTTGTTGACCTTGTTCATTTCCTTCGTTGTTTTTATCTTTTTACTTTTCCGGGAAAATTTGAAGGACTTTCCTTCTTTTTGGAGGTGATCTAGGAAGTGGCAGAGTGATTGCTAAAGCTGACTTTTTCCAGAACTTTTGGCTATACGATCTGTTTTAGTTACTGGGAAATTTCCTTTTCGCCGGAGAAGATGAGCCAGTGAGATTTCAGTTAGTGTTTCTAGTTTTCGTTTGGTTTTAATATCTATTTCAATCACCTGTGGAAGTTCAAGTAATGAAGACGCCGGCGAACGGTGCCGCCGGTGCCGCCGCCGCGCCTAATTCTAACGAAGGTACGCTTTTCTCTTTTTTCTTTATCTATCTCTTTCTCTAAGAGATGAAAATCACAGAACAGTGAGATTCGTATATCCTAATGTTCTTCCTCGGTTTCATCTCGAGCTTAATCTCATCGAGCTCAGAGAGATTGGGAACAGCCCCCCAACTATTCGAGAATTTCTCAAATTTTCATCACGAGCTTCAATTCAAATTGGAGCGATTAGGAAGTTTTTCCTAGAACATTCAAGAACTTACTCCTGCAAATTCGATCTCGAGCTTACCTTCATTTAATCGAGTTCTCGTGAATCAATTTCTCTACAATCCGTTAAACTAGAGAGATTAGGAATTTTCTTAATAGCTTAAAGAATTTCTGTGAATTCAATAGCTTGAAGAACTTCATTTCTATCGAACTCTCAGAAATTCATTTGGAATTGTTTCGTGAATTCCATCTCAAGCTTAATTTCAATCGAACTATCATAAAATTCACTCCCTACAGTATCTTCAATCTCTCTTCAAATTCCATCACATCTTTAGCCCTAAAAATCCAATAAACCAGCAATTTCATCGGAAAAAAAGAAGAAGAAAAAACTCATGAAAAGCCTCGAGAATTTCATCATTTTCCATAGAAACAAACAGAAAAAGAAAGAAACCAAAACAATCGATTCTGTACCTGACATACCGTGAATGAGCGACTGACAGATGGTGAAATTGCAGGTGGATTGGAGAAGAAGATCATAAATCCGGAGTTATGGCAAGCGTGCGCCGGTCCACTGGTGAACCTACCGCCGGCCGGTTACCACGTGGTGTATTTTCCTCAAGGTCATAGCGAACAGGTGAGGCGCTACGGCGGTGGCGGCGCCTTTCTCGTCTTTTTTCTTTTATTTTCATTTTTACTTTAGAACCATTATTTTGCTATTATGCGCCGTTTTTGGATGTTTGCTTTTATTGTTCTTTATTTGTTATTATATCCTTCATTTAACCATTGGAATTTCTCCTTTTACAACTTTAATTTACACATTGGTTTAATTATTGTCCTATGTCTTTCCTTAGCTTCATTTATGAAAATTATTTTTCTTGTCTTCTCTTTTAAATTTCAATTAATTAATTCAATTTTTTTTAAAAAATCATTATTAAAAAAATCAACAAATTTTATTTTCTCTCTTTATATATGTGTGGGTAAATTATTAATTGAAAATTGATTCTAAGAATTGTTGTGGGACTAAACTAAAATATGTATGGAAGAGTACTAAAATAGGATTAACATTTTTTTAAAAAAAATGAGTATTAATTTTTCTCCCAGCTAAACAATATAGATTATTCTGTAAAAATAATTTTTGGCTTACGTTCTTTGTACTATTGAAATGATCTAAATACTTTACATATATATTTTTTTAATTTTTATAGTATAAAATTTATTAGATAATACTAAGAACTAAAAAAAAAGAATAATGATTTGAACTGAATGTTCTTGTAGTTACCATAATTGGAAATAATGAATATTTTTTTATTTCTTGATACTATTTTTTTTAGGAGTGAATATGTGCCCAATAATAAATTAAAATTGTAATTTCAGGTAGCAGCATCTTTGAGGAAAGATGTGGATGGCCAAGTCCCTAATTACCCAAGTCTTGCTTCCAAGTTACTATGTTTGCTTCATAATGTAACATTACATGTATGATTGCTTATGCTTTGCTGCATCCACTCTCTTCCCTTTTACTGTATTTCAATTTGTGGGTTTTTTTTTTTTGGTTTAATTATAAAGTTACCACTGAACTTCGACATTTGTTTCAAATTTACTCCTATTTTTTCAAAAGTTGCAATATTACACTGTAATGTTTCAAAATCATCTTTAGAATTTTGTATGGACTTGGAATTGTGTGGTGGTGATCTAGAATGAAAATTTAGTTCATCATCTTATCTTGGTCACTGTCACACTGTTTTAGGTCTCAACTTCTATGAGGGTTTCCACCGAAACATTACTTTTGAAACAATTACGATCGTATGGTAATATTGCCACTTTTATAAAAATAAGTGTATTTTTAAACAAAGAGAAAAGGTTAGGAGTACAATTTATTTATATCATTATTATTTTGCTTTTCTTAAACTTTGTTCTTTATATTTGTAGGCTGATCCAGAAACAGATGAAGTATATGCTCAAATGACCCTGCTGCCAGTTCCTTCTGTAAGCTCCTTACTAGATTTTCATGTTTTGAACTTCACATTTTGATGGAGTGTCTTTGAGGTGCTAGACCGGTCGTGGGAGGCGGTGTGGTCTCTTGCTAGATTTGACTGTCTTTTTGGGCTTCTGTTAATAACTATCCTTTTGAATGGGACCCCTATTTCGTAGATAGTTGGGGGTTGGGCTCGCTTAGACTTCTTTTTCTTATGTTATTTTGTGTTCTTACATTTTAAGGGGATGCGTTGAATTTGTTATCTAGCATTTCAAACGACCAAGCTGACTAGGATTTATCCCATTTACATTATCGACAATTTTGGCCCAAGGATTTAGAGAAGTGTGCTATGTAAACTCTCTAAATCTTTTGACACTTCTGATTTTGTAATATGATATTTTCTATCTAATAATAAACTGCTTTCTCCCTTTGCCCATTTGCTAAACTGCCTTCCAAGGGAGGACCTCTTGAGAAGGATTTGGAATTTGGGAATACCTCCTAAGTCTTGAATCCGAACCTCAAACCATTAGGACTAGATTTGATATAGAGGAAGTAAATAATCACAAATTGGCAATACAGCCTTACTCTCGTCATGTTTACTTTGCAGTTTGACAAGGATGCATTGTTGAGATCAGATCTAGCTCTCAAGTCTAATAAGCCTCAACCAGAGTTCTTCTGTAAAACATTGACTGCAAGTGACACAAGCACTCATGGCGGGTTCTCCGTGCCACGCCGTGCTGCAGAGAAGATCTTCCCCCCTCTTGTGAGCAACTTTTGCTTACTTTTGCCATATTATTTATCTACTTTGTTTCAATTTCAAACTGTAATGTTGTTCTGTTTGCTTGATAGGATTTCTCAATGCAACCCCCTGCACAAGAGCTTGTTGCTAAGGATTTGCATGATAATGTATGGACTTTCCGTCACATATATCGAGGTATGTAACTGGCTAATCGTTTGAAATCCATATTTGAGCTCGTCGTATGAAAGCGTTCAAGAATCACTCTCTAAGCGCTGGCTTGCATCTTTGTTTTCCTTTTTCTTTCCCAATGCAGGGCAACCCAAACGCCATTTGCTAACAACTGGTTGGAGCTTATTTGTTAGTGGAAAGAGACTTCTTGCTGGCGATTCAGTTTTGTTCATAAGGTGATGATTACATGTCTTGGTATAAACAGATAGTTATTTGAATTAAAAGATCCATGTTCGTGAATCATGATCATTAACTTATATTGTTTGGTGGTTCGATTAAGTTGATCTAATGAAAAAGGAGACTTTAATGCTTTTTTATAGTTAAGCAAGTTTCACGACAACAGCTTGATGTGTATTTGTCTTGAGCAGAGATGAAAAACAACAGCTTCTATTGGGCATTAGGCGAGCGAACAGGCAACCGACAAACTTATCATCATCAGTGTTGTCAAGTGATAGTATGCATATTGGTATTCTTGCAGCTGCTGCACATGCTGCTGCAAACAATAGCCCTTTCACCGTCTTCTACAACCCAAGGTTCGTGTCAGTTACTTCTGAACTGGTTAAATGTATATGCTAATTTTCAAATAAAGATAATTGTGAAGATTAATCTTTTGTTAATGAATTAAAGTAGTTTGAGTATTCAAGTGCCTATCCCTTGAAATGCAGAGCAAGTCCTTCAGAATTTGTCATTCCTCTGGCCAAATATTACAAGGCAGTGTCTGCAAACCAAATATCACTCGGAATGCGCTTCAGAATGATGTTTGAAACTGAAGAGTCTGGAACCAGAAGGTAAATCTAGAATTTTGTTTCCTGTTTGTCTGTCTGTTCTTTCTCAAAACATGTTTAAATATTATGGAAAAAATCACATCTTTTTTCAGGTATATGGGCACTATTACTGGTATAAGTGATCTTGATCCTGTTCGATGGAAGGGCTCACAGTGGCGTAATCTACAGGTTTGGTACTAGCATTATTCCCCCCATATTTGAGTAGTTGAAAATGGCTTTATACATGAAAACAATTGTTCCTACCTATGGTTTGGAATGCTGCTAAAGTATAGTCTACCCATGATTAGGTTGGGTGGGATGAGTCGACTGGAGGAGAAAGACGTAATCGAGTCTCCGTATGGGAGATTGAGCCTGTTATTGCTCCATTTTTCATTTGTCCCCCTCCTTTTTTGAGATCGAAACGTCCGAGGCAACCGGGAATGCCAGGTACAATACTTAAGAGTTGTTTTCAATTCGTGAGTCAAGTCTTTGAGTTGTGTGAATATGTCATTACAAATCTGTCAGTAACCTAAAAGGTATATTGATCTTTGTGTTGTACCACTCACAAAAATATACAATCCAATATCTAACCTCTTTTTTGAATCAATTTTAGAAGACAGAGTCCGTTGTCTGGAAACTGACATTATTTTTGGCTTGGTAAAGAATATTTGTCTGGATATGAACTAGTTAATGTTGGTGAGGAAATCTAATGTCCTTGTATTTTCTCTTGCAGATGACGACTCCTCCGATTTGGATGGTATATTTAAAAGAACAATGTTTGGTGACGATTTTTGCATGAAAGATCCACAGGGATATCCTGGCCTAAACTTAGTTCAATGGATGAATATGCAAAACCCTTCACTTTCTAATTCAATGCAGCAAAATTATATGCATTCGTTTTCTGGGTCTATGCTTCCAAACCTTGGTAGTGTCGATATTTCTCGACAACTTGGTTTGTCAAATGCACAACTTCCTCAATCAAACAACATACAGTTCAATGCACAAAGGCTACTTTCTCAGGCTCAACAGTTAGATCAGCTACCTAAGCTACCGACAAGTATGAACTCGTTGGGGTCCGTTGTGCAGCCACCACAGCAGTTGGATGATATGTCTCAGCAGACGCGACAAAATTTGATTAACCAAAACGCAGTCTCGAGTCAGATTCAGGCTCAAATAATGCAGCAGCCTCACACTAATGGGATCCTACAACAGCAAACTGCTTTGCAAAACCAGCAGCTTCAGAGAAATGCCCCTCAGAATTTGCAAATGCAGCAGCATCAGCAAATTTTGAGTCAGAATCAACAACAGAATATGAATCCGTCACCGCACCTGGAACAGTTAAATCATCAGTTGCAAATGTCGGACAATCAGGTTCATATACAGATGTTGCAGAAGTTTCAACAGCAGCCGCAATCACTTTTGGCTCAGCAGTCTGCTCTTCAGCCTTCTCAACTCGTCCAATTACCAGATCAGCAGAGACAGTCGGTAGATGCGTCCCAAAGCTTTTCCAGGTCCATGTCATCTAACCAAATGCTCGACATTCCTCAATCCACCCCAGCTGCAGGCCCTCCATCAAATGCATTACCACAGCAGGCAGCAAATTGCAATGGCCAGACGAATAATCGGTTCTCGAATCAGCATTTGCAGCCGAAACTTCCACAACTACAGCAACCAGCTTCATCTACTGTACTTTCTGATATGTCTAGGCCAATGGGACTTCCTCCTGCCCAAATAAACAATCAGCTCTCTGCAGCTACAAGTAGTTTGATAACAGGAGTGGCAGGAGCTGGCCAATCTGGAATCACGGACGACATTCCGTCGTGCTCCACGTCACCTTCCACAAACAATTGTTCCAGTTTGGTTCAACCAGTAGCCAACGGAAGGGTTCATCGAACCACAGGATTGGTTGAGGATGTTGCTCAATCAACTGCAACAATATTCAGTTCAAATACATTGGATAACATGTCACCAAATGCCAACTTAGTTCATAAAGATTTGCCACAAAAGACTGCTGTTAAACCTTCACTGAACATTTCCAAGAATCAAAGCCATGGAATTTTTGCTCAACAAACTTTCTTAAGTGGTGTTGTTGCTCAAACGGATTTCTTGGATACGTCATCCTCTACAACCTCGGCTTGCCTTTCTCAGAATGATGCTCAATTGCAGCAGAATAACATGATGTCTTTCAACTCACAGCCAATGTTATTTAAAGATAATTCTCAAGATTTGGAAGTACCAACCGATCTCCATAACATTCCGTACGGGAATCATGTCGATGGACAAATGGTAGCGCAGTTAAGTTCCGATCCTTTGTTAGACAAAGGCATTGGAGGTTTGGGGAAAGATTTCTCCAATAATTTCTCTTCTGGGGCCATGCTCACCACCTATGATGCACAGAAAGATCCTCAACAGGAAATTTCTTCATCTATAGTTTCCCAATCATTTGGTATTCCAGACATGACATTTAATTCTATGGATTCAACGATAAATGATAATACCTTCTTGAATAGAAACCAATGGGCCCCTCCGCCTCCATTCCAGCGTATGCGAACCTACACCAAGGTATGATTAAAATGCGGACCAAGCATGCCTATATTTCTATTTCCTTATAAATTCTCCATGTTGTTTAACTTGCTTGGTTTCAATATTGAAGGTTTACAAACGTGGAGCTGTTGGGAGATCTATTGATATCGCTCGTTACTCGGGTTATGATGAGCTTAAGCAAGACCTTGCCCGTAGGTTTGGTATCGAGGGACAATTAGAGGACAGGCAAAAGATAGGCTGGAAACTTGTCTATGTGGATCATGAAAATGACGTTTTGCTCGTAGGGGACGACCCTTGGGAGTAAGTCTTTCATCTACTTCTTTAATGCAAACATCTGCCCTTTTAGTACTTATTCTTACAAGCTCATAGTCGTTATCCTTACTCGAGTTTGTTTAAAATTTCAGTGACTTTGTGAACTGTGTACGGAGCATCAAGATCCTCTCTCCACAGGAAGTCCAACAAATGAGCTTGGACGGAGATATTGGTAATGGGGTCCTACCGAACCAAGCCTGCAGTAGTTCTGATGGTGGAAATGCTTAAACACACTGCCTAAATGCTAACATTCCCTTATGGTAACTGATTCTTATAATTTTTAGCTCAAAGTTCATAGTATTGAATATCAGTACGGCTACGATTTCCCGTTGCAAGAATATTGGAGCAATGGAGGAGATATAGCCAGCCAACACTCAGCATTGGCATTTTGGCCATTGTCTGGTTAAATTTTCTGGACCTCTTAGTCTAGACAACTTTAAAAGCATAGTTGAGAAGACGTTGAAGTGGAGAGAAAAGTGAAGCTTCATCCGGGTTTCTGAGTTGTCAAGTCATGGAAGGTGGTATATTATACACCGATGTGATTATATAGTTACGATATCGTTGCCGTTGTCATCACCAAGGCTGATCTGATCAATTGCCACGCCGTAGTGTTATATTATTGTGATGCAGTTTAGCTAGCAAAAGTATGAAACTTTGTATCCTTAGTTTTGAATGTAAAATAGAAAAGTTGTGCAGATTTTCTTTCCCAGTCTAATGAGAAATGTGGCCTATATGCAATTTTTTTTATAATGATCATGTTTTTGAAACTTTTCAATAATTTGATTCTTTTTACCATTAAAATCTGATGCTCTCTTTTGATTTGTTGTTAAAGGCTTGAAAGTTTAAAAATTGTAGGAAATTCTATAGAATTTGATTTTTAATTTTGAGGCTAATAATACAAGTATTACACCATCTTGTTACCTTGATTTTAGATCCATTTTTTAATAATTCTAAATTTACAACCTTTTTTAAAATATTGCAATGGCTGATTTTCAAGTGTCAATAACTTTATTATCTTTATTTGGGAGAGCACAGGACTTTAACATATACTCAATAGAAATGGTATACATAAATTATATCTAACTAATAATTTTAGAAAGAAAAAATGTATCTTTGTAGTGTTTTTCACACTTAAGGGTGTTTTTTTAATTGATTTTTAAAATGTTTAGTTTTGAAAAACAAAATATATTTTGGTATGGTTTGTAATGTTTGACAATCGTACAAATGAGCTTGAAAGAACAAGTGTGTCAGAGTATATACTTGAAATCAATTTGGTACAAATGAGCTTGAAAGAACAAGTGTGTTAGAGTATATACTTGAAATCAATTTGGTAGGAGGATTTGAACTTTCCAGTCCTCGAGAACAAATAAATATCATTTTAGCTATGGAGTGATGCTGGCAAGTTTTATACTATGTAAAAGTTTACCGACATTCCCACATTATTCCTTCTAAATTTTCTCTACCTTCACTCCACCATGGCCACGTTGGACGACCACTACCCACCATTGTTGACTGCCATTGGCGATGGATGCCTTTCACTACTCCACCACACATCATTGTCAAAGAGATTGGCTGCAACCAACATCTACTTCGATCATAATTAAAGAGCATTGAAAAAATGCTCTCTTTGACTTGGGTTTTTGTTAGTTTCCATATGAACAATGTGTTCTTCGATGTAATTAATTAAATAAATTAACATTAGGAAGGTAAAATGATGAGGTCTAATGTAAGCAAACACTGGCAGAAATAGTAAAACTAGGGGAAGTCCAAGTATCCTTTTCCATGGACTGTGGAACAACTCAAATCCTTTTTAAACGATTCTTTCAATGCAAATCAGGGGGTAAGGGTAACCTATAAGTAAGTGAATTTGGGGTTTGGTTGCTAATGGTAGAGATCAACAATAAATGAAAACAAGGATTAAAGGACAAGCTTCAATCCAGGGATAAGTTTTTCTTAGGCTATACGGCCGCATCACAATCACATCACAACCTATGAACCAAGAAGAACTCTTATTTAATATTGTTTTGCAAATCTTTAGAATATAAAACAATTTGTCTTATGTCTCTATAGCCAACGAATTAATGTAATCTTTTAGTCCTATGGTACACCTTAATGTGTAATGACAATATATAACATACAAGCTAGCTCTAGAATTTTAATCTTATATTCTTTTGTGAGTTTCACTTATATCTTAATTTTCTTAGTATTAAGACTCCATAAATGACTAATTTTTAACTTACCAAGATATCATTAGTTGAAGAAAGAAATAGAAAGTGTTTTTTATTAGCTTAGAGTTTTGTTAGTTTTCGTTTGATAAATGTTTTCTTTGATGTATTTTTATGTTTAATATGATATAGGAACGGAGTATTCGAACGAAAGTAGAAGAAATTATTAGAAAAAATGTAAGATTAATTGAAGAAAATAGTCTTTGGGAACAACAAATATGATCCACAAAGCGTGAAAATAAGTATAAAAGAAGAGATGAAAAAGGCATGTAAGAGAGTAATGCCGTGACGTTATTGCCCTAGCATTGTTACACTAGTTTCAAGACATCTATGGATAAAAGGTTCTAAGATCCAAGTGTTGTGTTTCATTCAATAGTTTACAATTGAATTTAGTAGGTTTATCGATGAGATCAATATCTTACAGATAAATTGTTCTCATATTTTGATGATTACATTTGCTGGCTTTCTAAGGATGAATTTAGTTTAGGGTTTAAGGTTTATGGTCAACATCATAAATCGGTCCAATAAATAAGATTGGTTGATTGTTAGAGGATGACTCCCAATGACTAACAACAAATGTTTGGAAAGCGAGATCAAAGCTAGGACAATGGCTATCTGAATATAGGAAAACCGAGGTTGCACGAAAATTGGGATAAAAGTGAGCATGAGTATTTTGGAGCTTATTTCAAGCTATTCAAGAGTTTTCAATACTTCCAACTTTAGCAAGGTTATTTAATTACTGTAAACCCTAGCCTTGCTATTTCTTCTTTTAGTAAGTTGTTGAAGCATGTTTGTTAGTCTTGTTAAATTACTTGATAGAAGAGTTAGTTAAGTTTAGAAGAGAAAAATACAGCGGAGTGAGACGATTGAAAGGTATATATATAGAAAATAGCTCAAGTGTTGAAAAATGGGCTACGTCACGCTCCCACTCGAAACACGTTCCTTCTTCGCATTCTTGGACGCGAACGCCTTTTAAGAAGCGCCAAAACGCCCGTCTTACACTTAGTTTGAACTTAACAATTTGCCAAGATGCTTGGTCTTTCAACTTAAGCTTCTTCTTAAACTAAACATTTTACGCGATAAGTAGTAGCACTTTGTGAACTTTGAAATAACTTAACCCCTTTATTAATAACTTCCTCAAAACATACTTAGTACATTTACAAGGAAAATACTTTAAAATTTGAAGGTGTTCAACTTAAACACCAATTCCTTACCCATCTTTTAACGCCTAGCACAACTCAACGACTTGCCTTCACAATGCGACCTCCTTGCTTTACTTATTCAGGAACGAAACTTAAAACGTAAGCCTACCACTTAGTGAGTGACATTTGAGGAATACAGGTACATGTTTAAATTCATATTATGAGCTCAATATCACTACGTCTCATCATGTGTTAAAGACAATAAACACCTCATCAACCTCTATTTATTCCTTTTTTCAGGACATTGAACCATTCCCGTGCATAGACTATTGTGATGACATGTATCATCACCAGCATCCCCTGTGGATTTATAGATTCAATCCCAATTGCTGATAACTTGTAAAAATATAAGTCATTATGGTTTTTTATGTAAAATAATGGAGTCAAAACACAAAGTAAAAGACCAAAACGCACAACTTTTGTTGTAAATTTATAAACCTAAGAGAAAACAACTTACAAAGAGTGAAGTTCATCTTATGTGATTATGTTCCTAGCTCTCGGCTCGATCTGGTCCCCAGAATGGTAGACTTATTGAGTCAGCAATCTGACTAGTCCATACAAATCAAAGAACAATCTCTCACAAACATAAGTTATTCAGCTCTCTATAATCAATGCATAGACATTAGCAGGATGCAATCAGAAAGAATGAACATAATTTTTTTATTCAATAAAGTGAGTTCTTTAAACTCATCTACATTTTAAAAATGAAAATTAGGATTTAATATGTAAGGTGAATCCTATTATAGTATTGTTATTGGTTAGTTTGATAGAAATTTTTGGCAAAAAAAAAAAAAAGAAAAGAAAAGAAAAACTCATTTAGTGAGTTAATTTTTCTATATATCAAATGGGATTCTCAAATTTTTAGAATTTGATTACGCAAAAGCTTTTATTGACCAATTGCTCACCAAAATTTGCATTAGATATAACGACATTAGATATCCAAAATTTCAATTATAGCATGCTCAAGGAGGACCAAAGAGTGACACATGAAATTACAACATTCATAAAGAAATTTAGAATAACTAATGTGCAAATTATTTTGAGAATGACAACTATAATTCTAAACTGGAAGTACATTACTCTCTTTTATAGAGTTATCAGTGACGTGAGACTACTTTTATAAGGATCGATGGTCACATGATCACTTGTCTTGATTGAGAATATTTGGTCACTCGTCCTTATTTTGGTTGTTAATCACTAGTTCCTACTCTTGGCAGTTGACATGATGGCCAAAGATTAGAGACTCTTGGTAAGTAATCAGATGCACGACCAACGACAAAGGAATTGGTGACAGGTAACTACTTTGGATACTAGTGATCAGTGACTAGGGATCATGACCAACAATTAAGTGTAGAGATTGAGAACCAACGATTGACGACAATGAAATTCATTGTGTAATCTACAATTTTGTCGTGAACAAGTTTGGTTCCCATGTCGAAAGACATCAAATATGAATGTTTTGATTTGAAGGGCGGTGTGAAATTACTCTTAAACTATGATTGTTCTTTTTCTCATTACGTAACTTGCTTTACTTAAAAAGAAAATATAGAACCCTTTAATTTAGAAAAGGAGCAGCATGGTCCATGCATACACTTCTTGAACCATACTTGAGCTGACCGTATAGTTTTAGACTCTCACGCCCCATTTTTCTTCGACCCTAAACCTATTTTAAATTTGTTCGCCTAAGATTCTCAAAAACTCCTGCGGTTTATAGTTTACACTAAACTTCAACCGTCGCCGGTAACTTTCTTCCGCCGCCGCCGCCGCCGCTCAGAATCATTTCGTTTTCCATCTCCGTCGTTGTGTCACTCAACTGCTGCTCATACTCGCCACCCCCAAGCCATCTACTCTCATTCTTCTTCACCTTTCTCACTTTTATTTGTCTGCTGACAGCACTACTCTTCCCATTTCCATTCTCGATTGAAGTAAATTGAAGTATTAGAGCTTTTCAAATGGAAGAATCTCCTATACTTGGGAAGCGGAAAGACTCTGAAGAAGAATCAGCTGTCGCAGAAACTGGCAACACCCAAGAAACGAGCTCCAGTAAGCGGCCTAAAGAATCGAAAAACCTAGAAGATGAGAAGACAACTCCAAGTCAGGAAACTGTTTCCAACCGTCGCAGTTTGACGCGTACTTGTGTTCATGAAGTAGCGGTTCCGGTTGGGTACTCTTCTACCAAAGATGAGTCGGTTCATGGAACCCTACCTAATCCAGTTTACAATGGTACAATGGCAAAAACGTATCCGTTTACGCTCGACCCATTTCAGCAGGTATCGGTTTCTTGCTTAGAACGGAACGAATCTATTTTGGTTTCTGCGCATACTTCAGCTGGAAAAACTGCGGTTGCTGAATATGCCATTGCAATGGCTTTTAGAGACAAGCAGAGGGTTATATATACTTCCCCACTTAAGGCTTTGAGTAATCAAAAGTATAGGGAATTGAGTCAAGAGTTTAAAGACGTGGGATTGATGACTGGAGATGTCACTCTTTCGCCTAATGCTAGTTGTTTAGTAATGACGACGGAGATACTTAGGGGGATGCTTTACAGGGGTTCGGAAGTTTTGAAGGAAGTAGCATGGGTAATTTTTGATGAAATTCATTATATGAGAGATAGGGAAAGAGGTGTTGTTTGGGAAGAAAGTATAATATTTTTACCACCGGCTATCAAAATGGTCTTCCTTTCTGCAACAATGTCCAATGCCACAGAGTTTGCTGAGTGGATATGTTATATACACAAGCAGCCTTGTCATGTGGTGTACACCGATTTCCGACCAACTCCCTTGCAACATTATGTTTTTCCTGCGGGTGGCAATGGGTTGTATCTTGTGGTTGACGAAAACGAACAGTTTAGGGAGGATAATTTTCTAAAGTTGCAGGATACATTTGCTAAACAAAAACAGATTGTTGGCCATAGGACTGCAAATGGGAAATCTAGTGGGAGAATTGCTAAAGGTGGCAGTGCTTCCGGAGGTTCGGACATTTATAAAATTGTTAAGGTTTGTTCGTCATCCTTTTTTTTGTTTGTTATTTCTAATATCTTTTATTTCGTTTTCTTTTCAATGTTATTGTGATTAGAAACGAGTAGAATTCTTGTTTAAATAATGAATAGAGGGAAGCCTCAACTGAACTAAAAAAAGTTAAAGAAAAGCTGGTACAATTATCCATGATAAAATAATTGCATAAGAAGTAGGTGGTGTAAACTACCAAAGGTTATTTTTTGTATGCATGAATTCTATCTCTCAATGAGAGGGGAGAGTTTTATTTACAAGGAAACTTTAATACAAAGTTAGTTACCAAGTAACTATCTAAAACAGTTTAACAAACAATCTAACAGCTTTAACAACTAACTAATCAGTTTACATTACATCAGTAGGTCCTCAAGTTGCCCTAAGACTAAGAGGCTGATTAAAAAAAAAGATAAGGTTTATTTGATAATGAGAAGTTAGGGTCTGTGTAATTTTTTTTTGGCTTTTTTAGAACAATGAGTTACAAAAAATTGAGCTCATGTAGCCAATGTTTAGTTTATGGATTTTTGTTTGTGAAAAAGTATCCAACCTGAGTGAGTTGCAAAAAGTTGAGTTTGCTTGAATCTCTGTAGCTTTGGGATTATCAATCCTACAATTTGGTACAATTATATTCATTATTTATATATCAAATATAGGATCGACTTTACAATTTAAGTTGTACAATCCCAACTTTAAGTTTAATGACTTTTAAAGAGGGCAAGTCAAAGGGTGTTAGCTTTATTTCTAATAGAGTGAACAACTCGTAAGTGGAGATGTAGATATTAGATAAGCAAACATATCATTATGAAGTGAAGTTCTTTTCCCTTTTCTATCTATTGTTTTCTAAAAGCTATTTTGATCTTATCACATGTATTGATATTTCCCAACAAAACCACCCACACAAAAATTTCTACCTTTATATTAGGATACTTATCTTTCTAAACCAGCTCACTCATTCCAGCCATCAAAGGCGTGAGGTTTATTGTTTTTCTTTTTTAATTTTAATTTTTATTCGTGAGTGTTTGGACCAGCTTGCACTCACCTCAATTGATCTTATGAGACAACTTACTTGATCCTACAACATTTGGGTGTCAAGAAACTCCAAGTATATTAAATCTTAAGTAGGTGACTACTATGGATTTAACAGATGACCTCCTAGCCTTTATCAAGAGAATTTTCCCTTATTTACTACTAGACCTACCAATGATGGTTGGCAACTACAATTCAGATATAAATTTTTTTATTCATTTAGATAAGAAACAATTTCATTGATAACATGCAATTTACATAAGGGAGAAATCTTATCCAAATGAAGTTACAAAATTTTTTCTAGTTGGATAAAGGAGAGTTTAAACTATTATTGATAAAGGGAGTGGCATGCTTACACTGGTTTAAAAAAAGAAAGAGGATGGTCACCGAACTTTTGATCTTAAAATTGAGAATTTAGAAAGAATACTCTATAGCTGGGGTAAAATCTCCATGATGTCTCCATTCTTTCTTTCGTCAGCCCACCCTTCCCCTCTACCATGGCTTACCCATCATCTATGCCAACCTTCCGTGCTCCTATACACTCTACCTTGTCAAGGGAATTTTCAGTTAGTCCATTCTGCCAAACAATGGCACACTCTCATTTTGTAAGGGTGCCATCCAAAAACGAAGTCAAGATATTGCTGCTCGCTTCCATGTCAAACCTTTGGTTGTCCTTACAAAAGAAACTTTTAAAGTAAACATATTTTTCTTTTACTTTTTTAGTAGGAAGCTTATTTTTGCTGCAGCCTATTGGTGCAAGAGATACAGCCCATCAAGTAATTAATCTATTTCTTCCTTCTAATTAGCTGGAAGATCCTTTTAACTTCTCTAGTTAGGGTTCTCCCTTTGTTGTAACTCTCATTCAATCAGTGTTTCTTCTTGTAATGATTCTAATATGAATTATGAACTCTATCTTAGCATCTTTGAAAAACTTTTCATGATCTCTTACTTTCTTTTTTTAAAAATATAATCTCTTACCTCTATCATTTCTTATTGAAAAAAAAGTTGTAGATCATGTTTTGTGCCTGAAATAGTGTGCTTTCTTGTATCAGATGATTATGGAACGAAATTTTCAACCAGTCATTGTCTTCAGTTTCAGTAGAAGAGAATGTGAACAGCATGCGATGTCCATGTCCAAACTTGACTTTAATACTCAAGAAGAAAAGGATATGGTGGAACATATTTTCAGAAATGCAATTCTCTGTTTGAATGAAGAAGATAGAGAACTGCCTGCAATTGAGTTAATGTTACCTCTTCTCCAGAGAGGTATTGCTGTTCATCATTCTGGGCTTCTTCCAGTAATTAAGGAGTTAGTGGAGCTTCTTTTCCAGGAAGGTCTTGTTAAGGCTCTTTTTGCCACAGAAACTGTAAGATACCTACCAATCACCTGATTATTTGTGCTTGTTTTAAATTTCTTTTTGTTGCTTGTTTAGATTTTTCCTTTTGAGCTTCAATGCTGATTAGTAGTGGTGGTTCTTCTTTTCTTTACGGCAGTTTGCCATGGGTTTGAACATGCCAGCAAAAACAGTTGTCTTCACTGCCTTTAAAAAGTGGGACGGTGATAGTCACCGATTTATTGGATCTGGTGAGTACATTCAGGTGAGTAAAGGCCTTATTAATGCTTGTAAAACTATTTTTTAGTACATGGTCTTATCTTTCTCGAGGAGAAAGCTTGACTTTTGCAAATTTTGCAATTCAGATGAGTGGAAGGGCTGGACGCCGTGGAAAAGATGAGAGGGGTATATGTATTATAATGATTGATGAGCAGGTAATACTTCTCTGCTTGTCAGAATTTTTGATGTGATGTAAATTTCTACTGATTTCTTTCTAAAGTTGAAGTTTGTTGTTTAATTATTTGATAAGTTCATTGGATTTATCATTATATATATATTTTTGGTTTGGAATTACTTTTTCGGAGTGTTTGGCCTATAGATAGCCTTAAATAGAGTTTATGGGAAGCTGGGGTGTGCATATTGTTGTGCTGGTCCCTTGTGAGATTTATTGTCTTTCTTTAGGCATCAATGAAGAATTCCTTGGCTAGTTTTTTGCTACGTCTTATTTTGCTTGATTGAAGCTCTTTTCTTTAGAGTGCTCCCTTTTGTGGGCATTGGTTTTTGTATGCCAGGATTTTACTTTTGTAACTGAGCCTGTTTCTAGTAGTAATTAGATTCACTCTGGTTCTGGACCTATTCCTAGTAGGGAAGGAGCCCACTCTTCAAATGAGGTATATAATGGTCAGTAGGTGTTAATAGGTCTTTATGGTAGATTTGTTTTTTTTTTGGTTAGGGATTGGGAGAGACGGGAGCTCTCAAAATCTCTAAGATTTTTTTTTCTTCTTTTATCAATAAGTTCATTTTAATTTGATATTAGAACAATGATTTTGAAGATTGTTGAATTGAATGGGAAGCAGAACTGAGGAAGTAGAACAACTAAAAGAGATCAAAGATTCAGTAGCTGAAGCATAACTAAGAATGGAAGAAAAATTCTCAGCAAAAAGGGAAAAAGGCCGGAAGGGTTTGATGTGATAATGCAAAGATTAGATTCAAGAGAACCAAAAGGAAATTGAAGAGCAAGAAACAAAGAATAGATACCTCAAAGGGGAAGAAACTGATGGGTAAATTTTTGGTAGCCACATTAGGTAATGTTGAAAGCAACAAATCAATGGTAGGATCAAATATTTTGGGAACCCCATAGCCATCTTTGATTTGCATTACCTAAACTAGAGGTGCTGGTTTTTTATGAGAATATTCCAGCTGGATGGCTGCACAAGATTGAATGATATTTTATGATTAGTCAACTCAGTGACTATGAGAAGTTATAAGCGGTAGTTCTTTCCTTAGAGCTTAGACGGTGAGGATTGTGGGATCTTTCTATTTGTCCAAGGAGGAGGGATTTTTGTTGTTGGATTGCTAATCCTTTGTAGGAGTACACTTGCATATTCTTTGTTTTATTGTTTGGTTAACCCCTTCTTGTCCAACATTTTTGTTTTTTTCCAACTATAGAACGTTAATTTTTTTTGAAACGGATAGGTTTTTATATTCGACAGGTTCTTCATTGGAGGGGCCTCATTGATTGGCTGCCTCCGCAGTGTTGTATTCTTTATAAAGGAGTAGCAGAGAACCTTGATAGTCTTTTGTGGTCTTGCAATTATGCTTTGACTGTTTGATACCATTCATTTTGGACCTTCAAGATTAGCATGTCTCAACCAAGAGTTTTTTAGTTCTAACTGCAAGCAGTCGTTGCGTCCATCAACCCTATGTAAAAAGGGTTGTTTTGTGTTTAGAGGTGTGTGGCAATCTAGGGAGGAAGTTTGGGCCCTTAGGTTTCATATTTCCCTTTGGGCTTTGGTTTGTAAGGAGGGACTTTTGTAATTATCTATTAGGTCTCATCTTGTTTATTTGAAGAGGGAAAAAGAATTGACACGTGCGAATAAGGAGAGTAAGCACGTGAGAATAAAGTAGTTAGGATGGTATAAATAGATTTGAGTTGGGAGCGGGAAAGTTAGTTAATGTTTTGGTTAGAAAGTATTCTCTGCTCTACCTTGAGAGATAGGTTAGCAGAAGAAGTTCTTTACATTTCTGAACTCTATACTAGAGATTGTAGCAAGGATTCATCTACGAATCTACTATCAATAATACTTACAATTCAATATCACATCTGGATTTTATCATTTTTCTTTGTAATTTGCTTTCTACGTTTTTTTTAACTTGAAGTGGTTTGTTTAGCTTGTTTATTTTCCATTGGAATTCATTTTTTAGGTTGCCATCTTTTTATTGCCTAAGTTAGCTTCTGTTTTAGTCTTCGACCGTGTTCTTCCCTAGTTCTCTTGCTCTTAGTATAATACTACTTTTATACTTTGAGCTTAAGTCCTATTTATTATCATTAATAAAGAAACTTGTCTCGTTTAATAAAAAAAACCTTTACTTTAAGCTGGTTCCTTATGACCGGTGTTGTTTTTTGAATGCTCCTTGTATTATTTCATTTTTTCCCTCATTGAATGTTCAGTTTTATTACAAGGGGAAAAAACCAATACCAACATGATAAAAGAAAGTTTTTTAATTGGCTCAATTCAAATACAAAGTGCAGTTGTCAAGAAACATACTTAGACTACTCTCGGTGGAGGTTTCAAAGAAAAAAACTGTACATTCTTCTTTCCTTTTAAATTCAACTGTTCTTCATAAATCACACTTTCCACACAATGTACTAGATGCATTAATCCAAAGAAACTTTCCTTTTAAGAGAACGATTTGACATATGAGCAAAAGTGTCGTCCAAGAATTAGCGATCCAGTATAAGATCGGTATGTTTTATCACTGATTGACCAATTAATATTTGTTTCCAATGAAAAAAAAAAAAACTACTGATCCATAATTCTCATCCTTCTTACAGAGACAGCACCTATTACAAAATAAATGTTATTTTTGTTCACTCCTAGTCTGGCATTTAGAAATGTATAACCATAATTCCATCTTAAAGAGAATAATAGAGGAAGAACAAGGAAGGAGGCAACAATGCACAAATATGTGATGATAGAAAGCCTGGATCTTATGTAATTAACTTTCTTTGTTAATCAGTGCCACTGGTCCTTTGTGTTGGGCCGAGTCTGTTCTTAGTGCCGCCTTGTCATTAGTTCACATGTTCTTCTTAATGAAAGATGCTTTCTTACTATGAACATAAAGTGTTGACTGCATTACATCTTTCCAGATGGAGATGGGAACAATCAAAGATATGATTTTGGGCAAACCAGCTCCTCTTGTTAGTACTTTCAGACTGAGCTACTACTCAATTTTAAATTTAATGAGCCGGGCCGAAGGGCAGTTTACAGCAGAGCATGTTATTAGACACTCATTTCATCAATTTCAGCATGAAAAGGTTGAGGCTGAATCCTTCATATTTGAATTAGCATAATGTGATATTGAAAAAGTACTTCATAATATTCTCATCTTTAGGCATTGCCTGATATTGGGAAAAGAGTGTCAAAGTTGGAGGAGGAAGCAGCCACACTTGATGCTTCAGGGGAGGCAAGTTTTTTGTCCTATTTATTTCTATGTAGTTATTATTATTTTGATCATCTACCAGAACTTAACTATTATACTGTCTTCATTTAGGCCGAAGTTGCTGAATACCACAAGTTAAAACTTGATATAGCACAACTTGAGAAGAAGATGATGTCTGAAATAACAAGGCCAGAAAGAGTTCTCTATTTTCTTCTTCCTGGTCGATTGGTATGTACTAGAGGAGTAGGAAGATCCTTTAATAGAAACGTTGATAATTTATTTTGCCTAAACCTGATGGCAGCCATCACAATCCAAATTGGTAAAGATGAAGCAAATGATTGGAAAGAAAGATGTTTTGTGTTCTAAAATTGATTTTGGAAGTATGTATTATAGCTTCTTGGGATGTCCATATTTGCTAAGGCCTGCGGTCACTTTTTCGAGTGAACGTAATATGAAAAGCCACTAATGGCTCCAGGTCTAGGGATGCACCCAATTTTTTTTTGAGGAAAAAGCTCTCTTCCATACACACAGACAACTATTTTATTATATTTCTAATGTATGTATTTGATTGTTAGCGAAAATTAACAACTCTTTTTGTTTAAAATCTAATAGGGATCAATTATGCACAACAAAACCTTTCGATATTACTTAGTCTTTTGAAGCCTATTTCATATGATGGCCACAGTTCTCTGTTACCTTTACTTGGCAACTTACGTAGATTGGCTATTCTGTATTGTAGGTTAAGGTAAGAGAAGGTGGAACGGATTGGGGTTGGGGAGTTGTAGTCAATGTTGTTAAAAAGCCCTCAGCTGGGTTAGGCATCTTGCCTTCACGTGGTGGTGCTTATATAGTGGATACCTTACTCCAATGCTCTCCTTGTCTAAGCGAGAATAGTTCACGACCAAAACCTTGTCCACCACATCCCGGAGAAAAGGGTGAAATGCACGTGGTTAGTTTTTGATGTTTACATCGGGATTCTTATATCTTGATTTTAATTTTCTAAATCCTTTTTCTTATTGTATTATTTATGTGTGATGGGGTAATGTGAGATGTCATCGTTTTTGTAACCTTTTCAGGTCCCAGTTCAGCTGCCTCTTATTTCAGCCTTGAGCAAACTCAGAATATCTATTCCTTCTGATCTCAGGCCCGTGGAAGCAAGGGAAAGCATATTGCTTGCATTGGAAGAACTGGGAACTCGTTTTCCACAAGGTTTTCCAAAATTGAATCCAGTCAAGGTAAAATTTAGGTAGATGCTTGCACATATTTGAATAGTCATGTGGCATATTTTTCATGGAAATCGTATCTAATTAAGACTTATTATATTAGCTATTACAGTATAAAATTGTGTTTCTCTATGTATGTTTTTGATGATGCATGAGAGTTTTGTTCGGTATGTTTGGATAAGAA
Source organism: Cucumis sativus (assembly GCF_000004075.3). Lineage (NCBI taxonomy): Eukaryota > Viridiplantae > Streptophyta > Magnoliopsida > Cucurbitales > Cucurbitaceae > Cucumis > Cucumis sativus. Next base: position 5,553,406 of record NC_026656.2, read on the forward strand.
ACTATTTAATTGATAGATGAGTTTTGTTCAGTACAATGAAATAAATCATCCAAAGGATTACAAAAATTTCTTATTGGAAGTAACAACCATAAAGGGAGAGAAAATTGCAAACTTTTTTGAACAGAGAAAAGCATCATTGCAATCCCATGACTTGCTAAGTCAATTGAGTTAGAGAAATCTTTAAGAAACAATGCTTCTTCAACAGCCTTAGGATCTTCCAGAAGCTCAATGTCCCAAAATTGAGAAATATATTTCCACGATTTTCATCTTTTAATTCAACCGTTGCTGGCAAAAACCCACAGAGGTTTTGACTAACCTTGATTTTAGCTTCAGAGAAATTAATCTTATTGAAAGTGTCTAAAGAGATGCTTTCAAGGCCTCCAAAATATCCTCCAATAGCCTTAAAAACACTGATGCTCCAGTAATCCAATGTAAGTTTCTTGTAAATATCCAACCTCGCCTGTTACTACTTCCTGTCTACTGCTTGAAGCTATTCCACTTTTCAAGAAGAAAATGATCAGCTTTCAGAGGCAATGCCAGCAAATCGGTCATCTCAACCGTTTTTAACATCAAAGCTTCATCAACCATCATCCTTGGTTCTCCGAATGAAGAAAGAATTGATACGCTCTTGTAGAAGTTCAGAAATTCAATCAACGAACCAGTCTAAGTGGGATTTGACTAATGGCAAGGTCTTTTTGTTGTCCACGTCTTCCATGAAGAACTTACCATCTTCGAACCAAATGTAGAAGAAACTACTAGTTCCATATAAATGTTGATAAGCATTCTATTTTTTTTTGGAACATTTTCAAATATAGCAAAATGAACCAAAATATTTACAAAATATAGCAAAATGAACCAAAATATTTACAAAATATAGCAAAATCTTAGATTTTATCAATGATAGACACTGATAAGACTTTTATCATACTTGATAGACTTCTAGAAGTGTCTATCAGTGTTTATTGTCGATAGAATCTGAAATTTTGCTATATTTAGTAAATATTTTGAACAGTTTCGTCATGTACAATATTTCTCCTTTTTTTATTATTATTTCTTTAACTTTTAACTTTTAATATACATAAGAAATTCATTGATCTATGAAATTGCAAAAGAGGGTAAAGATGCCCCCATCCAAAAGAGTTACAAATAAATAACTTTAGTTTTTTTATTATAATTTTAAAAATAAGTAATTAAGTTTTCGTTGTATAACTTGCATTTTTATAGAACTTGTAGTCTCAATATCTAACTAAGAGGCCATGGGTTCAATCCATGATGACCACCTACCTAAGAATTAATTTCCTACGAGTTTCTTTGACACCCAAATGTTGTAGGGTCAGGTGGGTTGTCCCGTGAGATTAGTCGAGATGTGCGTAAGTTGGCCTGGACACTCATGGATATAGAAAAGAAAAAATAGAACTTGTAGTCCTCTTTTTATTGTCATTATAGATGTGGTGCTTTATGTTTATTTAAACATGTATTCGAGGTAAAAACTGTACTGGCAATTCAATATTCTTTTGGCTGGTTTTCTATTTTAAAATATTCTTTTGGCCAACTTTTAGGACATGAATATAGAAGATCCAGAAATTGTTGAGTTGGTGAAGCAAATCGAGGAACTTGAGCGGAAATTATACGCTCACCCTCTGCATAAGGTATATATAATGATCTTAACTTTCCTTTTATCATTGAGTACTGGTATAAAATTTTCTTTCATGTGTTTCATTCATTGCCCCATTAATTACCACAGTCACGTGAAGTGGACCAGATGAAATGTTTTCAGAGGAAAGCAGAGGTTAATCATGAAATTCAAATACTCAAGAACAAAATGCGTGATTCTCAGGTATGCCTGAGGTATTTTTAACATTTCATGACTGAAGATTCTCTTGTCTTGTTTCCTAAGTATATTGGAAGTACTTGTAATTGTTTGTTTGACATGAGGTTTAACCAGCTACTGCTTAGATGCATCCCAACTAGGGTGTAGCTTTATGCTTTGTTTGAGTCACATAAATTTTGTTTAAGATCTATCTTTTAAATATTTCTTTGTTAGATTCATTCCTTAGTTGCTTTGGTTTGGGAAAAAATGTTTTATTTGTTAGGGCAGTCAAATTTTTGGAATTGAGCTCCAATTCTCTGTAACTTCATTCACACACACACAAACGGAAAAAAAAGCAAGTCTTACCATTGCATAATTTTGTACAATCAAATTGCAAAAGATTTATGTGGAGAAGTCAGAAGCACGCACAAAAGGATTGGTCATGCTCATCAAATTTAGACCTGGTTTTGAACAATACTTCTTTTATGTATTGATTTTTACTCTTTTGTTTTTTAAATTTTAACGTGCAGCTTCAAAAGTTTCGTGATGAACTGAAGAACCGTTCTCGGGTCTTGAAAAAACTTGGTCACGTTGATGCAGATGGTGTTGTTCAATTGAAAGGGCGTGCAGCCTGCTTGATTGACACAGGAGACGAGCTTCTTGTTACTGAATTAATGTTTAATGGTGAGTTAAGGTGCATATTCTTCTGATTTTCATTCACGTTATTTATTATCCATTTTTGAATATTTAAAGATTTGATGGTTAAGTGAACCTTGTAAATTGAGCTTGCAATTCAGGTTTACAATATCATGACTATATATTATAAATATCACAATCAATTTTAAAAGCACAAGGCACACTAAAAAACAATAGTTTCCAGGAAATTAAGATTTTTTTAAGGAGAAACAATTTTTTTTAAAAAAGTATTATTTGATTTATTTTTAAAAGATAAAGAAAAAAAGAAAGATTTAAGGCGCAGAGGCACCTGGCAGTGAAGGATGTTCCTCCATGTGCCTTCTTGAGGATACCTCACTTCTTGAAATGAGATGTCCTTGTGTTTCTGGAAAGTATGCTCAGGTGCCTCATGTTTCCAAAAAGTGTGCTTAGGTGTAGGCGTTCTCGTATTTGGTTTATTGTTTGTGGGATAATCCCAAGATCTTGTGGCCTAGGGCACGTTTTTGGAAATTTGGGTTGAAAGTAATTGCTTCGTATTTGTAGTTGTGAAGCCAGATAGTAGATAATATTTGTCTCATATCTTTGCTTGGTCTTTTGTTCCCCTTAGAATCTATTCTTCTTCTACAATTATTTATCTTCTGTGAACCCAAGCATGACTTGGTTATCATTGTATCCTCGATCAAAAGGTTAGTGATTTGAATTTTCAATGTCAATTGTTGTGGCAAAAATTCTCTTTCTCGATACAAGTCAACTGGAAAGCGTCCAGCTAATTTGTTCAGATTTATTTTTCAAAATCTGTATTTGTTTTGTTTTGTTTTAAGATTAATGAGAAACTTCTTATATTAAGTGAAGTTATATTAAAATGTGCCATTTTTGTATCTCTTTGGTCTTCAGTTGAAAGGTAAGAATACTCTCTCCTCTCTCCTACTTTTCCTTCCCATCTTCATCCGATTTGCCTTTTCAGTTTTTTTTTTTTTTTTTTGAAAAGGAGACTGTCTCTTTATTAATGAATAGAAAACTCAAAGTGAAGGAGTTATATACTATGACCACAAAGTAAGAGACCAAGGGATCATATGTGCACCCGAACATCTCAACTAAGTTAACACACCCTTAGCGTCCTCATCATGTTCATACAATACTAGTAGAATATAAATTATACGAATAAAGAAGTACATCAGGATAAGGCAGAGGAAAAAAGGCAAATAAAAGCTAGATGTGCCGATTATGAACTAATTGTACAATTCTAACTAACTTAAGAGGTAAAAGCCTTTTCAGTTATTTTTCCTCCTTGCCTAGCCATCCTTCTCACCTATCCTGCCAACTACTCTTGGACTATAGTCCAATTATTAAGAATTTCTTCTCCATTTTGAAGACGAAAGCCAGAAGTTGCGGCATTTGAATTTCTTATTATATATTTGGTTAGAGGGCAATGGTTTTGGAAGATAAGGCTTGTGAGAAGAAAATTTTCATCTATTTCTCTTCCTTAAAATGGTTTGAAGATAGTTTAGTGGGGTTGTTGCACCTTCCCATGAAGGGCTTCTTCTAGAGAAAAGGAAGAATGATTTGAAATGATTCGGCTTGCGTCTGGGTAGGTTGGTCCAAGTCTTAGAAGGCAATGGGCATGTTTTTGAAGAGTGTGACTCCAAGTGAATGGCTTTGCCGTTTTCAAATTTGGTTTAGGCGCGTATATTTCTTTTTGACTTGATTCTTGGTAGGCTAATTTGTCCCTAAGTCTGAGATCTCCTTGGTGGTATGATGTTGCTCATTTGGCTCGATTGCATTTCATTGGGTTGGGGTCTCTTTGGCATGGGCTGTCTTTTTCAGGAGATTGCCTTATCAAGATTTCCAGCAGCTTCTTTTTGGGTTTTCAAGCATCTTTGAAGTGTTTTTTTTGGAGAGGCTATGTATCATCAGTTGTGTTTTTGTGCTGTCTTAGTAATTCCAGCCGGAATTTTGGTTTGAAACAATGCTTGGTGTTATTTTTCTAAATCCTTTTCATTTTTTTTTTCAAGTCTTTAGTTTGTTGTTATTTTTCTTCTTCTTTTTCATTTCATTGTATAAGTCTCTTTTCATTATATCATGAAAAGTCCTGTTTCCTTAAAACAAAAGCTATATTTTGTCAAAATCTCAACAGGCACATTCAATGACTTAGATCACCACCAGATTGCAGCCCTTGCAAGTTGTTTTATACCAGGAGACAAGTCAAATGAGCAGATTCAATTAAGAACCGAGCTTGCTAGACCATTACAGCAACTCCAAGATAGTGCAAGAAGAATTGCTGAGGTTTTGAACTGCTAACTACGTACTGTTTATTATTTTCTATGGGCGTTTTAATTTATTTCCGAATGCAAACGTGTTTTATTTGGATATAGATACAACATGAATGCAAGTTGGATATAAATGTGGAAGAATATGTGGAATCAACAGTAAGGCCGCATTTGATGGATGTCATTTACTGTTGGTCAAAGGTAAGTTATAACTTTTTTAAAAAAAATTTAATAGTAATAGTAAAAATAATAATTACACACATATATAGTTTTATCATGAGAACTGATGGCTGCTTTTGTTTATTTTGATGCAATTGTATGCTGCATGTAACACAAACATATTCATATATACTAAGTTTTATAATGGGAACTGATGGCCGCTTTTGTTTATGTGAATATGAATATTGAATGTGAATATTCACATATTCATATATATTGACAGTTACCAAGTTCTAGTCATCTTATTTGCTGAAACTACAATTTTAATTCCTTTAGTCTTGGGTTCTGTTGATGATTCATGGATAATTCAAGGCTACAAGCAACTCCGGATCGTTTTGTTCTTATTTTCTAATGTTTTTGTTATGGAAACAAAATAAGATAGAATGTGGCCGTACATGGAAGTTCTAAATTAATCAAGTAAAATTACAATAATAAACCAGAAACTAACTCCAGTTTATTTATTGGAAACAACTTTTCTTAGAAAAGAGGCTAATACTCAAAGTACAAAGAAATCAAAAACAAAAATTTCCAAAATGACTAAAACGAATATATCCAAATACAAAAAGAAGAAAAGAAGAAAAGGACTAAGCAGGAGAGATAAAATCAATACAGATTTAACACGAAGAGGCTTGAATCCATGCCAAACCAAAGCTTTAACTGAAAAATTGAACGCCAACCATCTTGAGAAGAGACACACATAGAGAAAGGCTACAAGATTATACTAACGACAAATCAACCAAACAAAGAGGGCTTACTAAGGGAAGAAGAATCCAAACTATGCATCTACAACTTTTGACCATCTTTAAAAATAGATAATCTTGGAGAGTGTAGCTTCAACTCATAGGACGGCCACCGAATCCAAGTGCAAAGGAGCATTCTGAAAGACAAGGGACAAATTCAACCCAGTTTACTCAATTGAAGATCACAAACTTCTAGTATTAAAGAAAATTTGGATGGTATCTAGGAAGGAAACAAAGGAGAAGCACTCAACCTTGTAACTTGAGCACACTGCGTTTCCTCAGCCCTATGATACAATTAATAAAAAGGTACCTCTATATGTTCAATCGTTAGCAGTTCCTCAGGAATTGGGTCCAAAAGGGAAAGAAAAAGATTTTTTGTTTGTAGCTCAATCTTCTACAAAAAACTCAATTCTCCTTGTACCAAACATGAAAATAGGTATTTTGGACGCAACCACTTTAAACTTCCATCATAACTCAGAAACTCAGTCTGAAAAACTTGCAGAAAATAGCAAAACAGGAAAAGAAACCCACAAAAACTGGGCTTATTCGAGCTTCACGGTGGAGGCAATAGTCGAAGATGGCAGGGACGACGAGGGTCGTGTAAAAGGCTAAATGAAACAGCATGAAAAATATAGAAATAGTTGAGCAATTCATACTTTTATAAATGTTTCTATGTTATGTTTATGATCTAGATTTTTACCAAGTAAGGTTTTACCGTGTCTGTCCACATTATGTCTTGTCAATGAGATTTTAAAAAAAGAAGATTTTAATAAATATGTTTTTGTCATACGTTCTAGACTCTTAAACAATTGACGTTTTACTGTGTCCATGTTATGTTTGTCCATCGGACCATCCCCGTGCTTTTGTTGTAGACAAGGAAGAGTATTAAAAGCGGGAAAAGAAAATAGACATCGAGTTACGTGGAAACCCGACTACTGGGAGAAAAACCATGATCTGACTTTCTTATTACTTTCTCATATGAACAAAAGATACAAAGAAGAAAATAAATATAGACAACAAGCTTATGATAAAATGGAAAGGAAATTAGGGTAAATCTTTCCTTGGGTCAAGCTCACTAATTCTAACACTCCCCCAAGTTGGGATGTAGATATCAATGAGACCCAACTTGCTAATGCATGAGTCAAAGTTTTGTTTGAGAAGCCTTTTGATGAGAACATCAGCAACCTGTTGGCTCGAGGGATGTAAGGATGCATATGCTACCATTGTTCAGTCTTTCTTTAATGAAGTGTTGATCAATCTCCACATGTTTAGTATCATCATATTAAACTTGATTGTTAGCGATGCTAATAGTTACCTTATTATCGCATAATAATTTCATTGACACCTCATAGTTTTGGTGAAGGTCAAATAAAACTTTTTAAAGCCAAATTTTCTCACATATCTCCAAACTCATAGCCCTGTTCTCAGCTTTAGCGTTGCTTCTGGCTACAAACCCTTGCTTCTTACTCCTCCAGGTTACGAGATTGCCCTATACAAAGGTACAGTCGAAGGTGGATTTTTTGTCAACAATGGACCATGCCTAGTCAGAATCAATATAGGCCTCAATGGCTCTCTTGTCGGTTTTTCTGAACATCAACCCTTTACCAGGAGTTGTTTTTAAGTAACTCAGGATTCTGTTAACTTCCTCCATGTGTCTGCATAGGAGATATCCAGTCTAGTATGTGACAGGTTTTCTTTCTCAACTGGAACTTTATCACCTAAATTTCCCAGTTTATAGTTGAATTTAATAGGAGTATTATCAGGCTGACACCCCAACATACCTATCTCAGTTAACAAATCAAGGGTATACTTCCTCTAAATATGGAGATATCTTCTTTTGATGTAGCTACCTCCATCCTAAGGAAATACTTAAGATTCCCCAAGTTTTTAATTTCGAACTCATCACCCATTTTCTTTTTCAGTTGGAAGATCTCAGCGGTGTCATCCCCATATATAACAATGTCATCAACATAAACAATCAACATGGTGATCTTCCCAGTCTTGGAGCCTTTTGTAAACAAAGTGTGATCAAAGTGCCTCTAACTGTCCATTGGAACTTGACAAAGGTAGTAAACCTATCAAACCATGATCTCGGTGACTGTTTAGTCCATACAAGGATTTATGAAGTTTGCAAACCCGATGATCAAACTGAGCTTCGAACCTTGGAGGGGGCTCATATAAACTTTCTCTTCTAAGTGTCCATTCAAGAACACATTCTTCACATCAGGCTGATATAGGGGCTAATCTTTATTCACAACAATAGATAACAAGACTTTAACAGTATTTAGTTTTGCAACGAGGGAAAAAGTTTCAGAGTAATTGACACCATAGGTCGGATCAAACATTTTTGCAACTAACCTGACTTGTATCTATCAAGAGTTTCATCTACCTTGTATTTGAGTGTGAACACCCATTTACATTCATGATTTTATGACCCTTGTTCTTTTCAAGAGCTCTCATCTCTTCCTCTATTGATGTTTGCCACTCAGGGCACTCTAAAGCAATGTGGATATTTTTAGGTATCATGGTAGAGTCAAGGCTGGCTGTGAAGGCTCTGAACTGTTGTGATAGACTCTCATGGAAAACATAGTTACAAATGAGTTGTTTTCTGCAGGACCTGGTACCTTTCCTTAGCATAATAGAAATGTCAAGAGAAGGATCATACTCATCTAGATTCCCTGAATGATCCTGTTTAGCCTTATTACCACCAGTTTCGCTCTAACCTCAGTCTCATCAGCACTGTCCTTTTCTCTCATATCTTTAGGAACAACAATATCGAGCCTGCCATTCTCGCTCATTTGACTATCAACACATGAGCCAATAGGATTAGTCATACCTTGATCTTGTGGAGGTTCAAAGTCTTGGACCGAAGCTGGCTGATCGGTAGGGGACTCTATTTCCTTCATGAGATTTCTCCTATAATAGGTTTTCTAGGAAACTTGGTTTGTAGGTAGGACCATGGGATGAGCATTAGGGTTAGGTCCAACATGGGAAGGATTAGGAGACTCTAAGGGATAGTTAAAATCTTCACTCACATTCTCCTCCTGAAGAAAGGCCGATACTCAAGAAATGTGACATCCATAGTGGCAAAGTATTTATAAGGAGGATGGAAACATTTATAGTCTTGTTGATGAATGGGATGTCCAACAAGCACACACGTCTGGACGTGAGGGGTGAATTTGGTCTTGTTAGGGCCAAAGCTATGAGCATAGGCTGTAAACCCAAACACACGAAGGGGAACCTCATAAGTAAGGCATGTAGAGGGATACGACTCCTTGAGACAATCTAAGGGAGTTTGGAGGTGAACACAAGAAGGCATCCTATTGATGAGATAAGCTGCAATAAGAACATCTCCCCACAGATAAGAAGGGAAGTAGACAACATAAGGGAACGGGCTACATCTAGAAGATGAAAGTTTTTTTCACTTGGCAACCCCATTTTGTTGAGGGGTGTAAGCACACAAGCTCTGGTGAACAATCCATTTGAAGGACAGAAACTCACTAAGGGTATGGTTTTGAAACTCACGACCATTTTCACTTTGAAGAATTGCAATTTTGTATTGAACTGCGTTTCTATGGTGTGATAGAAGTTCTGGAAGACAGAGTAAACCTCAAATTTATCAGTGATAAGGAAGACCTTGGTAAAACGGGTATGATTATCAATAAAGATCATAAACCACTGTTTCCCAGAGGAGGCAATGAACTTTGAGGTACCGCAAACATCACTATGGATAAAGGTGAATGGTTTGGTTGGCTTTTATGGCGATGACAGAAAGGAAATTCGATGTTGTTTGGCTCGAATTCACACATCACAAGATAAAGAGGAGACATCAACTTTAGAGAAGAAATGGGGAAATAAATGCTTCATATATTAAAAATTTGGGTGGCCCAACCGAAAATGCCACAACATACAGTCTTGTTCATAAATAGTTAAATATGAAAATAGTAAACTAGTCCTAGGATTACTACTAGCAGAGGTATTATCGTCAAGGGGATGGAGTCCCCTGCTATGCTGGACAGTGCCAATCATCCTCCTCGAGCTCAAGCCCTAAAAAGAAACAGAATCTAGTAAGAAAGTAGCTTCGTAGTTTAGCTCACGGCTGGTTTTGCTATAGATAGCAAATTATAGAAAATTTTAGGCACATGCAACACATTCTGGAGGGATAGCCCCTCGAGGGGAAAATTTTGCCCCTTCTGAGCAATTGGAGTTAAGGAACCATCGACTATTCTGATCTTTTCATTATCAACACACGAAATATAAGAAACAAAATTCTCAGAGTAACCTGTCAAGTGATCTGTAGCACCAGAGTCTAGGATCCAGAGATTCTTCTCATCAACACTGATAAGACTAAGGAACTAAGGCATACCTGAATGAACAATGACTCCTAGAGTGGAGGATGGACTGGGACCGTTCTGGTTTACCATAGGGTCGGATGGTTGAGAGGTTCCAGCAAGCTCACTCATATAAGCATGCCCGAAATTTTGTTTATCATTTGAGAAACGTTTCTTACCTTCTAGAGGGCGACCATGAAGTTTCCAACACTGATCCTTAGTGTGCCACTATTTCTTGCAATATTTGCAGATAGGGATCGATTCTCATTGTTTTTGTCACTATCATAAGTAGAGGATCTAGCGCTGAAGGCTGCAGAGTTAGTGACAGGAGTAGTTAGAACACTCATGACACTTGTAGGATCTTCTTCAAGATAGACTTTATAACACACTTCCATTAAGGAGGAAAGGGGTCTTTGGCCTAGTATACGACCACAAACAATGACAAACTTGGAGTTGAGACCTGCAAGGAAATCATAAATTCGATCAGCTTCTTCAAGTCTTGTGTACTACATGCCATCATTCAGAGTATCCCATACTCTCTTTGCACAGGTTTATCTCTTGCCAGAGTAGGGAAAGTTTATTGAAGTACAGGTAACATCCAGAGTTTGTTGCTTGCAATCATGGACTTGTTTCACGGAAGTCCGACTGTTGTAAAGGATCAAAATGCAACGGTGTGTAAAAAGAGGGCAGCACGTGAAACGAAGACAGCAATGACACGTAGATGTGTGGCTGACCAAGAGGGTGCTGCAGCTGGACAGAGGACCACGGTTGGGAGTAGGCCGGCTGAACTACGGAGACGACAACGCGTGGAGAATGTGCTTGGCAATGACAGCGCATGGATGGATAGATGTGGCGTGTGTGGCTTGTTCCCTCCACTAGGCTGCGCGGCTGACATTGAGGGTGGGCCCGTTGTGCTCATTGGCGGCTTTTGAAGCTGGTGGAACAACTTTTCCATGGTGGCAGCCTCATTTGGGTTTTCATCAATGATTGTGTCTAGGGTTTTGTCTTTACCTGCTTTCATACCATATTAAAAGCAGTAAAAGAAAATAGATACTGAGTTACGTGGAAACCCGAGTACCAGGAGAAAAACCACCTTATGACTTTCTTATTATTTTCTCATGTGAATAAAAGACAAAGGGAAAATAAATATAGACAACAAGCTTATGATAAAAAAGGAAAGAAAATTAGGTAAATCTTTTCTTGGGTGAAGCCCACTAATAAGAGAGAGAATTCACTGATTAATGCTTCTTAGTTTTTTTTATTAAAGCACTGTGTTTAAATAGCCTGAAAGCTGGAGAAAATTAAAATAGTAAAGCTAACGCTAACGCTCACTGACCCAACAAACTAATTGACTTGGCAATCTTTTAAACTAAGCTGCCGAAATAGAAAATACAACCAACAAAGATCTGGAAATAGATTTCAGAACAAGAATGAACTGGAACAAGAACTTTCAAACAAGAATTACAAAAAGATCAATAACTATTCAAGAAGAATAAAAAATCTCTAGATTTGATAGTGGTTGACCTACATCGGCTTTCTTGTCCATCTCCCTGGTTTCTTTTTTATGGGCAAGACTTGCATTAGATTTTATAATTGGTAGAAATGTTTACAGTTAAAGTATTGATAATTATATTTACCATATTTGATTTGTGTGTCATCCTTGTGCAGGGGCCACGCTAATCTTTTCTGTATCATTCCAATTTTAACAGATGTCCCGAAGGGACATAGTTACCATAATCGATTAGCTTAAGCTTCTGAGTTAATATTCAAACTCTTATCATGAGTTAATATTCAAACTCTTATCATGTCGTATTCAACCCTTTTAATGTTGGCTTCCAGTTAGTGGACCTTCTTCAGATTTGTATACCCACAGATGAAGGGAAGCATTGAAGTTGATATAGTTACATTTTCTATGACTAGTTGATAATCTTACACTTTTTATCTACTAAAGATAGATATATACACTGTATGCTCCTGTATTTTTTTTTCTTAGTGAAATTCGTTATTCGGAGAAGAAAGGAGCAAAATGTGGTGACCGATGAGCCACTTCAATGTGGGAAAATCGAAAACTCATTTTGCTTGAAACTGTATTTCTCTAGCATTACTTTTCTATGCAGTGCATGTTCTAAATGGTTTCTTTCACTAAGAAGGACTAAATAACATACTACATTCTAAAGTAAAGTTCCTCAAATTTGCCAGTATCATGATCCGGGTGCTGAACTTTTATGTTCCTGGTTTTACATTGTAATAATGACTTTCTTGATACAGGGAGCAAGTTTCTCAGAGGTGATTCAAATGACAGATATTTTCGAGGGTAGCATCATTCGAAGTGCTAGACGGCTTGATGAATTCTTGAATCAGGTGCAGACGAATAACATATAGATTTACATATTTTCTGTCTTACTCTTGGTTGAAACCCTGAACCTGTTTCAGTTTTCAAAGACCTAGGAAAGTCATGTTTGGATTTTATATATTTGTCACAGAAATAAAGAAGCTTGGGCTTTTGGGATCCCCGAATAATAGGGTTTATGCTTCTTTTTCTATGGGATTCCTCTATCATGTTCAGGCTCTTTATTATTACTTTTTTAATTCAGTTGCGTGCTGCTGCCAATGCTGTGGGGGAGGTAAACTTAGAGAGCAAGTTTTCTGCAGCCAGTGAAAGCCTTCGCAGAGGTATAATGTTCGCAAACTCACTCTATTTGTAGATTGTCCCCTGCTTTGGTTGCATCTTCAGGGGTTCATGAAGCTCTGAGATTGTGGTTTTCACCAACCATTTTTCATAGAGGTATTTTCTCTATTTTCCATGTTTAAGATGTACTGGAATACAAATTTTTGGATATTTTAGCATAAACTAGAAAGAACATATATCACAATCTGAGAGGCTAACCATAAAACACTAACAAAACCGTGAGTGTAAATGTTTCACAATTTTTAGTCTGTTTCCTTAGACATAGCAGCAGCTTGTTTAGTGAAATTTTGAACTTTAATGTCTGCATTACTTCTCCATATTTGGAGAAAAATTGTAAGTTTATCTGTCCTAGTGGAAATATATTTCTTAAATCCTTGGTTTATTTATTTTCCGATGATTTATGGAAAATTAGCCACGTGGTTGAATGATTGGAAATTAGTGGAGTTGCACATTTTCAAACTAAATTTTGTGGGGGAGTTGAGATTTTTATTGGAGAAAATTGAGGACTGAAACTTGTGGCCACTTTGAATCTGCTTTTTGTGTTTCTGGGGTCCCTCCTTTTCCACTTGCAATTATGCACTCTTAATATAAATAGTGTAGGACTTCAATAGTCGGCAGTTGGCACAACAGTTTCTCTTGAGCGAAATTACATGGTTTCTGCAATGCTCCTTTTGAGTATCCTTATATTGCATTGGGCCCTTTTGTAAATTCGCACACTTAATTGGTTGGCAGAAGATGAATCTTCTTGACAATTTTTATGTACTCCCTTTTTTTATACCAAATCTTTGTAACTTACAGAAAAAATGTATCAATCATCACATGTTCATTAAGAAAAGTGAAATGATCTATATGTTAAGTTTCATATTTACATGCAGGAAGAATAAAATAAATGACTAAATTCATGTCAACAAATTACTGGAAACTTTTTCTTTCAATTGTGTATTTCATTGATGGTAAGAAAATACTAGGAGTTGGGGTTCTTTACATTAAGAAGGTCCTATCAAAGACGGATATTGAGTTGGTGGTAATTTAAAACAAGGAGGGACTATACCCTCGGCAGGTCTTGAACGGAGCATGTAATTACTAACATTTGTTTTTCTAATTAATGCATATTAGATTTTTTTACTACTACTTTTATTTAGTTCATTTGCAATGTTTGCTAGCTTTTAGGTTAAGCTTGTCTTACCTTTTATACTCGACTTAGATGGTTAACAAAATCTGTAACTTATTGATTTCTGTCATTTATATTTCTTAGTGTAGGGGTTCATCGTGAACTCTAGAAGTGAGATATTTTACTCTTTTACTGCAATAGTTCCCAAGGGAGAAACAAAAGAACCTACAAAATAAAAACTTAATGTAGGACCCAATCAACGATAATTCTTGATCTTTCTCCAACATATGTTGGAAATAGAGAGAGCAATTTGCATTCTAGCCTTCCTACTTTGGCTATATGTTGCAGACAAGAATTTTTTTTTGGCAATATCTAGCAGATTAGAACTTTTATTCTGTCTTAATGGACATCAGATCCTCACCAGTGTTGTGTGGACTTAAAAACTTCATTCTATTGCACTATAATGAATTTATTATTTCTTTGCCCATTCCTTGGAAAATAGGGCATTGGAAGAGTGAGCTTCTGCTCTTTTCTTTCCCCTTACCCTTAGTAGCTTTCTTCATCATCTCGGAGGTAATAATTTAGTTTGGTTGTCTTTTTTTTTTTTCCTAAAAGAAGAAAATAAAAGAAAATAATGAATTTATTTTTTTAGGTCAATAATTTTTAGGTCAATTTGATAATCGTTTGGTATTGATTTTAAAAAATTAAGTCTATAAACTCTATGTTGACCTCTAAATTTTTATGTTATATTGTCCACATTTTATTTGTGTTTTCAGAAAACCAATGGAAGTTTTGAAAACTAAAACAAGTAGTTTTTGTAAATTTTGCTTTTACTTTTGGATTTTGACTAAGAATTCCAACGTTTCTTTGATAAGAGTGAAAGTCATAACAAAAATATTGTGAGGAAACAAACATAAATTCATAAACAGAAAACTATAGTTAGTAATGATTTTGTTTTAAGTTTTCTATCAAATTGTGTTTTGCAGTTCAAACACTGTTCTGCTTGGTTAATTTAGCCAAACATTCATGAGAAAACAATGAAAGAATACAAGAGCATACAAAAAAATAAACAGAACTCACAGAAAAAATGTAGATAGCCTTAAGAATGACTTTCAATCAAGCAAAAATAGTTTCAATGGAGTAACTACAAAAAAACTTCGATGGTTTGGATGATTCTCCAACCCGTAAAGGAAGGTCCTATTGTTCCTCTCAAACCCAAAGCCCTCACAAAATACACAGTCGTTTTGCCACTTTATCTAAAACGTAGGATGAAAAAGGATCTCTTCTATCATCACTTTACAGGCCCAATGTCTAGCCAAGTTGGTGCCAAACTTCTCAAAGAAACAAGCCGGAATAACATAAGCAAAATCACAACTCTAGAGCATATGATCAAAATCCTCTTCTGCTCTCTTGCAAAGAATGCAACAGCATGACCCTATCAAATTAGACACCTTCCTTGTGGGTACTAACCTTTCATGGAAAACTTGCGGAACATAAAACTTAACCTACTTGGGGATTTTCACTCTCCATAATAGGGAATGGCTGGATCTCTCAAGGGAGAAGGGTTAACCAAGCAAAGGAAGAAGGATTGACATGAAAAGCCTTCCTAAGGGGTAGGACACCAGTAGTAGAAATCTTTTTTCTTCTCCTAAGAGAACACTGAAACTCCCCCAACAAAGAGAGGACAGCAATAATATCTCTCATTTCCCTCTAAAGATAATGAACAGCGACGGAGCTCCAAAGCAGGGGCAGCCTGCACAATAATGTCAATAAATAGAGTGATTCTTCATCGATGAAACGTAGTATAAACAAGGAAAAGCAGAGTAGACGGTCTATCTCCCAAGCACTTATCTTCCTATAAAAAACTGTCCCATCCCCGAAATAATAAAACAGAGACAAAAATGGGTTCCTCACACCATAAGGGCCTGGCTGTGGGCCCTCAAATTACCAATACCTAAACCCCCAAGATCCGCAGGCTTTTAGAAACCTCTGCTCACAAAAAGTTTAAATGCAATTGAAATCTTAATCAAATGTCAAAATCACTAAACGTAAATTTGAAAAAAAAGTTCTGAAGTTTCAGTAGGCTCTAACAAACATTTTTTAGAAGTTGATTATTGATAAAAAAGATGTTATGAATGAACAAACTTTAAAAGCAAAAGGATTATTAGACCTTCACTATTTTGGACATTTTCAGTATGCTTGAGCTCTCTGTTTGAAGTAAATACTACTTTGCGTCCATTACTCTGAGCCGTTCACTAATTGGATGGCTTACTTGAAACTTTTAGTGAGAAACTTCGAATTTTTATGGTGTGGAGATAGTAATTTTTTCCATATTTCATTTCATAGTTGTGTAAAATTATGTTCTGATGAATTGGTTGTGTTTGATATTTAGAGAAGCATTTATCTTTGATAGACTGGACCATTTGATTTAATGAAAATTATATCTTTATTTCCTTCTCCAATAATTAAAACATTCTGTGATTTTAAACAATACAACTCCCCTCAAATGGAGGAAGAGAAACAAAACATCATTCGGATGTCAACCCTATAGGACATTGTTCTACGGTAGGATTACTTTTTTGACTGGACTAAGCAGTCATAGGTTTGAATGTCACAGTTGAGTGGTTGGCAATATGCAAACTGAATTGTCCTCCTTTTTCGCTCACATCAATCTTCTCCATTCCATTCGGAGGCTTCATTTCAAAATTGGTTACCAATTTAGAAATGATCAATCCTAAGATTGGCAGTGCCAAAACTATTCCAGGGCAACTTCTTCTTCCAACACCAAATGGTAAAAATCGGAAGTCAACTTTGCCCCCTGCTACAGCTTCTGTGCTACTTTCTTCTTGTAGGAACCTCTCTGGCCTGAATTCCTCTGGATTTTTCCACCATGCTGGGTTATTGGCCAACCACCATGCATTTACTACCACCTTAGACTCTTTTGGAATTGTGTAGCCTCCAAGCTTGGCTTCTTCCAAGTTCATATGTGGTACTAATAAAGGTATTGGTGTGTGCAGTCTCAATGTCTCTTTCACTGTGGCTTGCAGATATGGCAACTCATGTAAGTTAGATTCAGTTACTTCCTTTCCTTTTAGCACAGTCGATATTTCCTCTCGAATTTTTTGTTGCACGGTTGGATGGTTTACCAACTCAGCTATTGCCCATTCCATTGACCAAAGTGTCGTCTCTATTGCTGCAACATTAATATTTTCCACAATGTATATCACATTTTCTTCACTAATTTCTCCTTTTAGTTGAGCATCTATAATATGATCCATGGCACAGCTTATTTTGTGCTTTTCTCCATTGGCAGCCATAATCCTTCTGTTAAAAATTAGGGAATTTTAGTTAATATGACTAGTATTAGTTTCTACACCCTTTTATGGGTGTAGTTTTATGTCTCTGATTTTGTGGTAGAACATAACATAACGATATCAAAATACTTCAAAAGTTGTCAATGATAAATACCTTCTTTTCTCAACATAGTTATTGTTGAAAAATGCCAACCTCCTGCCCTGCAAATCCTTGCATTTGTTCAAGTAACCCTTCAAAAAGGGTCTAAGCAAAGGAATGAAATCTCCATAATTGTATTCAAAACTTTGTGCCAATCGACTTCTTTCAGAGTTGAATCGGGTTGCCTCAATGAATAAAGGATCATCTTGAGATTCAAACTTGGTATCAAACATCATTCTATACATGATGTTGTACAACATCAATTGCAAACGCTTTCTTATGACCAACCCTTCCGATTTCACCTTTGGGTTATTCATAAGATCGCAAACAACCAAATCCATTTCTTCCTCCCACATCCCACTGTAGTTATGCACAACTTTATTTGTAAAAAACGGCAGTGTCATAATTCTACGCATTTTACGCCAATGGTCGCCATAAATGGTGAACACCATATCTTGTCCATTACCAGTGAAAATGTCAAAGACTACATTTCGTGGACGGGATCCAAACTCTACACCTTGAGCATGGAGGACTTGGTTAGCAAGCTCTGCATCTGACACCACAACTAGATTCTTGTAACCAAGTTTGAGTCGGAAGACAGAGCCGTATTTTTGCGACAATGAAGCGAGCAGGCGATGGTTGAGATCATTGCCAACTTGGAGCCAATTCCCAAAGATGGGAACAGGGAGAGGACCTGGAGGATTATTGGAGGAATTGGATAAGGCAAAGAAGATGAAAGCAAAAACAAGTGCAATGGAAAGAGTGATTGGAAGGATGTTTGGGGAGATGGACAAGAAGAAACTGGGGAAAGTGAACTTGGTGAGCAACCCCAAAGCTGGTGCTGAGACTGAGCAAATGAAACCAAACTTTGCTGCAGAATGGCCCATACTGAGAGAGGAGAGAGATACAGAGGGCTGAGCTGAGAGATAGAAAAGGGAAAATGGGTTTATATAGATTTGGTGAAGGGGTTGGAGTGATTTGGTGAAAAATGGTTTTGAGAGATAAACCTATGGGCTTTAATCAAAATCAAGGTAGGAATGAGAGAATATTTTCAAAACATTAGAAATTCATAGGTGGTTGGTGCAGTCTTTGAGAACACAAGCAAGGAAGATCTACTTGTCTCAACTTTGACTGTATCCAAATTAACCCTCTCGAATTATTATTAATATCATTATGTATGTGTGTTTTGTGTCTAAGTATAACAAATACCTTTGAACTTTAATTTCGCTTTAAGAAATACACATGTTTTGAAACGTTCATGATTCATGAAAGTTCAGAGTTAATTTGCAACTTTTGAAGGATATTAATATTATATTTATAGAAATAATAGGAACTTGTTTTAGGTTTGTTTTGTTGGTCTTAATGAACAGTGGCATATATATATAAGCAAATTGGTAATCTTAAATAAAGGAGGAACCAACTCCTCCTTCTCTGCCTTCCCCTAAGGTTATACACTTTTGAAACAATCGACCGCTTTGATACATCGGTTTCCATCCCTTGGAATCCCAACAGTCTTCGGGTCAGTGAAGATTGTCGTCTGCCCAAAGTCTTATGCTAAATTCTACTAACCTCAGTGGTAGAGGCAGTGGTAATTATATCATCTATTACAACAATTCTTTTACCCTCAACTCATTTCCATTCAATTTTTTTGTTCCCTCAAAACTTACATGGTCAAGAATTTAGAGTAATTAAAGTGAAACTGTCAAACTCAGCCTCAATTGATGGCCAAGAAGTTCCGATTTTCCAAACTAAAATCTAGAATTATTTCAAAAAAAATTAGTGAAAACTTTCTTTACTCATTTACTAATTCATTTAGAGGGTGTTTGGCAACTTGTGTAATTTGGGAGAGTTGAGTTGGATGGGTAAAAATAAATCAATCCTATTTGGTTCACCAAAGATGCATCAACTCACATTTTTCACCAAAATACTTATATTTTTCACATTGTTTTTTGTGTCAGCTTCTCCAATAACTCTGTAATAATTATCAACTCAACTTTTTGTTTTTATTGTTAACCAAATACCCCTTTGTTAAAAGAAAGAAGTATCTTATTCTATGTTGAAGCAAAAGGAGAAAATAACAATAAAGCTACCAAAAAAGTGGTGGTATTAATCTAATTACAAGTTTGTAGCAAGTGGAGCTAATGGGAAAAGGGATTTATACAAAAATAAAAGAATGTCACCCTTTTATTTAATGAAACTTAGTGGTGGTTTATTTGTACTAAAATTGGTTCTTATATCATTAAGAGTCCAAGCTAGTAACGTGCATTTTGATTAATATCTTGGGTTTGAATTAGGTAATTAACCATCATAGATTATGTCCTTCTAAGCTCTTATCAAGGTCATGTGCTATTTACCACATTAATCGTTAAGAGGATATGTAATATTTGTATATGATGAAATGATTATAAATTATTTAATCCAAAATGCACATTGCCTAATACTAAAAAGATGTCTAGTAGCATCAATTCTAAATCATTCTAGTTCCAAGCGTTCTTTGAACTGTCCAACTCATTGCTTAGATATGAAAAATGTCATCAACATCATCATTTGGATATGCAATATATTTTTGCTATATTTTTATCATTTTCGTTCATATATTACAGCTCTACTTTAATACTTTCATATTATATTAGTAGTAAACAACTTGTGAAGCTTTTCATAATCTAGTTGATTGTGTTGCTTTTTGTCTCCTACTCACATGTGAGTGAGATTTTTGGTAATACAACAATAAGATCAGTAAGCTAATTTTTGTATCTCTAAAATATACAAATTGGATTCAAAGATTATGGATTAAGTGAATTCATAATTCATAACAATTAAATTATAAATAATTATGTATGGATTAACTTTCTATTATTACCTCAAATGCAAAATAAGTAGCATTTGTATCAATATTTTCAATTCGAATGACGAGTTACAAATGATATGGCAATTTGGTTAGTCCATCTAAAAGTTTTCATAGTTGATGTGATGAATAAAATTGGGCAAACTGAATCTTAATTAGTTCTCTGGGTGGGGGTTCTTTTGGACAAACTTAGAAACTCTTATTTTGATAAAAACTATCTTTTTAGTAACCTTTAGTTGAGCCTCTAATAACAAATTTTAGAAAGAGGTATTTGTTTGTAACAATGTGAACTAATTTTTCACTCTCTATCTTCTCCATAACACTCTTCAAGAGATTATAAATAAGTTTATGATATTTTCTTGGTCGTATTCAACCATGCCCAACTTTGTTTTTCTTTACACAAAATGTCTCTATTAACTATACTATACACCATATCCAATTATTTTGACTCAGCTCTACTAAAAAAATTAAAAGAAAATAAACACATTAAGAAAGTGCAATTCTACTTCAATCAGCCACCACTTTAAGCATATTTTAATAAGGCTAAGCCACAATTGAGTTTACAATGTGTAGACTAAATTACTTTCCTATCTCTGTGAAAATTTTGTTTTGTATTATTTTCATCTCTTGATGATTTAGAGATGATTTAGGATCTTTATTTGAACATGTCATTTAAAAGTAATGAAATTAAATCTATAACAAAAAAGAGAGTAAAATATAAGGAATGGGTGGGAAATATTAAGAATTGATGGGGTTAAAAACGACAGTGGAGTGGTTGGCTATATGTAGGCTGAATTGTCCTCCTTTCTCTGTGACATCGATCTTCTCCATTGCACTTGGGGGTTTCATTTCAAACTTTGAAACTAACTTGGCAACAATGAGACCTAATATTGGCATTGCCAGAACAATTCCAGGACAACTCCTCCTTCCAACTCCAAAGGGTAAGAATCGATAATCCACTTTTCCTGCAGCAACCGCTTCTGTTCCACTTTCTTCTTCGAAGAACCTCTCTGGCCTAAACTCCTCTGGATTTTTCCACCACTTGGGGTTATTAGCTAGCCACCATGCATTAACGACCACCTTGGATTCCTTTGGAATGGTGTATCCTCCTAGTTTCGCCTCTTCCAAGTTCATATGTGGCACTAACAATGGAATTGGGGTGTGCAACCTCAATGTTTCTTTTACTGTTGCTTGTAAGTATGGCAATTCGTGAAGGTTTGATTCAGTCACTTCCTTTCCTTTTAGGACATTAGCAATCTCCTCTCGAATCTTGTGTTGAATTTCTGGATGATTCACTAGCTCGGCTATTGCCCATTCCATTGACCATAATGTTGTTTCTATCGCTGCCACATTGATGTTCTCTACAATGTAAATCACATTCTCTTCACTTATCTCACCTTTCATTTGAGCATCTATGATATGATCCATGGCACAAGTTATCTTGTGTTTATCTCCATTAGCAGCCATTATTTTCCTGTTAAGATTTAATCAAATCAATAACGTTAGTTATATTCAATGTATTGAATTTGAAATAATCGAAGTGGAGATAACATAATGGCTTCAATTTTACTAACCTTCTTTTTTCCACGTAGTTTTTGTTGAAAAAGTCCAACCTCCTAGTCTGCAAATCTCTGCACTTGTTCAAGTAACCTCTTAAGAATGGTCTAAGGAGAGGAATGAAATCTCCATAGTTGTACTCAAAACTCTGTGCTAATCGACTTCTTTCTGAGTTGAACTTAGTTGCTTCAATAAACAAAGGATCATCCTGAGACTCAAACTTTGCATCAAACATCATTCTATACATGATGTTGTACAACATCAACTGCAAACGCTTTCTGATGACTATCCCTTCAGATTGAAACTTCTTGTTACTCTTAAGGTCACGAACCACAGAGTCCATCTCATCCTCCCACATGCCACTATAATTATGCACCACTTTATTTGTAAAAAACGGCAAAGTCATGATTCTACGCATCTTACGCCAATGGTCTCCATAAACCGTAAACACCATATCCTGACCATTTCCAGTGAAGATATCAAACACAACATTACGAGGACGAGAGCCAAACTCGACACCCTGAGCATGGAGAACTTGGCTGGCAAGCTCAGCGTCGGACACAACAACAAGGTTCTTGGAGCCAAGCTTCAAGAGGAATATGGAGCCAAATCTGTCGCAGAAGGAAGCAAGAAGGCGATGGTTGAGATCATTACCAACTTGGAGCCAATTGCCAAAAATGGGAATGGAGAGAGGACCAGGAGGAAGCTTAGAGGAGGAGGCCATGGAAGAGATGATATAAGTGAGGAGAGGAACAAAAAAGATAGTTAGTCCAAAAGCAAGTGGAGACATGGGAAATATGAACTTAGTGACAACAGAAACAAGAAGCATTGAAGAGAGAGAAAAGAAGGCGTTGGAAGCCATATGTAAAGAGAGGCGATTGAGAGAATGAAAGAAGGGGAAATGGTTTATATAGGTATTGATTTTGGGGGTAGGAAGCAAATCTATGTGCTTTTTGTATTGAAATTGAGAAAAGTAGAAGTGGTTTTTGGTAAGAAATATTAGAATTAAAAAGGTCAAACTTGGGGTTGGTGATGGTTGGTGAAGCTGTCCTTTGGCAACTGTGAGCAACAATTTTGGTGCCAATTTTGACCATATTCTGCTTTTGCTCATTAGACTCAAAATTCCTCTTTGTCAATGACTTGATAATGATTGGTTTAGTTATATGGTTGCTTTTACTCATACCTTCACTTTTGGTATCTTTCCTTAAGCTAATGTACAAAAATGGGGAAAACCCTTTGTTTAGTCCATGCCTCTCTTATTAGAAACTATACAATAACTTAATTTGTTCCTAATTTATAGTTTATTTAATGGTTTGGTTTTTCTATGGTTCTGAATTTGCATAACAATTTAGTACATTTGTAAACATTATTGTTAGGATTGAATATAATTTATTAGGAAGTGGGTGATAATTATAAGAGAATTTATGGGCATGAAGGATTTTCATAAGTAATTTTAAAAATTCATCTTTACTCATTTACTTGAAAATTTTAGGAGTTGAATTAGATCAAATTATAAATTTCCCATAATATTAGACAATTGAAATTTGAGAAAGGTATTTAATTTTAAGAAAAATAAATTTGAGTCATCATTTTTTGGGTTGATTTCAACTCTATCAAAATAAGCAAAAAAATAATCATAACATGTAGTAAACAATAGGTCATTTGATTATATAAGCTATCATATATTTTTTTTTCCAATAGAAAAACAAAAAGAAAGAGATCCTATGGTAGTCATACGATTATCGATTTTGAAATTTGCTCCTTTTGGAATTTAGAAAATGTAGTGACATGGACTTTACTATTGTAATTTTTTTTTGCTATTTTTGCAAGGGCTCCTTGTATAATGTACATCATCTGATCAACTAGAAAATCCAACCTAAAGGTTTATAGTACATGAATAACGTTTTTTTAGCTATAGTATATTAATAACATTTGGTGTCTTATCTTGATAACACACTATAGATACGACCTACTTTGTAATTACAAATAGTTTTATCTACGGTTACATTTCTTACAAATATTTATTTAGTTTCTTTTTAGTTTTTTTAGAGAAAAAATATATTCTCTTGATTTTAGATATTATTAATCCTTTAGTTGATATATCTTCTTCTCTCACTCAATTATATTTTTAGAAATACTTTCCCTCAACGACAAGGTTTGCTAAAATCTTTTAACCATATTATTCTTAAATGATCATTTTTCTTGTCTCTTTGGAAGTTCTTCCTTATTATAAAAACCATATATGATTTTCTTCGAGAAGCTTTCAAGCTACAATCCGTGAATAATTTTTACAATCGTAAGTCCTTACCTTCTTAGATATCTTTTAATGAAGACCATATGATCTCTTCAAGACCGATTCAAGTTATATATGAAGATGAAAGATTAAGGAAAATTTTAATAATAGAAAGCTTCAAATCGAGAACTTGATATCTAATCAATCATTCAAATTAGGGTGAGCGTGACTATTTTCATTATATTCAAATTACAATATAGTTGGAGTCTGACTATTTTAATTAATAAAATTACTAAAAGAGTACTAATTTAGGGAGAGCGTCTTCTAGATTATTAAAGTATAATACTTCTCTTAATTTTAATAAAATCTCCTTATTTGAGCTGTAAAAACTCTTTAGAAGTAGATGGATTCTTACCAAACTAGGTTATCAAAGTTGGGATTTTTTTTAAAAATAATGTAAAATTTAAAACATACTTCAAAAATAGGCTGTTGCAAAACTATTTTTAAAAATAGGTGATTTGAGGTAAAGTGCGTACCATGTACACGACTTCAATGAAGTGGACCCCACCTCTTCTATTTTTTCTTATTTAAATATATATACTACACAGGACCCCACATTTTTTTATTTTCTAATTATTTATATACATAGGTCCCACACATTTCACTTTTTTTCTCATTATTTATATATATATACCCACATATAGTAATATATATATTCAACATTCAAATTCTAAAAATATATTTCTTTATTAAATTAATTTATTTTTTCTTTATTTATATTTAAATATCACAATCTTCAACTTTTCTTATTAAATTCATTTTTCTAATTTAATTTAATTATTTCTTAATCAAAATTATTCATATTTTTTTTTTCAATTTTCAATTTTTTTTAAAAAAACTCATATATTAACAAAAATATGTTATTAAAAATATATTAAACAAATAAAAATAGTAACAAGTTGAAATTACTAAAAAAAAATAATAATAACACTTGTAGCCCACCAATGCACATTGGTAATTGAATAAAAAAAATTCATGTTTATGGCAAAAGAAAAAAAACAAGAATTGGTTCGATTACAAATTAAAAACTTAACGAATAATTTTCGATTGCAAATTTGTTATTATATTATTTTTAGAGTAAGCTTCAACTTCTTTTGTTTATTATTATTATTTTGTTTTGTTTAATATATTTTTTAATAACATATTTTGTTAATATATGTGTTTTTTAAACCGAAAATCAGAAAAAAAAATATATAATTTTGGTTAAGAAATAATTAAATTAAATTAGAAAAGATTAATTAATAAGAAAAATTGAAGATTGAAATATTTAATATATATACGTTATTTTTTTTAAATTCAATTAGTAATGTGCATTATTTATTTATTATTATTATTATTTTGAGTAACTTCAACTTCTTCTAATTATTATTATTACTATTTTTATTTGTTTAATATATTTTTTAATAACATATTTTGTTAATATTTGAATTTTTTTAAAAAATATTGAAAATTGAAAAAAAAATGTATAATTTCGACTAAGTAATAATTAAATTAAATTAGAGAAAATAAATTTAATAAGAAAAATTGAAGATTGAGATATTTAAATATAAATAAAGAAAAAAATAAAATAATAAATTATTTTAATAAAAAAATATATTTTTAGAATTTAAATGTTTAATATATATATTATTATATGTGGGTATATATATATAAATAATGAGGAAAAATGAAATGTATGGGACCCACATTATAAATAATTAGAAAATAGAAAATTGTGGGGTCTAGTGTAGTATATATATAAAAATAAGAAAAAAAAATAGAAGAGATGGGGTCCACTTCAGTACACACTTCACCTCAAATCACCTATTTTTAAAAATAGTTTTGCAACAACTTATTTTTGAAATATGTTTCAAATTTTACATTACCTTTAAAAAAGATCCTCAAAGTTGCAAAGTTATTTTATCTTTTTGTTCTCTTAGCTAATTCATTAGTTGTTAACTAAAGTAACAACTAAAGGTAAATTACACTAGTTTACTCTTTCAATTGGTGTTATAGCGAGTTTCGATGGATATAATTAAAGGAATATCTACGACTCAATCTACTGTTCTTGATGACAAAAATTATGCATATTGGAAGACTTGTAAGGCAGCCTTTTCCCAAATCAATTGACAATTAAACTTGAAAAGTTGTCATCACTAAATGCGAATCACCCTATTACTAGTGATGGTAAAACTACAACCAAACCAAAGCTAGAATGGACTGGCACCGTAGACTAAGTATATGACTTTCTACTAGTAATAGTGATAGAAGAGATTGTCACTAACTATTGATGGTTGAATTATTTAAAGAACTAAATTAATTTAAAGAATTGATAAGAACTAAATTAATTATTAACTATTAATGGTTTTTTTTTATTATTATTATCATCGATAGATAATATAAGAGTATCACTGATTATCAATAATAGAAGACTATCACTTTCTATAAGACCGACAATAATGTTATCAATGGTAAAATGCTACCACTTTCTAACATTAGTAGACAATAATAGAAGACTATCGTTATCAATAATGGTAGACTAATTTAAATAAGTTGACAAAAAAATACATTTTTTTTATGTCTATTCTATTGCCGATAGACATCGATAAAAGATTGCTATACTCATACCTATCACTAGTAGAAGATGATCATATTCTATTACTGATAAACGTTGATTGACATTAAGTACACTAAATAACAACTTATATGCATATAAGTTCTAATGCATATAGATGTTGATCGACATTGATTGATTAGTGATGTTAAACGACCGTGTAAACTTGAGGAGAGAAAGGTCCTGTACACTTTGTGAAAAATCAGAAGAGAGAAAGTCGGAAGACCTTCACGTTTCATGCAGCTTTTTGAATTCTTTATTCAAGTGATCTAACACATCGTAGCTTCATTTTCTTAATTATGTGAAAATCTCAATTGCACAAGTAAAGCATCCTCATCGGCCGATATATTGTAGATGTCAATTTTTAGATTTGGATAGGGGAAAATGCACCGGACTGACTTTCACATGGCAACAACGGTAAATTATTACTTTTTTTAAAAAAAAGAGACCGATAAAACAAAGAAAACTAATTCTAATATCAAAGTTAAAGATCAAAATAATAGAATAAAAGAGTTAGAAGTTTAAGTTACTTCACGTCAAGTTTGAATGGTGTATTTATAGGGGATTTGATGGATAGTTTATTTTAATCCCCGTTAGGATTTCCTAATCCCTAACGAGATAGATCTTATTTTATTTTATTTTAACTTGAATTTTGGTTTTATTTTGTGGGGGCTAAAATTCACCCATAAGAATGGACACTGTTTCTTTCATTTGGAGTTCAATAATGTGAAGTGGCATATTTAAACATTTAATTTTTTTTAGTTAAGCTCCTATGTTGGTCAAGAGTGTAAAGATTAGAAAAGATGAATACATGAAAAGGATGAATTATATATTTATCTAATTAGAATAAATTTGTATTGGATTTGATTTCCATTACGAATACAAGATAGAAAAAAATAATGCAATTTAATTCAAGAAGACAAAATTAATATAAGAAGTATGATGAATAAAAATTAAGAAGTGATGGGGTTAAAAACAACGGTTGAATGGTTGGCGATATGCAGACTGAATTGTCCTCCTTTTTCGGTGACATCAATCTTATTCATTTCACTGGGAGGCTTCATTTCAAACTTTGAAACCAACTTGGCAACGATGAGTCCTAAGATTGGCATTGCCAAAACAATTCCAGGACAACTTCTCCTTCCAACTCCAAAGGGTAAGAATCGATAATCCACTTTTCCTGCAGCAACCGCTTCTGTTCCGCTTTCTTCTTCGAAGAACCTCTCTGGCCTAAACTCCTCTGGATTTTTCCACCACTCGGGGTTATTAGCTAGCCACCATGCATTAACGACCACCTTGGATTCCTTTGGAATGGTGTATCCTCCTAGTTTCGCCTCTTCCAAGTTCATATGTGGCACTAACAATGGAATTGGGGTGTGCAACCTCAATGTTTCTTTTACTGTTGCTTGTAAGTATGGCAATTCGTGAAGGTTTGATTCAGTCACTTCCTTTCCTTTTAGGACGTTGGCAATCTCCTCTCGAATCTTGTGTTGGATTTCTGGATGATTCACTAGCTCGGCTATTGCCCATTCCATTGACCATAATGTTGTTTCTATCGCTGCCACATTGATGTTCTCTACGATGTAAATCACATTCTCTTCACTTATCTCACCTTTCATTTGAGCATCTATGATATGATCCATGGCACAAGTTATCTTGTGTTTATCTCCATTAGCAGCCATTATCTTTCTGTTAAAATTCGACAAATCAATCATGTTAGTTACATACTATTGAATTTAAAATGAAAACAGAAAGTAGAGAAAATATAATAACTTTTCTATTACCTTCTTTTCTCAACATAGTTTTTGTTGAAAAATTCCAACCGCCTACTCTGCAAATCCCTACACTTGTTCAAGTAGCCTCTCAAGAAGGGTCTGAGTAGAGGAATAAAATCTCCATAGTTGTACTCAAAGCTTTGTGCCAATCGACTCCTTTCTGAGTTGAATCGAGTTGCTTCGATGAACAAAGGATCATCCTGAGACTCAAACTTTGCATCAAACATCATTCTATACATGATGTTGTACAACATCAACTGCAAACGCTTTCTGATGACTATCCCTTCAGATTGAAACTTCTTGTTACTCTTAAGGTCACGTACCACAAAGTCCATCTCATCCTCCCACATACCACTATAATTATGCACCACTTTATTTGTAAAAAATGGCAACGTCATGATTCTTCGCATCTTACGCCAGTGGTCTCCATAAACCGTAAACACCATATCCTGACCATTTCCAGTGAAGATATCAAACACAACATTACGAGGACGAGAGCCAAACTCGACACCCTGAGCATGGAGAACTTGGCTGGCAAGCTCGGCATCAGACACAACTACAAGGTTCTTGGAGCCAAGCTTCAAGAGAAATATGGAGCCAAATCTGTTGCACAAGGAAGCAAGTAAACGATGGTTGAGATCATTACCGACTTGGAGCCAATTGCCAAAAATGGGAATGGAGAGAGGGCCAGGAGGAAGCTTAGAGGAGGAGGCCATGGAAGAGATGATATAGGTGAGGAGAGGAACAAGGAAGATAGTTAGTCCAAAAGCAAGTGGAGACGTGGGAAATATCAATTTAGTAACAACAGAAACAAGAATCATTGAAAATAGAGAAAGTAAGGCATTGGAAGCCATTGTCTTTAGAGATTCAGATCCAAAGACAGGTGATTGAGAGCTTGAAAGGTGGGGGAATGGTTTATATAGGTAAGTGATTTTTGTGGGTAAGAGGCAAATCTGTGTGCTTATAAGTGAAAAATAGAAGTGGTTTCTGGTGAGAATTATTTGAATGAAAAGGTCAAAATTTGGGGTTGGTAATTGGTAATGGTTGGTGAAGCTGCCTTTGGCAACTATAAGCAAATAAATAATGTGTCAATTTTGACCATATTCAACTTTGGCCCTTTGACTCAAACCGCAGCTTTGTGCATATATTTTTTATATCTCAATGAGAGAGAGTTGGTTTTCTTTAATAATGATTGGTTTAGTTGTGTGGCTGCTTTTTATGATGCATTGTCTTTCCGCATCTTTCCTTAAGCTATTCTACAAAAATGGGGAAAAGACATGTTTAGTTCATGTAATTTGAGAAAGAACAATAATTTAGTGCATAATTATGGTTTAATTAATTTTAATTTTTCTCACTATTTAGTCTATAACCTTAAAATTATCGTTAAGATTGCATATTGGGAAGTAAATAGGTGTTAACAAGAAATAAACTCTAAATATATCTCAACTAAACAAACTTTAGATGATATATTTAATTTCAAAATTCCAACTTTTTGGTGGAGAATATATATTTTACACTATCGAGGCTCTTTCATTTGTTTTAATTAAGTTTCTTTTGTTTTGTTAAAACTAAAAAAAGAAAAAAAATTAAAAATTACGTGATGGGATGTGATTCAAACCTTAACGTATAAACACCTTATCTTAGGAAAAAATATACTTTTCAGATTATATGATTGATTAAGTCTTTGAATTAATAATTATATTAATTATAAGTTTTAAAAGTGTACTAAGACTTTGTACTCTCCCTCACATTTTCATTTAGATAAACATGGTAGATAAGACTTTAATTTTATTGCTTTAACCCTTAAGCCTTCACTAATCTAAGCTCTCGGTTAGGGTTTTCTCACCGTCATGTATTAGTTCTAATACCGTCTATTTTATTAACAATTGATATTTGAAAAAGTTCACCCACATCTAAGAATTGGTGCATGAATAATGCTCTTTAGAGACAATATTAATAATATATTTATATCGATTAACTTACGGCAATTTATGAATTTATAAATTGACTCAAATTATAAATGTTGCACGATATCAGTCAATTGAAAATAGATGAGAAAATAAATTGATACATAACATAAGGATAAAGGCAGTCCATGGACATTTTTCCAGTCTTGAAGTTAATAACTAGAAAATCTATCGGTATCTATAGACAATGATATTTTGTTATATTTAAAAATATTTTGATATACTAAAAAAAACCAACCCTAATATTTATATTTTGATTATTATTGTTGTGAAAAATGTGTTAAAATGTATTCTATAAGAAAAAAAGACTTTTTAGGTATCTTTCCATAAAATGTAATTTTAATTAGGGAAAAGTTAGATGAATATTTCTCTTAGTAGGCCGTACAACAACCCATTATTGAAAATAAAAGCATTTGACCACAATG
Organism: Cucumis sativus; assembly: GCF_000004075.3. Lineage (NCBI taxonomy): Eukaryota > Viridiplantae > Streptophyta > Magnoliopsida > Cucurbitales > Cucurbitaceae > Cucumis > Cucumis sativus. The sequence continues at coordinate 5,584,156 of NC_026656.2, forward strand.
GGTCGTTTGTATTTATACAATGACACATTATTACTTTACCAAAAAATCAAATTAGGAAAAGAGAAGAAAAAAAACATAGAGAAAGATCCTATTGTATATATCCCTTAAAAATCACCATGTTAGGAGAGGAAAAGTTAAAGAGATTAATCCATTTCATAGGGGAAAAGTGATCGTAAATGAAAAAATTGATAAATAAATATTTATAAAATATAGTAAAAATTCGCATGATAAACATTAATAGAAAAAAAAAACTCTATTTTAGGAATATTTTGATTCATTTTATTGTATTTAAAAACTGTTTCTTAATTAATTTTAGGTAGTTTTAACGAATTTATTAATGCTTAATGATTTTTTAAAGATATTCTCGAAATGTTTCTAAACTTTGTATCGTGTTCTATTTTGTTTTCTAAACTTTTAAAATTATATATTTTTAGTTTATTAACTTCTAAAAAAATGTATTTTGATCCTTGCCATCAGGTTCATAAACTAGGGTTTTAATTTTTAATTAAGATCATATGAAAAATTATTTTTTATTGGAGAATTCAAAATGTCGCTTTGATTTTGATCATCCTCATTTTGAAGCATTGGCATTCTACTCATATGAGTTGTACATTTTTTTTTATTATTGTTATTTTACATTGTCATATATGTTAATACCAATATATGTTCGTTCTATTTTTTTTCTATTATAGTCAAATTTTCTTTTGATTTGCTTCAAGGTTCCAATTTACAAAATAATAATAATAATAAAGGGTGGAAGAGTCCGAGACAGATGTGAGAAGTTTGAGTTTTAGAGAACAAAAAAGAACAAAAGTAGATTTTAAATATTAATTTTTATAAATGTGTTGATTAAGTTTCTATCTTGGTTATTTATCAATTTAGATAATATGATAAACCTAAACCCTAAGATTCATCCAAATATAGAAGTCATATCATCATTTCGTTAAGGTTAAAAGAATTAACGGAACTCTAACGAATGAGACAGAAGTAGGTTTTTTCAAAAAGTTTGGAAACTAAAGCATACCTGTTTAAAAATTGAAGGGACCAAAATAAAGAAACCAAAATAGGATTTTAACCTTAATTAAATAACGACCAAATTGGATGTGATACTAAATTTCTTTTGTTGGCACATCAAATACTCTTTCTTTTTTAGATTTCAACACCATCATTTCATACCTCAAAATTCTAAAGAATTTTAACCTCGATTCAACCTTCCTTTTAAAACATTTGTAGACGTTTAAGTATAGAGATATTTTTAAAACAAATTACAACTTCTACTTTAACCCATTTTTTAAAATTTGTGGTGAGGAAAGAAAACTATGTTGAGGTTTTGGAAAAACAATTGAGGCCGAAAGATTAAAAGAGCTGGTCATTAATTGGAAAATTTACAACACACATTTTTAGATTTTTGAACTTTATTTTAACTAAATTTTATGAAAAGTGTTTAAATAAAAATAAATTTTTTAAAAACACTTTTTTTCATGCAATCAATTTAATGTTTATTTATTTGAGTCAATTAGAAAATTTATAGGATTGTTGGTATGAAAACTCCTTTCATTTCTAGAGAGTCATATATCAACTTTTATAAGCAGTAGGATGCATGGAAATTAGAAATTGTTTATAAAAGCAAATATATATATATATATATATATAATATATATATATATATATATATATATATATATATATATACACATATATATGTATGTATATGTATATGTATGTATGAATGTATATGTATATATGTATAGAAAATATTCAAATTAAAAAAGCAACAATCATACCACAAAATTTATTTGGCAAATGTTTCTAATCAAAAGACATAACTTTTGGTGGGACTTAGGAGATTGAATAATCTCTTGATTGGTTTGAGAGAGTTTGTATTATTGAGTTTAAACATAGGACACAAGCCTTCTTTATTATAGGTTGACATAATAAATGCTAATAAACTAGAATACTAACAACATCTCACCACCTTAAAATTACAATTAATAAAACACTTAGCTATATATTTTGGGAAGAATAAATTTGTATTGAATTTGATTTTGTTACAATACATGATTAGAAAAAAAAGATCTAATTAATTCCATCCAAGAAGATAAAAATACGTGGGCACTATGTTTATAGAAAAATTAAATAGTAATGGGGTTAAAAACAACGGTTGAATGGTTGGCGATATGCAAACTGAATTGTCCTCCTTTTTCGGTGACATCAATCTTATTCATTTCACTGGGAGGCTTCATTTCAAACTTCGAAACCAACTTGGCAACGATGAGTCCTAAGATTGGCATTGCCAAAACAATTCCAGGACAACTTCTCCTTCCAACTCCAAAGGGTAAGAATCGATAATCCACTTTTCCTGCAGCAACCGCTTCTGTTCCGCTTTCTTCTTCGAAGAACCTCTCTGGCCTAAACTCCTCTGGATTTTTCCACCACTCGGGGTTATTAGCTAGCCACCATGCATTAACCACCACCTTGGATTCCTTTGGAATGGTGTATCCTCCTAGTTTCGCCTCTTCCAAGTTCATATGTGGCACTAACAATGGAATTGGGGTGTGCAACCTCAATGTTTCTTTTACTGTTGCTTGTAAGTATGGCAATTCGTGAAGGTTTGATTCAGTCACTTCCTTTCCTTTTAGGACGTTAGCAATCTCCTCCCGAATCTTGTGTTGAATTTCTGGATGATTCACTAGCTCGGCTATTGCCCATTCCATTGACCATAATGTTGTTTCTATCGCTGCCACATTGATGTTCTCTACGATGTAAATCACATTCTCTTCACTTATCTCACCTTTCACTTGAGCATCTATGATATGATCCATGGCACAAGTTATCTTGTGTTTATCTCCATTAGCAGCCATTATCTTTCTGTAAAATTTGATCAAATCAATCATGTCAACTACATACTATTAAATTTGAAGTAAAAACAAAACGTAGAGATAATATAAATAACTTTTTTATTACCTTCTTTTCTCAACATAGTTTTTGTTGAAAAAGTCCAACCGCCTACTCTGCAAATCCTTACACTTGTTCAAGTAGCCTCTCAAGAAGGGTCTGAGTAGAGGAATAAAATCTCCATAGTTGTACTCAAAGCTTTGTGCCAATCGACTCCTTTCTGAGTTGAATCGAGTTGCTTCGATGAACAAAGGATCATCCTGAGACTCAAACTTTGCATCAAACATCATTCTATACATGATGTTGTACAACATCAACTGCAAACGCTTTCTGATGACTATCCCTTCCGATTGAAACTTCTTGTTACTCTTAAGGTCACGTACCACAAAGTCCATCTCATCCTCCCACATGCCACTATAATTATGCACCACTTTATTTGTAAAAAATGGCAACGTCATGATTCTTCGCATCTTACGCCAGTGGTCTCCATAAACCGTAAACACCATATCCTGACCATTTCCAGTGAAGATATCAAACACAACATTACGAGGACGAGAGCCAAACTCGACACCCTGAGCATGGAGAACTTGGTTGGCAAGCTCGGCATCAGACACAACTACAAGGTTCTTGGAGCCAAGCTTCAAGAGAAATATGGAGCCAAATCTGTTGCACAAGGAAGCAAGTAAACGATGGTTGAGATCATTACCGACTTGGAGCCAATTGCCAAAAATGGGAATGGAGAGAGGGCCAGGAGGAAGCTTAGAGGAGGAGGCCATGGAAGAGATGATATAAGTGAGGAGAGGAACAAGAAAGGTAGTTACTCCAAAAGAAAGTGGAGACATGGGAAATATGAACTTAGTGACAACAGAAACAAGAAGCATCGAAAATAGAGAAAAGGTAGAACTAGATTTTGTAGCAGAGAAAGCCATTTCTTTAGAAATAGAGAGGCTTGGTTGATGAATGTAGTTTGATAAGAGACTTTATATAGAAGAAATCCTTGTGAGGTTGGTGTGAGATTTTAGTTTAATTAAGAGAAAAATAGAATGTATTTGTGTTAGGTAAAAGCACTTGCAAGAGAACAAAAAAGTACATTTCTTTGTCAACTTTGATCATCGCCAACATGGTTTTGATATTATAATATTCAAGTGAAAGGGATATAGAGAGAGAGAAGCACTTTCCTTGACCCTTATGTGTGAGAGAGAGGTCAAAGTGTTCATATGCATTTCTTTCTCAAAGCAAAAAAAACTTTGGTCAAAAATCAACTCCTCCAAATGTTTGTAGTAGAGTTTGGTTCCAATTATATAAATGTGGTGACATATATTTTTTATACCAATATAGCATTTTTATATATAAAAACCTTATTTGTATACTTATGACATATATTAATTTTACTAATATCGTTTTTAATAAAAGAAAAATGATAACAAAATAAATTTAAATACACTAATATTAAAATTATTATTTTAATTATGATCAAGTGGCATGGAAAACCATGGGCGAATTTACCTTACGTTTAGTAGCTCAAACTTCATTTACTATTACATTTTATATCTATATAATATAATTCAGGATCTATATTAGACAGAAAATTTAAATTTAAATTTCATTAGATACATTTGATCAACTATTTCTTTATTTAAAAAAAAACATTTTACGTGGAAGAACACATTAGAGACAGAAATTTAATTTTAATACTTAAAGTGAAACATTAAACTAAGTCTGAAGATGTACAAAACTTAAAAGTTTGTTTTAAGAAATCAATTAGGAGACATTTATATAATTACTGTAGCGACATAGACATTTAGTTTAGTTTAGACTCAGATGGGTGGTTGAGCCAATGCATAGAAAAGAAAAAACTGTGGACAGCCCAAAACTGTTGATCAATATGTCTTTAGAGGCTGAATCCATTTCAAGATCCGACCTAAGCCATGACCCAACATTCAACTTAGATAGTTTGTCGGGTCAAGTTCGACATGAGATATAACCGAGTTGTTACATAACTCGCCATAATTTGACAAATTTTGTAACACTAGATAAAGTTATAAACAAAACATAGCTTAGCATGAATCAAAATATAATTAAATTATAAGTCCACTATTACATCCCAAAATTTTAGATTGTTACTAATAAATTCTTAAACACTTTGTTTTAGAGAAATCTTTCCCTCAACTCAATATTAATTAATATTTAATTTCTAATTTTTATTTATAGTAGAATTCTAAACTTTCCTAAAGGAAAGAAAGAATACTTAAAAGTTGAAAACTAAAATGGAAAATTACACGCGTTAAAGACAACTCTTCAAATAACTCCATAGTAGAATTATATTGTACGCAATATTAAACTCTCGTAATTTCATTTTTGATTTTATCCCAAAAATTTTATTTTAGTTATAATAGTTGTTCTCACTCATATACGCGATCACCATACGTGGACATACTTTATAAGATAGTTTGGTTACAAATAACACAGGATGAATAGTTATGATTTTATATCTTATTGATAAAAGGTAATTTTGGAGGGAAGAAAACATTACATTTTATACTTTGGTATTGTTAGGCATGGGGCCTGCCTAAGCTATTATATCATATCATATTTGATATTACCCATAATTCATACATTTTAATATCACTAATGAAACAATTATCATACAAACCATCTTATTTGTAATTAATACTTCTTTCCCACAGATATTCATTCCTACAAAGTCTTTGCTACCACCAGTTTATTTGATACACTTTACTTATATCAATCAGCTATACTTATATTTTTATTTTTCATGTGATTACCTACTAAGCTGCAACCACACCTGAAGCCAAGGCAGGGGGGCCAGCCACAGAGCAAGGCGATGCCGAGTAGTCTTTCATGGCTTTCGATCCACACTTGTCCCTGCAATCGTCGCCTCTGATGTGTTTGTCGCGACACTCAACGCTGCAAAATGCCTTTTCACCTCTGCATAAATGAAAAAACAGCAAAGTCATTCTCAAAGGGAAGAAAAAAAAAAAAGAAAAAGAAAAGAAAAAGATTCCAAGTTCATGAGAATCTTGAATGAATGCCAACCAAATTGCTAAAGTTTCATATCCAATCACATGTCATCTCATTTCAACCACATGAAAGTACAGGACAAGAACACCATTTAATAACTAGCTGATCAATAATATCTCAATTCAATCACCGGTCACAATGATTTTCATTTACATGGTGATGATTTGAATCAAATAACAGAAGAACCGTTATTCAGGATTCGGATTTCTCTACTCCAATTACTAACTATTACGACGTATTTCAGAAAGTCCAACTAATTTCACAACCGTAAGATGAGGAAGATTTTCTCTATAACAAGCCTACAATTAAATGATAATTGAAAAGTATAAAAGTCAAAATATCAAACAAACCCGTGCAAGTGACAATAATCAATGAGGTAGCTTCAAAGTATTAGCCAAGAAACAAGCCAATATTATTGTCCCACGATTAAGTCATATGCTATTCAAAGATTAATATAATGTCCAGACAAAGGAATAATAGCTGTCTGCCGTTGTATTTGCGTAGCTAACTTAAAATGAACACTTAAGTCCTCAATAAGAAAGGAAATAAACAACTTAATTATTTAGAACTGAAGCTTAAAGACACTAGAAAAATATCTGAAAATGAAAACTAAACTCTCCTCTGGACCAAAAGTTATATCTGAAGATGAAAACTAAACTCTTCTCTTGATCAAGAAGTAGTTGGAATTATTATTAGTTTGACAAATTTCAGCTTTGGGCTAGCAATTTGTTGACCAAGGATCCAAAGGAAGGCAAATTCATTTTGATTTACATCCTACTCAAAACCATGTAATGGCTGCTGCTTAAAGTGATCTATTAACACAATTATCTTAGAGTACATAAACTGACCTGAAAATTCTTCATCAATTGCAACCGTCAAACTGCAAGTTCTATATTTCTTATGAGAACAAAGCACCGTTTTAGAATAATCCTTTTAACCAAACAGCTTAACAATACAAGAAGAGGAGAATTCTTCTTTATCATAGAAGATATGTCATCTTTTATGAAACATCTAAGCTTTTTATTGGGATGGAGTCCTTTTCTGAAGTTGGTTCCACGGATGTTTTATGTATGCCTAGTATATTCTTTCATTTCTCCCCACGAAAGATCAATTTATTACCCAAAAAGGAAAAAAAAATGAAACATCTAATAAGCCAAAATCCAGACATAAGAGAAGTATTTGTGCAGATAACAAAGGAAATTAAGCCCCAATCTGAAGTAACGTTTTGCCAATATTTGATAATGATAATAGATTAATAGAATCACTCAAGTGTCCATCAAGGTAATAAGTTCTAAGGGAGACAGTAACCAAACTCAATCATATCAATCAAGGCAAAAAAAAATACAATCATGCTGACAAATACCAGAAACAGGGGCCCGCTCCAGGCCTTTATCGAATCTGAAACAGATTGTGTAATTCAACAAATGTTTCCACTTTGAAAAACAAATCCTCAAAAAGATGGAAACAGATCATAAAAACCCAAAATCTGAAACGTGAAGCTCCTAAAGAGACATCTCATAAACAAATAGAATAAGCAAATCAAAGAATCAATCATCCAATAAACTTCACTGAGAAAACAAATCATCAATTAACCAACCAGAAAACATGGAAGAAATCATTCAACAACATAAGATTCCATTCCAAGTTACCATGACTCAACCATCTATAGGAATCAAAGAAGTGGGTTTGAGTTTTTCTTTCCATATATATAGAAAATTTCATGTTTCAATGGTCCAGAGATTTACTAATAAAAGCTGATCAAATCAACTTAAAGCAAGACAAAGGAGAAAAGGGAATAGAACTGAAATTTACCTGTACATGAAGATGTCAAGCCCATGAAGATGCTTGCTGCAGAGATAGCAAGAGCTCAAAAACTCAGCAGCACAAAACCCTCTCTCCGCTACACCAAAACTCATGGGGGAAGTGGAAAAAACCCCAGATCTCACTATATTGGAAGAACGTCCATTGACCAAATCGAGCTCACCATTAAAGTAAACACGCTTTTCAAACAATCGATTACCAAAATGTGAAGTTACGCAAGTGTAACTTTCAGAAAGTTCATCAACGACCTCAGGTAGAGTTTCCTTTTCTAGGTTAAACCCACCTCTGAAATTAGCCGCTGGTTTAGCAGAAGAAACAATAGGAATCGAGCAAGACCTGGGAGAAACCGCCTTCGAAGATACAAAAGCTTCATGAATTTTGTCAGAATCAGTCATGGCAGCTACTATACCCAATCCAACAACACCCTTTTCAAAATCACGAGGGGATTTCGTTTTATCAGAAGAGAATGAACCAGACAAAGCAGTGAAGAGTGAAATACCGATGGTGGGTTTTCTTTTTCCGATGAAATTCTCCATTTTTTAGACGAAATTTTGATTGAATTCCTCTGTTTTTTTCTTTTTTTCACAACCCTCACTAGAATCAGATGGATTGCAGAGGATACAACATCAAACAAAAAAAACAAGGAATGGAAGAAGAGAAATGAGTGTTGTGAAGTGTAGATGACATTCAGAATGGAGTAAATTGGAAGAATTAACAAACAGGTAGTGAGAAAGAGAGAGAAAGCCCCGGAAAATCCTCTGGAAACAAGATCTCCGATGAGTACGAAAGAAGCAGCAAAACAAAGAGTTTCTTGAAACCCACTAAATTGAAACTTGAAAGAAGGGTTGGAGAAACCAAAAAGAAAAAGAAAAAAGAAAAAAAAAAAAAAAGCTTCAAAGAGAGAGAGAGAGAGAGAGAGAGGAAGTTTAAGGCCTCTCTATTCTCTTCTGAAGGGCTATGGGTTTAGGAGCAGAGGAATATAAACAGTTTGAAGAAAATAATAATTATTCTCTTCAACAGTCTTCAATAATTTCTGGACTGTCACTTTCTGCTCTTTCCTTTTTATTTTTCCTCCATTTTCTGTTTTCTTTTTCACTTTATTTTTCTTCTTTTACTTTCAAAACATACATATATATATATATATATATATATATAACATATGGGTTGTTGTGAACTTGTAATGGTTGTTGGAGTAATGTGTTCTAAGTCTGTTCCAAATTCTGATTCCACATCTCATACACTTACAACTTTGTCTATCCTTACTCATTTCTACTCAAATATATTCACCATCATTCACTTTAAAAGTTCTTACAAACCACTCATCCAACCAAAACAAATCTCCATCTTATTGCTTTAGCTAACAAATTTTAATTATTTTACACATTTCTTAACCACTTCATTCATCTTACGTTACATTTCCATTACATTTAAGCTCCAACTTCAAACATGATTTAAATTTAGATTTAACTACAAATTTGATCATTATAATTTGGAGCAAGTTAGAGTTTAGTTCTTATAGTTTGATAATGTATGAGAACTTTATCAAATTATATAAGTATTGAAAGAAGAAACTAACTACAACTTAAACATGACGAGGAAGGATGATGCAAATAATGAAATCTAAAATAACATATTTTGAAGCGAACAATCCCGAGAGGGTGTCATTAGCATTATGCTTTCTATTGAAATGTTACTATTTCTAACGCTCACTCTCCATATCTTTCATATCATTCCTATGTAAATTCATGAGTGGTTGAATTCAATTTTTTTACTACAACTTTCTTATTTATTATCTTAGCTTTAACCAAACATTTTCAATGTTGAATTCAACTTTTTCAAATGTTTTATCGAAGAAAAAAAATTAAAATGTATGCAACGACTAAAAAATAACTTTTGAAAAACTTTTAAAGTTTATTTGAAATGGACTTTATATATAAACATTTAAGTTAAAAATTTCATAAAAAAAAACTTTTCTCTAGTCAATTCAAATAGAATCTTATTTTAGATCTTAGGTTGAGGAGACAATGATACTTAATGTTTTTCTAAAGATGCATAAACTACTTTTTTTTTCATTGTCAAATTCTATTTAGGATGATATTCATGTTTACTTAATATGATATCAAAGTCATTAAATCCATACAGATACTTAGTATAAAAAAATAAACGTAGAATCCAATCTAAGAATGGTGAACAAATTGAGAATTTCAGTCAACATGAACTTAGCTGATCAACTAACACTTGTATACATCTAAGACAAGAGAGCATGGGTTCAATTCTTCAACACCTAAGTTGTTGTATGAAATATTTTTAAAAAGAAAAAATAAATTGAAAATCTTATCCTGTTCAATTAGTTTTGATATGAAATCTCAAATTATGTTTCTAGTTTTTAAATTGCTCTTTATTAACATAAGAGAATAAGTGACTTGTTCATTGAGTGAGAGACTATAACGGTAGATTATAAATATGAAATGACTATTCTTTAACAAATAATAAAATAATAGAATAAAGAAATATGGCGGACTAATATTCAACTTAGGTAGCCTACATAGTTTAGCCACATGTATAAAATCAACACTACTAATATGAATTTTAAATAACTCAAGCTAATTGTTATTATGTCAAAATGAGTATAACTCGATTGATAAAAAAGAAAAAAATTACTTTATATTTAGTTTATAGTTAACCTCTAAGGTTAATATTAAAGAATCGGTCAATAAAGAAAACTGAGAAAGTAAAGCAATAGATAATCAGATATTTACGTAGTACATTAACAATATGTTGGCTACATCTACAAGGAGGAGGAGAAGAATTTATAATTGGAAACAATAATTAACACACAATTACAAAGCGGCAATGGCTCTTAAAGGTATGAATCGACCGAACATCAAAATTTTATTAATTAAATTGTATTTAATAATTGTGATGTAATTTTAGTATCCTTCGATTTCCAGGACATACTGAGTAGAGGTAATTTTGTCTTTTACTATGTTGCATTAGGATTTTTATTGGGAGGTTTTATAAAACCTATTCCATAGGTTGCGTGCGGGAACCGTTTTTCGCATATTGAATTTGGAGTGAAACTTTTTTCTGTGTTGATGACAAAGAATCATCGATAACCTTTGCAATTCTTGACGATCTAGGTTACACGTTTAAGCATTCAGGTAAGTTTGATTACTTTGTTTGTAGAGTGTTTAAACCTTAATATTTGATCAAAAAGTAATCCAAATCTAATAAATTCTAATTTTCTTTAAATTAGGGTTTTAGAATTTGATGTCAGCTATTCAACTATTTGGATTCCTAAGTTTTAAATCATAAGAATAGTTTAAAAATCACAAATAATATAAAGACGTCAAATACAAATTTAAAGAGATTTTCGTACTAAGTCGTTTGAAGCGTCAAATAACATACTATTCCGACTGTTACACCCACCCATTAAAAAGTTTGAATATGAGATAATGGTGAGCTCTTAACCTTTTTCCTTTTTCAAAGACAACCCCAATCTTTTTTATATTTACTTTCATACCCAAGAGTTTGTAGTTATTCAAGGATGTACCCAAACTCAAAGTATAATTCTTTGTATTGGTGGTTCATAAAGTTGTTGTTAATTTGATATTCTTTTCATCATAATTACAAGTGGGTCCTCCTCTTTTTGTTTTTTTTTATTATTATTATTTTGATAGCATCATTGCCACTTAAAAGAAACATTTTGAGTCATTAATAATGGCATATTTGGTCATATGGGTTTTGAGCAATTCCTTTTCTTAATTCTTTTATCTTTTTGTTAATTAATTTCTTTCCCATACATTTTGGTATTGAAAATGAAGGATTTCTAATATATTGTTGCTTTGGGAATGTAATTATTAATATTTATTATATTTCCCACTAAATCTTCAAAGTTATCCCATTTTTTCACTCAACATTCAAATTTCCTACATTTTCATCCCTATATATTTCATTTTTTCTATTTTAGTTTCACCATTTAAAAATGTGGCTTTTAAAAAATAGAATATTTCTATTTTATAGAATCATTTTAAAAATGAAGAAAGTCCACAAACACGTAACATAAAATAGCAAAAATATTCTTACAATTAAAACGATCACACACCCGTGAAAAAATAGTTTTGTACCTAGTCTAAATAATCTCTTAGCAAGTGTAAACAATCTTGTTCCCTTGTACGAAGTATAAACAATTTTATACTCTTGTATCATGTCTAAATGATCTAGTAACAAGTCTAAATGATATTGTACCAAGTGTAAACGATCTTGAACTCTTGTACCAAGTCTAAACGATCTTATACCAAGACTAAACAATCTTGTACCAATTCTAAACGATCTATTAGTGATAGTGGTATATCTTTATCTTTATGAGATAGACAACTGATCGTTTAAATATTGATACATGATCGTTTAAATCATGTATCAATATCATATAAATATTTTGGTGTTTTGTTATATTTATGAAAACTAACCTTAAAAAAATGTTTGTTTTAACTTTTAAAAATTTTATTCATGTTTGTTTGAATATAATTTGGCTATTTTAATTTATATTTTTGTTGTGAATTTAATTTAGGGGTTTTCTAAAAAATAAAACAAAGCCCGAAAATATTTATATTGTATATAACAATTTTGAAAGGAGAAAGTTCACAAACCCACAACATGGAATAAAAAAAATACCTCGTAATTAATCGATCACACACACATGAAAAACAATTTTATACCTAGTCTAAACAATCATGTACCCTTGTACCCAATCTAAACGATCATGTATCCTTGTACTCAATCTAAACAATTTTGTACTCTTGTACCCAGTCTAAACGATCTTGGTACACAATCTTGTACCCTTGCACCTAGTCTAAACAATCATTGGTACATGATCTTGTACCTTGTATCCAGTCTAAATGATATTGTACCATCGTACCAAGCATAAACAATCTTGTACCATTATACCTAGCCTAAACGATCTTGCTACATGATCTTATACCACTCTATCCAGTATCTTGCACCAAATCTAAATAATTTATTAGTGATCTATAATGGTCTATCTCTGTCTCTCTGAGATAAACAACTGATCATTTAGATATTAGTACACAATCGTTTAGATCTTGTTCCAAGAAGAAAAAAAGAAGATGCGCTACAATAATTTTGGTCTCTGGCAACGTAAAAAAATGTGGGCAAAGATATGATGTACCAACATAATTTTATTGCATGGACACATTGTCGTTTTTGCCGATGAAAATATATACATAGGCAAAAAGTTGCATGATCTTAAGAAAAATTCTTAAGTTGGATTTCTACCGACATTGATTTTACTTTATGATCATGTATCGTGTGGGTATTTGAAGAAAGAAGGAATTTTGGGAGAGAAAATGAAGAAATCGTAAACAAAAAGAAGAAGGAATATGAAGAAGAAGAAGTAATAACGTGAAAAGGAAAATAATAAATCGCAAAGAAGAAGAAGTAAAGTGAAGAATAGACTCGCAATATTCAAAAACAACAAAGGGAAAATCTAAAATTTATAGAGAAAAAAAAAACAATGTTGACTTCATGGGTTTTAAATTTTTGTTACACAAACCGAAAATATTACTGTATTTTGGTACATTCATGTAAATTATCTTTTAATTTATTTGTTCTTTTTAATGAGACAATTTTATCTAATACTACCATTAGTTGTTTGTTTATACACTCAACAATATATTTCATTTATTACTTTGTACCAAAATTTTAAATTACAGTAAATTTGACAAAATATTTATAACATATAACAAAATTTCAGATTCTATTAATATTAAACACAGATAAACACTAATATGCTTCTATCAGTGGCATGGATAGACAGAAACAGAAATATATCAATTTTTATCATTGATAGAATCTAAAGTTTTATTATAACCTTATTTTAATTTATTTTAGTATTTTAAAAAATATCTCTAATGTCTAATTATATAATTTGAATTATTAGGACTTGAAAATTGATGAATATATATTTTATCTAAATTACATCAAGGAAAATAACTTGATATAATTTTAGAAACATTGCTTTTTTATTCATCAAATTTAAACAAATTACTTTCTAAAAGACTAAAAAAAAAAAATTCAATTCATTCTACTATTTAAAGGTGAAAATGCGAACATATATATGACTAATTAATGGAAGTAATGATATGAACCTTTCACTCACTAATTACAAGATGTAGACATCCCATTCACAAATTAATTAACTAAAATTAATTAAGAGACAATATTGTAAAAAAGTACAAATTTCAAATCTAATTTTAATAATTTTATTCTATTCTTGTCTCTTAAATTTTAAAATGTTTATTTTTATCTCAAATTATTATTATTATTATTTTTACTTTGATCTTTAAACATTTAGCTAATTTTAATCCTTAAGAAAATAATCATTCCCAAAGTCCCCATCCTCTATGGCTTATAGTCATGCTTATATTACAACGCCATTACTACTCAAAGATACAGAGTTAATTACTTTTGAAAATTTGTGACAACGGAGCGTCAAAACGAGTAGTCATTTCATGTTGATTAGAATCCTCTGTTAAATAAGTTTGTGACTTTGGTTTCCAAATATACTAACTAGAAGCATTTAAGTTAAATTTTTTTTTTTTGTATTCTCTAATTTTAGAGTGCGGAAAAGAGGGTGTGGGTGGTACAAAAATTATAAAATAGTATGTTCGATAATTGAGAACAGAGAGAATTCTGTGTGATTGTAATAATTTCTAAGTAGTAGATTTTTTTCTCGAGTGGGTTGTAGTTTGTTTTTGGTTTTGGAGTTTTCTACTTTATATTTTTGTTTTCTAGTTTTTTTGTTTTTTTTTCAATTATTTTTTCCTTATTCATGTAATAGTAGTATTGTGACGATCAAAGTTGGTAATATTGTTGAGAGATGAGAGAAGTGATAATTTAGAGTGTTTTTAGCATACCTCAAATGACCTAATCCCTTTCTCATTAATTATATAGAAAAATGACTCTTTAACGATCGATCATTTTAGCTACTTTTCTTGTTAATTTAACTTAACTATTATGAATGAACGCATCAAAGCTATTATGAAGTTTTGTTTAAGCGTTTAAGCATATCTTTTCCATTATGGCCAACCGTGGCATGGATCGACCTTCATATTATGGTCGTTCTTCCATACTTAATTAGATGACTCATTTTGTTTAAAGAATAAGTTTGGTATCCAATTGAAGTTTAAAAATTTATTATGTTTGTTCCTTCAAGTACGTATGTGATCATTTGAATTTTAAAAAATTATGTTTGGTATTTCAAGTTTAGAAAAATGACATATGCTTGATCGTGATGTCCAAAGTATGTATGAGTTTTAAAGTAATAAACTTGAAAAGTCGAGTGCAAGCATGCACTTTCACAAGTAGTAATCCAACCATAACCGAAAGGATTAGTAAACAATAATTCAATTCTTTTTAAAGACACCCCTTATAATACAACCTAAAGGTAACTTGTAGAAATAGGTGAAGTTTTGGTTTCATATATGCAATTTTCACTACAATCATACATGATCAATACAATTATAAATAAACAACTTCTATATTTTATCTTGACTTTATAAGTTCTTTTTAAGAGATTAAACAACTAGCTAGTCTTGTATCTCAAATAGCTAACGAATCTTAGCTTTGTTCATGCAATCTCTACGTCTTATGATGTACCTTACCTTAAACATGACAACCTAGCTATATCTAAGCTCATTAGTCCTACGTTCTTTTGCAAGTTCTTTGTTTACGTCCTAACTTTCATGTCATTAGGATTATATTCCACTAACATGTAACCTTAGTTAAATATATATGGTCAATTCAACTTAACACAAAAGAAGGAACCAATTAACTTAATTAATTCAAATGGCATAGATTACAAAGTATAATGCTTAAGAAATGGAGAAAAGAAAACAGAAAGAAAGGAAGGAAGAATGTTGGAAAAATCAGTATGTAAAGCTCCTGCAGGCCGAATCAAACCCAACTACTAAGGGTACTGATCTTTAGGATGAATTCAACATTTTTCAAGGTGAATTCTCACAAAAACATGTCCTCTCACAGGGTAAGAATGACCTAAAGAATTACTTTTCGTTCTTGAAGAGTTTCTGAATGATTTTTATGGATTTTTTATCTCAAGGTATGGAGATTGTTAGTCTTTGAAGACTTCTTTACAAATTAAAAGTAGGATCAAAATGATTCTGTGGAGCTAAAATTCATGTCTCTAACAATCCTGAAATTTGCTGGGGCTAAAAAATGGTTGATATAATGTAAAGTCGGTAGGGATATACTTGAATGACTAAACCATGTGCTTACTTGGTGATCTATGAGAATGTTGAACCTCAGCATACGGTAGGTGCGTTAGCGATCATTGTACTAAAAGAATAAAGTGCGTACTTCTTTTATATATATCTTACGAGCTTCTTTGGCATTCAAACGTCGTAGACTCAAGTGGATTACTTCATGAAGTTAGAGTTAGTCGTGGTACGCACCACGAGGAATTGGAGGAATCCCAAAACAGGAAACAGTGTCAGCATTAACCTACCAATTTTGACGCAACGTTGCTTGTGTTGGCTTAGAGGAGCATTTTTGACATTCTGAAAACATACGTCGGGGAAAGTGGAAACCGTTATTTAATTAGTCCACCTTCCCCGACATGTAAGTGAGAAACGTCGGAAAAAGTGTAAACAATTATTTAATTGATCTTCTTTCCCCGACGTATAAGAGAGAAACGTTGGAAAATGTGGAAAAAATTATTTAATTGGTCCATTTTTTTCAATATGTGGCAGAAAAACGCCGGGGAAAGTGAAAACAATTATTTATTTTCCGACATACGGCAGAGAAACATCGGGAATTAGGTCTCCTTTGACTGACGTTTGCATGTACGACGTCGGGGTTACTGACACATTTGATGTTTTTCTCGACGTTTGTATGCGATGAAAATAGCCCTAATTCTTGTAGTGATGAGATAAATTGGCCAACGTAATAAAATATTTTGAACCCATTTCAACTATGCAGATTTAGTCATATAGAGATATGTCAATTGTCTTATGAATACAAAATCCAACTAAGGGTTTGAAAATGATTTAAAGTCAATGTATTTTGTTTTATTAAATTCAAACTTTTGTAATGTAGGGAATAAGGTTTTGGCAAACAACTAATTCCCAACATCCCCAAAAACCCCAAATGAGGGAATAAAATAATGAAAGTTTGTGGTCAATAATTCACACATTTCCTTATCATCAATTAATTATTGAATAAAGAAAAAGAAAACAGATCATTTATATAAATAAAGAGAAAAATCTATGCAACTTTTCATTTTTATTTTAATATTTCAAAATCAATCACAAAAGCTAACCAATAATATTCAAAGCAGTTAATTGGAAAAATAATATAAAAATAAAGACAAAGTTTTGTGGTGAATAATTCTTCACTTACTTTGTCATCTATAAATTATTCATCCAAAAAAAATAATATCATATTTAAAAGAGAAAAATCTTTTGGCTTTGGTGTTTTCTTTTTTCTTCTTCTTTTGAGTAATATAGTAGGCATAATGTCAGAATGAGAAATATATTCTTGAAAAAAAAGAAATATAAATAAAGATCATTTAGTTTATTCCATATAGATATCTATAAGCTTGTCTATAATCACCCTATACTATTTTTTTGATAGACTTATGACTGATAATTTGTTAGTAAATGTCAATCATTCCAATAGTCTTTTTTATTTTACTTGATAATGTGTTCATATGATGGACATTTTAGTATATTTACATGGGCTGGGTGCCATATCTACAAAGTTGCAATATTATATACAATTCACCATATCTACAAAGGTGCCTTCTGTGTCTACAATGTTTCTTTAAAATTGTGCTATCTTTGATAAACAAAATATACATTGGTCTTATTTAGTTGGGCATTATTATTCATTAGAAGAAAGAATATTCTCTGATGAACTTAACTTAGTTTTGCATTATTATGTGCAAACATGACCTTAGTGAAAACTTGAGGACATAATTGTACAACCAATAGAGTAGATCTTGTTCACTGTTCAAGTAAAGTTGGAGTAAAGGCCAAGTGTAATATGTTCATGATTCTTTTCTTCAAGCTTTATGAAGTTACACAAGCAGTCATTGTACCAAATATTGTGGTTAGAAGTAAGTATTTTAGACACAGAAGGCAGAGACAAAAAATAATGATAGACAAATAATGTTGGAAGAAGTTTCTCCAAAAATGTAGAAGCACACAATTAATGGAAAAGGAATTTCAATGAACCCTACTAAAGTTAGACAAAATTGAATAATGTTATACAATTTACACCTTATACTCATCCTCTCATTAACTCGTCTATATTTGTAGATATTAATTAAGCTAAAACAAAGTTCCCTCTCTCTAGTTTAAGCCGCTATGTATTCCCCAAAAAAAACAAAGAAAAGAAAAGCTAATCTACAACAGCAATAAATAATGATCTTTCGTGATTCCATGTGAGCCATGGTCACAGCATCTAGAACTAGGGGTTTTCGACCCTGGTCGGGTATGTATTTTAGAAAATCTGACCCAACTCACTACCCCAGCCTAAAACTGTGAATTGCTAAGAAAAGTAATCATGCATCTAGAGGATTGGAATAATTTATCCAAACCTTGCCACACTGAAGTCTGAACATCTAGGAGTTTCTTAGCCTTCTCTTGCAATGTCAACTGGCATCGAACCGTTTCGCCATGTATCTAACCAAAAAGAATATGCAGCCATTATTAATTAAGATGTATTTTCATTAACAAAAACCTTCCCATCAGTTCCTTAATAAAGTCTGTACCTTCAGGAACAATCTGATCAAGGCTTGTATGAACTCGAAGTTGTTGCGGTAAGTAATTTCGTGTATAAAATAATCAAGAAGAAGTTCAATTGAAATAAGTTCAGGTCTGTTTGCAGGTTCTTGATGATCATCGTCGTCTATAATCTGCAGCATGCGAAGTTCCAAATCCAATGTTGATGGAGATAAACCTTTTATGTAATCAGTAAAGGCTGAGACTGAGAAAAATAGGGACAAAATCAGCAACACTTCCAAGTTTACAGCTAAAGCATAAACAATCTCAAATAAATTATAGGAAAAGAAATGCAAACATTCTATTGACGTACAGTTCTTTGTTTCAGAAGAAGATTCAAGAAGCTGCAAGAATTGAGATGATGTTATATCGGATTTCTTTTGTTGTTCACTATCAACTCTTTTTTCCTCTCCCTCTTTGTTTGCTGACTCCGAAGGCTTAAATAGTATTTCTCCAGAGAGAGAAGGAAGAGATGGCAGGAAGAAAGGAGCCTTTTCAGGTTTCTTTGGAGGTTCAATTGGTTTATTACGGACCTGCAAGTAGAAAATTCAAGAACATAAAAAGGCATTAGCACATAAATGAATTTTCTTTCTTTCTTTGCTGCTGTGGCCTGTGTGGTGGGGGAATCAAGTAACAATAAAATGATACCTTTATTATGTCCAAATTGATCAAGCTCTGCCACTGACTTCTGGGCAACAGTGAAAGCGTAATTAAATCTGGAATTTGCTGGGTGGAGATGCTTAAGCATGATAAATCTTTAGATTCAGGAAGATTTGAAGGATTTTCAACACGATCTTCAAACTCCATTCCACTTGCAAGGGTATTCACGTTTGATGAACCAGTGAACATTAATTGATTCACCCTAAAATATTAACAAAAAACGGAATCATAAATTTTGAGCAGTCTTACAGAAGGAACGAAAGAGAAGCCAGCGGAAATACGTTCTAGCTCTCTGACTATCACTTTTTTTCCCTCTGGTGAACTCTTCTAACCAACCATCAAGAACATTGAGAAGTTCTGATCTTTAAGCATGTCTTCATTATATCTACGTAACTAAATAGTAAATATTACCTAAAATGTGCGACTAACTTCTAAGTTATCATGTATCATCAAATCAATTTCGCTCAAGGTATGGTGTTGGGGCTTACTTTCATACGGGGGCAGGCTCACTTTAAGTCTCTTTCACAAATTTTTTCTATTTACCATCTTTCAACGTTTGTATCATTAACTGGAAGGTTTCCGATTAAAGATCACAAAGAAAGAAGTCAAATTTAGTTAAATTAGGAAAAAATAAAAACAGTTCCAAAAGGATTACATATGAATTTCAAAATTAACAAACAAAAAACAGTGATTAAAGTATCAATGTTAAAATAAAATAAGTCCGTTTCATACCAGACAATAATACTAAAAAAAGTTCTCCCCATTTATACCGTTCCTTGTTTACCTAGCAACTAATTTAGTATGTCTATCACCATCAAGATAACTTACCAAAGGTATACTCCATTTTGATCTACATGCGTAGTTGCCAAAATATCCATATTTGGAGAAATGGAAAACGCAGTAATTGAGGCATCAACATGTAGTGCATCTATTTGCCTTGCTAAAATGACGTCCCAAATTCTAAGACTTCCATCCATACTAGATGATAAAAGCCATTTTCCATCCTCACTGAAAGACAAATCTGTAATGCGATCGGTATGACCTTCAAATTTCCGAACCAGTCTTAAAGCCACAATGTCAAACAGACGGATAACCAAATCATCCGTTACAACTGCCAAAAGTCCTGAAATTTAATTTTAAAAACAGATTAAAAACATGATGCAACCACAAGGAAACTGTATCATCAAGGTCGAACTTGAATCTTGAGGAGAAGGAAGTTACCATTTACTCGATGATAGACAATCTTCGCAACAGAACTACCAATTTCCCATCTGGATTTTAGATCACGCTCCTTGAAATTCCAAACCTGTAACATAAGACAGTAAAAAGATGAGGCTTTCATATATTTTGATAAATCCAAACTAACCTCTGAGATACCCCAAGTTTCAGTTGGTTGCTAAGTTAAAGAGCATGCAATAGAAACCTTTATATCTCCATGAACTCCAGCACTTATAACGTGGGTATTTGTAGAGTCACAAGCAAGACCAACAACTTCTCCAACATGTGCACAGCTTCCACCTTCCATTTTGTCCAGGTAACTACCTCTACTAGCACCTGATTGCAGATTGAATCGCTCAATCCAACCACCTTCTGTCCCTAAGAAGGCAAAATTTCCACATGCACTGATTGCACAAGCCTGTTACAAGATGAAGTATATCATATAGGGTTTTTTGTCAACAGAAATAAATACTACATTTGCATGACATCAAAGGGACTAAAAATGTTCAGAAATCAAAATCCTTTCATTATGAAGTAATCATACACTAGAAGTATATCAAGTTTTAGGGATTTCAATTGATGATTTAAAAATAAAGAGTATGCAAGTACATGCATTTGGAATCAGGGAACATGCACACATCTCCAGATCCACGCAAACATCAGATAAGCCCAATAGACAATTTACCACCAAAATAAGAGAAATACGCCCTTCCTCAACTCATCATTCCCAGTTTTCATCTTAAATTATCATAGATTATTTTTCATATCTCGGAACAGTTAGGTTAACAGAATTATTACACTTTCAACCATTATAGAAATAACAAAACATGAATAAATCAGGTAATCTGAAGCATATATCACTTTTAACTCCTAAACTATATATCAAATAACATATAGTTGCCTAGAAACAGGGTGAAAGGAACATCATTTTGAAACATACCTTAACGGGAGTCGGGTTTTCTGGGCATGGTTTCAAAATATGCTCACCAAGAACAAAGTTTTGAAGTCTCCATACATATGCTTGTGGAGTATCAACATGGCATGTAACCACATTGCACCAGTCCCGTTCTCTAATTTCAGCTGAAACAAATTAAAGAGAAGTGCATTATTAAATTTAACATCATCTAAGTGACACCAAATGAAAACACAATTACAAGTGAAGATAAAGCTTGGAATATTGATACAGCTTAGAATTGGATTAAATATTTTACAAAATTGTTAAGGGATATTTGAACATTTCACTTAAGAATTTCATTGATGGTCCATTCTACCTGGCAAACGTTTTGTAGTTATAATAACTTTTTTAATTTAACTTAATTTAATATGTGGAGAAGGGGATTCAAGCCTTTGATTTCTTATTGATTAATCGATGGTAAATACCTTAACCAGTCCGACTATGCTAAGGTTGATGCTTTTTGTTTGAATTTTCCATTGAATGCAAATGGAAAAATGGCGGTATAAAAGAGAGCATATCAGGAACTTCAATTATGTATTGCTTTTTAGCACCTTATTGGAGCATTTTGTTCAAATAGTTATGTTACTTGGTCAATGCTGATTAGGGTGTTTTATAAGCTCTGCCTCCATCGGTCTAGGATGTGGGTGGATTATAATCTAATTTCTCTATTTTCTTTTTCCTTTTGGTACTTTATCTATTGGGTCTTTGTTTAAATTGTTTTTGGATATCATATTATTGGGTCTTTGTTTAAGGGGATGATGAGGTACATAATTAAAAAACACAGAAAAGCTTTCTTTCCTCCTACCCTAAGAAGCACAAATACCGACAAGCAACACGACGACACGCCATTTTTCAGAAAAGTAGAACACGACACATCGAGAACACGTCAATTTTTTAATAAAAGAATTAAATATATGTCATGCATATAAACATATTTGATATTACATAACACGGATTCCAATTAAAAACATTTAAAAAAAAAGTTTAGAGCCATAAAACGTAACTAGTTCTAGTAGAGTAGTTTGTTCAACAAAACAAAAGCCAAAAGGTAAAAAACTACAAAATAAAATAAAAAAACATGTCTTCATTTTTCTCCAATGACCTCTTGAGAATCCTGAACTTGAGCTTCACCACTAACATCCGTAAAAGCTATAGCCTCCATTTGGTATATGATATGTGGGACACCATGATAGGAAAAGTGAAATTGGAAATCTATAAACATGAAGGAAACCGCATGATGAATTTTCATCTTTTTATCACGTGGTGCATCAAATTTTGACTGATCGATGAAATTAAGATAACACTCATCACCATTGTTTGGCACATTCTCTAAATCCAAGGAATATAAGTCATATTGGATCTTTATTTTATTTTTCAATTCCTAAGCATACTCTAAGTTTGGCCTACTTTAAAATTTTATTTAGGTATTATAGCGCACAACGGCTTCAAGAAGACAAGTCTCGAGTCCCACCACATCAAGACTTAGAGGTAGCAAGAGAGAGGATAAAGTGTATTAAGAAATATTTTTGTTCAGAGGATGAGCGCACGAAAGTGAACATTGAATGTGCCAATTTCTCTACAACGTGTGAACAATTTGCTGATCATGAATCCGTTCGTAATAGATATAATATGCCTCCGAAATGGTGCCATTACTCCAACTTTGGCGTCACTAGCTTCATCCTCCTTGTGTTGTGAGAAAAATTACTTATTTGCCCTTCATTCTCCTTGTGTTGTGAGAGAAATTGGAGTACATATTCATTTTGTGCACTCCACGAGAAGAAACAAGGTGACACCACAAAATGCAGAAGATTTGATGTACATGCATGGCAATCTACGTCTTTTATCAGGAAGAACTCCTGAATATCTCAAAGAAGAGACCGAAATGTGGGAAATTGTTGGGGATTCGTTTGATTCATTTGAAGATGCAGGACTGCTTGAGGTGGCTAGTTTATCTTTGGACGAATCAAAATTAGAAGCTATAGCTTTTACCGATGTTAGTGGTAAGGCTCAAGTTCAAGATTCTCAAGAGATCATTGGTGAAGAATGAAGACATGTTCTTGATTTTATTTTGTAGTTTAGTCTTTCACCTTTTGGCTTTTCTTGTGTTGAACAAACTACTCTACTAAAACTTATGTTTTATGGCTCTAAACTTGATATTTTGATGTTTTTAATTGGAATATTTCACAATATGTTTATATGCATGACGTATATTTAACTTTTTTTACTAAAAGAATCGAGATGTCCCCGACATGTCATGTCCTACTTTTTTGAAAAATGGTGTCGCCATGTCAGCATCGTTGTGTCGCTGTGTCGCGTGTCTCTGTGCTTCCTAGTCTATGTGAATAAAAAGTTCCTCTTTTTTCTAAGCAAGTATCAGATTGTACTATACGTGGATTGCAACAATTTAAATGATTCTTATAAAAAAAAAAAGACTAGACTAAATTTAGAAGTTATAACAAAGCATGTTCTATCAAAAAATAATCCATTAGAATGCAGCATCCTGTGACATGGATCAGAGTATCATGATGAAAGTAAAACATGAATGTCGAAAGCTAAATTTTAATGAGAAAATAAAAATCATGATGAGTCGGATAATGATATTAACCGTAGAAGCAAAACTAAAGGTTGGAGAAAAAGTGAATAAACAACCAGACTTTGTCTGGAGCATCTGTATCGTGATAATTTAATGTAACGTTAAGGAAATGGAGGATCAGTATGACACATTAACGACCCACTAGGAAGAAAAATAACACTTGGAAGAAGGAACTTACCACAATCAAAAGCTATGACGGGCTTCAACTTTATTTCTTCTTCCTGAAATAGCATAAATAAAACTAACAAGAGTTAGTAACCCCTTTTGATTTATTATTGAAAATAAATAGGTCAACACAAAAAACTTAGTGAAAAAATCCTTTAAAGATCGAGGGATATCAACGCAGTTCTCTCCTTCTCCCTCCCTGGTCAACCATTAAAGAAGATCATGGTTCTTTGGTGAAACTTTGAAACAGCTTTTTATTTTTGGACCTTATGGTTGTAATATGAAGCATTCTCTGATAAGCACCAAACCATATATACATTTATCAAATCGACTTCCTTATTAGCTTTGTGGTGGTAGTAAATTATCTTCTCATTTTCCAATTACAACTTGACTACCTAAAGTATTTTTTGTAATTATCTACATATATAAATTTCTTTTATATTCTACTTCATCAAATCAATAAAATAATTTTTTTAAAAAATCAAAACAAAAACACAAAACGCACATAAACAAATTTAAGATATTTCCCCAAAAATAGATATAGAATGCTTGCTGCCGTCGTTTTGTCCTCTCTGTTTAAAAGACAACGAGGATTTATTACACTTATTCATTTTTTGCCCCTACTCTAAACGCTGAAATAGCATTCTTTCTTTGTTCAAAATTGCATGGGTATTTGATGGATCCCTAAGCTCCAATATGCTTCAGCTGCAAAAGGGGACCTTGTTATCAAAGAAACCGTCCTAATTTGGATTAATATGGCTAAAGCGCTGCTGCTTGAGATTTGGTTTGAGCGCAATCAGCACATTTTTCACAATAAAGAAAGGAGTTGGTTTGACAACTTGGACATGTCAAAAAAGAATGTAGCATCATGGTGTTCCATGAGAGTTGAATTCAGAGATTATTCAATTCAGGATATTCTCTCAATTGAACTGCATTCATCCACCATTCAGCTTAAGAGAGGATACGGATTTTAGATTTTCAGTGTATTCGGTTTCTTTTCTTTTATGTTTCTTTTTCATTTAAATTTTGTCTAGTTTGGCTGGTTTGTAGTGCTATATTTGGTCGTTATATGACCATTGTTTCTCTTCGGGATATGATGATGGTGCTAAGGGAGTATCTAACCTAGTTGAGAGGTCTGGGTAAGCCTATTGATCTTCTCTTTTCTCTCACTCTCTAAGCTTCTCTACTATGCTCATGGTATAGTTCTCTTGTACCTTAAGTATGCTACTAATAAAGAAGTTTGTCTCTGTTTCAAAAAAGAAAGATATAGAATTAAAAGCAATTTATAGAAATAAGTTAAAAAGGTCAATCTAATAAACAATTATGAAATAGTTCTCAAGAACATACCCTAACAACCCCTTAATCACTAAGGAACTTCTCAAGACTAGCCTTTCTTATTCTTCTATCTTTCCCACATTATAAATAAAGTTCTCGTAAATAATTTTAGAATACAGAATATAATAATGTTTCAAACCACAACAATTTTAACCATGAGGTAATCATAAAAGATCATTTGTAAAGCATAAATTACTAGTGGCTGGTGGTTCGATCCAATTATTTATGAAAGGTATACCAGGACCACCAAGTAAACAAAACAGAAGAAACAATCACAATGCCAGATCAGTTGATGTTATTTGCAAGCCTACCAACAAATACAATTGCCTAGAAATTACAACAATTTCATTTGAACCATACCTTCAGTTTTAGTTTCTTCGCACGTTTAGAGACATGCCGTTGAGAAAGCTCCCTGCTTTGCTGATCCTAATCAGAATTTACAGCAAGAGGATGAGCATTGAAGTCTATAGATTATAAATTGAGCATGCAGAAATCGGTAAAAAGAGTTCAGAGGCTGAAATTACAAAAATCCCAATATCTGAAGTAGCTCAAGTAAGATTCCAAAAATGAGACTTCCTTTTCTCTTCAAAAATACTTTTAAAAATTATAGTTAATTACTCTGCAAATAAAATCCACGTTCAAACCCCATGACATTTTATTTACATACAAAACAATTACATTGATCTAAGAAATTGCAAAACAGATTTACAATTGATGGTAATACAATAAGTTACCCCAGTTCTAAAGAAGGGATGTCTATGAGTATGAAACAAAAAGATTTGAACTTTTATTCCAAGATTTAGCAAAATGACAAAGTCAAAAAGAAGTATTGAAGGGCCTATCCTTTGTCCATGAAGACTAATTGGTTTCTTTCCTTCAAGCTATGCAACATTCTTCTAGTAATGCTCAATCTTTTCAGTTGTCTATTCAGGTTTCTAAATCTACAATCCATGTCTCTAGAAAGAAAAATACTTGGCCTACCTTCTCCATTGTACTCCAAAGAAAATCTACTCTTGTGTCCAAGAAAATTCAATGATTGATTCACAAATTTTGAAAGAAGCATGTGCTTGGCTCCTCACTGCCTCACCGAAGTTACAATAGCCACCTTCACAACCTACCAACTCATAGACTCATTCAGTGATCACTACTCTAAGGTCAAATGACTCAAATGCCACTTTAACCAAAAGTATCATTAGCTCTACCACTACTACGGATCCTATATCCTCTCCATTTATTGATGATATCGAACTTGATGAAGCATCTAATGTTAGTATGAACAACTAGATATCTGAAGCATTTAGTTGATATAGAGATTGATGAACTTTCCGTCAAGGACAATTGAGAAAACATTCAAAAGTCTCTTTTTGGAAGATGATAGAAGAAATTCAGTTGAAGTTTTGAAATAGAAAATGTCAGTACAAAAGTATCGTTCAATTCCTCCCAAATTGCAGTCCTTATATCATAAATGAGACTCGCAGACTACAAATGAAAGATATCACGTCCAACTCACCACAAATTAAGAACTTACCTGAATGACAGATAAAAATGTAATTTAGAATTCAGAAACGTATATGTCTTATTCTCATTGAGTCAAAGCAATGTTACATATTTATATAGAGAATAAACTAAACCCTAGAGACTAAGTAAAATTACAATAAAGGACATATGTATATATATATATATATATCATAACAAAAAACAATGACATAAAGGATGCAAAAGTAAACATATCCACTTTAACATATCATTTCTTACTGGCATAGAGGCTAAATCCATCATAACAACCATATTTGTCCTCTTTCCATTGTTAAAAGAACTAACCTGGATTACAGAGAAAAGCCTGAAGGCACGATCCTGACCGGCAGATAAGATGTGTCTCCCATTCGCATAAAACCTATGATAAATAAGAAAAATGTGAATCGAGGAGATATCACATAAATTGTATCACTTAAAAGGAAAGCCCAAGTAAGACCTAAAAGCACGTAAACAAAATAAAAGCAAGAATGTAGAAAATTAATAATAAAAAATTGAAGTGCCAGGGCATTTTTCAACAAATTAAAATTTAGTTTTTGTAATTCAAACTTGTTATTTTAATTAGAAAAGATCAAGAAATGTTCATTTTTCATCAGTGGAATACATAGCGCGCTATTTTCTCAACCTAAGAAATATACTGATGTGTTTAAAATATAAATATACATTCTCAATGAACAACAAATAGAATCTTAGGTGAGAACAACATGCAAACAATATAATGCAAGGGAAACCCACTTTACATAAGGAAATGAGTGTGGTACAAAAGGCATCTCACCTAATGCAAAGAGGAGGGGCACTGTGCCCACTGCGAAAGCGTAATAAACGGGGATCTCCATCTGTTGTATCAAATATCCACATCTACCAAAAAAGTAACAAGGAATGATTTTCCAAAAACGATAAAGTACAGAGACAAATCTCTACAAAAAAGAAAAGTAGAGGGGCTTGTACGGCATAAAAATGAGAATGATGAAAAGTTTGTTTTTAAATCAAACTTCATTAGAAAAAGAAAAACAAGAGTGTTTATTAAGAAGTACAACAGGAGAAGAGAAGGACCATAGACGAGATTCTTCTGGCAGGTTTAGTTGGAAAGAAACATAGGGCTTTCAATTCAAAAGAAAGCTAAATGAAATGTTTTAGACCAGATGAAAGCAGTTTGATTATCAGGCAGAAAAATGGTAAAAAATAATTTCCCGGTTGGCTTCAAAAGCAGCTCACGTTCCTTTCTGTAATGTTCTATTTCTTCATAGATAAAAGCATGTCGCATCTTTTTACCTATTTCAGATTTAATGTCCCACTAGTTTCTTTGTAACTAAATGTAATAGGGTTGAGGCAATTGTCCAATGAGAATAACTAAGGTACAAGTAAGTTGACTCTGACACACACGAATATTTAGAAAAAGTCGTCTTTTCATTTCTTTATATATGTGCGCACGTGGGCATGCAAAAGAAATGTTTCGCTAATGAGATGAATAACAAAAAAGAAGGAAAAGAAACCCCCATGCCTAAGGTCCGTATTTTAAACTGTATAATTTTAATTCTATATAAAGTAATTTTCCTAATAAATAAAAAGTGACATTAGATAGATGTCTTTACCAGTGTTTGGGCCAATTCGCCCCTCCCTCAACTATTCCTCAATGGACGTCTTAACCCTTCTATATTTGGTGGCTAAGGTAACTCGTAAAATAGTACATTCTAAGCAAGTGGTCAGGCCACCATGCCCATTTCACTAAGCCATTTATAGTTAACATGCCTCTTATCGACTAAGGTCAATCCAGGTTGGTTATCATAATAGTTTCTACTATTTAGGATCTAGAATTCTTTTCCTTTTTACATATATCTCGATAAGATATAAGGTCCTGCAATTCTCTGCAATTATGTAAGAATTGTAAAAAGAAACCCATAGAGGGCTATAGTATTCTCTTACTTTGATGGAATTATCTGCTGATGAACTCATAAGTACTGGTTCATTAGCAAAGAAGTGAAGTGAAACTATTGAGCTATCATGTGCTTCTCTAATGACCGATTGAAGTCTTCTCTTCTCAAGATTCCATATGCTTATAACACCTGATGAACCTCCAGATGCAAGAAGAGGCTGTCCATCTTATAAAACATATTAATTAAAGTCAGAAAACCTTAATTCACTAAGAATCATTTGGTAAAAAGAAAATTACAAGTCATTGAATTATATAAAAAAGAAAAACAAAACAAATGGACTCTTCTAAATATTCAAATTCATTGACAGAACAAAATTGGATACTTGACAAATGACAACGATAAAGTTTATCCTTTTTGTTTGATGAAGTGATTACCTGAGCTGAAGGACAGGGCAGTAACAGATCCTCGCGTTGAGTGGGTGAATGAAAACAATTCTTGATCATAACGAATGTTATGAACATGAACCTTCCCATCAGCGCAGCCAATGGCAACAACATCTAGAGCAGGTGATGAAACACAGCAGCAAACAGATGAATTCCATCCCTTGAACTCAAAGAGTTTCTTCTTCGAGCTGATGTTCCAAAGCTCCAAAGAACCTTCCAAGCTTCCAAGTATAACCTGTTCGAACAGTTATCCTTGAGGTTCCTTAATTTCAATGTAATAATGAGTACTACACTATTTATATCCAGTGTTCCAAAATGCCCTCCTGGACGCACGCCTAGGCTCAAGGCCTAGGTTTAGCATCTCGTTTTGAAAAGGCAAGGCTCACAAAATAAGGCACGCCTTTGGTGCAGCCCCAAGGCTCAAAGCACCACGCCTTGGGGCTTTTTCATTATTTAAAGGAAAAAAAAAGTAATAATTACGGGTTTTCTTCTTTATTAACTAAAAAACTAAAATTTACTAAAAGCTTAAATACAAAATTTACTGTGTTTAGGGGTTTTTTTCACATTTCCACTTTGACTATTCTCTCTTTTCTTAGTGTAGTACTTCTATAAATGCGTCGGAAAAGAAAAGCCTGGACATTTTTTTAACTCCTTGTGCTTAAGCCCAGAAAGACTCTTACACCCTATTGCACCTTGAGCTTTGAAAACACTGTTTATGCCGCATGCACTTGGCTTTCTACAACGGCTCTGACAGAAAACAACAGAAGCAATAATCCTACTAAATTTCATTGTTAAACAACATATTGTTCTAGATTCTTCTCATATTTTATGGGTATAGGGAATCTCATAAAACTTTATTGCATGAAAAATATTCACAATTTTATCAAACAAGTTCCTCAAGTTTGAAACTGCTTAGCAATGAAGTGTTTAAGAATAATTGAAATGAAATACCATGTGGAAAAGAAAGCAATTACTTTGTTTAGATATGTGTCTGGATGCATTATACAGCTAGGACTAAATTTTCTGCCTAAGATGACTTGGCCAACTGGAGACTGACTATCTTCAATCCCTTTGAAAGGCCACATGAACATATTTCCATTAATGTCAACACTTAGGATGTGATCTCCAAACAATAGCAACAAGTTGACCTTGGCCTTATGGCTACTCCAATTTGCTACCTGCAAAGCAATCATCAAATATGTCTAAAGAATTGGCACCTGAGAAAATCAATGACAAGCAAGTGTCCATGTCTAAGAGCATCTTCATGGCACGTAAAAGACCTTAGCATAAGAAGAATATGAAAGAGAGAAAGAGAGATTCTTCAGCATTACTGCAGCGAATTTTATACCTAATGACACTCAACAAATTAAGCAAGAATATAAAATACAACTTTGAAAATTGATATGACAAAGTGGATATATTTAACAACTAAAACAAGTAAAATTCCATACTAAACAAAAACAATCTGGAAGTTATCAGAATGAAAAACCTCAGTTGCATTTCTTTTATTTAGTATAGAACTAAGAAGATATGTCCAAAAATATATACATAATTCTTTAAAATACATATTTCCTTCATTCGATCACCTTTGGATGCATCATTCTCTCTTTTAGGCATCGTTTTTTGTTATTTATTGGTGTATCCATTGTACTATTTTGGTAATTTCATTCATCAACGAAATGCTTCTTATCCAAAAAAAAAATAGTTCTTTAAAATAACTGGATATACATATTCTTCCAAAAAAAATGATATTTAGACATTACAAACTAAAAACTCATTATTAGGAGTAGGCGAGTTCAAAAAACCCAATGACCCAAAAAACATGATCAACCCAACTCGACCTAAACTTATTACTAGTTTTAAAAAAAATGACTTTTTCTACTTATGATACTATTGTATAAAAATTAATTTAATGATCTTTTTAGATAATTTATGCTATAACAACTCCTAAAAAAAATTTAGACCGTGGAAAGAAAATTTTCATAATATAAAGTAAATTGAGATTGAGTTGCTTTAAATTCTTAATTCAATATATGAAAATTATTTAATTTAAATATTAGGACAAAAATTTAATTGAGTGATCTGACTAACCCAAATACTTCATGGTTGGGTTGGTTGGGTTCATTATTCAATAAGGATTATTTGGGTTGAAGAAATATACAACTCAAACAATTAGGTTTGGTCTAAGAAGTGCCTGAACCCAACCCATGAACACCCCTACTTAGGGGGACTTCTAAAAGCTTCCTATGGTAGGAAAATAGCATCAGAGATTAAACTCAATCTAAAAAATGAATACAAGAAATCACAACAAGAACCTTCTTATAGGATCCTTGTTGTTTTTTTTATAGAAAGCAACGCAACAAGAATAAACCTCATGACAGATTATTGCAGGAGTCTTTAGAGAACACAAAAAACAGCATGGAACTCTTATCTATTTTTTCTTTTTTTCTTTTTTTCTCTTTTTTCTTTTTTTTGATAAAAACAGTGGCTTTCAATTAAGAAAAAAACAAAGGAATACATGGGCAAACAAAAAATCCAGCCCATAAAAAACACCTCCTCCTGTAGGAAAGGGACTCCAACGATGCATGGAACTTTTACCATATTAAACCTTTCCTTCAACAAACTTCTTATTCTTGAAAAGCCACAATTGTCTTTCAAATCAGACTTAATTACACTCCACAAAACTCTTGTTTTCCTACCATGACCGCAAAGTAGACAACAGATGTTTTTTAACAATGAAATTGTTAAGCCCCGTGCATCCAAACTTCAGACACAGAGCTTCCCAACAATTCTTGTCGTTGAACAAGTCATGAAAATCCTTCCCAGATTTGAGACTTAACAAGTGAAGAGAATCCTCCCCAAATTAATAAATAGCAATTTTTGGATAAAAAAATACTTCACTTATGTTAAATTGGGAGGAGGGGGTTGGAACCTGTCCATTTGAAGATCACAAAAACTTTTCCAATGGGCTATAAGAGATGGTGAGCCATATACTGTAGTTACAAAATGGTGGAGACAATTTACAGCCCATGAGCCAAAACAATTTATTCATTCCATAGGTCGGTCAAAGCATTGCTTTTTCTCTGTGAAGAT
This sequence comes from Cucumis sativus, assembly GCF_000004075.3. NCBI lineage: Eukaryota > Viridiplantae > Streptophyta > Magnoliopsida > Cucurbitales > Cucurbitaceae > Cucumis > Cucumis sativus. The sequence continues at coordinate 5,616,603 of NC_026656.2, forward strand.
TTAAACATTCCTTTTCAACCAAGTAGACCAAAAGGATCCTGAATATTAGGTAAACTGAATAATAACTTGGATTCAAGAACCATCTTGAACATTTTCTTTGAACCTTATCGAAGGTGTTTAACCTCCCCATACAACATTCGCTATTGAGTGCAATTTGTCTTCCACTGAGTTTTCATGAAATGATTTAGAAGGAAAAGAGCAAAAACAGCTCACTAAAAAGTGATCTAAATGAATACAAGACAGCTCAACGAGAATTTTCTGAATCAATTTAATTTATTTTGAAGAAAGCCTGTAGCCCCTCCTTTCCTTTTATAGTCAAAGCAGCACACTCACAGGCCAGCAGACAAACTTAAACAAAAAACCTTCATGCAACCCCATGTATTAAGGAAATTATGCCATTCCATCCGAATTAATAGAGCGAAGACTCTCAACAAGCTAGGATAAGAATTAATTATACATGTGTACACCTAAATCATTAAACATGAATGAGTAAATAAGCCCATATCTAATAATCAACAAACATTCTAAATATAATCAAAAAGTGATGAATTGAGCCTGAGCAGTTATGCATCTTTTGCCAGGAACATTTACTTCATAAAAATTGACATATTCCGAGTGAGCAAACCTGATGAGCACGCTTGAAAACTGCAATGTCAGACCCATAAGCAGCAAATGTGTACTCACGGTAGGAAGCAAGAGCTCGAATCTTCTTGGGCAATTGAGGACCTAAAGATCAAGCATCAACACAAATTAGTAGAATCACAAACACGGGTGAATCCCAAAACAGAAATTTTAGAAACACCCCACCTTAAAAAATTCCAAAAGACAAACAAACGGGTAAATTATATCCAAATGGAAATTAAAACAAAAACAAACTTCAAACCAAAAAGGAAAAGAAACGAAAAACTCACTTACCAACAAGCACTAAGTTTAACTTCGCGCACTGAAATAAGAAAAACAAACACATAAAAACGATTAAGCTCTAAAGTGACAGTTAAACTAAGAAAAACCAACAAAAATAACAGTAATCTTGTAAACTTAAACAGTTCAAGCAACTAACGGGGATAAAGGGCCGCAATAATAAAAATTCCACAAGGGAAAGAAGTATATTGAGAGAATGATCTTACATTATAAACTTGAAAAGCTTTGCCCACGCTAACGGTGACGAAGGTTTCGGTTCCAAGTCTCTGCACAGAGAAGGGGACGCTGTTTGTTATGTAGCCAATTGCTCTGTAAGGTTCAAAAATTCCCATTTTCTCTTGTCACTCTCCGAGAACTGAAGAAGCTCGAGAGACGCAGAGTGTAAGAAGAAGGGTTTTAGGAATTTCTTCAGCTATGTTCTCTTCCGGCAACGAAGAAGAAGAAGAAGAATAACGACGCTTGGTGGCGCTTTCAGGGTTTTGTGGCCGCCGACCAGAACGAAGGTTTAAGCAATAATGTCATATTTGTACCAAAATGCCCTTAATACCAAACCTATATTATCATTCATAATTTTATATATTATATTTACGTACTAAAACTTCCTATAAATTAATTTAAATCGCAAAACCCCAAAATATTTAAAATGAAAATGGTCAGAAATATAATATTTAAACAAATATTTACACTGTAATAAAATTTTCATGATTTTACATATAAATGTAAATACTTTATCAATTTTTATATTTTTGAAAAAAATACTCTATTTAAAATTGATAATTTTGACATGTTTTTTAAAGTATTTTTAACTTATGACAATATGGACCACATTATTCGAATATCATTTAAATCATCATTGACCCAAAAGTTTAAGCTAGTGAGTGAATGTAAATTTAATTATCATTCAACTTACCTGTGTCCATGTGTTAGTATTTGATGTTTAGTTTAACTTTTGAAGTGTTTAATTTTGAAAACGTGTTAATTTATAGTATAAAAAAATTGAGTGTTCCCAACAACTCAACTTAAAAGTTTATTTTTAAAAAATTTAACAAAAGAGTTTAAATATAAAGTTCTTAAACTTCACTTCACAACTTCATACTTCTTAACTTCTACTTTCTTACTCGTTTGTTCAAACTCCTCCATATTAAACTAATTAGTAAGTTAAATACATAACTCTTAAAACGTGTTTGGCACATGAGATGAGTTGAGTTCTACCAACTCATTGTTTTTGCCTACCAACTTTACATGTTGGTGGAGTTGAGTTGGTATATTGTACCAACTCACCCTATTTCTCTATTCTTTTCCATGTTTCTAATGGGTTCACCCATCAACCACCGTTAATGATTCATTGCTACATTCTGATAATCAACTTTGATGACCACTTTCACATGTCCGATTTTGACGACCGATTTCGGGCTCTAGCAACCACCTCAGTCGACAAACTCTGGCAACAACCTTTCTATGATCAACTTCGACTAATTTTAAGCTATAGTAACCATCTCAAATAACAAACTCCAAAGAAAATCAACTTTGATGACCACCTTCACGATACGAATTTTAGGCTTTGACAACAAACTCTTGCGACCAACTCCAATATCACATTCGTGCAACCGACTTCTACCTTCAATAACCACCTACAACTACAAACTTTGGTGAAAATCACATTTGGTAATTAAAATCAACCACCTTGAACTTCGGCCTCCAACAACCACCTCTACAATAAACTTTAACATAAACCACCTTTAACAATCAACTTGAGTGACAAGCCAACCACCTCTAACAATCAATATTGACATTTACCTTATGATCAACCTTAACAACGATCACATTAACTCCAACTACCAACTTTGTTCTTCATTTTCAACAACTAACCCGACCAATAAATAGTTATAAAAATAGAACTTGGGTGACAAAAGTACATTTAAATACAAAAATTAAAATATTAGTTTATAATGCTTAATAGTTGCCTCTTATGATAATTTTATATTGAGAAATTGTGGAAGGATGGTTGGGTCATCTCTATAGGCTTATTTATCACAAACATCCATAAAACCAATTGCTTTTAACAATGTTACCCCAATCAATGAAGATTTATTATTTGTGCTTACTAGGTTAACTAACCAACTCAACTATTTTAAAAAACGACATTTTTTTGTATGCACAAAATTGATTTTTCGTTGACCATATATAAATATATACATACGTTACACACGATTATATTTTTATGTAATTACATGCACATATAAAACAAGTGTTAAAACTAACAAAAATATCTATTATTTATGATTCAATTCAATAAAATTATTTTTCGTAATTTCGATCCAATTTTTTCAATTTAGAACAGATTTTTGGATACAAATCACAAGAATTTTGATTCTTCCTCGAATCTTTCATCGAGAGGTAAAAGATTAAATTCTTTTAAAAAATAAAGTATATTTATGTGAGTGTCATTTTTATGTTTATTTTTTTGTGATTTGTGAATTTTTCTGCCGTATAATGAATTCATCTATTCATCAATTCTATTGATATGGAAGGTGTGGAAATTTAAAAATATCAATAGAATTGATGTAAATTTAAACTATTGTTTTAATTTGAGCTAAAAATTGGATTATTGAGAATATATATATTTTTTAATTGAAGGATATTTATAAAAGTCTATTATTTAAACGAAAATTTAACGATTTTAAGGGTGTTTTCTTACGGTGTAACGTTTACGAATATATTTGAAACAAACTTAAAATTGAGAAACATTTTGTATAGTTTTGAAAAGAAAAAAAGGGGAAAAAAATCATTAGTTTAATTCGTGGGTTCAGAAAAGGCCACGTCGCCTTAGGAAATTTTTGCTTCTTTGCTGGCCGTTTGTGGCGGTGGGATACACGGCCAAATTTTCCGGCGAAGTGGTCGCTCTTCTTCGTTCTCTCGGCACTTTTTTCCCAACAGACAATCCTTTCCACATTTTGAAGGTGAAATTTCTCTTTCTGACCTTGCTTTAATCATATAATGAAACTTGATACTTCACGTTCTACTACTTTTTCCACTAATTTCATTTTGGATATGCTTTATCACTTCCATGGCCGGAATGTTTTTCAAGTTGTTTTGCAGTTCGAGATCATTTACACTCCTACCTGTACCTTTGATCTTGTTTGGCATTCTTGTTCTCTGCAATCCACTGTGGAGTTCATAAATCAACCCCCACCCCTCTTTCTCTTTTACCCAAATGTACATCTCTCAGGGAGTTCATGCAAATTCAAGCATGTATAATTTAAACCAATCTTCAGAATCACACCTCTGTTCTCACCAAGCTCATTAATTTCTTCACGCTCAACCGCACAACTCTGTCCATGGACCACGCCCACCATCTGTTCGATCAAATTTCTGAAAAGTATAGTGTTCTGTTTTACATAATGGCACGTCATTATGCTCACTCTGATTCTCCATATCCTGCCTTTTCTCTTTTTGATCTAGTCTTGTGCTCTAACTATCGGATGAACGTATTTCTACATCACCAACAGATGAGGTGTTTTGCTTCAGGACTCATTTTCTTAAAAAATGTACTACATCACTTTTAGTTTTTAATTATTATTATTGACAATGTGAGGAAGGGATCCAACGTCTAACGTCCAGATTATTAATATATAGTCGAGCTAGGCTCATTTTGACATCACTTTTAATTAATATACAGCCGGAAACGATACTCTAGTACTCTGTGCTTTTAATAGGCTTGTCTCCGTTAAATATACAGCCGGAAACTTTATTTGACTAAAGTTTGGTTTTGTCGATTACAATTTCACTAGGAATGAAATAATGAATGCTCAAAAGGATTTTCCAACGGAGGTGTGGGCAGTGGTTTGTCTGGTTTTCGTGATCTTTCCGGCTGTTTGAACTGAGAATCATTCCACCGTGAAGATGGGCTTTCTTGTCACAATGGTGGCAAATTCATACTGCTTTCCAAGAGACTTCAAACGGGAACGCTCAATTTTGTCCCATCAGAGACACGCTGCATGTCGAGCTTCATCTTGTAAGGTATGCCCCATATCACTCAAAAGTCTATGAAAGGTTGGAATTCGGATTATGCTGACAATTTTCCCCCCTCTTTCATCATCATTTGTTGGTTTCTGGTTTCTGGTTTATTTTTTAAGGAAAGAAAACCATTTATTTATATAACGAAATGAGTTTAATGCTAAAAGATACAAGAACAATAATTAAAGACAAATATATGAAAGGATAGAATTGTGAGAGATATGCGAGCATTATCTCATTATTGTTTTAAAGAATTTGAATGAGAATATCGCATGTATGTGCTGTTGTTATGATTGATTGTTAATGTAGATTAAGTAACGTTCAGAAGAATGAAAGAGTGCTTGAAAATAAAACAAACTAGTGGGTCGTCTTAACATTCTTGTTGATGTCAGAGGGAGGAACCAAGACCCTTGGGAAGACCTCACTAGCTTTGGCTTCCGTTATTAACCTAGCAATTACTTTTGAAGTTGAAGATGGGTCAAGTCACTGATCTAGTGATCTGTTTCTGGAAGAACAATGTGTATGGGCTATTATGCTCCTTTGGAGTTTCTCTAGGATGTACTTGTTGATATTACTCATCTTGGACCTATTGCTATGGTTTTTATTTTACTGGGAAAAACTGTTGCTTGAAATGCATTATTCAAAAAAGGCAGGATATTCATGAGTGGACACTGGACAGATATAGCATACTCAATTTGAAGTGAAATGCCCTAAGAAAATGACATATTAACCAGAAAAAAAAAAAACAATGTCGTACTTATGACAACTATTAGACCCTTAAAATGATAAAATGGAAATTAGAGTGATTTCTTTTCTGATGTTTATCTTAAAGAGTTTCGCTATCTTAATTTTTGCTTTTTCTTAATGCAATGTACCTATGCTAGATATTCCAGCAGCACAATGAAGGAAGTTCTGTCGATGACAGTTTTAATATTAACAATTCTCAAGTGATTAAAAAATTGAGCCGAAGAAGAATGCCTATTTTAGCAAAAGAGATTTTCTTGGAGCTGAAGTCTGAAGGTTTTCCTCTAAACAACTCTACGTTGTCCACTATTATGGTACACTACATAGATGATGGTTCTCCTCTCCAAGCACAAGCAATGTGGGAAGAAATGTTAAACAGTTGTTTCGAACCTTCTGTTCAAGTAATTTCAAAGTTATTTAACGCTTATGGAAAGATGGGACACTTTGATTATATAACTAAAGTTCTAGACCAGGTAAAGTTAAGGTATTCACACTTACTGCCTGAGGCATACTCACTAGCCATATCTTGTTTCGGGAAGCACAAACAACTAGAATTGATGGAAAGTACATTGAGGGAAATGGTTTCTAGTGGTTTTACAGTTAATTCTGCTACTGGAAATTCTTTTATTATATACTACAGCATGTTTGGTTCTTTAGTAGAGATGGAAACTGCCTACGGTCGTCTTAAAAGGTCAAGATTTCTAATTGAGAAGAAAGGAATCATGGCAATGGCATTTGCCTACATAAGGAAAAGAAAATTCTACAGATTAGGTGAATTCCTCAGGGATGTTGGTCTTGGAAGGAAAAATGTGGGGAATCTTTTATGGAATCTTCTACTTCTATCTTATGCTGCCAATTTTAAAATGAAAAGTTTGCAGCGAGAATTTCTACAAATGGTTGACGCTGGATTCAATCCAGATCTTACAACATTTAACATTAGAGCTCTAGCATTTTCAAGAATGGATTTGTTATGGGATCTTCATCTTAGCCTTGAACACATGAAGCATATGAATATTGAACCCGATCTTGTGACCTACGGTTGTGTTGTTGATGCTTATGTCGATCGAAGACTTGGAAGAAATTTGGAATTCATTTTGAGCAAAATGAATCCAGATCAACCTCCAGTATCATTAACAGACTCTTTCGTTTTCGAGGCATTGGGTAAAGGAGACTTCCACATGAGTTCTGAGGCGTTCATGCAATTTCGAAAGCAGAAGAAATGGACTTATAGAGAATTAATATCATTGTATCTGAAAAAGCACCACAGGAGAAACCAAGTCTTTTGGAATTACTAACCCAGAACGTTATTTGATAACGTCTTCTCCCAGCTAAGACTAGAGGATTGTTTTCTGTACCTGAGTTTGGGGAATTCAAATGGACTGAAATGATCAAGTTGATTCTTAGAATTGAATGGTAATGTTTCCAGCTGTGTTCTTCATCCCTAACTCAGCTGGGTGGTGTACAGTGTAATTTAAAGGATGTGTTTGATATTTGTTATATATTGTTTAATAATCATCCTTTCCTAGCTCAAGTTTTGATTTGGTTAACTTCAAGAAAGTCTCTTGTTTCTGGTGACATCGAGCTATACAATGATCTCCTCCACCCTTTGAATGGAAAATTTTAAGCCAACAAGGATGGAAATGTCGATTCCCTCATCCAAATTCCAATCCATCCATTCTTTACTCTGTCGTATCAGCACTCATCAATTAAGGGCAATTGAGCAATTTGTTGCTTAATCTGTTTTGATTTACTGTTTGGATTTTAGTTCACACTTGTAGATGTGTAGTTCCTAGTTTGTTTTCAATTATCCATATACAGAGAATTCCTAACGATTTGACAACCCTTAAACTTCCAATGTGGGTGAAAAGTAAGCTTGCTTGGACCACTGACGTAAATAGTTGTGGGTCATTTCTAACATTGGATAATCTAAAGTGTCTACAAAGAAACTCTCCTAATTGTAAGTTTGCTTGAGCCATGGATTAATAGATTAATGTAGTTGTAGGTTATCAGCGGATTTAGCATAGGGGTTGCTCAATTTTATGTCCTTTGGATTATATACATATAAAAAGCTAAGACAGTACCAATTCTAGAAGTTAGTTTAATGGTAGAATTGCCTTTTATTCCCATTTGGTTCAGGTTCAAGCCTCATTTCTTGTATATTATATATTTTTTAGATTACTTCAACAAAATTTTGGATACTATTGTGGGTAATTTCCATCATTGGATAGTCTAAAGTTTTGTTGTGAGGAGAGAAAGAAGAGAAGGACGAAGACACTACTGATATGAATGACAGTTTGGATAGTCTAAAGTTTTGTTACTGTTTGGATATTTTCATGATGTCCAAGAGTTCTTTTAGATCTACTTGGTTATTGTGTAAAAATTCTATTAAGATCGTATCTGTCATGATCCATATGCTAAATATTTGAAGTAAAAACTCATCGTTGAATGCTACGAATGAGTTATCATTCTTAAAAAGTTTTGATTTGACAACACGTATTATATTTTAGTTTGTTAGTGTGATAATCATTGATTATGTAAGAATCAGTAAATAAGGATAGTAAAATGAAAGAGATCTTGTAGAATAAGAAATATTTGGTAAACCAAAATATTTCTCTTTGCTTGGTCAAATATTGCAACAACAATCGATATTCTCTTTGACACAATCATTATAACATGATTCATAATCATATGTGTCAAAACATGGCCAAACACAATGCACGTTCAACACTTCTCCTTTCGTTACTATATTACCAAAGATTTCATTGTTTAAAACACCATTTTAGCAGCAACAACATTATGGAATTAAACAAGTTAGGAGTTAAAAGAGCATACTTGTTGATACAAAACATTCAAATATCATTAGAACAACAATCGATATCGTAATAAGCTTCTCTTAGACGATTTAGATGCTTATGCTTCTGTAAGATTATTAATTAAGTTGGATAATGTTTTACCAAATATGAATGATGTATTTGAAACGTTTCTTTAACTCCAAAAGGATAGGGATTACTAATACTTCAGAAAGCAAATGTTCAAAATGGTAAAGAAATAAGGATATAGATACTAATTTTAAACAAAATTATAAACAACTATATTGTATATGAGATATAATTAGACAAAACTTTAAACAACACTACAATAACTAACACTCCTTGCACTGCTCAAAAACTGCATTTGATAGTCAGAATATTCATTATGTAAAAAAATTCATCAAAACTGTGAAGAAAAAAAGTAAAAAAGTGGTAAAATATCAATTTGTACTCACTTCAAAGTTTCTCAACGTTCTCGTATCAATTTAAATCATGAATATATTGATTTAAGTATTGATTTTTTCTTTTATATATATATCAATCAATAATGATTCCATTAGGTCTCATTTGAAAAATCTTAATATGAAACTTATAATTGTATTAGTTCATCTCCAAAATAAAAGATCCAAACTGACTGGGTCATAAAAATGTAAGAGTTTAATTAGCTAAAAATTATAAGTTTTATGTGGTATTAGTAGAACATATGTCGGAGAAGAGTGTAAATTGGGACACTTGCATGACTTCAAAATTTAAATGAATACAATTAAAAGTTCAAAGTTTAAATTGAGACAAATTTCACGGAGCTTTACTCTTCCTAAAACGTTTCTTCCTTTTATAAATTTGTTCAAAAGTTCAATTTATTTCCACAAAATATAGCTTGTTGGATCTTGAGAAAGAGATGGTTGCTTCCATAAGAAGGTAACTTGTCTGTAATTACTCATGAAACTCGAGCACTAAAATATGTAAAATTGTCTTAGTGAGGCAACGTGAAGTTAATTGGACTCAAATTTAAGCTCTATTAGCTAGACTCTCATTACTCAATGCAATGCAATTGACTTTTGTTATCAAAAGGCTTATTTTAGGCAACGTGATCCGAGTTATCCTCTAAAAATAACTACTAAGTGGGTGTTTGAGGTAAGAAATGGGCTATTATAGTCATCGGTTCTTTCAGTTGAGTTATAATAGTTTGTGTTTGAGAATCATATTATTTTAGTTTGGGCTATGATAGATAATAGATGTTTGTGGTGTAAATTATTTTAGTTTGAAAAAGAAATAGTAGACAGAATAGCAAAGAATTAAAAAAATGATAAATGTCAAATAGTAAAAGTTGTAGCAAATAGTAAATATCGTAATAAATGGAGAGATTTTGAAATAGTCATTGATATAGCTAATTAGAGATTTTTAAATAGTATTTACGGTAGCTACAAATAGTTGTTATAATCTAGCATAATCCTCGTTGCAAACGGGCTCCTGGATTATTGTTCGGAAAATGTCTCCAAAGCCATATTTTACTTGAGAGATGATTAAACTATTTGTTTGTGCATTTTAATTTATTTGAGAAATTTCTTTTATTCATACCCATCTAAAATGTATTAGATATTAGTCCAAAACAAACATCTCTCTTATCTACAATATCGACGAATAAAGATGGAGCACCTGATTCATCATTAACAATCACCGATCAACTTATAAATTTTTTAAAAGCATTTTAAGAGTTTCCTCTGTTTATAGTAGCTGTCAGTGGCTAACTAATAGCTATTATCATTAATAATTTTCAATTTGAGAATGATGTGTTAAGCATGAGTTTTTAATCTTTTACAAAATTTTCTACTATATAGTTATTTTATCCATCCGTGCAACAAACCCACACACACAACTTCCATTTACTTTATGTACCATTTTATTTGTCAAAATAAACTTAACTCAAAAGTATTGTCATGCTCAAAGTTTAATACTCTACCCTATAATTATTGTACTATAAAATAAAGTGTCATTATATTTTTTAAATGTATGATCTCAATAACGAGAAAACATGTTTTTCACATTAACATAACCTAACAAAAAGATCTATACGAACTACTTTTGAATTTCTTTTCTCGAAAAAAAAATCAATTTGGAATCCAACCTTATACGAACTACTTTTGAATTTCTTTTCTCGAAAAAAAAATCAATTTGGAATCCAACCTTATTTATAATCGTAAAAATTTAAACTTTGTAACAAAATATCCTTCAAATATAGTTAAAAAGTTCTCTTGTACTTGAAATTCATAAAATCATAGAAAGAAGTCACCAAAGGTAATTTTCATTTATTTTGTTAAAAATTGTATACATGATTAATTTGGGCATAAAGTTTTTTTTGTACAAGACTTTGTTTCATTAAAATTATTGAGTTTATGAAAGATGTCTACACATTTTTTTCCCAAAAGAAATATATATATATATATTAGTGACAAAATTAGCAAAAATTGAATGGCCTTAATTAAATTTAGAGTCCAATTGAAAAAAATTAAATGTGAATGTCCAAATTAATAAAGTAAAAATGGGATTTTCACCCCAAAATTAATCACAATTTTTTTTCAACCACATAAAAAAATTCAAACCTCACCTAAACAAATTAAATTATGTTATGACCCGCCAATTTCATCGCACCTTCATTCTTGACAAAACTCACTATCAATATAACAAGAAACGTTATTCTTTAAAATTATGATATCAGAAACAAGAAAAAGATGTCCAAACCTTTTTCATTAACACTCCTAAAACCTCCAAATGACAAAACAAAAACAAAATTAAACATAAAAACAATATCGAAAATAAGGGAGTAACGAAACTATACTTTTGACAATATACAATTAAACTCTCCAAAAACTGAAGAACTTACAACGAGATTAATCGATATGAAACTAATATTATTGTCAGATCAAATATAAGAATCCAGAGAAAAATCCGCACTTTTCGTTACTCAAGCAATTCCAGTTCTTCCTCTCTAAGGTATACAAGAAATGTCAAGCAACCTTCTCTTTGCCAATAAAAAAACAATGAGATTGGTAACTGATTAGCAAACACAGAATTAGAATATCTTCTTACTATGATTCATCCATCGAGTCACTACGGTTGAAGGATTGGGATCTTACATCCTTATTATCCTGCTCCAGCTCCGAACTTGACGTTTTTGAAACAGAATCCTCAAGGGCATCAAGAAAAGACAATACCGTAAATTTGTCTGCAAGAAACCAGAGAATCTTTAAATGTCAGCATACATATTTTAGAGCAGACTGAATAGGACTGAAAACCAAGATTGTAAATGCATCAGTATCACTATTTCTTGTTAGAACTCGAGGACACAGTTCTACAACTTCTAGAACAGATTCTGTTCAAGTAAAGTCGTGTGCGTAAAGACAAACTAGAACTTGGGATATCTCAGAAGGCTTCACCCATCCCGTGACTGACTCCAACAAACAAAAAGTTTTTCAAAGTATATTTAGCAATATTTATATGTTCAAAAACAATAATAGAGTCAAAGTTACCAATTAGTTCAATCTAAATTGTTATTGATGAATTTATTAACACATTTTGTGTTTTTTTTTTTAAATTATATTTTACAGCACTATATTAATTAAAATATATCATGTTACGGCTATTTTATTTTAAGAAAAAAAAAAGCTTATAACACGAAAAAGTATTTTTTTGTCGATGGAGTGTAATTCTTCATCTTCCAAATATCAAATATAAAGTTTAAATTTCTAGTCTTACATGATCCAAAAACAGTCTTAAAAAAAAACAAAATTTCACCAAACCTATTGCATTCATTTGCATACAAAAGAGACCCTACAGTTCACTATTACTAAACCTATTGCATTCATTTTCAACCTTCTAATGACACCCCTCAAGTTCACTATTACTAACGATCCCCAAGAAGACACGAGTGGACCTTCAGGACACCCAGACATAGCAATTAGCAACCGAAAAACCAAAAGGCCTTTATAAAGCAAAATCTACTTACATTTGCTCGGGTCTATTCCAAACTGAGACAAATCTATCTGTCCAGTCCGAAGAACCTAGGAAAAACATGAGATCGGATCAGAAAATTTGAAGCGTCAAATTATTGATTGTATAAGAAACCAAAATTCAGTGTTTAGAATATTACATAAGTAAATGAATCTACTTGTTGACGGAAGGGCGGGCTTTGTAACAGCTCCAATATATCCTCAGGAGTCCATGGACCCTGAAATCGAACACAATTATTATGAAAAAAAAAAAAGCATATCACAAGGGATCATCAAATACCAAAATGGTACATGCCTCCGGCAAATATGATGCTAAACTCTGTTCCAATGGTAACGTTTCCAGCACTGGCATTATCAGATCAGGCTTCAATAAATCTCCTAATCCAAAACCTACATCATCAAGGAAGTGTAAGCATTAAGCTACAAATTTGTACGGAAATGTTCATTTTATATATTAAGGCTAAGATTTTCTGATTAAAGTTGAATGGCATTAGTTTCACTCAGGAGACTTGACAAGAGAGGAGAACAGTTTTTTAAGGAGTGGATAGTGAAGGGAAAAAAGATACAATTTGAGTTTCTGCAGCTACATGCATTGTGGTCATCTTTTTTTCTTCTCTCCCAATAGGCATTTGAATCTCATTGTGGTCTTTCTGGTAGATACTTCTATAGAGTCTTATTTGACCATTCTTAGATTTATACCAATGGAAAAAACTCATTTAATTATGCGGCTTTGGTCTTGTGAATTTTATTTATTAATGAAATATTTTTCTTAACTAAAACAGGATTTAGTTGAATATTTACAATGTAAACAAAAAAGGATTTCTGTGAAGAAGAGAAATTCTCCTAGATAAATACTACTACATATCTGATACAAAAAATGTGAGCATTTTCGTATGGAAATATTACCTGCATCTGGATCGACATCAATATCTGCTGAGTTTAAAAAAGCAGCAAAAATTATTAGATTCTGGAGTTATCAAAATGAACAAAGAGAATCAATACATGTTTGAGGGGAACGACATACCAGATGGCTCGATGTTACTTAAAATCCTTTGCAGGTCTTCCAACTTCACTGGCCGTAGTGAGGAGCTTCAGTGTCATGACATAAAAAATTACTATCATAAATTTAGCTAATGGGGGAAGAAAGGAAAAGGAAGACACAGCAGGTGAAAATATCCAACCAAGTAAACAGGAGGAAAAATTTTGTACAGTAACCTTTTGCCAAGCAAAACCAACATTATTTCTGAAAACAATAGTCCCTAAGCAATAAATATTGTTCCAACTCATTAGTCATTTTAATTAGCTTCTGAAAAAACTAAGAGATTGTAGTATTTTCTGATACTTCTTTGTTTTTTCGAACAAAGATGCAGATGCCAGTTGAGATAAAAGCTTTTGTTGGCAAAATGCAGCAATAATGGGATAAATGTTTCTTGATACTTTGTTTCTTTCTCAGTGCATCTGCATTTTAACAATGACATTTATTCTAAGAAAAATGTTCGGGTGCTTTCAGGTTGTACTCATCTTCGTGCCCCCCAACCAATAGTTCAATCACAGTTCCAACTTAATCAAATGTCCCCCCAAAGGGACAATAGTCCAATCACAGTTTGGCACATGAATTATTTTAAAATATGTGATTAAATGGGGGTATTACTCTTTTTTAAGAAGAGGTTATGTGAAGATTATGAGTTTAGGAATTGATGACAGGTGCTTTCAATGGATCAAATGCATTTCAAATTTAAAATTTTTTCACATTACATAGTTGCCGAATCAAGCAGCTATAGGAACCGTTTCATTAAAGCTTCCTAAGTGCTCATTAAAAAAATACTTTACCCAAACACAGTACTCTCAAAAAGTCAAACTCAATCTTTCCACCGAGTACTGTCACTAGAAGTTAGATTTCAATTGAATCCCACCAGATCAGGCAACCATTTCCCATTAGTAGAAAACTGTTTTTGGAAAAGCTTCCTCTATCAAAAAATTTAAATTATTTTTTTGAACACTTAAAAACCATTCGAAGGTGCAACTAGGGCTAGTACCACCCAAACCATTTGAAATCAAAAGGGTCAACAAAGAAATGCGGATCATTGCAATAATTTGATGGGATATTTTTCTTCAACTGTGCTATGTTTGTACTTGAACGTGCAGCTAGGTAGTATCAAGCCAAAGAAAAACTATTTGCAGCATCCAAAGGGTTTTAGAAAAGTTCAATTAAACCAAAAAAGGAGGGTCCTCACTATACCTCGATGGGATGTTTTCTTCGACTGTGCCTTCTGAAACGTGCATTGGAGTGGAAGCAACAGGTTCTTCTTCCTCAAGAAACTCTGAAACAACATAAACAAAAATAAAGGTAATGGGGTGAGCCAACAAAGCATAAAGCAGCTCCTCCGTAATCTACTGCAGTCAAAACTCAAGACCAAACCATTAAATCGGCATGATTAAAAAAATATTCAGCAAGCGTGCCACTAGGTTCCAGTTTCATCATGGGATGAACTTGATTAAAGTAAACAAGTACGTCATTTTAATGGCAGCATTAATATTTCTTTTTGAAATGGAAACGAACTTCTTTATTAATGATAATAATGCTCAAAATACGAGAAAGTTATATAAAGAGTAAAAACAGGTGAGACAAAGGATTTGAGTGCCAAATCTTTGAGATTTGAGTGGAGTAATCTATGTGTGCCAAAACTAATATCAGTACAAAATAATAAAAGTGTGCCAAAATCAAGAGATTTGAGTGGAGTAATCTATGAAAATCTTTGAGAGGATGGACAACTACGAGCAGTTTCAAATGAGCCAATCTATCTCGATACTGACTATCCAAAGCTTTCCTTTGGATAGCCAGAATTAAAATTTCACACTCCATATGCAACGAGGACGGCTGTCAGTGAAAGATAATCTCCACAATATTTATGTGGTTTCTTTTCCTTTTGCATGTTTATTTAGGTTCATATATATTAATGATAATCATTACAAGATTAAGAAACCTTGGAAAGGTAAACAGTTGTTTCAGTAATATAAGCGTGTTATGTGAACGTATGCACGTAAAGCAAGCATGTAAAAGAAAATCACAAATACAAGCCTGCACTTAAACCAGCACAATTGGTTAGGAAGTTATTACTACAAGCTTCATCCAGCAGATACTTGAACAAATATAACAGTTAGGAAGTACCCAGTGGCCGATTAATGTAGTCATTAACAGAGATGCACAACTGCTGATCATCTTCAGCTTTGGGCTCCTGGTTACAATTTGTCCAACGCAGTCAGAATCGTGAAAATATTAGAATATAAATAAACTCTCTAAAAGAACAAAAAGTAATACAGAGATGCTGACCTGCATCCAAAAGAAGAACTTCCTGTCATCTGTTTTAAACTTCAATAAGTAAACTCTTCCTGAAGCTTGATTGACCTGAAGCAGGCAAACAACAATTTTAACCATGAATGAAAATGTAACAATTTTTTTTTTGTAATTATCATTTATTGGTTTCTTCAGCATCTTGTAAAGTCAGTTTTCTAGAGCATTTTGTAATTATCAATTTGGTTTAGTACTTTTGAATCAGCGTCTGTTTCTGTAGTTACGGTTTGAAATCCTTTTCTAGGGTTACTTTTGTTCATTCATATGTATTATTTCATTATTTGAAAGCTTCGTTTGCCCTTAAAAAGCCATTTATTGATTTCATGATAGTTAAGGTCATTGTGGGAACATTAACATGGTAAGATGACTTCAAATATAGCTTAGAAGTGACATATTAATTATTGATATTTGGAGATTCCTCGAAGAAATAACTAGTGTGAAACAGTCATTGTCAATGGTTGGAGTAACTAAAATCCAGAAAGCATTCACAATGACTGGAGTTATTTCACGAACTAGCACCCTTCCTATTACATAACTAACAAGACATTCATTGGAACAATGAAACATGCAAATAAGTCAAAGGAATTACAAAATCCCTCTCTTATTGTCACAAAGTAGCTACTCCATTAAATTTTCTTCTATTCACACTCCGCTCACTCGAATAGAGCTAATCACATCTTGGAATTTTGAGTTTCTAAAGACATATGAATGAGAGGATAACTGAAGATGCAGCCACCAATTCTAATAATCTAGGAAAGGGTAGATTACATCACTCCAGGCATGACTTGAGATTAAGATTATGATTGTTAGAAGCATCGAGTGTGTTTTCATGCAAATCATTATGAAAAATTGGTATAGGGGCCTAGGGCATAGCATCAATGTGTTACTCCCTACGCTAATCTATAGATAGAAATCCAAAGCCCCCCAATAGATTGAATCTTTGTTAGGACATTGGTGTTCTACAGGAATCACAATGCTAAATAACAAGTAGATTCAAAGTCAAAGATACACCTTGTTCAATCAGAGCATGCACGTCCTTATAAAAGAGGAAAATATACTTGTTTATAAGAAATTATTTTCATTGATAAATGAAAATACGTAGTGGGCAACATGTCCAGAGCCAAAGCAGTTACATAATATTTCTCCAATTGGTTATAAGAGATGTTAGATCAGACGAATTCAAAAAAGTACATTTGCACCATGTCATAGCTAACTAGATAGGGTATTCCAAGATTGCTTCAAATGATTTCTTATTATCCTTGAAGATGTGGTTGTTTCTATGGCTCCCTGCACTAATCTATGGACTTGGACAGAGAGCCATAGAAACACTCGAATTAGGTATGACCACATGATTTTCTTGTGTTTGTTGAAAGGGTGGCCCATGAGAACATATAAGAGTAGGTTTTGGATGTTCTGTGGGAGAAGTGTTGACCAAACAAAGAAAATATCAATCACCTCTCTGTTCAATGCTTGCGATCATAGAAGTAGGAGATCAGTTGTTTGAACTTTTCAGTGTGGTTCGGATGTTCTGTGGGAGAGGAGTTGACCAACCAAAGAAAATATCAATCACCTCTGTTTCTATAGAAGTGGGGAGATTAGTTGTTTGAACTTTTCAGCTAAATTGTGAGGACACAAAGTTCACTATGGCAGCATTGTCGGAGGTCTCTTCAGAGACTAGAGAGATGGAAGAATTGTTTGCTATAGATGTAAACATAAGGGTGCATCGAAACACATGTCTTAACGTATCTCTATAAGCATCTAACTGCAGAAAGGTATGGCAACTCTCTTCTTTTCCGACTACTGTTTGATTGGAGATCCTTAGCCTCTTGAGTTAGGATGCACTCTTAGTTCTTCAATTTCCCCTCTTTGTATAGTTTTTCCAATTTCTTTAATGATATTAGTGCTTTTTTAAGGGACAGAGAGAGACAGAGAGAGTATTACACACCTTCTCAAAAACTGCTTCATCAGGAAAAACAATCTGATCCTGTATACCTCGTATTAAGGAAAATAAAGAAAAAAATCTAGCCAGTAAAATGGCAATAACAGAAAAAAGTCATAGCTGTGGAATAGAGAAGAGTCAGATGCAACAGCATAATGAATATGATCTTATAACTTTTTGACATCCTTGCATTTGGAAGAACATACCGTCCATCGAAAAATAAAGTTTAATGAATATACGAATAAAAAAAATACGGTGCTGTCAACACAAAAGCCATCATAAACAGAATGTATCAACCACTCCATGAAAAACACAAATAAAAAAATTAAGAAATTAAAATTAAGATAATTTTCATTGCTTGCAGAAAAAGCCAGCCCACTATCTACTTCCGTTAACAAGAGTTTGTTCACAATGATGATCCAGCATAGTTCATTGTCATTCCATTGCATTTCAATTTCAACCATGACGTATCAGAAATCATAATATTTAATGATGGGATTGCGTGTGTGTGTGTAGAAGAAGAGTATTTCATCATGAAGTTTAATTAACCGTGGGAAGAAAGAGAAAATCTCATCATTAGGCTCAAAAAGTAGGTGCACTGCTGGACTTATCTATATACAATTTGTTCTCCCTCTCTTTTTTTGTATTCTCTGAAGTAGGACTCTTTTCAACTTGCCTTTATCTTTTGTCCTTTTTTTAGCGAGGGTGAGGCTTTAAAAGTCAAGTGAATCAAATGTTCGAGTTAGAACCATACATTCTTAAGTTAATAACCAAAAGAAATAATCAACCCGGGATCTTTGAAAGGTACATGCATTAGCCAAACACAAAGAATTGACCATTAACACAATAACGATCAGGATACATCTTCAATGACATTTTGCGTCCGATCAATCCATTGAAAGTGCAGCAATCCCTCCTCACCCTGTATGAAAAGATAAAAACAAGGTCCAAATTTTAATTTAATCTTATGAAGGATTAGGTTCAACGGGAAAACATAATTAAAACAGATCCACTCATACATAACAACGCTAAGGCAAATAAATTTATTAAAGGGAAAAATTCAAAATTTATACCCCTGAACTTTGGGGTTTGCATCAATTTAAACCTTAAACTAATAATTGTATCAATTTTAACCTTGAACTTTTGGGAGTCATATCAATTTTAACCACAAACTAATAAATGTATCAATTTAAATCCTAAACAAACTTTTGGGAGTCATATCAATTTTAGGTAGATGACAACCATGGATTGAACCCATGACCTCTTAATTAGTTATTGAGTCTATGTCTCCTTGGTTACTACTAGACGAGACCAACCTATGATGGTTAAAAATATGGAGGGAGGTGGAGGAAAGTGGAGGAAAGTTGATTTTGATATGCTTAGTCCTTTCCAGTGCTTGGTTCTTCCGAGTACGCCATCTAATGATATGTTTTCTTCTCTAAATCCCAATTCCCAAGAGAGGCTACATATAATTTCTTGAAAAAGATGACAAACTTGGAGGGAAGGACTAATACCTCCAGCTCAACATGTAGTATTTTGTAAAAAATAACAACAATGAGAATGCTTTCACGGAGGAAAATTATATGTAGGTATAAAAAGAATCGCCCCCTTCCAAAAAAGAGTAAAGTCATAATTGACAATACTAACTATGAAATGAACCATCATGGATTGGCCCGATGGTAAAAAAGGAGACGTTGCCTCCATAAAGGGCTAAGAAGTCATGGTTTCAATCTAGGGTGACCATCTTCCTAGAAATTAAATCATATGAGTTTTCTTGACACCTAAATGTTGTAGAGTTAGGCAGGTTGTCCTGTGAGATCAGTCGAAATGCACATAAGCTTGCTCAGACACTAAAAAATGGTACTAACTATGAAATCAACTCAAATCCAAGAGAAAAATACCTACCTAATAATCTATAAGAGGGGGAGGGACCAAAGCCCATTATGAGGCATTAAATATCATAATATCCCACACTTCAATCTCAAATTCCTCCAAACCCATAAACTGATAAAAGCATGTGATGTTGTAGGAATAGGATACTATGGTGTAATCCTTAATCTATTAGGATTATGATTAGTTTCTTTTATTTATTAGGATTAAGGGTTAGTTTCTTTTATTTATTAGGATTTGGATTAGTTTCCTATAAATAGAGTACTTGTCTTCTTGTATTCAGAACTTCAAAACATTAATAAAATTCTCTCATTAACATCAGTATGCCTAATCATCACAAACAATAAGCCCCAATACACTCCAAAGATACAATCCTGCCAAAGAACTCTTCATTTGTCCCGAAAGATAGGATATATGAGAGTATTATGAATCAAAAGCCACAAGTAAGGGGACTCGACATGGTGGTGTCTTAGGTTCATAGCAGGCACACGTTTTTAATGATGGGTAAGAGACTTGACATTGGAGGTATATGAGGAAAGCTAAAGGGAAAAGGACGGTAAAAAAAAATTAGACACCATAAATAAACCAACCAGCTGCCAACCCATACAACAGCCCAAAATTTGGTTCTAAAGCCATTGTGTATCATAATTTTGGACAACTGAGAATACAATCTCTTAAAAAGAAACCAAATGCAAAATTTTGTATATGGCAAAGCAGTAGAATGCTCTAAAGAAAACCAATTCCACAATTAACATATAACAGAAAGATCAGATTATATAAACAAGAAAAAGTTCAAACTCACCCTTCCAATACGAACAAGTCCTTTGCGTGTATCGGGTACAACCCTTTTTCCTTCAAAACACATTTTTCCAGCACGAAACTCCAGAAGTATTTCCTGCCACAGGATCGATTAATTTGGGACAAATAAAATGTTAACCAAAATAAAAAGTGAGAATATAAATATAAATGATTCTAGTAGACTGGCTATCCAGAATTATTGTATTATTTCTTTAGGAGAAACAATCCTAAGCTTTTTTATGTGAATAATTTTCTTTCTGTTGAATTTATGATTTTTTTTAGGAAACAATTTTCATTGAGATAAAAATGAAAGAATACAGCAATACAGGAATAAACAAAATCAACCCCATCAAAAGAGAAAGGAAGCCCCCCTAGAAGAAGGGATTCCAACTATACAGAATTGGGCCTAAAGAGTAGTAATAAAAAAGTTGTCGAAACCAAAGTCCAAAGAGAAACATATCTAACCAGAGACTAAATCTCAAAAGAACCCCTCTTAGAACCCCTAAACAACTTGTTATTCCACTCCCCCCAGAAAACCCAAAGAACGGTCCACCCCCCACCACCCATAAGGAGCGTCTCTTCTCACGAAAAGGCGGATGAAGAAGGAACTCCCCAATCATTTCACTAGTAACCATGCCAAACAAGTAGGAACCTAAGTGTCTGAAAAAAAAAAAAGAATGGCAGGCAGCTCTCACAAATTCACAACGCAAAATAATATGATTCGAGTCTTCATCTGCCTACCAATAGATAATACAACGAAGTGGACCAACAAGCGAGGGAAGCTTCCTAGCAAGCTGATCCATCATGTTGGCCGAGCAAGACTTGCCAGGTAAAAAAATTCACTTTCCTTAGGATCTCAATCTTCCACAGCACAGAAAAGACCAACTCATCAAGGGGAAAAGGGTCAAACAAACAACTAAAAAGAGACTTGCAAGAGAATCCCTCCAAAGGATTGGGACTCCAGACCCTCAAATCCCTTCTCCCACGCCTAAAAGAGTAACCCTCAAGTAAAGACGAAAGATAGGTTACGCCAGTCACTTCCCAATAGAAGAGAGAATGAACAGGAGCACCTATCATCCATCCCTAACCAAGAAATCAGACGCAAGATGATTTTTAAGGGAAGAAAAAAGGTAAAGATGAAGAGATAAAGAACAAAAAGGCATATCCCCCACCCACTGATCTTCCCAAAAGTACATGTTATTCCTTTCTACCAACACATAATGGACAATGTGAACAAGAGAAGGGAGCTCATTGGAAACATCCTTCCACAATTTCCGGTAGATGCCTTTAACCCCTTTCGTCAGCCACTTAAAAAGGATGAGGACCGTGTTTACTAGAAATATTCTTATTGCAAAGATGCTCAAGGTGGAACCACCACAACTACTTAGCTAACAAAGATCTATTACGAAGCCTAAAATTCTTGATCTCTAACTCCTCAAACTCAATTGCCTCTCAATGATCTCCCACCTAACAACTGTGATCGTTGATCCTTTACCTTTTCCTTCCTCCTCTCCTTATCAAAGGAAATTGGCATCATCCTTTCCAAAAGCTTGAAACCTCCCACGGGCTCTGAAGAAGAAAAAGAATACGCCGGAATACCACTCAACATAGACCTGATTAAGGTAAGCCAACCATATATTAAAAAGAAACCCTTCTTTATGAGGCAAGTCTTTCTTTAACTTTATCCACCACGGGATTCCAAAAAACTAAAGATTTAGGATTACTGCCCAGAGGAAGACCAATGTAATAAAAACAGACTCCCACAGTTTCTTCATATTAGGCAGCCTCTGTTCTATCATTTTCCTTAATAGAGACGTTATCGATCAAAGTAATTCGTCGATAAAAATTAGCTCCAATGATCAAACTGAAAATTTATTTACAGAAGTTAAACATGCAGCAGGATAGACTCCCTACCTCTCCCTGCTTCCAAGTATATACTCGCAAAACGAATCAATGTTTTGATAGCAATACGTACATGTACTGTAAAATACATTGGATAAGAAGCCTAAACATTTTACCTGCATTTCTGGAACAGCCTCTGTAGACGACGAGTCCATATCTTCACTTATTCAATTCAACTTCCAACAACAAGAGAACTACCACAGAGCAAAAGAAACTTAAAAACAAATAATCCAATTAAAGAAACACACAAACCCAATAAAGTTTGAACAAAAAAAAAAAAAAAAAGAAGTACGCATATCAAATCAACTAAACCTCATAATACAAGAAACCCTTTTGAGGGTTGAAATGAAAAAAGATTGAGCAAAGAAACAGGTGAAAAAGAATGAATCGTAAAGGTGGAAGGAGATGATTATACCAAGAAATCGATAGAGAAAGTAGTTGGAAAATGGGAACCCGAAGAGGAAGAGAGCACTGAATTTGTAGATTGAGATATTTATTCTCTTATTTCCTTCTCGTTTTGTTCTAAATAGGAAGGTGTAAGCTCGAACGAGAAGCCAAGCCGCTGTATTTGTTGCGCTGTTCTATAAATCTTTTATTTAGAAGCAAAAGCAATTTGCAATTGTCCATATACATTACTACGTGTATGCGATGGAAGTGCAACAAACGAAATACCAAAAATCCACCGATTCAAATCATCCAAATACATTTATGAATTTGGTTTGTGTTTTTAGTTTAAAATTAATACATTTTGATACAACAATTATTGATTTGGTTTCAATCTTTTTTATTAAAAACCAATCAAAACTAAATTATATTTAGGGTTTTTTTTTTAAAAAAAATAACAAACTAGCAAAACATTTATAATTTTGAAAACAGAAAAAGTGCACATACCTACTATGAAAAATATAAATTAATTAGCCATACGTGTGTAATTCTCTTCTAAATGATCATGATACCTGATCGTGTATTAAGCGATAAAAAAAATGATTCAAATCTAAACGATTGTGTTGACTATGTTAAAGGATCGGGTTAACAATGTTAAACGATCATTTACATCATATCCACATGATCGTGTAATTAGTTTTAAACGATGGAAAAAATGCTTTAAATCTAAATGATCATGTTAACCATGTTAAATGATTGTATTGACTATAATAAACGATCGTTTAAATTATATACACACAATCGTGTAGTTCTAATTAAACAATTGAAAATTTTTAACTAAAAAAACTAACATAAAGATAGATAGAATGGGTGGAAAATGTACGTTAAGTTGATAAAATGTAAGAAATTTGAAAATGTTGAACATGAAAATTCGTACCCTCACTTTCTTAAATTTTTTTTTTCCGACTGGAATTGGTTATTAAAGAAAAAAGAGGTAATTGTGTTTGAAACTTACAAGTACCTAGAATTATAAAATGATTTTTTCAAAATTGTACCACCAACAAACTTGAATTTCTTTCATTGTCCATCAATGTTGACACTTAGTTTTCTTCTTATTTGTTACTGAACTAGTACATATAAACATCCAACTTCAAGCTTGGGGATTACTTTATTAAGAAACATGTTCACAAAGATTTGTGTTGTATTTCAAAACTGGGAATCTTCTTCCTTATGGAGAGATTTTCAAAGCAAAGTTGCTTAGCTATAATCAGTTCATTGAGAAGCTTCATTCAGTTTTTGGGTCCCAACAAAGAAAATAATCATTTTCCATATGCTCATACATAATAAAGTTTGGAAGAATTTGATTTTCTCCCTACTTGATGTGTCTGCGATGCTAATGCAGGAGCTTATGTCCAATCTCTAGCCTCCATATCACAAGTTTAATAATGGCATTCCATCTGCACAAACAAAGGGACCATCATTTAATGCAACAAAATATGTTTGAAAGTTCATAAATCACAACTTGATATTTGCTATAAGGGAAAACTTCACTTACTTTCAATGAAAACGCTGCAACTTCAAGCAACTGCGTTCTTCGGGTTTCATTTGAAGCTCTCACACGAACCATAAAACAGAATGCAATGTTGCAGCCAATGGTTAAAGACTAATTTGACTATTAAGAACATAATTATCAGATATTCTTGATACAACAATGACATTTACATATTAGTACTCAGTTTAATCTAGTTTGACAAGTATTTCACACCTCCTTGGCTCTTTTTCGAGCCAAAAAGCGCTCTTTTGCAGCAGCAACAGCATCTTCATTTCTTTTATGGTGATCACTCTTTGGTGGTTGTTCACTTTGCTCATGCTTGGGCTGTTCTTGAACTGGAGTTTTATCATGTAAAGTAGGGGGGCTGGTACCTTCTATATTAGATGGTGTCGTTTTGTTTGAAAACGGAAGGCGTTCTTCAAGATGAGGATGCTCTTCTATTGTCTTCTCTGAACAGGAAGGTAAGTTCGAGTTTTGCAACAGATGGTCATTAAAGGTATCGCCATTACAACTCTCTTCATGCTTCTCCAAAATATGAACTTCTGTCTGCTTCTCTTTCTTCTCTAACTGAAGCTTCTTTGGGGGTGCCGTTGGCTCAATTGCATTTCGGGCACCATAGGCAACATTCTTTTGAAGACTGAAGTAAAAATCGCTCATGTCGCTCTTCTTAGTAACCTTCAAATGAGTACAAAAATAATATTAATCAAAACAAAATAGACTAATAAGTATATATTTTGTGAGAAACTGTAAATAATAAATAAAATAAAATAGAATACTTTTGTAAAAATATCTATACCAAGGGCTTTGTTTATAGGTAGAGGCAGAAAGCCTGAAGAAAATGCCAGTCAACATAGTTATAGGTCTATTTTTACCTTCCATCTTCATCCACGGTTTCGCTTTCTATTAGAATTTAGTTAATTAATGTCCTTCAATTTTTTTAATTTCTTTGGTTTAAAACAAACTATAAGTGGGGACTGGTAAATCCAAATTCAACATATAAAGTGCTATAATATATATATAGGAGCTTATCAGTCGTTTGTTCATTATTGTAATTTATTAGTCTTTAGTTAGGGTTTCCATGTATGCCTACCTATTGAACCCTATTGTATAAAACGAATTGAGCTATTTCATATTTCCACTAGCTTCAACATGGTATCAAAGCGTAAGAGAAAATTAGGGTTTGAGAATTTAGAACCCTTTTATAACATCTAGGGCTTTTTGGAGGGGTGGGTTTACAATTTTGCCCACCCTTGCCGTCATCGGTTTGTTTGTTGTCCATCAGCCGCTGCCAGAAGTTTTCTTTTTTTTTGACATCTCCCAGCTAAAAAAGGAGCCCAGCTACCGATCTACCAAACTTCAGATTTTCAAAGCCATCTGACTAGCATGTGAGGCTCACGCGCCACCTCTTCATCTGCCGCAAATTCCTCAGCGCTGGCACGTGGGAGATCTGTTTTGTGCTCTGTTGGCTGGGTTTTTCTCCATTTGTGTTTCCAGATGATCTGTGTATTTGGTTCTACTAAAATCTAATCAAGTGCCAGGGTCTTTGAAAAAAATACTCTTTTGGTTCTTCGGATTTGTTGCTGTTTTGTTCCATTGGTTAGAAGCTTCTCAGAACTTGGTTTTCGATCCCGCAGTGATGTCTCATTTGGCTCAATTACGGGCTCCATCTATCCATGATTTGTCAACTAAATTGTTGAAAGCATCTCCTTCATCGTTAACATGTGCCCCTAAAACATTGCTAATTCAGGTAACATGAATTGATGTCGCTTTTCCTTCTTTACACAATGAGTCATAGACTCCGATGCAACTGCTCATATGACAACTAATCCCAAATTGTTTTTCCTTCAAATTGTGAGGGCCTGACTTTTCGACTCCTTCCAAGGGTTAACCAAGATTGAACAAAATTGTTTGCTCCAGCCCGATGGAGCGGAAAAACAGGGCTAAGGGTTTCAAACCTATCACGGAGATTATCGAAAATTTCAATTCATCTTTTCATTAGAGTGGGACATCTTTGTGGAAAGTCGTGCTTCTTGGAGTTTATGGGAAAAAATAAGAATAAAAAGTTAAGAGTCATGAGGGACTAATGGGATGTTTGGACTTTTGTTTCGATTCAATGTTCCTCTTTGAAGTTTGGTCCTGAAGACATTGTAGTTATATTTCTGGTCTTTTTTTCCTTAAATTGGAGTCCCTTTCTTCAAGGGGACTTCTCTTTTTGAGAATTTTTTGTTTTTTCTCTTGTTGACCTCTTTGTATTTTTTTCATTTTTTTCTCAATGAAAGGTTGGTTTCTTCTGCAACAAGGAAAATATGAAAAAACTTACAGTTCTAATAATATATACAAAGTGCTTGCACTCGCTCATTATATCACTATAGAAGACATTCCACAAATAATAAGAATTTATAAAATTATAAATGAAAATAAAAAATGCACAAGGAGGAAAATGAAAACAATACATACATCCTCTTTCTCCTCCCGAAGTTGTCGAAGGCGCTCTTCCTCCATCCATTTTGCTTGTTCTGCAAGTTTCTTTTTGTAGGCACCGGTGACAAATTTATCCTTACCAGCATAGAGATGATCATCTTTGCTTCTCTCCTTGGCCAGTTTTCTTTCATATATAATCTCCTGCTCTCTCTCTCTCTCTTGTGCCTTTTTCATCAAATTTTGAATATACTTTGGCTGCAATAATAAGGCAGGGATACCATAAGTGTTTTCTCGAATGGAAGCATTAGATTAGGGTAATATTGTAATTTTATACATATTCAATTTCATTTAAGATATCATTTTTATGTTTCATTAAGTTTTAGAATGATATTGTTAGACCCCCAATTATTCACAAATACGAACGCAAGGGCAAAAAGGTATTTAACCTTACGTCAAGCCAAGGAGAAGGGATTGGGGAAAACAATATACCAGATGGAACCCGCGAATAACGAGAGGTATAAATAGAATGTTTAGATATCAGTGCAGATAGGTATTTTGTAGTAAAGGTTGTTGAAGCTTTTAGAGGGAGAGGTTTCCAGTCATCTCCAAGGAGTTGGACTTGTCTTTATTTCCATTGTCATTTTCATGTCTTTTGAATCTCTTGTGGACATCATATTTTGGGTTATCAATATATAGATATCACAGAGTGCTGCCTCTGTTTCTGTATTTGTTGGGATTTTACTGATTTTCAGGTGGAGGATCCTAACAGATAAATTTTTTTCTTTTGTAAGATGAAGCACTGGTTTCGTCAGTTCCTAATTCTAGAAATATCATATATATTTTTTTAAAAAAAATTATAAGTTCTAGCTCAAACCTAGAAGGATTCGAAGACACATCTAGTTCAATTGATTTGTGTTTCAATGTTTCAACTGAAGTCCACAACTCTAGGTGAAATGTAGATACATATATAGTACTTCTAGTTGGTACAATATAATATCTAGTTCAATTTTTCTTCTTGTTTTTTTAGGCATGTTTCAAAGATTTTGATTATTGAACGATTTAACAACTTCCAATCTCAAACAGAGCCATAAAACTTATAATACCAAGGCCCAACCATTGGTAAAGTTATAGAGCTCACAGCTGCAACAGCCAAATCCTAAAACCCTTTGGAAGTAAAATTGCTAAATTGAAATTTAAGAAAAATAAATTTTTAATGATTAAATAAAACCTTGAAATCTCTCAAAAGAAATAATAATAAAACAATACCTTAGAGAAGAAATCTGCAATAGTAACAAAGGAACCAAGCAAGTTCCTGAATCAAATTGTGAACATACCTTTCGCTCTTCACGATCATATGCTCGAGGTTGAACAACCTTTTCTTTCATTTCATCATAAACTCCATCATAGTCAAAGACAGATGGATCCTCCTCTAGTGCTTTCTTATGTTGCTCCTCAATCTGATTTGATTTTCAAGGGGGGAAGATAAAATAAGTCTAGCATACAACCCTGAGATTCTTGCTATGACGCTATCTTTGTTCAATAAATACCTGTAAAGGAAAAGGTACCAACACACATAGGAAAAATTAGTCATAGACAAGCTAACTTACATCCTTAAGCGCCTTATTCTTGGAAGCTTGGCGGGATATCTCTCTCTCAACATCGTCATCGTCATCATCTTGAAATCCAAGAGGAGCAGGAAGGGGTGGTCTTGTAGGCTGCTTCTGCTGCGATGGCTTAACCCTAAGCTGCAGGCCATACTTGCTCATTTTACTGTCTTCTAACTGTTCCTGTAAAAATTAAAATGCAGCTCATTGATGCATACTGCATACACAAATGCTTCCATATTATACCCCAATCCCAATGCTCTTCAAAAATAGATTACATAATGACCCAATTTCCTAAGTCCTCTAACCAAAGTGAAAATAAAATTTTAACTTTGTTCCCTCAAAGAAGGAGTATTTTGGGAACAATCCCAACACAAAATAGAGTACCTTCCTGTTGGGATCCCAAATAAATCAGAAATGAAATAACAACTTGGATTTAATATTCTCAAAACAAACAAACTAGAAACAATGAAGGTCTAACCAACAAAAAGAATGTTAAAGTTCTAATAAAACATCAAAATTAATGCAAGTACAATCTCCATGGCACAATTAGCAAACAACCTGTCATGTGCCTCCTATGTTTTTTTGGTTACCTGAAAACGAATATTTTTTGAAAGGTAGAATATTTAAAATACTCAGAAAGCCAATAGTGAACTTCATGGGTTGGTCTAGTGAATAAGGGCGATGAGTATGACAATGGATTTGGAGGAATGAGTTCAATTCATGGATGCCACCTACCTAGGATTTAGTTGGAAACTCTTTCTTGACAGTAGTTTTAAGGGCTTTTTCCTTTTTGTTACCCTTCTATTCTTTAATTTTCTCAAAAAAACTAGTTCCTATTAAAAGAATAAATAATAAAAATCGGGTTTGATGTTCTATAATTTTCCGTACAGTAGGGTATATGAATGTATATAAACAAATGAGAAAATTTGAATCTTAGTCTAAATCTCAACATGATCATAAAAGACAATGTCATTGACCTGAAGTTCACATAAAAGCAAATCAGACACATGAGATACCAATAATATCTGGGGAATAGATCAAAAGCATATCTACTCAGAAAAAAAATTTAGAGCTGGAAAATATCAAACTGGAAGAAAATGTGCTGAAGATACCTCAACCTTGTAATGTCTAAAGAAATCCTTTCTTTCAATGTGGTGTCTCAAAGAGAGCACTACTGACAACGATGGACCATTCTAGTAACATGTCAAAGGATTTATTACTCCAACCGTTGAAAACTTTGATATGCATCAACTTAATAAAAAGTTCAAGGAAGAAAATTTTGAACAATCAGAGTATAGTTCATTACGTCTTCGTTCATTAAATTGTCATACCCTGTTCTAGGTTTTCCCCTCTAACCTAGATTGTGGCATAGAAACACTTTTTGAAAACAACATTTATCAACCTAAAATTCTATACAAATTTCAGTAGCATCTCCCCTAAAATATGGGTTAGCCGAGACAATTTTCCATTGCTTTTGAACTCACTTCAACGTCACCTTGTTACTTAAACACTTGCTCCTTTATGGTATAAACCTATAGTGGTGTGATACGTTGACAAGAAATCTATTCTGATAAACTCGTCAAACTCCAAGGTTAAGTCAGCCATTAGATCTTTCATATGATAAGCTCGAAAGACTAGCTAGTCGAGCACCCTTTTTTTAAAAGGAAACGAGTCTTACTATAGTAGTATCGAAAAATAAAGAGACAAAGCTCAATGTAGAGATATACAAAGAGCAATAGGGGGAGGGCGGATCAGCAGGCACACCTGGGCATCTCAACTAGATTGACACCCCCTTAGCGCCCTCATCACATCCAAAAAGCGACAATACAAGATAAAAAAAAGCCACAAATACAAAGCCAAACAAAATAATAAAATAATTTGTCCAAAGCAAAATCATAAATCATAGGCAGCAGGCCAAGAATAAGAAAAATAAGCCTTGATTGATTGAGCAAAAAATTGTTTGAAGCAAAGGGCTGATCCGGAAGTCCTGATGATCAAGAACTTCAAGTCGGGGAGGCTATAAAGACTGGCCAATTTAACACAATATCCTGCGAAGAGTAATCCTGAAAATCTTTGGACAGAGAACACCATGAAGATGCATTCAAATAAACAGATTCAAAACGTTCCATCCAAGTTGATGGTTTATCATGGAAAACTCTTTGATTTCTTTCAAACCATATTTCAACTAAGAGAGCTTTTACTGCATTTACTCGCAATAAATCAGTTGTCTTCATCTTCAAGGCTAGACCAGCAAGAACTTGAGTCACGTTGTTCTTAAAATCGTGATCAAAAGCCCAACAAACGTTGAATGCTTGGAGAAGCCGAAACCAACATTTAGATGCAAAGACACAGACAAATAAAAGGTAATGAATCTTTTCCATGTTACCAACACAAAGGGGGCAGGCATGAGGTGATAGGAAAAAGGAGGGAAGCTTACTTTGAAGTACTGAAGCACAGTTTAATTTTCCAAACAGCATAATCCATATGGAGATATTTACCCTTCTTGGACTACTAGATTGCCAAGGCCTTAAGATTTATTTCTCAGCATTCTTCTCAAACAAGTTCTTTGCAACTTGTATAGCAGTATTTATATGTTTAACAACACCATCCATTCAGTGCTAACAGTAATAGCATATGAATCTCCTTTCTTAAAGTATCCTTAAAACTTTTTCATATGTTCACCTCGTCTTGTATAACTAAAATAGCATACTTGGACAATTTGGTGTGCTTTTTATATTTTGCCATAAACATAATTTCCTTTTGAAGCTTCCAAAATTCATTTCGCTTCGCCTCTTGGAATGACCACTGATAAGGTTTTTTATGAATAACTCATTAGGATTCTTTCTAACTAATTGATCTACCATTGAGCATAACTTAGGGAAGCGCTACCAGTTCTATGCTCCTCTCTACAACTAGAGAGTGGCAAGTCTTGCCTTACTTTCATTTGGACAACTCATGGACCCAAACATTTCTCTACTATCTCCAACCAATATTCTACATTTTTGGGATTAGTTGTTTCTAAAAAATATTGTTGCTCTCAAAGCCTTCACACTTAATTTTGAAGTTCTCGTGGGATTATCTTGTGCATAACTCTCATACCGACGACAATTTCTTGAGCCAAACAAGGTATCATCCGTTCATCAAAGTTCTTCTCAACACAGTTGGCTTCAACTTCAAATTCCTCAGTCCCACGTCTAAACTAAAGGAGTGTCACAAGTTCTCTCTATAGGATGTCTAGGTCGTGTACCAAAATGGGCATGTTTCCAAGCAACCTACTCATGCTGACTATATAATGCAAAACCTTTAGATTTCCAAAACTTTTGCTCATAACCCTTAGGTTTTCCAAAACCATGCTATGCTCTTATACCAAATTTTCACACCCCGTTTAGTTTTTTCCCTCTAGCCTAGATTGTGGCATGAAAACACTTTTTAAAAACAACATTTTCCAACCTAAAATTCTATAGAAATTTTGATAGCATCTTCCCTAAAAATATGGGTTAGCCATACCTAAAAAGAGAAGAAAATAGAAAATTACACTTCTATATATATATATATATTCTTCAGACTCAAAATAACATTGATGTCTCACCACACTCTCATCCAAACTAATCTAGAGTCTCAATCAGAGTTTATATCCAACTAGGAATTTAGTTACAAAAGAATTATAGTCTGCTAAGAGATCTCTCAAAACACATGTCCGTAGCATGACTCTCACTACTTCTAACCACCCATGATGCACTACAAAACTTAAGTATATACATACAAAAGAAAACGAGAATCTACAGTCGATGACGAGGATCTCAACCTCAGTGAGTGGCAAGTTTTTAGAAGTAAAAAATCATAAAACATGCTCTCAAGAATGTTTAAATATGGAATCGATAACGAAGTAATAATTAAAACGTTATAAACACGTATTACTATAAATCACAAGTATTCGCCAACGAACTTGTACCATGTAAGGGTCTACCATAGCATAGCGCCTAAATATATGGATGAAAATAGCTCGCACATGATTAAGGAATCATGCAGCCAAACTGAGCTCACGCATATTTAGTACCTGCCACAATAGCAGCCTTCATCCACCCAACCATGGTAGAATACTAAATACATGGCCGATAATAGCTCACGCGTGATTAATATCCACAACAGATAAGTTTCCCATTCCAGTAATAGAATAATTGTTAGACGAGTTACATGGGGCAACAGTGTTTTCAAAGCTCGACCTCAAATTCGGATATCATTAAATCAAAATGAGGGAAGATGACATAGAGAAGACAACCTTTCCGACTCATGAGAGGCACTACAAATTCCTAGTAATGCCATTTGGATTGACGAATGCGCCCGCTACTTTTCAATCGTTAATGAATCAAGTCTTCTACCGATTCCTTCATCGTTTTGTGCTGGTATTTTTTTACGATATTTTAGTTTACAACTCTGCCATTATAAAACATGAGAAGCATTTGAGGGAAGTGTTCAATATTTTGAGTGACAATGAGCTCTATGCCAAGCAGAAGAAATTTGTAATCGGACACTCAAGAATACAATATTTAGGGCATGGGATATCAAGCCAAGGTGTGGAGGCTGATGGGGAGAAAATCCTGGCAATGGAGAAATGGGGATTTTTGGGGCTAATTGGATATTACAGGAGATTCATGAAAAATTATGGGGACATTACGACACCTCTAGCCAAGTTATTGCAAAAGAATGACTTCACTTGGAGTGAAGAATCTACCACGGCTTTTGAAACAATGAATGGGGCTATGATTTCAGTTCTAGTTTTGGCACTTCCAAATTTCGCCCTTCCCTTTTTGGTTGAAACTGATGCATCTGGGTATGGATTGAGGGCTGTCCTAACACAGAAGTCAAGGTCGATAGCCTTCTTCAGCCAAAAATTATCTTCGCGGGCCCAAACTAAATCAGTCGTCGAAAGAGAACACATGGTTGTGGTGTTAGCTGTGCAAAAATGGAGACACTATTTATTGGGCAGAAAATTTACAGTGATATCGGAACAAAAGGCACTTAAATTCCTAATTGATCAAAGGAAAGTCCAACCTCAATTTCAGAAGTGGTTGATGAAGCTTTTGGAGTATGACTTCGAAATATTATATCAGCTCAGTGTACAAAATAAGGCAGCGGATGCATTATCTCGAATAAACCAGCCAACTGAAATAATGGTTTCAACAGCCCCAGGAATAGTTGATGTGGAGATGATCATGAAAGAAGTTGAGGAAGATGGAGAATTGCAGAAAATTATAGAGGAATTAAAGAGGGAGCCAAATGGGAAGCCGAATTACAAATGGATTAATGGACAATTACGCTATAAAGGAAGGTAGGTATTACCAAAAACTTCATTCCTCATCCCATCCTTGCTGCACATGTTTCATGACTTTATAATGGGAGAACACTCGGATTTGGTGAGAACATATAAAAGAATGAGCAGAGAGCTGCACTAGATGGGAATGAAAACAGATGTGAAGAATTATGTTGAGGGATGTGAAATCTACCAGAGAAATAAAACAAAAGCGTGGTCCCCAGCAGGCCTACTGCAACCTTTGCCCATACCCGAGCTAATTTTAGAAAACTGGACCATGGATTTTATTGAAGAACTGTCCAAGGCAGGCGGGTATGACTCTATCAAGGTGGTGGTAGACCGATTGAGTAAGTTTGGAAATTTCCTCATGTTGAAACACCCATTCACAGCAAAACAAATGGCAGAAGCATTCATTGAAAATATTGTAAGTAGACATGGCATTCCTAAAACAATTGTCAGGGATAGAGATGCAATTTTCTTGAGTAACTTCTGGAAAGAACTATTTACAGCCATGGAACGATGCTAAAAAGGAGCACGGCATTCCATCCTCAAACAGATGGGCAAACCAAGAGAGTAAATAGATGCCTCAAGACATATTTAAGATGCTTTTGCAATGAACAACCGACCAAGTGGAATAAATGTATTCTGTGGTCTGAACTTCGGTACAACACTACATTTCATGCCTCCTTGAAAACCACTTCGTACCAAGTTGTTTATGGTAGACCGCCACCCCCTATTCTGTCTTATGGGGAAAAGAAAACCTCCAACAACAGTGTTGACCAACTGCTACAAGAGAGGGATCAGACCTTCAATGCTTTTAAAGAAAACCTAGCTATTGCTCTAAACCGAATGAAAAAGCAAGTTGATTTAAGAAGAAGAGATTTGAATTTTCAGCAGAGGGATGGGTGTATTTGAAGTTGAGACCATACCAGCAAAGATCCTTAGCAAGAAAAAGAAATGAGAAACTCTCACCCAAATTTTTTGGGCCATACCGGATCATAGAAAGGATTGGAGAAGTTGCTTATCGTCAGGATTACCACCAAAAGCTAGCATTCACGATGTTTTCCATATATCACAACTGAAACTCAAGTTGAGGCATAACCAGCTGGTGCAACATCAATTTCCAGCCCTGACCAAGAAGTTTGAATTACAACTTAAGCCAGAATCTGTATAGGGAATTAGAGGGTAACCGAAATGAAGCAGCAGTTTCCGTCCTTCCACCTTGAGAACAAGGTGCAATTCGAGCCGAGCGGTATAGCTTTTAGGGCCCACTGTGAAGGGAGTATAAATAGAGAATGTTTTGGTGAATGGGTTTTTAGGTATTGATTGGGTTTAAAGTTGTTGTATAGCTTTTCGGGAGAAGCTTCCAGCCTTCTCTTAGGAGATGGGATATTTTCTTATAGTATTATGTTATTTCTTGCTCGTAGTTGCTTACTGGTTGTTTGTCGAACACTGTTTTTGGATATCAATATATTTCCACAGAGTGCTCCCTCTGTCTTGTGCTATTGTTGAGGTTTTTCTAAGTTTCAGGTTTGAAAATATTAACAACCTTAAACGTGTTGATCAATACTTCCAAGTTCTCCAAATCTTCAATCTCTCATACAAAACAATATGGTTATATGGGCAATATCAAGTTCATGCTAAAACTAAATGGCTATTCAAGAACTATAGGAAAGCTCACTAAATTTACCTAAAACCTTATCGATACCTTGTCGAAATCGCCTTGACAGCATATTAATGGCTTTCTAAATTTGAATCTAGTACCTAAAACCATTTTATGTTTTGAAGATTATAAAAGCACATTAACGGCTTTCTAAATTCGAATCTAGTACCTAAAACCATTTTATGTTTCAAAGATTATAGAAGAACACCCAAGCAAACCCCAAAGTTAATGGAAAGTCCACTTTCAACCTTTAACATTCAACTCAAGGATCCGAGTAGCATGCCTAATTTTATCTAAATGCTTAAACTTAATGGGCATTCGAGAACTTCAAGAAAACTCAATGAAATTACTCCAAAACTTACAAGTACTTAAAAAAGTAACCTTAGTTTCAAAGGACAATTCTCTAACGGCCTTCAACTATCGAATCCTAGCATCCAAAAACTATGGGTTTGTTCAATAATAGCGTCAAAACTCAATGGATACTCAAGACCCGCTCAATAAAGTTTAGATTCTTACCTAATTTGTGTCCAAACGCCCAATTTCGAGCTTCCAAATGACTGGACCGCAACTCAATCTCTTCCAAAATTCAAAGATAACACTAAAATGTAATGGGTATTGCTAAACTCAAGTCTAAACTTAATGGGTATTCCAAATATTTATAGGAAATGAACTAAAACAATGAAATTTTTCAGCGACAATGCATCATAAGACAACGGATATTCGGCACTCACCAGTACACCGGAGGCTCAATCAACGCACGGACAGACAGGGCAACTAGCTCGAAACAAATCTCGGGAGTAGCGTGACTGTGGTCCAAGCGGCAGATTGCAAGACGAACAAAATCTGACGGCCAGAAGTTGGTGAACGACTTCCAATAGGCAGACAGTGGCAGATCGGAGAAGGGACAAAGTACCACACAAATCGGCTAGCAACTTCGATCCCGCGCGCGGAGAGAGCTAGCGGCGGTGCAATTGGCAGTCGCCGATGTGTGGCGGTGGAGGAATATAGAGAGATGGCGGAGGTCGGCGAGAGAAATTTTGAGAAGAGGGATCTACTCGACTTTTACGACGAAGAAGGACTCGAATTGCCTCTCTCTTTTTTCTTTTTCTTTTTTTTCTTTTCATTTAATCAAAAAAAATTATTAATAATATTATAGAAAATGACCATAGTGTCCCTTACTACAAGATAAACTTATTTTTTTTGCATTAGTTTTCTTCCTTTACAAATTAAATTATATGACCATGGTGTCCCTTACTACAAGATAAACTTATTTTTTTTGCATTAGTTTTCTTCCTTTACAAATTAAATTATAATTTCATTATTAAAACAATTCTAACTTTAAAAAATTGGCATTAGAATATAAACTTGTTTTTTCCAACTTGGAGAATGAGAAGAGAGTTTACATTAAATCCTCGTATAAGTTTGTTCTATCTCATTCATCATCGTTAAAAGATATTTTATTCTCGAAATCTTCTTCTGTTTCTTCTTCCTTTTCAATGGAAACTTGTAAATCATTCCGTTAAAAAATGTTGTTAGTTCCTTTATCATTGTGATGCAAATTGATTGTAATTATCTTTCTAAACCTCCATGCAAGTTGCCTCACTCTCCATTATACCCAATTCACATAAGAGGGGATCTTCCAACGGTTAATAGACGTCGCTCCACACCCTCTAATGACTCTACATTGAGTTCATACAATTCTTGCATAGACATTTTGCTCGTCCAAAATCATTAATATGAACATTTGCAGCCTCTAAAAACTGAAAAACTCGCTTTCTATACTCAATCTACAATTTATTTCTAAGTTTGATCAAATCCTTGTTCATTGTTAAAGACCTAAAAGATAAATAATTTTGATGATTGGAAGTTAGCAAAAATGGAATTAAGAAAATTTAAATTACGGATCTCTTGAACTTTAGCACATATAAATATCAGTTTGCCACTAATAAATACTCTCACGGTAAAGAAGCCCCCAACACTTATATTGTATTGTATGATATATCTTAAAATGTTTGACTTGATGCAAGTTTATATGTATTGTTATTAATCAAAAGTTTGAAGTACTCCCAATAATCAAGAGGAGAAGAATCTATTTAGTCTCTATCTAATAATGAACTTGCATATCCAACATCTCATCTAAACATTTCAATCTCTCTATTCCTTGGCTCAACAAAATTTTTAGTGTTCATATAAAGATAGGGATTGTGTAAAGCTTTACATATATACCAAATACTATTTAATTGCATTTTTTTTCATTAGAAAATCATTTTATTGAACAAAATAGAAAGATTCAAGCAAGATTTCTAAGTGTCCATACAAAGTTGGCAAAAAAAGAAAAAGAAAAAGCACTTTCTATAGACATAAATTTATGCCAACAAGATTTGAAATTATTTCAAAAGTTTGGTTCATTTACAACTTTCAAATGTTCTATTTTAATATTTGAAAGATAACGATAATATTTATACTTTCAATCTTTTTTATACATTAGTCGAGTTTAGGATATATTATAACCCTTTTTTTTCCCTTAAGTTATTTGTTTCGGGTCATTCAACAAATATGTGGTACATATTAAACATCTTCAACTATAATCAACTTATAAATGTCTTTATTGAATTATATATATACTTGCACGTGTCCACATGAACAAAATCAACTTATTCAAATCTCCACATAACAAATATATATACTTGCAAGTCTCGACATAACAAATATTAAACTTCTTCAACAAATTCTCAAAACAAAAGAAGATTCTCCAAGCCTAAAAGATAAATAGGGCATGACAAGAAACCACATGAAAAACAAGAGAATAATTGATCTTAGGACACAAAGGATTTTAGCGAAGAAAATAGGATTTTCAGGGTAAAATTTAAATCTAGCTTAAATAAATTACATACCAAAAGAGATAGAGGCAGCAGCTATGACGGTGGCACCAGAGGACAAGGGCAGCACCAAAAAATACAGGATAATTAAGGAAGACAGTCGTGGTGTGATGACATGAGCGACTGTGGGTTTTAGGTAGTGTTCGTTCGCTCTCTTCTTTCCCCTTCGCAGATATGTAAAATACAAATCTAGAGACTTTTAAAGGCCAACTCACGTCGTATGTAGGGATGCATTAGGAGTTTGGAAAATGTTTTTAACTCTCGATGCCTTACTCAAAGCGTCAACAATTCTTCCCACAACTCCTGAAGCTATCAATAAAGTGTCAGGAGTTCACTTCTATCTCTCGACGCCTACATGCATGACGTTGGGCGTTACATAATCATTTTTTAAATGTTTTCTTTTCGCTCGACGCCTCATGATATGCATTGTGAGTTCATCCTATCTTCCAATGTTATTGCTCCAGTGTTGTGTAGGCATCGGGAGATGTGAACTAACTGCCACACAGGATTTAGGAGTTGAGAGATATTATATCTCCAAACTCACCAATTGTTGCGCTGAGAAATCCAGAATTTATTGTAGTGATCCCTTCTCTCTTTTCGAGTTTTCTTTTTCATTAGTTTGATCGGAGAATCCTTAATTAACAAATTGATTCTTTTTTTATTATTGTTTTAATGGATATGAAAATATAAAATCATATAGTTTATTTTATATTTTGTTTTTTTTGCTTTTTGTAAATATATTCTCTCTTTAATTAAGTCACACCCAAAAAATATTGAATAAGGATGACATAAAAATAATCTTAAGATCGTTTGTTTTACAAGTTTAACATGCAATTTCAAACAAACATTTAATATAATTCATATTTGTTTCACAAAGTTCCATTATTGTTGAGGAACTTTCAAATCTACAAAAAAGTGTGAGATTTTTATGTCTTGAAGATGAATATAAAACGTAGCTTAAATAAATAATTAATTCATTACTATTTGTTTTAATTAATTACTAAATATAAATACATTGTTTACACTCAATAAATATTTATCAACATTCACATATTATTTCTCTCATAATACAACCATTAAATTTATTTTCAAATAATAATACTAAAAGCATTACCCAACAACTTGGGAATGTTGAAGTGCTTTTTTTAAAATAAAAAAAGAAGAAACAAAAAAAAAAAATTATTAGATTTTAAGAGTATCAATAGGTACAATTCCTTTTTGATAGCATTCATAATTGATAGCACCATAGTTTTGGATGTTTTTGTATTTCTTTGGTGTTTGTTCATCAACCAAAGC
Organism: Cucumis sativus; assembly: GCF_000004075.3. Classification (NCBI taxonomy): domain Eukaryota; kingdom Viridiplantae; phylum Streptophyta; class Magnoliopsida; order Cucurbitales; family Cucurbitaceae; genus Cucumis; species Cucumis sativus. Next base: position 5,656,096 of record NC_026656.2, read on the forward strand.
CTCCACTGGCCCAATCTCTCTCTCAATCTCAGGTATTTGAAACATTGCCAATGAAATCCTCAACCTTTCTGAGTTTGTCACTGCCCTATGCATTGGGCTCTTCAATATTCCATTGCTCATAATCTTCAATTATTATATATACCATTCAATTCATCAGTATAATATATATCCTATCATCATATTATATATTACATTCATACTGTAATATATAAAGAAGGTCTTACCTCCATTTGGTCACCAAGATTGACAACGAGAGCATAAGGTAAGACAGGTACTTTGACCCATTTATCATCTACAAGAACTTGGAGACCTTCCATTTCTTTGTCTTGTAACAGAATTGTTAGAGCTGATCCATCTGTATGAGCCTTCACTCCAAGAACCAAATCTGGTCTCGAACACGGCGGATAGAAATTAAACCTTGCATTCATCGGTGATCGATCCCCGAGCTGCTTTACGAAGCTATCTTCGTCGATGTTCAATGATTTCGCTATCGCTTTGTATAAAACTTCCATTACCAACTTTATGTTATCTACATACTCTTCTAGGATTTCTCTAAAAGAGATAAGATGGTGGAATGTGTTGATGTAATGATAATAACGACAAAACAATATGGAAAATCACATAACATATAGTCCACAATAGTTAAGAAATTGATTGTATATAGACATTTACTCATAAGTACTTTAGATCTTTTTTTTTTTTCAAAATTGTGTATGTATTTGTTTCTTCACAAAGTTGTTTTTAACTATGGTAATACTCTTACAAAAATCTAATAAATAAAAGAAAAATACATGGATGGAAAGTAGTGTATATACATATATATATATATATATTTCTAAATTTTTAAAATGAAAAGCTAAAAATGGTTGGGACCATGAAGCAAAATTTGAAAACCAAAAACAAAATAAGTTTTTAAGAGGACATTTTTTTTTAATATAACAAATCAAAAAAATATTTACACAGTATAAAACAATTTCGAAAAACAAAAAACTCACGAGGTCCACCATGAAAAATACAAAAAATGTCATAGTCAACCGTGATTAATTTGCCACTTACGAGCCTAATATATTTGGATCGTTTAGATTTGGCTACATGATCACAAATTTAGACGGTTTTTTTCAATACTCTTAGTAGGTGACCTTTAGATTTGGCTACACCTTGTCGTTTAGATTTGACTAAAGTTTGAAAATTATTGGATATTGGTAAACCATCGTTTAAATTTGAGTAGCAAATACCGTGTAACAAATAATTTTTTATATTTGCTACACGATGTTGAACTAAATAACCCTCTGAAAAAAAATACAAAATTTATGATGGATTGTAAAAAGAAAAGAAAAGAAAAATGACAATGTAAAAAAAAAAGAAAAATTGGAGAGGAAGAAGAGAAGAAAGAATATGAAAAGATAAAACAAACTTGAAATATTAAAAAAAATCTGAATTGGTGGACTTTTTTATTTTGTTATACGGACCCTACATATTTTAAGGTTTTTGTTATATTTATAAATATTAACCTTCCTAAAATCTTATTTTGTTCATAGAATTTTACTAAAATATGTAAATGTGTATCATAGAATTTTACTAAAATATGTAAATGTGTATCTTTAATTTTTTTTTTAAAAAAAGTGAAAACCATGATTAAAATAAACACAAATGTAAGGAAAATAAAACCAAAAATCAAATTGCATGCTTAATGAATAGAGAGGTTTTTTTTTATATATATAAAAAATTGTTTATGTTTTTAGAATTTGGCTAAATATTGAAACGTTTTGTTCATAATACGATAAAAACCATAGTAAAGAATGCCGAGAAAACAAACACATAAAGTTTTAAAAACCCAAAATATATTTGTATGAAAACCAACTTAAAAGTATAAGAGCCATCAAAATGAAACCCTTAACAAAAGAATTCAGGAAAAGAGAATGAGACAAAACTAAGTGACTTCCAGGAATAAGGTTCATAACTAGACGAAACAAAAATATGAATTAAACCATAAAGGACTTGAAGTCACATACACAATATTAGAAAGGTGAAAACAAAACGAACATGTTTACCTGAAACCATTTGGCCAAAGATTGAGTTTTCTCGAATCATGTGGGAAAACTTGAACGAAGATACGATAATTCCAATCAAGAACTTGATTTTCAGAAACAACCACATCATTTCCATAGCCTTGGAATTTATCATCTTCATTTCTTGGACTATACTTTTGCTTTTCTTCTTCTCCCATTTCAAAGAACTCTTTTGCAACCTCACGTATCTTGTCTAGAAATGAATTTGAAATCCCATGTCCAATTGCCTAAACCAAATCTCATCATTTTATTATTATATATGAGGTAGAGGAATTGATATGCTTACTCGATCTCGATCTCAGTTGAGTTTTATACGTTCATTTCTATGGTTTTTGTATTTTCACTAAATATTAAATGTCGGTCCATACAACTAGTTTGTTGTTAATTTTTGTTTTGAAATTATTGTCATGACTATAAATTTGGGAAACATCAACTTCAATCTTGTTTAAATTATACAAACCAACTTCAATTTTGAGTAACTTCAACTTTTTTTAATTATTATTATTACTAAGTGGGTTTTTCTAAAAAAATATTGAAAATTGGAAAAAAAAAGTATAATTTTAATTAAGGAATAATTAAATTAAATTAGAAAAAATGAATTTAATAAAAAAATTGAATTGAAGATTGAGATATTTAAATATATATATATATATATAAAGAAAAATAATAAATTAATTTAATAAAAAAAGATATTTTTAGAATTTGAATGTTTAATGTATATATTATATTATATGTGGGTACGTATATATAAATAATGAGAAAAAATAAAATGTATAGGACTGGATAAATAATGAGAAAATAAAAAAATATGGAGTGAGTGTAGTATATATATAAAAATAAGAAAAAAAATAGAAGATGTAGGGTCGCTGCATACAAGTCGTGAACAGACCTCAATCCACTTATTTTTGTCAATAGTTTTGCATTTAATTTATTTTTTTTGTCAATAGTTTCAAATTTTAAGTTCTAAATTTTTGTAGTCAAATTATTTATAAATTACATAATTAATAATTAAATATAATGAGATGTTTTATATAATAGACTAAATTGTTACGAATTTAAAACTTGGTTTGAAAATAGACTAAATTGTTACAAATTTAAAACTTGGTTTGAAAAACTAAAGTCGTGTTAATAACTATTATTTTTAAAACTAGGGCTTGCAAAAATTCTTTATTTTTTCAAAAAAAAAGTTTTGTTAGCTACGTAATTTTAGTTGAGGGGATTGAAGAAAAATGAATAGAGGAATGGAAAGGAAATCAAAACCTGAAAGCATCCCTCCTTCGCCAGAGCAGATCTCAATTTTCCCAATTCCGAGTCCAAAGCCTCAGGTTCCGGCGACGAGGACGGCAGAAACACGCCCACGTCGATGATCGGAATCTCCCCCGCACCGCCGATTGCAGAGCCTTCGACAATGTAAGCTGGCGGGGGTTCGTCGCCATTGATGGACATTTGCAACACATTTTTGGTCGAATCTGAAGCACACTGAGACATTTTTTCCCCTAATTGATCGAAAATGGAAACCGATTGGGTTTGCGGTTTGTTTGTGGGAATCGAACTTATTTCCGGTGGATTATGGAGTTGTGGTTGCAAATTTATAGGAACTATTGATGAAGGTTTGAAGGATTTGAAAGAAATTAAGAAAGAAAGAGCTGAGTATAATCCATCCAAGAACAGCTTCAGCAAAATTGTAGTCAACGGTGAGTACGAATATTCCCCAAATTTTCCCTCAAAATGTATAAATGATTAGGTTTAACAATTTATTTGTGTAGAATAAAGGAGGGCAATGACAACAATGATGATGACACACACACACATATATATATTCCTATTGATTCCAAAGTGTTGTTCTCCAACTTGGATTATAGAATTTCAAAATTTTTGTATGGATGACCCCAATCACGAGTGCTTTAATGACTAATGACTCATAGTGAAATTTATCTCGATTAGCATAAATTATGTATAAATTGTAAAGAAGTTTATAGTTCATACCTTCATCTTAGAGTAGAGTGTTAAGAAAAATGTGTTTAAACCTCCTTCGGTATCCTTTCAACCACAACATTTGTTTTTAAAATACACTAACTAAAATGAATTAAGTATTAAGAGATAAATTAGAATATTTTCTTTTAATCGATAACTAATCAACTTACTTTATTAAAAATGATAAGCGAGTTTGTGTTTATGAATTGTCACAATTAACTTTGATTATTGTGGAAAGGGATTAGTTTGTTTGTTTGATTTTTTAGGTCTTTCAAGTTGACATTTAAATAATAATCATATTCATTAATTTTTTCTAACATTGGAATCATCTCACCAATTATTTTATTTTATTTATTTATTTTATTAAAGCTCTCATTTGTACTTTTCCTTTAAGGATTTAGAAGCTGATTGAGACCAAGATTATTTTAAACTGTGAAATTTTATCATTTGATATTTATAATATTTTTATTTTTTATTAAAATATTTATTAATTTTGTTATAAAGTAAAATAGTCTAAGCACCAAACACACACTATTAAAATATAAGCTAAAATAATCCATTTCCAAAACACAAACTATTCTAATCAAAATTATAATAACTTACTCTTAACCTAAAGTTTAAGTTTTTGGTCTTTAAACTGTTATGAAAACTAATAATTTACTCATGAGTATTCTCCATTAAAATTCGTAAATAGCTTTTTATTTTGTTTGTTTCCATGGGTTGAAAATATGTGCAAATATAATAAAATTTTAAAATCTATAGTAAACACTATTTTTCTTTTTCTTTTTTTCCTTTTGTTATTTTTAAGTCTTTTATAAACCCTATTCATGATTAAGATTAAATACAATTTCTTGTACAAGTAAAACAATAAATTAAAGAAAAATATTGTTTTAATTGACAACATTTCTAAAAATATTTAGAATTATAGAAAAATATTGATGGAAAGCAAAAGACATGTACAGTTGAAAACAAAATTAATTTTACCCTAATTACATTTGAACTATTTATAAATTAACATGCTACAAATACCCTAGTTAGGCGAAATTAGGGTTAAAGGAAGACATATCTTCATTGCTTTTGAATTCTTCGTAATCTCCTCATGAACACAAACCCAGAATTGCCACTATTGTTTACCTGTTATTCTTTAGACTTAGAATTGCATTGTGGGACCAATAAGTGAAGGAAGTTGAGAGATAAAAGAGATGAAAATTGGAGATGAGGTTTAGAGTTAGATTTGAGAGAGAAGTATGAATTTGGAATAATTTTGTAAATAAAAAAATTACCAAAATTTTCGAAAGTCTCGAAATATTGGATTTTTTCTAAAAATAATGTAAAATTTGAAACATATATCAAAAATAGGGTGGATGTAAAACTATTTTCAAAAATAGGTGATTTGAGGTGAAGTTATTTTTTAAAATAGTTTTGCATCCACCCTATTTTATATATGTTTCAAATTTTACATTATTTTTAGAAAAAAATCCCCAGTTTTGAGCTTCCAAATATGAATATGAATTCATATTTTTAATATTTAAATAGAAAGCTCTATCTCAAATTGATGACTGACATTTATATAACATATATTTGTCGGTTTCTTCTCTTTACATAATTCAAATTATTCCAACATGTTGTTATTAGTTTATTCCATATGAGCTAACTAGGGAACTTGATGAAACTATAGATCATGGGCTTCAACGATTTGAGATTAACTGGTTAAACAGTTTTAGACTAAGCTAATCAACATTCGTCAACTAACAGATCATTCCATTAAAGTCTCATAGTTGTACTCCTCGCACTATAAAGATATTTGTGTCCATCATATATAATCATGATTAGTAAGTTAATCCTTTACAAGTTGTTCGTAACCTTGGCTGGGTCAAAATATTATTTTACCAATATGATTACATCTTGCTCTTTAAGTCCCACTGATCCACTATTGAACAATTGATTTAAGGTCTATCTAAAAACCTAATCTCTCTTGACCCGAGAGGGTGGAGTCCCTTGTTTAAGACTTGGATTCAATCTTTGAGAGAACAACCTATCTACTAACCTTAAAGCGAGTATAAGTGAATTTTGCATTGCCTCCTATGTCCCTAGCTATCCACACAGTCCTACCACCGAAATAAGAAGCTTATTGGGTCAACGATGCTTAGCTGCCCTCATCTTTGTAGATCTAATGATATATAATTTCGTGTGAACAGAAGTTCATAGTTAGCCTTTTGTGTGAACAAAATTTCATAGTTAGCTTTTAGGATTAAGATTAAGTTATCTAGATCATCAATAATTGAAACAAACAATTTTATATAGTTAACGGTTTTGTAACGTAAAAGTGACTATTTCATGATTCCAATCTTGTGTAAACTTTTTACATATGATGCCCTCATTTTCATGTCTCCACACGAACAATTCAGGATCACATTGTTTATACTAACTACAAAGTGGGACTCATCCATAGTGTCTCTAGAATAAGATGTCCAACTTTATTTATATATTATAGACCTTCTAGACTATATACTTGAATTTGATCCACATTTATGTCTCTACATAAAGTTCAAGTCTACCTTAGATAGCCTCATAACCTTAGTTTATTGGATTCAAGATTATAATATTCAATTTTCACAAACATAAGTTCTCAATAACAACTTTTATTGAATATAATATAATTTAAACTACAAACTACAAGTTTTAAGATATAAATTCCAACAAATATTATCATCTATCTAGGTTTATCACAGTTCACCATGGATAGATTGTGATGTTTTGTTGTATTTGGTAGATTATTTTGATTCATTTTTCTCTATTCGAAAATAGTTCATAAATTAATTAAGGATCAATGATATAAGATAAGTTTACGTCTTTAAATAATGAAATTTTGTGGATTTTTTTTATGACATGATTTTATAAATATGACAGTAGATAGACTAAGTTGTTAAATACTAAAATATAACGACTAAATAGTTATAAAATTAAAATTACAAGGACAAGAAAATAGAATAATGAAAAAAAAAAGCTTATTTTAAGAAAATATTATTGTGATTAAATCAAAGACTTATTTAAAATAACTAAAAAAAATTGTTCAAAAATTCCTTTTTAATAATTTTTCAAGGTTTGTGGCGATGGTTGCTGAAAGTTCACTAGCAAAGTTGTGAGAAATGAGAGCTAATGGTCAGTCAACAATGGTCATTAGGGGTGGTGTTTGGAGTTTCGACAAATTTCTATTCAAACCCATGAGAAAGAGTGTAAAAATCCTTGATGAAGACCATCGTTGATCAATGGTGAAGACAGTAAAAAATCGACAATGTTTAAGACGATTGGTTGGTCGCCAACCATCATGACAATCGGTCGCCAAGGGTCATGGCTATTGATCATTGACCATCACTACGATCGTTTGTTAATACACACAACATCGATAATTAACGAAAAAGATTGGTCGTCATCAATGAAGATGTTCACCCGATGACAGTAACGTCCAACCTACACAATGATCAAGATGATTGGTCACTGACGATCCGAAGGCAACTATCAAGATAATCCGAAGCCGACAGTTAAGACGATTGATTGTTGTGACCGTGTCCATTGATCATCATGGTTGATCGTGAGGTTAGCTAACATTTGATGTCAATGGTCATTAATGACCATCGATAAGAGATTTAAGTGAAAAGTTTTCTAAAACATATGACATTCAATAAAAAGAAAAAACATATTTCAAACTCTTGGTTTATTAATCCCAAAGAATTTTATTTCAAGAGTCCAACCCATGAGTTTGGCTTCAAACGACAAACCCAGGGATCAAACACCCACCTGTAATAAGAGGCGGAAAAACAAAAAACGAAAAACAAAAACAAAAAATTGATAAAATAAAAAGTGATGCATTTACAAATTACAATTGCTATAAAATTATATTATTTTTGTTCGGAGACAAAAAGAAAAAAGAAGAAGAGGAATTGGTTTTGCTAGTCCAGCCAATAAGGTTTTTCCCTAGAATATGATGAGCTGCTGCTATCTGATTGGCTGCTTGAGGTATCAATCCATGCTCCTACCCGTCTTTGTACACTATTCATCATTTCCTGTTTACCAAGGTCAAGGTATGAGAAATTAAACAAAACTATACTAATTAGGCATATGGGTTTTCCAAATTTTGAAACGTGACATTACCTGAGAAGTCTGGCTTGCATATGGGGATGAACATGTACTACTGCAGCTGAACGACCCAAGTCCCATACTCTCTTCCGCCATTGTTCTCAATCGATTCAGCTCTGGCAGCACCACCTTCCCAAGGTCTGGCCGATCTCTCTTCCTCATCTCTGCACACTTAATCGAAAGCTTTGCAAACTTCAACGCGTCTTCAACCGGCCAATCTTTCACTTCTGGATCTAGCATCTCTGCAAATTTCCCCTTCTCAATCGCCCTTTCCACTGCGTGCGCCAGTCCGATCGGCGGTCTTGCTGTGATTATCTGCAGAAGCATCACTCCCAGTGAGTAAACGTCTGATTTAATCCCGAGTAATCCTGTTTGTTGATACTCAGGATCGATGTAGAAGAATGTCCCTGCCGTTGCTGTCATCCGATACTGAGTCACTGAGTCGGCTACTGAAGGAGGAACTAGCCTCGCCAGTCCGACGTCGCTGATTTTGCTTACGTAGTTACTATCTAGTAAAATGTTACCGGGTTTCAGATCACGGTGTACGATCGGTTCTGGTCTGGTTTGATGCAGGAAGAGAAGTCCGGTTGCGATCTCTGCTGCGATTCGGAATCGTAATTGCCATGAAAGAATGGGGTCGTTCGCTTTTCGGAAGAGACAATCTTCTAAGCTTCCATTCGCCATGAATTCGTAAACTAAACAACCCTTTTCAGGACAAGCTCCGAGAAGGAGAACCATGTTTGGATGTCGAATACAACTTAGAACTTCAACCTCTTGTTGAAATTGAGATCGTCCATGAGCGGCATCCGGTCGAAGAACCTTGATCGCCACCGGCGTGTGGTCGAGTTCTCCACGGAAGACTGGACCGTAACCGCCTTCACCGATCTTCAAAGATTCGGAGAAGCCTTTTGTGGCGGTCTCGATTTCTTGGATTTCGTACTTTCTGTAACCGATTTCAGCATGACCGTATCCTGAAAATGACAGTGTTCGTCTCATTTCTTGTGCTTCCATGTCCACCATTTTCTCTACCTTGGCTCTTCTCTTAGCCTCGAGCGCTGCGTTCTTTTGTGCGGCTTCTGCTGCCTCCATCGCTGCTTTACATTTTATCTTCTCCTTCTCTGCCATTGCTAATGCTGCTTCCTCCCCCATTCTCGCCGCTTCGAACCTCTGCTCTTCTTCAACTTTCCAGCGATGGAGCTCCATTGCCTAAAATTAAATCGGTTTTTGAGTCAAAATTATAGATGTAAGAGGAATGGATTTGAGGTTTGGTTAATGGCGGAAAGAAAGAAACCTTTTGTTTGGCGGTTAGGGCTTCTTTGCAGGCAGTACTATACATGTCCATAGTTTGTTTGAGCTCCAATTTCAACCTTCTCATCTCAGCTTCAACATCATCCTTATGAATTGCACAAAGAAAATCATTTAGAGATTGAAAAATCGAAAGCACTAGAAAGAGAAAATCAAAGAGTGAAGAACACCTGAGCATGAGAATTAGAAGGCCAAGAGAAGGTTTCACTTGGTGAAGAGCAAAAAGACATATCCTGATGGAAAGAAGAGGTGTTGTTATAATGATCATTAGTACTACTATCAACATATTTGTTGGTTCGTTCTCCCATTTCCAGCATTAGCGACGTTGACCCTGGGCTGAAAACTTCAAACTCAGAGGCGTTAGAAAGGAGAGAGGAGTCACTGCCGGTGGCGGCGTTGGAGTTCCATGCCCCTGGGAAGCAATGATCTATGCTCCGCCTCCCGCTGCTAACGAAGGATATGTCCGAATCTGCCGTGAATGGATCGATCAATTTGCTCATTGAGGCCCTTGAACCTGGCCTTGTAAACGGTGACCTGCCCACCTCAACAAACATTTTATTACCACCAATCCTTCCTTCACTACCTAATACATATCATTGCGTCTCACCATGTGAAGCACATCTCTAACTTGGTTGTGTTATGTGACATCATTATAAAATTAGCTTTCATTTGTTTTGTAGATTTGAGTCATTTACGTATAACATGTAACCATGTAGAAACCTTTATTAAGATATGTGTGTATACGAGAGGGCAAAGACGACGTACTTGATTTCCCAATCTTCTTGGAAGGAACGAGGAGGAACCTTTTTTATGCTAGTTTGGGTCTCTAAACCTGCCAAGCAAATCACCAAACACAAACTATTGAGGATACCAATAGACCTTTTCCATCTCTAAAGAGTAAATTATGACCATATCTTTTAGTTTAACCCTTTTATCTTCTCTTTTGATTATTTGAAGCCAATGTACCCAACAGGACGAATTTTGTTGGCACCCTATATAAAAAGATTTGTTTGATTTTCGTGCCTCTATTTTTTAATTTTTAATTTTAATACTCCAGCATAAAATTTAAATTTATATCAAAAAGATTATTCATCTATCTTTTTATATATAAAAAAAAATTGAAATTAAGGTTTACTAATTGATTTTATGAGAAAAAAAAGTTTAGATACTTGTTATTTTAAATACTTTTGAAAGTTTTTGAATTTTGTTAGACATTTTAGTTAATAGTTTGTATGTAGTAAACTAAAAGAGTAGGGCAAAATGAAAATTATATTCCCATCTCATGGGCAGATTAAAACAAATTACCATTAAATGTTTAAGTAGTTAAAATTAGACGCAATAAAATTGTGTTTTCTTGTGATAAACTTTTAGCTCTGTCCCTAGTAAACAAAAAAGGTAACACAAAATTGCAAGAACTCAAGACTATGTTTCAACTCAAACGATGAGATTAGAATATGCATATAGGAAACATACATTTAGCTGATTGAGTGTGTGACTGGTTTGTCTCCAACGACACAACTTCGGAGGTGTTTGTGAGCTGATGTAGTAGCTGAGGGCGTGGCGGGGGAGGTTGTGGCTGGGTGCATGGTGAAGCAACGGGCTTCACTGGAGCCGGAGCCGTGGATTGTTTCACTGTAACTTTGCCTTTGCTGGCAATAGTGTAAATTGTACAGAAATCTGGTGCTCCTTTTGATACCGTACTTGGGACATCTGATTTGAATCTCCTACATTATGAAGAACACATAAACAATAATTTTTTTTTCGAGGTTCATCCTTTAGATTTGGTTTGAGGACAAAATTATATGTTTGTTTGATATGTTCATGCAATTTAATTTGATTTGATTTGTTGGTGTTCATCATGTATAAAACAAATATTTAGTTAGTAAGATTGGAAGTTTATTTGTGTTTATTTTTATATCCGTCATTCTATCAAATATAAAATTACTTTAAAATTAATTATACAAAATTGAAAGTTGGAAGACTCCTTGTTAAACATTTTTAAAAATTTGGAGACAATATATATACACATATATATAAATAAATGAGTGCATATAGAATAATAACGAGGAAGGAAATTACTTGTAAATTGATCTTGTAGGAGCACCAAGTACTAAAATGTCTACAACATTTTTGGTGACATAATTTGTTAATGTCTTTGGAATCTCTCCTTCCTCTAACATCACCTCATTGCATGCTATCTGTTCTTTCAAACACATCAATTATTTATATATTTTTTAGTTAAGATAACTAATAATAATAATAATAAAAATGAGAGATTATGTTTCCTACTTATCACATCTAAAAGATTAAAGGAAAGATTCAAACATTTAACAGTTGAATTGGAGTTAGTCAAATTAGCAATAATATTTGAGGTATAAAGTTCAAATCTCTTTTCTCAAATTTTTGGGTTGAATTCATGTGAAATAGAAATAAGGAATGAATTTTTATGCTTTTGAAATGGACATAAACTTTTTAAAAGAAAAAATATAGTATTTGTAAGATTAAATTTTTAAAAAGGTAAAAAAGAAAGATGATGATAGTTTGAGAGAGATGGAGAGAAACTGACATTGTTTCTTGTACAAATGCAACGAAATGGAAGGAAGAACTGATCTCTCGCATGGTTTTCAATCTGCTGTCTATTCAAAGCCGCTTCATCTACATCCGAATCCGCACTCAAACTCGTGACTACAACACAAAAATCAATTCATCAATTACACCATACTTTCCAAGAACACACAATAATCAATTCCAAAAGCTTAATTAATTAGGGTTCGTTATTCCAAATAATTTTCTTTTTCTTATTGTTCTTACTCGAATGTGCTGCAGAAGAAGACGGTTTTTGTTTAACATGAAGGAGAGTGACAACTTGACCTCTGCTCAGAAGCCGTTCGATTGCCCATTTCAAAGCGTATTGACTGCATTTGTCTTTATCGATCGCTACTGCAACATCTTTCTTCTGAGCTCCTCCTTTCGCCATTTTCTTCAATAAGTTATTCTCCGAATTGCGATCGATTTCTTTGCTGTTGTTGCTGTGTGTGTTGAATCCGTGGACAGTGTAGAGAAAAAATGGTGTTTTAATTTGAGAAGAGGAATATGAGATCGGAATGGGGATTGTTAACGGTGTAACCAAAAATTTCTTTGTGGGATATAATCTATTTTTAAGTGGTTTCTGTTGAATTTTTGAACTGGAAAAAGAAAGAAAAAAACAAGTATGGCTTTCTTGTTTACAGAACGTTTGATTTGTGGTTGTTGAATTGTTGAACACAATTGGGTGTTCTTTTCTTTCATTTATTCATTACGTTATTTTAAGCCAAAATATATCCATTTAATATTTATGAATATGAAAAAAAATTATACATATATACAAAAAAAAAAAAAACAAAATATACTGGAAAGATATTTTACTATATTTATAAATAAATTACATCGTTTTTTCTATATTTGTAAACACTCCTTGTTTTGGTTTCTATGCTCCAACGACGATGAATTGATAATGTTTAAAATGTATTATCTTATCTTGTTTAATTTAGGATTGTTTCGTGTATTCCTTGATTTTACAATATTGAAAGCATAGTTGAAGTAAGTTTACCCCTTAACACCAATTTTGTGACAAAACGAGCTTATCTGGAGATTTTGAGTATCAATTGTGATAAGAAAACTTCATGGAAGCGAAGGAAGGATTGGACAGCTTTACGACGTTGTTGTATTTTTAAATTCGAGCCATTGTCATTTTCTGACTCATCCACGCTAGAAAATATTGGTGTTCATTACATGTGTGATGATATTGTTATAAGTTTCTTAGTTTTGAAGAAAATCCATTTTATTCTTTTAATCTAGATTTCAAGTATTTGAAATGAATATATTACGTAAAAAGACAAATAAAAAATTTATTCCTTTCTTTTTTCCTCGTTAGGATTGCAATATAATTAATCGATTAAATTATTCGTTTCAAATATATTCAAACATTTATCTAACATTTTTTTTGTATGATGTAATCAAAATTTAGGAAAATTATAAAATATTTCCCATTTTTAACAAATACAATAACGATATAAAGTATTTTCTTTAATAAAAATATAATATAATCTGTTTTTATAATGTGAAGTAATTAGAGGAGAAATGTAGGAAGAAAAATCACGAGAAATTTTTGTTTGAATAGAGAAAAATCTTTTATTTAAATGAACTAAAATATTCTATATAAATGAGGAAAATGGTTGTTTGAAATTTGATAACCCACAATTACAAATACTTTAATGAAATTTAGATAGTATTTATAACAAATAATTAAATCAAATTAGTTTTTGATATAATAAAAAATAAAAATAAAATAAAACAAAACAAATCTTTTGATATTTCAAACAAATCAAAATATATCAAATGTTTTCGATTACATTAAATCAAATCAAATATAAAGTACCAATTCAAAGTTTAAAATGGGAGAAAATCATGACACATTTCCCCCACATTTCTCTCAAGTTTGTTAGATTGCCAACACACCCTTCCTATCCAACTATTCGAAATCAAGGAGTAAAAATCAAGGAGTCCCACAAATTTGTGATTTCGTTTGATTCTTCTAATTAAAATTTGGAAATAAGATTCAACACAAATTTGAAATCATTTGAAGCCCATAAGGAAAAGCTAAAACTTCTCTGACCAAAATGTCCACAATGCCATCACGAAAACAAGCCACAATCTCTGCCTTGGGCGGCCTCCAACTAAACCCCTCTCTTCGCAACTCACCATCGTGCCCTTCGCTGCCCCTCGTCCTATTGAAAGAACTCCATTTTTTTTTGCCCCGCTTTAAATTTTTCAATAGTTTCTGACACTAACTCTGCCTGCATTTTAGAATGAAATATACTGTATGTGTTTTCTTTTGATAGTTTATTTTATAACTGAGTTGTACTTAATTTTAATATTAGTTTATTTTACATTGTCATGTCATGAATGTTGACACTAATAACTGTTTTATTTTACTCCATGTTTTTTTGATTTACTATAAGATTTCAATTTGAAAAAAAAAAGTAGTGAGAGGTGGGGAAACTGGGAGGAGATTTGAGTTTTGGATGAAGAAAAAGAACGAAAATCAGCCTTTGAGTTTATTTGATAAATCTAGAGCTTAATCATCCAAACACACATCATCAATTTTTTTGTGTTAAAGAGTTGTTAAACCAAAGTCAGTTTTTTTTTTTTAAAGTTTGGGGACTAAAATAAACGTTTTTAAAAGGTTAAGGACAAAAATAGAACAAGATACAAAATTTAGAAATCAAAATAAAATTTAAATCTTTAATTACTTAATAAAAAGTGAGTATTTAGTTTTTTTAAAAAATAAGATTAAAACTTAAAAGAATAAGTGTTGAAATCGAGAAACTATATTGAAACAAAACTCAAATTTAGATTTCTCAATTTCAAAACTTAACCATTGAATGTGAAGCTAAACTCAAAACTTAAGTACTAAATATGAAACATTTAAAAATCTAGAGACGGATGAAAACTATACTCAAAACTCAGAAACTAAAAACGTTTTTATTTTTCTATTGTTTAACCTATATACAAATGATTTAGTATGAAGATTTGAGTCTCCACCCTGAACGAAGTTAATACATGCCAATTACAATTTAGCTATATTTTTTTTGATAATTTAAACTTATATTAGTTGTAGTATCGACCTCAATTTAAAGAAAGAATGCTAATTACCATCCAATTAGTAAGTTCACATTTTGGTTTTTTGTCTTCAATGTTAAATGAGGAAGCTTAGGTTGTTTCAACGGTGGTTTTATAGGTTAAAATAACGAGTATAATTGTATTCTTTGTAAGCTTGCCATCACATGTGATCAACCGTGAATTGACATTTTCATTATAGTATAGAAAAAAGAACTGAATATAAATTATTAAGTTTTAGAAAATATATCAATTATTAAAAAAGAAGAAAAAAAAGACTAATTTCAATATAAAAAAAAAAAGTTGGAATCGTATAGAAGTGTATAAATATGGGTTGAATCTGAATAACCCGACTATCCAACCCATATTATAAGAGTTGGGTTGAGTTATGTTAAAATATGAGTTGAGTTAAAAAAAATTGATTTTTTCGGGTTGGGTCAGGTCTCGAGTTGGAGGGTTGAAAAATTTGGTTTAATCCAACCCAACCCAATTCGAATTAATATAATATATATAAATTAAAGACAAATTAAAGATAAATAAATTTTGAATTTATTGTATGAAAGTTTGAATTATATATGTTTGAAATTTAAAGGTAACAAATTCAAATTTTTATAACGATTGGAAACTAAAAAACGAAAAAAAAATTATATATTCAACCCAATCCATATTTTACGGGTTGAGTTAGAAACACCAAAAAATATGGATTGCGAACCCAACCCGATTTCCGGTTGTATTCTATGTTTGGTTACAAAATATTATAATTTGTGCATAGGGCAAAATAAATAGTAGATTAACACTATATAAAAATTGGGGTGAGAGAGGCTCGAACTCTCGACCTCAGGATAACTCTTTAAGCTATGAGACCTACGCGCTAGCCAACTGCGCCACCACCCCATCGATGGCTCATGATTTAAATTATTTTTAAATACATTTAAATCTCTAAATTTAAGTTCAAATGTCTCGAATATTTCATTTACTTTTCAATACTGAAGAAAGGTAAAAGGTAAAAGAGAAAAGAAAAAGGTATTGTTTATTTATTTTTCTTTTTTAAAAAAAGTAAAAGTATTAAAGAAGAAGAATCAAGAATAGTGTAGGAGGAAATGGAAGAGATAGCATAAATAGTTGAGTTGCCACTTGTTAGTTTGTTAACCCCATTCTTCTTTCTTCTTTTTCTTGAACTAATATACATCCCGCCAAACCCACCGTTTTAATACTTGGAACATTAAATTCCTATAGTACCCTTAACCCCACCCCCCCAATGTTTCAACAATTCAGCCTCTCCAAAGGACATCATCGTCATTGTCTCTCAAAATTAATTTCACACCATTCTTTTTATTTTTATATTTGAGAGAGTAAACTGATGTTAAAAACTCACCGCTAGAGTATGATGGTAGTTACGATAATACTATTCCGTTTTTAATAGCTAGATTTTTATAATAGTTAAAATTTGATCTTTTATTTATACTAATAGTAAAAATTAAATTGTATAAGTTTGAAAGTCTAATTAGTATGATTACTACATTCTATTTTTATTTATTATAAAAGGATAAAAAAGTTAAGCAAAAAAAATAATTATAAATATAGTATACATAATAGGGCTACTAACTTATTTTAAAAACATAATATAGAAATTAGTTTTAAAATTATAAAATATTTATTTATTAATTTAACTTTTTTCTAAAATTTCAAAAAAAATGATTGAATTTTTTAATTACGTTTTAAACATAGATTAATTTCTCATACTATAATTTAGTATGTATAACCGTGAAGTATATAATAAAAGTTTAGGATTCTTAAATTTAGGTATAGTTTGAGAATACAATTTGTGGAGTTGTATTAGTAGAAATGGCAGAAAGGTAAAATTGATGAAATTGAGGCCTAGTTTTGTAAGTTTGTATGTTTCTCCCGCCATCTGGACCGTTACTGGAACACTCCCGAACTCTCTTCAACTCTTTCCATCTTCATTCTTTTCTTCTTCTTCTTCTTCTTCTTCTTCATCTTCATTTCTCTCGATCTTTCCCTTCAAACCCTATAAATCTCAATCTTCAATTCTTTCTCCACACTTCAAAAAATCTCATTCAAATTCATACGCTACTTTCCGAAAAAAGGAACTCAAGGATCTCTCTTTGATCTTTCACTTTCACTTTCACACACAACTCTCTGTTTTCTGAATCTCAAACTTTTCCGGCTATGGCGGCCAAAACTGAAGGCAAAGCCATTGGCATCGACCTCGGCACCACCTATAGCTGCGTCGGTGTTTGGCTCAATGATCGTGTTGAAATTATCCCCAATGATCAAGGTAACCGAACCACTCCTTCTTATGTTGCTTTCACTGATACTGAGCGTTTGATTGGCGATGCGGCCAAGAACCAAGTCGCTATGAATCCTCAGAACACTGTCTTCGATGCCAAGCGTTTGATCGGCCGACGAGTTTCCGATCCGTCTGTTCAGAGTGATATGAAGCTCTGGCCATTCAGGGTGATTGCCGGACCAGGAGACAAGCCGATGATCGTTGTGAAGTATAAAGGTGAAGATAAACAGTTCGCTCCGGAGGAGATTTCTTCTATGGTTTTGACCAAGATGAAGGAGATAGCTGAAGCGTTTCTAGGCCAAACTATCCATAACGCAGTAATTACAGTACCTGCTTATTTCAACGATTCACAAAGACAAGCGACGAAAGATGCCGGTGCAATTGGTGGTCTCAACGTGATGCGTATCATCAATGAACCAACAGCGGCGGCGATTGCGTACGGATTAGACAAAAAAGCCTCTCGTAAAGGTGAACAGAACGTGCTGATCTTCGATCTTGGCGGTGGAACTTTCGATGTGTCCCTTTTGACAATAGAAGAAGGAATTTTCGAGGTGAAAGCCACTGCCGGCGATACACATCTTGGCGGAGAAGATTTCGACAACAGACTTGTGAATCATTTTGTTACAGAATTCAAGCGGAAGAACAAGAAGGATATTAGCGGCAATGCCAGGGCATTGAGGAGGTTGAGGACGGCGTGTGAACGAGCGAAACGAGCATTGTCGTCAACGACACAAACAACGATTGAAGTCGATTCGTTGTACGAAGGGATCGATTTCTATGCAACGATAACAAGGGCTAGATTTGAAGAACTGTGTATGGATATGTTCATGAAGTGTATGGAGCCAGTGGAGAAATGTATTCGTGATGCTAAAATTGATAAAAGTCAAGTTCATGAGGTGGTTTTGGTTGGTGGGTCTACAAGAATTCCCAAAGTTCAGCAGCTTTTGCAAGATTACTTCAATGGAAAGGAGCTTTGCAAAAGTATCAATCCGGACGAAGCTGTTGCTTATGGAGCTGCTGTTCAGGTAACTAAGAACATTTCAATTTTTTCATTGAATTGGATTAATATTTCATTTTTCTCCGAACTTAAGTTAATCAGCGATCTACCTTTGTCCATCAATTTCTGTCTTTCCTTTAGTTTTACCAAATTTTTTTGAGTGAGTACGTTTTTTAAGATCATTTTTCTCTTTACATGTTCTTAAATTTTGAAGTTAATTAGTGATCGGAATGGTAAAATTGTGAGAATGAGGAACTAATCCAAACATGTCCATGGTTTTTGTACAGGCTGCAATCCTAAGTGGAGAAGGAGACGAGAAAGTCCAAGACCTTCTACTCCTCGACGTCACGCCTCTAAGTCTCGGCCTAGAGACGGCAGGCGGTGTAATGACAGTGTTAATACCAAGGAACACAACAATCCCAACAAAGAAAGAACAAATCTTCTCAACATATTCAGACAACCAACCAGGAGTTCTAATCCAAGTATACGAAGGAGAGCGAGCAAGAACCAAAGATAACAACCTCCTTGGCAAATTCGAGCTAACCGGCATTCCTCCAGCACCAAGAGGTGTGCCACAAATCAATGTGACTTTCGACATCGATGCAAACGGCATCCTAAACGTATCAGCAGAGGACAAAACCGCAGGAGTGAAGAACAAGATAACAATCACGAACGACAAGGGAAGAATGAGCAAAGACGAAATAGAAAGGCTAGTGAAAGAGGCAGAGAAGTACAAAGCAGAGGATGAAGAAGTGAAGAAGAAGGTTGACGCTAAGAATGCATTGGAGAACTATGCATATAATATGAGAAATACTGTGAGGGATGAGAAGTTTGCTGGAAAACTGAATCCTGATGATAAGCAAAAAATTGAGAAATCTGTGGAGGAAACAATTGAATGGTTGGATAGGAATCAGTTGGCTGAGGTCGATGAGCTTGAAGACAAGCTGAAGGAGCTCGAGGGTGTTTGTAATCCCATCGTTGCTAAGATGTATCAGGGCGGTGCAGGTGGTGGTGCTCCGATGGGTGATGATATGCCCGGTAGCGGCTCCGGCCAGTCCGGCGGTGCTGGGCCGAAGATCGAGGAGGTTGATTGAGGACGAGGCTAATGGGAGTTCGTGGTGTTCTTTAATGTAGAAATTGAGAATAAGATGGTCTTTTCTTTTCTTTTCTTTTCTTTTCTTTTCTTCTCTTCTCTTTTTGTTCAAAATGTTTAAGAGTCGTTTGATGTACGTTTGAGGGGGACTTGTAATAAAAACTTGAAATCTACTTTCTTTCTTTCTTTTACTTCTAAAGACAAATTTAAGTGAGGATAGTACCTCTGGAAGAATGGTTAATATGGATAGTCCTCTAATCACAGATACTGATTCCGAGATCGGAAATGAACCTGAGTACGGAAAGAATGCTAGATCTCACACTCACGGAAAGAATGCTACACTCCTTCCCTTGCCGGTCCCAAGCTGCTACTATTGAGTGATGTTCCGACTCCCTTCTAGCTTACTCATGAAACTGGGACGGATTCTGCTCCTTTACTCTCTCACATATTCATACCTATCCCACCACAATTCAAGTTTTCCTCTTTCAATTTCCGGGAGTGAATGTAGGAAGTTCAGACGGTGGATCAGGTGTGAAGATGAAAGCAAAGACGTCTTGGGGCGACGAGTTATTTGATTCCTGGCACTCGGATCGGAACTCTTATTATTAAGTAGGCCCACGGATTCAATATTCTTTTCACCTTGCTGCTGAGTTGGGAGAGTTGGGGAGCTAACTTCATGCAATTAATACGGAGTGGGCTTGCTTTGGGCCTCAGTAGCTTAATATTCAGATCCCCATATTCATTAGGCGAAGGACTTCTTTATCCATTGAATTTAGCCGACTCCCATAAATAAAGACATAATATCGTCAGTCTTATTCCCTTCTTTGAACCTCTTTTCTAGATCGAGCTATTTCTTGCGCTATTTTGGAAGAAGAAAATAAATTAGAAGTAATTGTGTCACAAATTAATAAATTTTCTCTCCAATTTATGAAATCGTGTAATGTAGAAATTATATTATATATAGCTTTTTTGCACATGTATTTCTTTTATTTTGAATCCGTGATTTAACAAATTGGGTCTCAATTACTCAATTTGTATAATGTTTTCTTATGGGAATTCATTTAATTTTTCTAGCTAATGAATCAAAATGGATAGACATTAGATATATATATATACATATTATATATTTGGTAAAAAAAAAAAAGAAGAGATTCTTCTTTATGACTTAAAGAAGGAAAAAAAAAATATTCCTCTCTTAAATTTTAGGAAAGAGAAAAAGAAAATCCCATGGAAGAATCTTATCTCTCTTATCTCTCTCTCCCTCGACCTTTTCCTTTCGAAAACAAATGGAGTAAATTTGAGTTGGGATTCAAAAGTTTTGGCCTTTGTGTCCTGGAAATCATCTCATTAGGAGGAGTTGGCTTTGACTATCATCTTGTATTCCCTCTTTTCTCACATAGGTTTAACCAAGACATGTAGAAAATATAATCTTAAGGTGAGTTGTAGATGCAAAAATCGTAGTACCATTCTCAATTTAGGTGTTGGCTTTACAATTAAGAATTTGTTTACTATTTGTCTTTCGATCTCTTTTCTTAATACTTTTTTACTTACGTTTTTATACCTTATTCTCCATGATAACACAAGGAATACAAAAGATGGAACGACATATTGTGTTGTGTGACTATGAGGTCTTTGATGCATTTCAAGCAAATTCTAGAGGCTGCAACTGATGGGCACTTCTCAGATATGAAGAGCGAAGCATAGAGAAGCAAGAACCTTTATTGTTCTTTTTTTAAAATTTATGATACCCTATGGTAATTATTAATTCTAAAAACAAAGAGGTAATTGCAACTATTAATAAACTACTAGCACGTAATCAATCAAATTGAAAGTTGTAGTAATAACGAATTCATGGTTCGGGGGGTCGTTTGGGAACTTTTTCCTTAAGTAGGTGAGTTTCTCCAAAACAAAAAAAATGTGGTGAGTGATATAATAAAATGCTATGTATGTGAAAAGAGGGTGGGATAAAGAGAGGTAGATGGGTATTGAATGGAACTTGAGTGAGATAATTAATTGGTCATTATATTAAAACTAAGCCGAACAAAGTAATGCATTATTTGTAATTTATCGTAGTTCAACTAATATGAATTCATACCACCAATTTCATTTTCGAGAACTGTGATTCAATCATCCACATTATCATATAGTAAAAATAAGTGTAATTAATAAGAACTAATCTATTTATAAAATTAAATAGATTATATAAGGAAACACCAACCTCGAGTAAAAGCAGTTGACCAAAATGAGCATCTCAAAATAGATAATTATTAGAGGGTCTATAATTTTATTTAATTTTACTTTTAATCATCGAGCAAATATTTGAAAGGGGACAAAAATAGAGAGGAGAGTTTTCAAACTCAAGAAATGAAATAAGAATGACCAACTTAATTTATATTATTCTAACCAAAAAGAAGAGAGATCAAGTAGAAAATGCTTGGCAAAGCAATTTATATATAATATAAAGAAAATTTTGAAGTGTAAATTAAAGATGGGAAAAGTTTTAGTTAATCAGTCAAGAACAGATGGAGAAACTACAACTTCCTTACCTAACAATTTGAAGCTCTTTTGGTTTACAAGTTTTCAAGTCCTTGCATTTGAAGCATCATCAGCTTCTTGCATTCTAAGCATACTCTTCATCTTTCTACCATTCTTGTTCAGCTTTCCCAACTTCTCTTCTCATGCTAAACAAACATGGTCCTCTTGAAATCACAAAAATAGGATCTATACGTGTATACGAATCAGTAGCTACATTTTAACTAATAACAAATAATCAAGAGTTTATAGTTATTAATAGATACATTGAAAATTCTTAATTTAGAGGATGAGTTGGTCAATCCTACAAAAGCTAGCATCATCAAAATGATGTGTCTATGTCCTCGAGCAGTCATGGTTATAGTCAGAAACCAGGATAATGGTCTGCATTAACTTTTACTTTGCACAATCAATCAGTTATAGGACTACTGGGTGCTCAATATGCAAAGGCTTTGGAGATCATAATATATAGTTAATAAAGAAGAATTATTCTAACGAAAGAAGAATAGAACAGCAATGATACCCCAATGGTTGGGACTTCGACATGGCGGTTGAATAGTGAAGAGGAGGAAGCTTAACTTCAAGGCAAGACTGGGGACTTTGACACAGCAACCAACTCACCACCCATTACATGGACACATTAGGTGAAGAAGACAATTGAATATCTCATGCCACCCTTTTGCTTCTCTACCTTTCTCCTTCATAAAACACATTCCTTGCTTCAAACTCTCATCCTTCACTGAACGCTTAGTCTCTCCTCGTGTCAATTTCCAGCCATGGAAGCCAGCGCTGGACTTGTCGCTGGGTCTCATAATCGTAATGAGCTTGTTGTCATTCATGGCCATGAGGAGGTAATGAACTTGATAAAAAAAATGCAGTGGTAGAAAGTTTGGGTATGTGTGTTTGTGGCTGATATGGTTGTTCTTGTTTTTGTTTTGTTTTCTCTTCTCTTCTGCAGCCGAAACCATTGAAGAATTTGGATGGTCAAGTTTGTGAGATCTGTGGTGATGCAGTGGGGCTTACTGTGGATGGTGATCTGTTTGTTGCCTGCAATGAATGTGGTTTTCCAGTTTGCAGACCTTGCTATGAGTATGAAAGAAGAGAAGGAAGCCAAAATTGTCCTCAGTGTAAAACTAGATATAAGAGACTCAAAGGTGAAGCTAGAGCAAAGGACTATGCAATGCAATGCAATAAGAATAACTAGTTTCATCTTTTCGTTTTTTCTTAAACACTCACTTTTTGGTATTGTGAAGGGAGTCCAAGGGTTGAGGGAGATGACGATGAAGAAGACATAGATGACATTGAACATGAGTTCAACATGGATGATGAGAGGAACAACCATAGTCATCTGGCAGAAGCTATGCTCCATGGCAAGATGAGCTATGGTAGAGGCCCAGATGACGAAGAAAACGCACAGTATGGAAGATCACAGACAGTGAGTGTCAGCAAAACTTTATTCTTAGCCTCAATTAGGAAATCTTTTCCAAGTCAATATTTAGATTTATTAACAAACATCTACATATGCAGGTAAATGGTGAGCTTCCTTTATCTTCTCAAGGTTACGGAGAGCAGATGTTATCTTCTTCATTGCACAAACGTGTACATCCATACCCAGTTTCTGAACCCGGTAAATTTTCTCCATGCCATTGTTTTGGCAATAAATTGAGAGAGGTTCTAATCTCTCTCCTATAAGCTACATGTGGTTTCATTCTCATATGGTAGCTGATATGCTTTAAAAAAACCAGGGAGTCAAAGATGGGATGAAAAGAGAGAGGAAGGTTGGAAAGATAGAATGGATGATTGGAAATTACAGCAAGGGAATCTTGGGCCTGAACCTGATGATGGCTATGACCCTGACATGGCTATGTATGCTTGAAAATTTTGACAATTCCTGAATTTCTAATTCAAATGCTTTTAATTTTCACTTGAGGAAGTCCATGTATTAACTAACTAAAAAACTGTTGTAGGATTGATGCAGCCAGACAACCACTATCAAGGAAGGTACCAATAGCATCGAGCAAAATTAATCCATACCGGATGGTTATTGTAGCCCGGCTCGTTATCCTTGCTTTCTTCCTTCGATACCGGATTCTAAATCCAGTGCATGATGCATTGGGTTTGTGGCTAACTTCTGTGATATGTGAAATCTGGTTTGCATTTTCATGGATTCTTGATCAGTTCCCCAAATGGTTCCCAATCGATCGTGAAACCTACTTGGATCGTCTATCCCTAAGGTAATATCAATTCTAGAATGAAAAGGAGAAAAGAATAACCATGTTAGTTGAGTATGTGTCAAAATCAAGAATTTCATTATCGGAGATAACCATATGGATGTTTCAATGTAGGTATGAACGAGAGGGTGAACCTAATTTGCTTGCTCCAGTAGACATCTTCGTCAGTACTGTAGATCCGATGAAGGAACCTCCTCTTGTAACAGCTAACACAATCTTATCTATCTTGGCCATGGATTATCCAGTTGATAAGATTTCATGTTACGTTTCGGATGATGGAGCTTCCATGCTTACTTTTGAAGCAATGTCTGAAACTGCAGAATTTGCAAGGAAATGGGTGCCTTTTTGTAAGAAGTTCTCCATAGAACCACGAGCACCTGAAATGTACTTCTGTGAGAAGATTGATTATCTCAAGGATAAAGTCCAACCAACATTTGTGAAGGAGCGTCGAGCAATGAAGGTATGCAATTTTAACATACACTACGAAAGAGGTGCTATAAGAGTTTTACCATATCTTCTCTATATAAATCTTGAAATATTTTTATGTTGCATGCAGAGAGAGTACGAAGAATTCAAGGTCAGAATAAATGCTCAAGTAGCGAAAGCCATGAAAATTCCCACAGAGGGATGGATAATGCAAGATGGAACACCATGGCCAGGCAACAATACAAAAGATCATCCTGGTATGATCCAAGTCTTTCTAGGTCACAGTGGAGGCCTTGATGCAGAAGGGAATGAACTCCCCCGCCTAGTTTATGTGTCTCGTGAGAAAAGACCAGGTTTCCAGCATCACAAGAAAGCCGGCGCCATGAATGCCTTGGTAACTTACTCGGTCAAGTTTCTCTCTTTCCCAACCCTAGTTTTTTCCTTTTCCTTTAACTAATCCCCTACATTCTGTACAATTGTAGATTCGTGTCTCTGCAGTGCTTACAAATGCTCCATTCATGTTGAACTTGGATTGTGATCACTACATAAACAATAGCAAAGCAGCGCGAGAGGCCATGTGTTTCCTTATGGACCCTCAAGTTGGAAAGAAAGTGTGCTATGTACAATTTCCACAAAGATTTGATGGAATAGATAGGCATGATCGTTATGCCAACAGAAACACAGTCTTCTTTGATGTAAATAACCCATCTCTGAAAGTTCATGCATGCTTGTTCAACTGAGAAAGCTAAAAAACATAAAAATGAACTATTTTCTTTGATATGCAGATTAACATGCGAGGTTTAGATGGAATTCAGGGGCCTGTATATGTCGGCACAGGGTGTGTCTTTAGGAGGCAAGCTTTATATGGTTATGAACCCCCAAAAGGTCCTAAGCGCCCAAAAATGGTAAGCTGTGATTGTTGTCCATGCTTTGGACGTCGAAAGAAGCTCAAGAACTCCAAGAGTGGGGTGGATGGAGATGTTGCAGGTTAGTATACATTTTTGTTGGTTAGCATCTTGGTGGATACATTACCATCATACTGTGATAACTCCTATTTATTGTTGCTATATGAGTAGTACTGGCAGATGACAAGGAGCTACTGATGTCACAAATGAATTTCGAAAAGAAATTTGGACAGTCATCAATTTTTGTTACGTCTACTTTGATGGAAGAAGGTGGTGTTCCACCCTCCTCGAGTCCAGCAGCCCTGCTTAAGGAAGCAATTCATGTAATCAGTTGTGGTTATGAAGACAAAACCGAATGGGGTACAGAGGTAATGTCGACAATTCTTACTTTAGAAAACATCTGAACACTACCTTCCTCCTTGTTTTGCTATTGTCACGCTAACACCTAAATCCAACAAAAAGTTATTGTCAGATATGGTCTGGATATAGTTAAGAAAAACTGGAACTTATGTCATGTTTGTGTGTACAGTTGGGCTGGATTTACGGATCTATCACAGAAGATATTCTAACAGGCTTCAAAATGCACTGTCGTGGCTGGAGATCCATATACTGCATGCCAAAGAGACCTGCATTTAAGGGTACAGCTCCCATCAACTTGTCTGATCGGCTGAACCAGGTGCTTCGGTGGGCACTTGGGTCTATTGAAATCTTTTTCAGCAACCATTGCCCCGTTTGGTATGGCTACAAGGGCGGGAAGCTAAAGTGGCTTGAGAGATTTGCATATGTCAACACAACTGTCTACCCCTTCACTTCAATACCACTTCTCGCCTATTGTACCCTCCCTGCAATCTGCCTGCTCACGGATAAGTTTATCATGCCACCGGTAAATATAGTAACATTTACATGATAGCCTACAAAAGATAGTTTAAGCAGAAAATAATGGGAAGAGGAAACTTAAGGAAGGCATAATTAATTCAAAAGTGTAAATTGGATATTTAACTATAGTGTTCGATAAATTTATCTGGCCATTGGCCCGTCCACAACACTGAACACACAGTTAATTAAGCTTTTATTTTCTCCATTGTTCCTGGCAAGATATTTTGCATCCACTGACGAAATTATCTTTGGCTTTTGGACAAACAGATAAGCACCTTTGCAAGTCTCTTCTTCATTGCCTTGTTTCTTTCCATTTTTGCTACGGGAATTCTTGAGCTTAAATGGAGTGGAGTTAGCATTGAGGAATGGTGGAGAAATGAGCAGTTTTGGGTCATTGGTGGTATTTCAGCTCATCTATTTGCTGTTATACAAGGTCTGTTGAAGGTATTGGCTGGAATTGATACTAGCTTTACAGTTACATCCAAGGCAACAGACGATGAAGACTTTGGAGAATTATATGCCTTCAAATGGACAACCCTGCTAATCCCTCCAACAACTATTTTGATCATCAACCTTGTAGGAGTTGTTGCAGGAATCTCAGATGCCATAAACAATGGGTATCAATCATGGGGACCTCTCTTTGGGAAACTTTTCTTTGCCTTCTGGGTGATTGTTCATCTTTACCCATTCCTCAAGGGTCTGATGGGCCGCCAAAACCGCACACCGACAATAGTTGTCATATGGTCTGTGCTGTTGGCTTCAATCTTCTCCTTGCTTTGGGTCCGAATTGATCCGTTTGTGATGAAAACAAAGGGACCGGATACCAAGAAATGTGGACTAAATTGCTGAAAGACTTCTTCTCTTTCTTGTTATTTGATATGTGCATCACCAGAATATTCATGTGCATATCCAGGAGATTTATATGCATGGACATCGCACATAGAAGAACTAAAATTATGTGAAGCACGAGAATGAATAAAAGTAAGAGTGAAATTTTTGTGTAGTATGACAATGTGCCTAGTTTTGTGGACAAATGAAGATAACGTGTCTGTACTTTGTTTAATTCAGTTTGTGTACACAAAACAATTCCTCGTATAGAAAATTACAATATTGTACTTGTACCTTCATCACCACAGTATAGAAATCACAATTCTCATGATTCAATCTATTAACATTTGTACATCTTCTTTTGATAGAAGACTAAGCTCTTCATGGATTCTAGAATAAACAGAATATTAAACAGTTTAGGAATCAAAACTGAGAGCAACTGATATGAAAGATATAGTAAAAATGACCAATGGCTTCATGTAAGACAAAATGAAACAAAAGATGGGAAAAATATGCTCACACACGTGTATAGAAATAGGCAACTTCTGGCTCATAGCCAAAGATGATGTAATATCAAGGATTAACATTCACAGATACGCATTTATATAATTTATTCCTAAATGCAGCAAACGGACCTCCTGAGTATCCAAAAAATTAAATATGGAAGAGAGTAAATATAAATACTTCATGCAAACATTGTGACCAATCCATGCCCAAGACCCTCAGAAACATAGCCAAGACCGTTTATTCTCCTTTGCACATTACTATCACTGGATTCAAACAATTTCTGAAGAAAGAGAATGTAAAGCCATGGATAACCTAACTGCGTACCTACAGCACAAGAAGTTAATATTCAACTTTAATGCTGTTTATGAACAACTGACTTGAAAGGAGAATGCAGCTGAAGCCTGAATCTTCTGGAGAAGTATAGTTTTCAATTAATGTTCAATAATTAATATGGAAGACAAAGGCGTGAAAAGTCGTACAAACAAAATTGACAAGCAAACCTCTGTACGACTCATATGAAAAAAAAGAAACCCAGATGATAATAAACGAAGAGGGAAAAACTAATGAATGGAAATCTAATAAAGGGTTAAGTTGGTATCTCTAACATTTCTATCCGACAAGAATAACCGTATAATCTTGTATTGACATGGTTCATAGCATATCAATAAATATCTAATGATTCTCCTGAGTTAAGTTTAACCTTTTCTGAAAATAATCATAGTATCTACAATTAATAAATTATTTCAACTGCATCATGAAATGTCAATGGCTTCCGGCTTTTATGGTTCCCCCAATCCAAAAATCTTAACTGCCACTGGAATGTTATTTTCACCAGTAGTCTCCACATGAACAAATACCATTTTTGAAATGATGGAATCTATTAGCATCCCTAACAACAATCACTCTCTCTGTGATCTTTGATATAAATTTAGTTGCAGTATGACAATCTAGACAAACTCGGAGGTTCTTGATAATCCTAATTTCAGTTCCAGGCTTGGTTGAAATAAGCCCAAAAGCAATTGCTAATTTTTCACTGTGGACATTCACCATTAACTCCTTCTCTTCATCCTCTACATCATGCAAAGCAGTAGTGACAGTTTCTGCCTGATATCCAGCCTCTCTCATTTTCCCTGTTAACTTCTCTAGCATCTCAAAAATGGCTGTGGCCTGAGGATGGGATCGATCCCCCGATGTGAACACATATTGTTGATCGTCAATCTCAATTAGAGTGCAACCAGGCGTTTTTGCTAGTTTTCTCTTCTTAACAACTTGTCTTACTGAAGCAGCTTTGGGGAAATTCCTGTCAGTAGAATATATGTTAGAAAGTAGAACATAGTACCCCACATTTTCTGGGTCCAATTGAAAAAGTCTTTTGGAAGCAACATTGGCCATCTCTGTATTCTTGTGAATCATGCAAGCACCAAGCAGTGCACCCCAAACAGCTGGGCCAGGCTCCAGTGGCATTCTTTCAATAAACTCCAAGGCATTTGTTAGTTGTCCAGCTCTCCCAAGTATGTCAACCATGCAAGCATAGTGCTCACTCATGGGCTGAAAACCATAATTATTAGCCATAGAGTGGAAAATTTCATTTCCCTCACTCACCAAGCCAGAGTGACTGCAAGCATACAAGATAGAAAGGAAAGTAACACCTGTCGGTGGAATCCCAGATTGCAACATCTCATAAAAGAGTTTCAGTGCTTCCTTGCCATGTCCATGGAGACCATAACCAGTTATCATGGCATTCCAGGTTACCACATTCTTGTCTACCATCAAGTCAAATAATTGACGAGCCTCCACGATGCTTCCACATTTTGCATACATATCAACTAATGCAGTAGAAACATACACGTTAGATTCAAGTCTTTCGCTCTTAATCAAGCCATGAACCCATTTTCCAATACTTAGAGCTCCAAGTTGCGCACAAGCTGAAAGTATACTGGTGACAGTAACAGGGTTTGGACTGAGCTGAGGCATCATTTCCTGGAAAAGAGAAATTGCTCTATCTGTCAACCCATTTTGAGTATACCCTGATATCATGGCATTCCAGGAAGCCAAACTTTTCTCTGGAGACTCATCAAACAACTGCCTTGCAAATTGCACTTCATTTAGTCGACAATAAACAGTAGTAAGAGCAGTTGAAACTGAAGGTTGCAAAATAATACCAATCTTCAAGCTCAAATTTTGAATCAAGCGACTAAGTTGCAGATGGTTGAAAGGCAAATAAACTGGAATTAAGCCCACCAAAGTGCTTGAATTAACACGTTGTCCGGAGGCAAGCAATTCTCTGAATAGTGTAACTGCCGACTCAGTTTCATGATTGAAAGTATAACCAGAAATCATTGCATTATAAGATATCAAATCTGGCTGATCAATCTGATCAAACAATATCCTTCCTTTGCAACTCTTCCCGCATTTTGAGTACAATGATATCAATCCTGTAAGCACATAAACATCAGAATGGAGTCCTTTTTTTGAAGCCAAACATTGGATACCCATCCCTAGTCTATATTCCTGCAACTCTGCCACTGCTGTAAGCACTGTAGCCAAAGTTGTAGAATCAAATGACAGACCAACATCGAGCATATCCACAAAAACACGTATCGAGTCCTCAAAATAAGAATTTCTGGAAAATCCAGATATCATCGTGTTCCAAAGAACCGTATCCCTCTCAGGCATTACATCAAACACCTTACGAGCCAACTCAGCACGGGTAAATTTAAAGTACAAATCAACAATTGCAGACCCAACAAACAAATTTGACGCCACCCCATCGACAATGGAGTGTGCATGCAACAAGACACCAACCCTCTCATCCTCAAGTCTCGAAGCAGCTGAAATCGCAAATGCATAAGTGAAATTGTCTGGCCTAAGATTAGTCTTTTTTCTCAAATGGGTATAGAGAAAGATGGAAGATTTAGGCAAACCATTGTCGGAGAAGCCTCTAATAAGGACATTAAATAAGAATAAATCAGGTTTCGAAACCTTATTGAAGAGTTGGCGCACATGGGCAACGGCCCCAAGGTCGAAGAACTTGTGGGTAAGCTTGGTAATCGAAGAGAGATCATAGTGGATACCATGGAGGATTAACTGTGCTTGAATTTGGAGGAGTTGGGAAAGTGTAGTGGCGTTGTTAAGAAGTGTGAGGAAGAATCTTTGTCCACGAATGGCAGAGGTGGCAGTGTTTGTGCATATCATCTGCAATACCAAATATGTTGTGCTATAAACTAGCCAACTAGAATCTCATCTACTTAAGCTACATTACGCTTTCCTAAACCCCTTGGTGCATATATACACTCTTGTAAATCCCTCTGTAAGCGTCTACAATCATCTTCAATAATATACAGAATTGAACATGGTAAAAGAAATATATACTTTTTTCTGCCGCGAAGCCTACTGTTTACCAACCACCGCCGACTCTACGGATCTGCTCGTCCTCCCTCTCCCTTGGGTCTCATATTTTTATTTAAAATTTTGCTTGTTTATAAAAATAAAAATTCAAATTCCATAAAAAAGAAAGAAAAAAAAATCAATCAATCAATCATTACATCATGTTTTTCTAAGAAAGAGCAACATATTTTTTAAATAAAAAAAGCAATTCTCTTCTTCTTCACAATTTCCTTCTCATAAACTGTCTTTTTGAAACAATGAAGTTTCTTCCCAATGTTACACATGGTCAACTTGCTCTTTCTGTTAACCCATATTATTTTTGAAAACTGAGAGCTCATATTCATGGTAGTTGAGTTTATATAAATACCCAAAAATTTACTCTTTCAATCTAATTTAAATATCCTCAGTCACAATCTTCATTTGCTTCAAATCATACCACCATGGACCAATACAGTATTTCTTCTAAAAGGTTAATTTACCCTTCTTCCCCTGCCCTGATGACGATCTCCATCAACCAATAATCAAAATCCTATGTTTCATCATTTCATTCACTTTTAGAGATTAAACGACAAAGTTGCAAATCCTCTACCAAATTGTTCGTTTAACACGGCGCCAGAATAGAGTAGTCCTCGCTCACATCCATGACAATCTCACCCAACCACTATGCAAAACACTCAGATTAGAGGAAAGCGTTTCCTACATACATTGTAACGTAATGAGCAATTCCAGTGTGAAAAACGCCAATTATATAGTATAATTTTTTGACATGATTATATACTATAGAATTGGCACAATAATATAATTTTTAAAATAAAAATCAATATAAATAAGTGGATAAGAGATAAAAAAAATTTAATTCAATTTGTTATTAGATATTATTTAATAATTTTTTTATAAATATTTTGAAATATAAGTTGTTAAATTTTAAATTATAACCATTTCAATTTTATTTTTTGAATTCAAATTGTTATTAAGAATTTATGTTTGTCATTATTTTAATTTGAATTAGATACAATTGGTAATGTGAAATAAGTATTTTTAACACTTAAATTAGCACGTTACAGGGATCTTAAAATTTTACTTTTAAATGATCAGAATTTTTTTTTTACATAATTTGAAATATAAATAATAAAGAAATGTTGAAGTTATGTTTGTTATTATTTTAGGAATATGGTGTAATATTTGAATATAAAATATTATGAAATATAATGAATTGAAATTCTCTTTCCAACTACCGATCATAAATAAGGGGTACTTTGGTCCGAAATTAACCCTAGAAGCCATTTATGAAAATTCAAGTATAAAGACATTTATGAAATATATGACCCAAAGATTATTTGTTACGTAAATCTGGAGAAAAAAAAGAGCTTTTTTCTATATGCTAATAATAGAATAACGACGTAGGTTTCAATATCCAAGTGAAACAAATCAAACTCAAAAGTCATTACCATCAAACTAAGATATGAACTTAATATTTATGTTTAAAATCGAGATCAACGAATCTACTTACCTATCAATTAAATACAACGTTTTCCAACAAAAGCTTAACTCAATTGACGTTTATATGTACTAAGAAACAAGAAATTTAAGGTTCAAATTCTTCATCCCAATTTATACTAAAAAAGAAAAAAAAAAACAGAAAAAAAAAAAAAAAAGACATTTTTACAAACTTCTATAAAAGAAGACATTGTTCATTTACAATATATGCGAAACAAATACCATTATCCAAAAAAAAAAAAAAAAACCAAATATTCATAAACTCCAGAGTACCACAAAAGATTATCTCATTACTAAAACTGGAAATGTCATGTGTACAAATCAACTAACTCCACGAGATATACAAGCAGTGTTTGCTAATGAATAATAAATCAAAGAGAAAGAATAAAAACAGTACAGAAAGTGAACATGTTACACCCATATATATAGATATATACTGTGTACATATGGTATAATATGTATATATGATGAATACTCACCAGGCAATAGAATGAATATCTAGCAAGAATTTGCACATTTTCAGCATCTATTCAATCAACACATAAAACCAGTTCAACTTCAAAAGATGCTGATTTTTCACGGGAAATCAAATTTGGGGACGGCGACAGAGATCAAGGTCTTTCTGATGTCCACTTTGCTTGTTGTGTTTCCATGCTGCCCTTCGGTTTTTCTTTCATTGGTTTTTTGTCATCCAGAAGCTCTATTGTGTACTGTCAGATGTGTGCTGATAGAGAATTTGACCGCCACGGACTTCACTGGGAAGCGTATCTTCCTTACTTTGAAAGCCCTCCAGCATTTCTACCACCTGGCTCATTAGGGGTCTGCCTTTTGGATTTTGGCTCAAACATTGATAAGTCAAATTAGCAACCTTCATTGCAGCTTTATTTGAATATTGTCCTTCTAGTCTAGGATCCAATATCTTCAAAAGTTTCTTGTTGTGATTCAAGAGTGGACGAGCCCACTCAACCAGGTTGTACTCCCGACTCGGTCTGGTCTTGTCCATTACTCTCCTCCCAATAAGCATCTCAAGTAGAACCACCCCAAATCCATAGACATCACTTCGGGCAGTTAAATGTCCTGGTAATGACAATACATGGACTAAATTCTTGGAAAGGGTTGCTACCTACTTAAGTTCATTCTTTGCATTCAAGAACTAGAAGAAAGAAGGGAATACATCTAGCAAATCACTCTTTATTTTTCTTCTCTTCAATAAAATGAACTTGATAAAATAAAGTAATTTATTCACATAGGTCTGTTATTACCTTGCAATCATGACTGAGATTAGATGCTTATGCAGTGACTAAACTACTCCAACTCAACAAATATATGCAAACATTCTTCTTCAATTATACCATACCAAAATTGAAGGGACGGACTTAATCTTAAAGAATAAAAAATTTCAGGTAATGTAATTTTTTGTATTAGGTTTCTACAAACTCACCCGTCATTACATATTCAGGAGCAGCATATCCATATGTACCCATCACTCTTGTTGACACGTGAGTTTGATCTCCCATAGGTCCTTCTTTGGCAAGGCCAAAATCTGAAAGCTTCGCGTTGAAGTCCTGATAAAGGTTACTCGAAATTCAGCAAAAGAAGTTAAAAAGAACTGAATAAGCACAAATTCTTCTTTGTTCATCCCAGTACCGACTCACCTAGAAAGTTGAATTGGATGTCAAACTTTTGCTTTGCTAATTTGTAGTAGAAAAACTTAACTATTGACCCTATAGAAGACTATCGTCCGACTAATAAAACAAAATGATAGGGAAAGAAACTAACTGCATCAAGCAAGATATTTGATGTCTTGAAATCACGATAGATGATAGGTGTTTCTGCACCATGAAGAAACGCAAGTCCCCTTGCAGCATCTAATGCAATTTTTATTCTTCTCGCCCAACTCAGTGAACTACCCACTCCTAACACCGTAAAAAAGAACAATTAGGGAAATGAGAATTAATCAACATGCAAGTTTCTCAGATTGAACGGTATCTAGCAATCTGCAAAAGTATTTATTTCAACTGAAACACGTAAAGGTCATATTCAAAAGTGCTTTATTTATTAGTCTTTTGTCCTTTATTTTAATTTCTTAGTCTTTATTTAGGGTTTAGGAATATGTGAGAAAAATTGGCTCCAAAAAATCCTGTATGATCATCATCAGGAATGTGAGACACCATTGAAGATTTTTTGTGATAATAAAGCCGCTATTAGTATTGCTAACAACTCTGTTCAATATGATAGAACTAAACGTGTTGAGATTGATCGGCATTTCATCAACGAAAGACTTGACAGTGGGAGCATATGCATTATGTACATCCCTTCGAGTCAACAGGTTGCTGATATTATGACCAAGGAGCTTATCAGACCAAACTTCGACTTTTGTGTTAGTAAGTTGGGTCTCATTGATATTTACGTCCCAACTTGAAGAGGAGTGTTAGAATTAGTAGGCTTCGCCCTTACAGTATTTATGGAAAGATTATGGGAATATTTTTCCTAATTCCTAAATGTTTTCCTTTTATTATTCCATTGTGTATTCTATTTATTCTCCCTCATTGTACCTATTGTAAATTGATTAGAAAATAATAAGAACAAAATATCGTGGTTTTTCTCTCGGTACTCGAGTTTCCACATAAATCGATGTGTGCTCTTTGTCTCTACTTTCAATTGTATCAATATATAATGTCAGTAAAAAGCTCCATGATAACTAAAATGAAGTAATAAAAACAATTATTAAACAAAGAAAGAGCTTCTAACTAAGAAGAATATTTCCTAGTGAATAACTACAAAAAAAAACTTCAAGACAAAAACCCAAAGGAGACGTGAAATCTCACAAGGGACCAAACCTTATTAGGATCTCTCTCCACAACACGAAACAATCTATTGTTTCTCCCTCCCAAAAGTCCAACAAAATTGTGTGCACTCTAGCATCCCAAAGAAAAAGGCCTCTCTTTCTCTTTGAAAGGTAGATGAAGGAGGAACTCTCTAATCATCTAACAAACATCCATCTGACAAGCAAGGGCAAAATCAAACTTCAGAAAGAAGTCACTCCACATAGATCTAGCAAATTGACATTCCTGAAGTAGGTGATCAAGGTTTTCCTACAAAAGAAGTCATCCAAAGGGAAAGGACTTCACACCCAACAACCTTCCTCTCAAGCCTAATGTCAAAACTATCGATCAAGGAAAGAAGAGAGAGCACCTCCATCGTCTCCCTATTGGACAAAGACCGCAGAACCCGAAGGAGAAAGATACTGAATCCCCGACCAAACCAAAACCCTAAATTCCTTTCTTATTTTAGCCCAGATTGATTTTTTGTTTCCAATCATTCAGCCGTCTCCATTATTTCAGTCAGCTCACTGGTCTTTAACACTTAAAGCTC
The DNA here is from genome assembly GCF_000004075.3 of Cucumis sativus. Taxonomy (NCBI): domain Eukaryota; kingdom Viridiplantae; phylum Streptophyta; class Magnoliopsida; order Cucurbitales; family Cucurbitaceae; genus Cucumis; species Cucumis sativus. Next base: position 5,692,204 of record NC_026656.2, read on the forward strand.
AGTACAAATTTCCTCTTTAAGCCTATTAACATACTATCCAAAACAAATTTTAGTACCCCTTCTGCTTGTCCACCACTCGTATCCTTTACTCTTGTTGCAGGGGCAAATTTCTCACACAACCCTTCCTAAGTTGGATGGAACAACTTCAGGATCAATGACTTAAATTCTTCCCAATCTCAATTAGTGGTCACGTCTCTTCCCATTGACGCCAAGTGCAGACCTCACCATCCAAGCAAAACGCAACCACTTTCAACTGTTAAGTTATTTCAGCAAAAAATAGGTAACCCAAGTTTGCACAAACACAATTGAAACACCAGAGCATGGATATTAAGATTGCTTGAACCGTCACCAGATGCTCATACTCTTACTGTCTCTTTTCAAATGCAAAGGAACCTCTGCCATGAGCACCACCCTTTGTCTACGGCTTCAATTTATCCTTAATCTTACCTTTTTGCTCAATCCTTGATAGCACTGTATGAATTTCTTCTTTAAACAGTGCAATAACTTTCTGCATTTCACCTTGGCTTCTTCAACGGCACTTAATACCCGACATCTTTTATACCATGTGCTGCTTCAATGCCATATTTCGTTTAATTCCCAGTTACTATTCCCTGAAATCAACCCCCTGCTACCACAAATAATAGAACCTTTTTCTTCTCTAAAAATAGAACCTTTTTCTATTATTAATTGTGAAATAATAAACTTGCATTTCTCTCAATAGAATGTCATGGAGAATCTATCAAGATTGGGTGGTTTTACCGAGCAAGGCAAAAAACAACCTTCATTTTGGTAGGCAATCTGGATTCAGTTTTTATGTTTCTCAAATTCACTATGTTCAGAAAATGTGTTTGAAAAACAATTTGAATTCGGTTAGATTTTGTAAACCAAACAGTGAAAATTCTGAAAACATTTTATATTTTCCGTGTATCAAGATTTTGAATTTTAAATTTTAAAAGGCTGAATTAAATTAAAGAGAGATAAAAACATTTAGAAATATAGTATTTCATGTTACAAACTCAATATGTTTTTTTTTTTAATTAAATATGTATTGTCTATCATGTAATGAATTATAAATAAATAATTAAACAAATTTTTTAACATAAGACATGTATAAAGTAATTAAAATAGAGTAGGTAACTACTAGTTTTTGGTTTTAAAATATATATTAAAATACCATTTGGGTCCCCATACTTTGAAATTCGTTCAATTTTAGTTCTTGTATTGTCCAATTTTAGTTTCAATCATTTGAATAAACCTTAAGAACCTATTGTTGACTTTTTAAAAAAAAATCTCATTAGCTAACCATAACTTTGTACTATAAGTTTTGCAAACATGTTCACATATTTCATTTTCTGGCATGAAAATTATTATTATTATTTAATCAATTTTGAGTAAAAATATGATTATATTTAAGATTTATTAAAAGTATAGAAACTAAAATTGGATTATTGAAAGTATAGAGGCTAAAATCGAACAAACTTCAATGTATGGGGACCAAAATGGTATTTCGACCAAAAATATATTATCAAACACATTGGAAACAATTGTTTAAGTTAAGGTCTAAACACATGTATGAAAACACGAAATACCACTCTATTTTCATTGAAACCCATGTTTTCAAATATTTATGTTTCCAGATTTCACTACCAAACAGACTCTTGATCTCTGCAGCACACTAGATAAAGGCATCAATTACTATGCAAACAACCATTTCAGCACTTGGTCATTGATCAGAGCATTCAAGTTTGCCAAAAAGAAATTTAACAGCATAATCTAAAATCACACAGTGGACACAAAGCGGCTAATTAAGTACCTAACTTGACCCAATTCATGCTCTTCATACAACAGCATTGGTGATTAAAATTATAACACTTGAAAAATCCAGAAATGTAATGATTAGGTATAGTTAAGTGCTTATTTCATTCGTAGAACAAAACTTACTGCGGAAAAGGTGTTTCTCCAAGCTCCCACTAGCCATATACTCATACACTAATATCCTGTATTCATCCTCACAGCAATAACCAATTAGCTTCACAAGATTAGGGTGACTAAGTTGCCCCAGAGAGTTAACTTCTGCCTGGTTTACAAGGGTTAAGTCAGAATAATAGTATTTTTAAAAAACAATCAATTATTTTCAAATTAGTAAATCATTTACTGATATTGTTAAAAGAGCTCACAAGTTAGGGACTAATAAGAACATTACAGAGAGGAAAACGGGAAATTATATACACTATGATCAGTGATGTCAGATGTGTAGTCAGTGTCAGTGTGTATTAATTGTATACATTGTAACCATTGTAACCATTATCCTCAACTTATTCAAAACTTGTTCTCCATAAGCGATGTGCATTTGCATAAGCTTTGTGTGAATATATGAAACTAGCTCATGACTTGTCCTTGGTTGGCATTATATGCTTTGCTAACTTGAACGTGATTTCTTTAAACCCATCAGTTGACTTAGTAGCTTCAAATAAAAACCATGTAGCTGTTTGTTAGAAGGAAGATTGAGACTCTTCGCCAATACTTGATGGAGTTTTCAGAAGTCTATTCCAACTTCTCCGGACAGTTCAATGCTAACCCTCTTGATTCAATTTGATGTATTAGTTCTTTGTTAAGTTTATAAGTTATATCATTTCTCATGAGCTGTGATTACTTTGTATTTCTCTTTAGTTTTTCCACTTCGATAGAATCCGAATATGTTAAACTATAAAGAGGCATTTGGGTCGCAGAGTGGGCTATTATAATTTGTGGTTATTATAGTCTATGGTCTGGTTTATAACAAGTATATGGATTATTATAGTCTGTGTTAGAATTAGGACTTGGCCCATAGGGCATTTATGGAAAGATTTACCCTAAACCTTTTTTTCCTTATTTATGTCTTTGTGTATTCTCCCTCATCGTACCTATTGTAAATTATCATGAAATAATAAGAACAAAGATCTATCAGTACTTGGGTTTCCATGTAAGTCAATGTTTAGGGTTCTTCTAGGTTCTCACAAACAACCTGCCAACCCACTTTCTTCTAGATTCTTCTCCACGTTGATACATATGATCAGGGTTTTTCTTTTCTTTTTTTTCTTCTTACTATAGTGACCGCGACTCAACTCCCCCACAGCGGCCATCTCCCAAAATTTCCAACAGCGTTTCTCCGCCAATTTGTTCATCTCTTGCAACGGTCTCCACCAATTTTTTATATTCCCATCCCTCTGCTATCTCTTCCATACCCTTGCACCAGCGCCTTTTCCAAGTGTTCATCTCCCACCTTCGGAGCCATGATCTCTGGTGATCTCTTCGCTCCGTCCACATTGGCGTATTCTGAAACCATCAGCCCCTTTCATTCCCTTCATCCCTTTTTTGCATTCCTTCGTTGGTGCCTCCACAAATTTCCATCTTCAGCACCAATCGTTGATGATTTCTCCTTGGAAATACCACTCTCAACTCTTCCCTCTTTAGTGTTGAATACTCCGCATCACGATGTTTAACCAAGCATGACTTACTGTTCGTGTCTTTCCCTTCCTCACCTTTGAAGGTTGGAAACTCTAATTTTCCCAATCACACATCACACACAGGAACACTTCAATTAATAGGTTGGTTACTTCATCACTACTTGCAATGTATTTCTCCCGAACCTCTAACAATTCAGTCATTTTATCCATGAAATCAGCCTCAGCCGCATTTTCCTTCTCCATTCTATCTTTCTGATATCAACTCCTACTCAATAGGTTCTCAAATTTCTTTGAAACTATGCTTGCTTATATTTAGAATGGAATAGAGAACGCTTTTCTTACTTGAATCTAGGGATATGTTCTCTAATCTCTTTGAAACTGAGTTTTCCTGTATTTAGAAGGGAATAGAGAAAGATCTTCCCACATGAATCTAGGAATAAATCCGGAATCAAAATTAGACTATCCATCTCTCCACTCGTAATTAGCAACAAACTCCATGGCCAGAATCGAATAGCTTTGATCTTGATGTAGCCTAATAGATAAAAGGGGTGAAATTTCCAGTAATAAAATGTTCTTTTTATCAATACAAGAGAAGAATCCTTCAATTTATACTTCTATTTATAGAGAATTGAAAAGAAAACTAATCCTAATCATAATTAATCAAAGAAACTAATCCTAATCGTAAACATAATAAGCAAAGGAAACTAGTCCATATTCTAATCAATCAAGGAAACCAATCTTAATCTTAATCCTAATCAATTAAGGATTTGACCAAGACACCCCAATTTATCCTAATCCTACTACATCATATACCAAATTGATAGACCCTCCAAATCTTGCGAATACTTTCAAGCTTGGTCATTCCACAAAGCATTGTCTATCTTCCTCCTTCCCCACTTGCCATATTTGTAACCAAACTTCTCTGAAGGCTTGTTAGCATGCCCTTAATACTCTAATTCTTTACCAATCACATTCCTGTCATTAGTTTTTGCCAATTTATTCTGAAAAAGTCATTAGTCTTTGCCTATCTCCCAAGTCCTTTTGGAGTTCGTACCCTTTAAGCAATAGTCTCTCTTTTCATATTTTCAATGAAATTTTTGTAAATGGTTATAAAAGAAAGAAGAAGAAAAAAAAACATGAAAGTTTAGTGTACAATGTTAATTTAATAATTCTGCAAATAAATAGCAACACTATGCACATTTTTCTGTGAATTATTCAAACTTCTAACGAAATATTTTGCTATTGTTGAAAGAAATTATTACTCATAACACCACACCGTCAAAACCAATGTATGCAACTCAAGTTTAGGAAAATATATAAGCTAGCAGAAAAGAACCATACCAGCCATTCCCTGTCACCTTGGAAACCTTCACGATTTAGCTCCTTAATGGCAACCTGCATCGTCTTAAAACCTGGTCTTATGTTTTCATCAATAAATCCTTTGTATACAACTCCAAAACCACCCTCTCCTAGAATTAGATCTGGCCGAAAATTCTTTGTGGCCAACTTCATCTCCTCATATGCAAAAATTTCAACATCACTATAAGCAGGGGTTTCGCGGAGAACATCAATATGCTTATTAACCATGGAACACCCACTTGTGGTTCTCTCTGGTCCAGAAGAAGATTCACGAGCCATCTCTAATAATATATATGAAAAAAAAACACACTATGAGCCAAAAAAATCAGTAAGGTAAATTTGTTTTTTGGAAGACAAGCAAAGTTTATCAGTAACGTGAAAAGTTATGTATGGTTTCACAATTTGATCCCACCAATTACCTTACCCTTTCCCGATAACATGCACCATCAACCATAGAGCACTACAAGAAACTTCCTAATACAAAGATATGATAAACCCAAAAATAATCACAAGAAAACTTCCTATCCCAACAAGAATTAATGCCAAACGATAAATAATTCCTAAAATTGTTTAAAAAGAACACACCAAGATTAGAAGCCACTAAAGTATAATTATCTCAAAATTTTCTTCTCACAAGGATTGTTTTCATCAAAGATACTCTTATTTCTTTTCCAGAGAGCTGCAAAGAAAAATAAGCACGTTGCTTTTTGCAATAAAATTGAATATCCAAGCAATCTTGTAACCTTGAAACAAAGACTCCCACATTTTCCTTCTATGAACACAACGAAAAGGAAAATGATTGACTGTCTTTTAGTTATACTGCAATAAACTTGGGAATAGTCAAGTAAAAGCATCCTTTCTTAAGGATTTCAGCTGAATTTAATCTTCCACAATAATGGCGATCCAGACCAATATATTGAATTTCCAGAGTTTACTTTCCACAGGGTTAACTCAAAAATCTTTTGCAAGGGACAAGGTGGGTGAATTAGGGCTTGAGTGTGATCTCAAGATTGAGAGGGTCCAAGTACCTCAAATAACTTAGATTATCTTGTGGTACAGTTATTGTTTATATCTCAATAAATATATATATTAAACTACCAATTTATCCAAAAGCTTAAGTTGGTGGTTGAAGGCAAATTTAATTATATATCACCACAATATATATATAATCCCAGCCTGCCAAAGCACTACACCTATAAAAAGGGGTTCCAACTATTTAAAATATTACCTAGGAAATAGTTACAAAAGGTATTTGAAACAGAAGCCTAAAGGGACACATGAAATCTAATCAAAGCCCAAACCTTGCAATGGTCCCTCTCCCTACCACGAAACATCCGATCATTCCTCTCAAAAGAAACCCTTTCTCTCTAAAGGGTGGATGGAGGAGGAACTCCTCAATCGTTGAATGAATGCTTTTGGCCAAACTCCTGCAGAAAAAAACTCCACACAGCACGCACCTAGCAGTCCCAAAAGAGATGGTCAAGGTTTTTCTCTGCCTTTCGACAAAGCAAGCAACAAAAAGGCCCAACAAAGCATATTCCCTCATCTTAACAAGCCTATCCATAGTGTTATCCTGACCAAGTAAGACTTGCCAAATAAAAAACCTGACTTTCTTAGAAACCTTAATCCTCCAAACCACATTGAAAACAGATTCCCTAGAGGGGGAGGGATTCAACAGTAAATTGAATAAGGATTTACACATAAAACCTTGACTCAGGTTAGGACTCCAAGCACAAACATCCCTTCTCCTCACCCTAAAACTGCATCCCTCAAGCAAAGAAAGAAAATAAGTAACCTCCATTGTTTCCCTATATTTGAATTCTATCACGATACTTCTCCAACTCCAAGGTTTCAATGCTGGTGTATCATGTCGAGAATATGCATTGATATATATCTACAATACGTTGATGTTTATCCACAATGCAATTTCAACTAGTACATGATTAGGAAAACATGAGGTATGGAATAGATAAATCTCAAATGCAGTTGGCAAATGGTTCAAATATCCTTCACCCTTTGCCAATTTAATCATGAGAAAGGCAATTACTTAAAATTAAACACATCCGAGCATCAACACTCCAAAACCACACCATCAACTCCCACCCTAAATCATAATTCTACAAGATCTAAGCTTTTGCTTTTTAACATCATGCCACCAATGCTTAGGGGGTGTCAACCTAGTTGAGATGTCCGGGTGCACCTTTTGATCCATTTTCTTCTTTCTCTTGTTTAGACTTCTTTATTTAGCTTTTTGTATAATTCTCTTGTACATTGAGTTTTTATTATTCATAAAGAAGTTTGTCTCTGTTTCAAAAACAAAAAAAACATCATGCCACCAAGAACCAAAAAGCCAAAGATTCACTCGTAAAATGAGGGATAATGAAATCCAGACAAAGTAACTTACTAAGCCCACTAAGCAAAAGAATAATGGAGGAAGTCAGGAAGAAGTGGTCAAGATCAATACAGAAACAGCAGACTGAGGGTGATAAAGTCCAGTGAGAAAACTTCCCTCCAATTATCAACAGTATTCAGACTCCTATAAGGAATAAGGCAAATAAAGAACTCAACTTTCTAACGAATCTTGAATGTCCAGATGCAACTCACGAGAGACTTCTCAGCTTGGCTTTTGGATTAGTAAGATGGATGACCGCTAACAAGCAATTTGGTTCTAAATTCCAAGAGGTTTTGTCTTGGCTAGTTCCAATCCGAACCACATCTAGTTTTTCAGCATAGATGGCACATTTAGCCACCTCTCTGTCAAACAATCATCTCTTAACCTCTAAATTCAAAGACGACGCTCACCCACGACACATTCTGCTCTAAAAGCCACCTTTTTAAACAATGTCCATAAATTCAGTAATTGCATAGAGAAAGGGACCACCTTACCCAGGTATCCTCTCAAAAAGCAAAAACAAACACACTGGCCATTTACTAATTTTAACTTCAAAAACCGAAGATAAAATTAAATTTTAAATTTTAAAATGAATAAAACCATTCCTGTTTTTTTTTCTATGTCAACTCAGGTCTACATCCACCCAGTTTGTTAGGTCATCCACAGAGCTCAACCCCATAAATAGTTGCGACCACAATCCTCCAGAGCATTTTTCCTCTTGGGTAAATCCATAGCCATTTTAAAATGAGGTCTCTGTTCCTTTGCTTGAGAGAATCTACCCCTAGCTCCCTTTTTGAGTGAGGGAGGTCCGATTCCATCATGCCATGTGACTCCCTTGGCTGTATTAACAACATTAGTGCATACAATTTTTTGAGAATCATGTTTTGAATTTTTCCAAGTCTTCACTTGGTTGGAAGTCCCTGGGAAGCTTGACTACCAATTACCAATGAGTACATTCAGAGAAATTCCTCTTTAACTTCAATGGCGTGACTTTGTCACAAAGGCATGGGGTATTTGACTGTCCTTGTATTCACTGCATTTCCATTTGGTAGAACAAATCCTAAACTAGTCTTGATGTTACTTGGAACTGCATTCAAATTGAGTATCTATTTAAATCGCAGAAAATAGCTACCTCCAAATCATGATACTGGACACCTAATGTTAGATACAGCTCTTGATAGATTGCGATTGTTATCAGACACATATTAGACAATAGACACCAACGGTTCAAGAACTGGGCCTTTCAAGTATAGGATTAGATATTCACAATTCTCTATCACTTGGGGAACACAGTGGCATAAATAAATCATAAAAAATACTGAAGAAAATTAAAGGATGAGGATTAGGCATTCCTTCTTCTCTCACTCGGGAACACAACGGCATAGAAAAACAGTACTGCAGAAAACTAAAGGATTAGGTAATAGGCATTCATTGTTCTTTTTCTCTCAGGAATGTACTGGCATAGAAAAAAAGATAGGGAAAATACATGAAACCTAATAAGAAACATCCCGTTTTTTCTCAAAATGTATAGCATAGACTGTAGAGTTGTAGACTAGACATGTTTGATATTTAAAATGAAAAATAAATATTTTCTTTTTCTTAAGAAGAATAATTCAATCAGAACTTATTGATGGTATGAAATTACAAAAACACAACATATGTCGTGAGGGATTATATAATGCTGTTCCATTGTCATATGAGAAATGTAAGATTGTAATCCTAATGTGTGTGTGTGTGAATTTACACCAGGAGAGAGATCTAAACATCATATGATAAAAAAAGGGAATTGATTTAGAAATATGCTTATTAGGTTTTGGATCTTTTGTTTGATTTTTAAAATATGGTTATTTGGTTTTAGAAATATCCTGATTTTTTGGAAACATAAAAATGCGAGAGAAGAGTGTGAGAGTGACAGGAAGCCAACTGAACCTAGTCAGTTGGTTACTTAATATCGGTGGATTTGGCTTAATTAAAAAACATACAAACAAACAACAAGAAAAGAAAGAAATGATACAGTTGGGTCAATTTTAGTCTATTCAATCGTTTTTTGTTGTTATTTTAGAATGATTCTGTTTTAGTTGGTTCATTTGATTATGCAAGCAGTTGGCTCAAATTGGTTTTAGAAATATGCTCAAATTGGAGACATTTACAATCTTTGATTTAGTTATATTGCATTGGTTTTGGTTTTAGGCTGAGCATTTTTCCCTCTGTAGGCGAATGTGTCATAATGTGAAAGTTAGAACAAATAGCAACAACAGAAAAATTATTTGTCCAATAGAACCAACCCAATAACATCCAGAATGTATGATACTTCAAAGTTCAGAGTAATATTCATTTGATGAAGATATCAACCCGCAAACAGAAGACAATCAAATGAAATGAAAACTTGTAGGAACAACATAAGTCATAAGCAGTACCTGAATTCCTTCTAGACGAACCCCTCAATCGGTCACCCTTTGCCTCACCGCTCAAACAAATACCCATGGGAACTCAACCTGAAACCGGCCACAGTTTTAAACCTCATAATCATTGCCAAAACAGAACAACACCAGCAATTGCCATTCCTGAATACGAATAACCCACTTCTACAAATTGTCAAAGCCCCCTTACAAACTGATGACCGTTCCAAATTGGGACCAAATTCAATGTGGGTCTTCCCCAAATTCTGAAATGGGTAGTAGAATATTGAGTAGATTTCACCGGATTCTGATCGAGTTCCCGGAAACAGACAAAAATGTACAGTAGTAAGACGATAGGCTCCAGAAAAGAAAATATACAAAATACAGATTATGAAGGAGAAAAGTTAGCTAGAAGGGGAACGATCCAAGCAAGCACAAAGAAAGATAGCAAGTCCTTTTATTTCGCTTTGGCAGCGTACAAGGCGCAATGGCAAATGCAAAAGTTCTGTTACTTGTCTTTTTTTTTTTTTCAATTTGGTTTGAAATTATTCAAAGCTTTGAGAATGTTGGAATCTATGTATATCACATGAGTTTGCTTATTATAGAGCATGAAATTTGAATATACATACTATCTTTGGTTTGTAACAAATTGGGAGGATCTTTTTTGTACTGACATTAGTTAAGATTTGCAATTTCTAGATTAACAAATCATACCTCAATTATATAATTGCTCATCTGTTGTTACTTCTTCTAATAGTTAATAGTTAAAGAGGAGAGGTTTATTAATAGAAAACTTAATGAGTTTTGAAGGAGTATTATCTTTATTGTGTACAAATTTCATCCGCCTTTTCTCTCAATACACACCAACAAAGATTTCACGTATACTTTTCTCTCTTTTAACTCTTTTAACCGCAATTGGTCAAAATAAGAATGTTCTTAGTTGTGTAGCTTTGAGCTCAACTGTTTAGTGTAAAGTGGTTTGCGCTACACAACGTTTTAGTCGGGTTGTTATATCGTGGAGAGGACTTGAATCTTCTTAAAAGAGATCAAAATATTTATGCCTCAACCTAATTGTTTGTGTACTTGTGTTTCTTCTTGTTCCTCTATTATTTGTAATTTTTTTGTCGTTTTTAAGGAGATTCAGAGATGAAGTCTACTATTAAGAAGCCAAATGAAAATGTTATAGATCTCAACAAGCCCTTTCAATTTAAGGGAGTACAACTTAAAAAGATGGAAAGGGAAAGTGTCACTCTACCTTAACCTTTTCAAAGTGGAAATAACCCAAGGAAGATTGATACTAGAGTTCATGGAACGCTACGACAAAATTGATAAATACGAGAAAGACGAATACAAATGTTGATATTATCTTTTAAACTGCCTTGTTGGTTAGTTTTATGATTATTACGATACTATTTTCACATCTACCAATAAAATATAGAAATTCTTGCCAACATAATTGATAAACTTCCACAATCATGGAGAGAATTTCAAAAAAAAGTATGTCATAAGCAAAAGAAAATTTCTCTAGAAGTATTTATTACTTGCATTCGTGTGGAGGAAGAGTAGGCAAGAGGACAAGATGCTTTGGTCCAAGCGGACAATAAAAGTCTCACGAAGGTAAACCCAATCTCTTCTAATCATAATTCATCTAAGGGTCATATTCCTAAATATATATATATATATATATATATATATATATATATATATATATATATATATATATATATTGTTTATAAATAAAACTTTTTTTTATATATTTTTATATACATACAAGTCTTACATTTAAATTCTTATAAAAGCTTGCATCTATGTGAATTCTCACAATAATTATCTCTAACAAAAAATTCATTCAAATTGGATTTTACAAACCAATCTCATCCTACAGAATAGAGAGGTATTTGAGTGGTGGTGCCTCAAGTTTGGTATTTGACAAATCTAGAGTCGTCAACGACGTAAGTCTTCTTCCTCTATAATTTATAGAAAGCATGTTTAGCCTTTATGAAGTTTTACCATGTGGACCTAATCCTCGACCCTGACTCCCCAAAACAGGGAATGGGACGGGAACAAGGATGGGGATTCCTTACGTGGATGGGGATGGAGAGTGTCACTTGCTCCACCCTGGCCCCGTTGTCAATCCTTCGATCAACTTCAGCAACTACTATTGTCAATCTTTAATCACCATTTTTCAGTAACCACCATTGGTAACTGTTGAACAAGAAATTTCGGCCAATTAAATTCTACCACGTTATCACAACAAACAATGTGATAATTATAATTTGATTGGGACTGAGTAATTAGGTTTTATCATACCCAATCCAATTGAGGCCATGGATATAAAAGTTGGGCAAAAAAATATCAAATGGGTTCAAGCTCAAGTCCAACAAGCAAATATGTCAATACACAAGTCCAACAAATAAATGTGTCTAAGCCCATGAGGCAAATGGACCCAAGCCCAAGCTCAACAGTCAAATGAACTTAGGCCCAAACTCATCTAAAGCCCATGAAAATTCTCTATATAAAATAGAGACTTCCCATTCATTTTAGAGATTTTTGATTGAAGGAAGAATCAAAGCTATGAAAAATTGAAGCTCTAAAGAATTGAAGACTTAAACTTCTACAAGCCCTCAAGACGTGCAAGTTTTTATCAACCTTGAGATCATCTTCTGAAAGACTAAAGACATGGAAGATTAAACTTTCATTGGATACTAGAAGATCAAAACTCAAAACTCAAATTGACTTGCAACTACAACATCGTATGAAGACCGAAAACCAATAAGTTCTAAGTTTTAATTTGTATTGAAAAAAAAACATCAAATGAGTAAATATTATAAATTGTATCCACTATACAAATCAATATACAAACTTCAATTCCACGAATTACATTTCTTCGAAAATCTCTTGTGAACAGTAACCATTTTCCATCAACAAATTTTGAGCAAAGTTAAATTTTTTATAAAACATTTTTTAAAAAATAGATGTAAAAATAAATGAATAAAAAATATAGTTATTATAATTAATTAGTTAAATGATTTTCAATTTTAAAATATAATTTAGTAATTTTAAATCTCTTTTCAAATCAAACCCAATTTTAAATAGTTCAAAATCAATTTTAAACATTTAAAACCAAACAAAAGTTTGATTCTTAGAAATCAATTTTATAAAATCAATTGTGACTAAATCTTTTTTTCTACTCCAACTATCACCCGTTAATTGATTAAAAACTATTGCCATCAAATTAATTGATTGCAAATAATTAGAACTTAAAATATATTACCATAAAATAATTTTTTTTTTATCATTATCGATAAATGTTGAGATGGCCGAGTTGGTCTAAGGCGCCAGATTAAGGTTCTGGTCCGAAAGGGCGTGGGTTCAAATCCCACTCTCAACAATTAATTTTATTATTATGATTTGTTCTTCATTTAACTTTTTTTTTATAAAGAAAAACATATATTTTTAGCTTTAATCAGATATTTTTACGACAACAAATTAAATCTTTTGTACTAATCATTTTAGTATTTCAAACTTTCTATCTTCTATCACTTGAAAATGTGAAATTTTATTCTTATATATATAAAAAAGAACGAAATGCACTTTTGATCGTTGAGATTTGAGGTTAATGTCTATTTAGTTCTTATAGTTTCAAAATGAACTATAGTCTTCAAGGTTAGGAAAATACTTCTAAATAGTCTATGAATTAACTTGATTGTTATTAACATGTTGAATAGACACGCTTTGAATGTGATAATCAAACGTTTTGATTTTATCTGTGCTTTCAAAAAGTAATATAAGGGTAAAATTGTGTTAGGAAACAAAAGGAAATAGTGAGAGCAAATGTTGTAAAATGATGATGAGAGAAATGATAGATTCAAATTCTTCCTTTCTCCCACGTGCAATCAAATTGTGCGAGTAAGCAATCTTAACTGACACACTTGACAACATCAATCAAATTCAATATTCTATTTAGCTTTCTTACGAAGGAACTTATAAATTGTCATTGCGGTGAAAGTAGAAACTTTTATTACCTTTTTTTTTTTTTTTAGTTCTTCGTTTTATTATTGTTTTGTTGTATATGTGAATAGTTGCATTGAGATACTATGATGGTCGTATGTTACACGCTTTCTAGTCTAATCCAAGTGCATACCACTTAGGCTGAATAGTTTAGAAAAATTTGTTGATGATCATAAATTTAAGTCTTACTGTTTTATTAAATAAATAATACTTAATAGATGTGAGATTAACTATATAACTTACTCTAAACTATTCAGCCCAGGTGGTATGCAGTTGATAGGTTGAAAGTGTCATAAGGCTTTACAAGCATTGATTACAAGTATGGGGCAGAGCAAAGTCAAGAAGTTTTTTCAAATCCATTACAAACTTAGATGTCAATCATATGCATCCCCATACTAATTAAGGCAGGCATACCTACATACCACAAATACTTTATTTATAGATTTTAAATGATGTAATAAAATGTGGTAGACATGTTCTTATTTCTAAGTTAACTCCTGTCTTTGCTTGACTTTGTCTTCGTCGCTTACTTTTTGGAGCAGTTAACTACTTTCACTTGAATTAACCTTTCGTTTAAATATGACATCATCAAATAGGTCAAACAAACTAGACACATTTTTATTCATTTTACTGGATTTAATCTACCCCTACCCCCTTCAGAAATTTAGCTACTCGTGCAATAATAAAGATGAAAGACATAAATGGAATGAGAATTGAACTGATCATATTGATATATAATGAATACGTTACAATATCACGTATAAAAAATAATTTGTGTGAACGAAGAAACGTAAATATAATCAATACAACGAAGCGACAAATACACATCTCAATTTCTTAGTCGTAATAAGTAATCACTATTTATAAAAGCTCTGAACTTGGACAAGGATGGACAAACTAGAATTCTCTACAAATCTAGGGAGAGTTTCTTTTCTATCTTTCTCCCTTTATTTGTTCTTCATTAGAGATAGTCATAGGCTAGCTTCCGACATCCAACGCCCATTACGCATGTTTCGTGTTCTTTGGTGGCTATTTTTACACTTAGCGAGTCTCAACCAAGATCTAGAAATCTTGTAACGCATATATTCTCAGCGCTTAGTTCTTTCATTCCATGGTCAGCAATAAGTACTCTGAATGCCTTTTTGATTACACTAATTGATATTGATTTTTCTTCTCAAGGTTCGATTCTTTAACCATAGATAGTTGTTGTATTAAAAAATATTGATTGTTGTAGCTTTTTTGGGAGTCTATTTTCTCTATTATCTATTCCTATTTCTCAATAATATTTCTAGTAATTTTCTAATTAAAAACAAAATTGATAGTCAAACTTTTTTCAAATAAAAAATTTCCATTGACATATATCTTGGTCATCAATAAAAGAGAAAACAAAAGTTATTTAAGCAAGATAATTTCCATTAATTTTCCTATGGCAAATGGTTATATGGTATGTCACAACATCCCGCATCATCATCATGATGTCATCCAAAGCTTCTAACTACCTTTGCCTTCAAACATTTGTTTGACACTTATACATGCATCTCCCATCTTTCTTATTACTAAAACTTTGATATACACACATACATATACTAATTTATAAATATTTTAAGCTTCCAAATTTTATATAGTTTAATGTTTAGGAGGATTAAAAAAATATTTATCTTTCTTTCCATCGTGAAAACAGTAATAGATTCAGAAATTTTGTTGACATACATTTTATAGCTTAGTAAAAATAATATAGAAGAAAATAATATTATTTTAATTATATATATATATATGTTATATAAAGAGTATAAAGTTGAGTGAGACTTGAACCTCTCATATCTATATTAAACTTGTCGGTGAGTGAAAAATATATAGTATTTGTAAAAATATTAATTGTTAAGAAAAAATAAAAAATAAAAAATATTTTCAAATATAGTAAAAGAAGTGAAACTATTTAAATAAAAATACACAAAATTGATCAAATTCTCAATAACATGTTTAAATATTTTATTACATTTTGTAATTTTTTTTTTTGGAATTCATCTTAAAAATACTTATTGTAATTACAAAACCCAACTTACATGATTGGTTGTGTTATTGATATTTTTTAAGTTAGACATTCCATTCTTAGTTTATAATTAGTGTAAAAAATAATGATTGTTGGGGTTATTGTTTGTACAATTAGATTGGTTAGTATTAAAAAAACTTAGAAAAATTGTAAAAAATGATAAATTTGATAAAATATAACAAAATTTCATATTCTATCAATAATAGACATAGAAAGACATTGATAATTAGTATAACAAAATTTATCAATTCTTATTTTAAATAGAATCTAAGATTTTGCTATAATTAATAAATATTTTAATTTATTTTACTATATTTGAAAATATCCAATAATTTGTAGTCAATGTTTAATAAAAAGTAAAAGAAAAAATATGCATATTAGGTAACATTCCATTACATTTAACAATGTTTGGAAAAACAGCATTAAAGAAATAGAGATTATTCTATCTTCAATACTTTATATATATTTACTTATAATTGGCCAACTTGGAGTAGTTAAATATGTTATTTCTTTTCTTTCTTTAAAAAAGAAAGAAAAGAAAATTGCATACGAGTCTGTGGAATGTCTTTTCCAATTAATTCGTATATTAAATTTTAAACCATGATTTAATTATATTTTCTTAAAACAAAATTTTGATTCAACTTTTGTTGAGTTTAATTATAAAAATATTTGATACAAAATGGAGTCGTACATTTTTTTGTTTCAAGTAAATTTGGATTGAATATATATAGACAACTTTTAAAGGAAAGTAATTATTTTTCAATGAATCCTTATTGAAATATAAAACTATAACAAGAAAAGTATGTATAAAAACATATGAATTAATAAAGTTAAAAGTGATTGCAAATTAAATTTGATATAAAAATGGCATTATTTAATTGAGTAATTTTCTTTTTAGTTTTTCAAAATAGTGAAATGGAGGGGGAAAAGAAATAAAAGCCAAACTTTTATATAACTTTTTAATGGAAAAATTTGTTGGCTATTTATTATTTTAAATAAATAATTTATCATCTAACCTCTAATTCATAATAATTATAAAAAGAAAAAAAGGAAAATAAATAATTAAAATAGGAGAAATATTCTTTGAATGAAAGAATAGTCATAAAATTATTTTATTTATTAATTAAAAATATAAAGAAAAAAAAAAGAGAGTTTAGTATCATATCTCTTATTAGTTGACACCATAAATTTTAAAAATAGGATAAAATTAAATTAGTATATATTAATAAGAACATTTTTAAAAATAGTAAAATAAATTAAAATATTTTCTAATTTCATGTTTAATTAAATTCCATATCTCTATCTTTTCTATTTGTTTTATTATTTAAGAAAACAATAATTAACTAACCTTGTATTAGGGAATTGTGCACCAATAAATTTATTCTTTCAACAACAAATAAAAGTAATTTTATATGAATATAATAATAAATATATCATAAGCTTCTGATCAAAAAATTTCTCCTTCCAAATTTTACAATACAAAACAAACACTTCTACTCAATATTTTATATTAAATATATTTTCCATATTTTGTATTGCAAACACTTCTATTCAAAGTCAACCTCCCATTTTTCTAGCCAAATGACAATTTGACTGTTTGAATCGTGAAGAGTATTTTAATCATAGACTTCTTGGTCCTTAACATGTACAAATGTTAATTGAACTAAGTTTTTATTCACATACGAAAGCAATCAAGATAATATAATTTGAGGGCAAACTTTGATATATTCCTAAGGTATTTGAAGATGATGAGATTAATTGGTAGGATATTTTAAACACGATTATATATTTCATGTTTTTAGACTGTATTATTAATTAACTTATATCCATGTTTTATTTTAACAACACTCTAATAATATATAATTTATAATACATTACCTTCTCTACATATTGATTTTATATATAAAAAAAAATATTAAAGTTGTAAGTTGTAACTTGAAATCTTATATTTTAAATTTTATAATCATTATTTAGTATCTTTATATTAAGAATGTCAAGAGTTTGACGTTGAAAAAATCGACTTGTTCTCTTCTTCCTCGTAACTTAATTTATATTCTATTAAAATAACAAAAATCCCTTTAGAAAAATGGTTTATTTTGAAAAACAAAGGAAGCGTAGGTATGGGGAATTATTGTGAAATATTAACTTAAATGGTAACTGAGAGCGTGATGAGTACTGAAAAGTTAGCGTGTAAAGGGAAGTTGCCGTCTGCTTTACACGCACCATCCTCTTTTTTTCAAATATCCTTTTCCACTAAAGGTAAGTCAATGTCTCCCTTCTTTCTTTTCCTATCCACCTTTTTCTTTTCTTCTCTTTTATTTACTTATTATTATTTTCTAAGAATATATTTTCTCTTTAGTCCCTTTAATAAATCTTAAATTTATGATTCGTTTAGTAATTTATTATTATCTTTTTTGTTATTTATTTTATACTTTTTAAAAGAAAATACGTAAACGTGTTTGATGGATTTTTATTAATATCATAGAAAGAATAATCATAAATTTTATGACTATGATATATGTATATGTTATCGTAAACTGATAGTGAAAATATTCATCACATTAATTATAATTATTTTGTTTCATTTGAAAGGGTTGGATTTTGAAAATAAGTTATTTAGAAAAAGTATTTCAAAAATGGATTTTGAAAAACTTTTAAATCATTATAATTAACCAAAAGAGGTATTTTAAAAAAAAATAAAAATGACATTTTTTTGTTAATCCAAATATATCCTTATATAGCTTATCTTTATTGTTCTAGTCATAGGTCCTATTTGGTAATTTGATTATTTTTAGTTTTTAAAAACTAAGTTTATTGTATCCTTTTTTTTATGATAATTTATGATTAGTTCAATTAGATAATGAATCCAATCATGTAATTTAATTAATTGTATTTGATGTTTGAGAGTTAACTTAAGTTTTGGGACAACATTAATATCTAATTAATTGACTTTTACATAATGTCCATTCTTCTAAAAAAAAAAATTAAACAATAAAAAGAACACGTGCATTAGCACGTGAACCTCACTCATGATTTAAAATTATTGTGTGGGGTTATTTTGAATAATCAAAAGAAAACTAATTAGTATATTATATATTAAGTTTGAATGGTCAAGCTCTATTTTAATTCCATAATATAATATGGATAGAAAAATTTACAAAACAATTTCCCAAAAGGGAAATATAGATGAAAATGACTCTATGGTGTGTGAAAAACTCTATTTAAATGAGGACAAATTCCTTTTTTTTATAAAAAAAATCCAATCACGTATTGAAATACATAATTTAATAATAGATTTATATTGGGTTAATTTTCATAAATATAACAAAATACCAAAATATTTATCAACAAAATCAAAATATGAATGAGAGTAAGGTAAGAGATAATTTAGAGAAAAAGTTGTGACTTGAATGTAAAAATTCTCAAATTAATTTAGTTCGAAAAATGGAAGTTGAAACCAATTCAATATTAATAGTAAAAATTCATCACTTAAATCTTCAATTTTTTTCCTTTAATTTTTAATTTAAGCATTTCTATGCTGTTTATAAACCCAAATAATAATAATAATAATTATCATTATTATTTACTTTCTTCTCCTTATAAGTTATCTTATTTCATCTCCTAATTAAATCCATTATATTTTCTCATCCAATCAAATCAACTACCTCTTTACTAATTATCTTATTTTTTTAACAATTATAATTATATTACATCTTATAATTAACTTTTACTTTTCCAAATTAGTTATTTATACAAACCCAAATAATTAATTCCACCAAAAATAAAAATTATTAATTAAATATATATCAATATATATATACTTGATCAATTCAAATTCCAAATCAACTTTTTATTTAAAAGTCCCAGATGAATTTAAATTCTCAATTTTTTTAATTAACAAAAATTTTTCTAATAAATTATTTATTTAAAAATTTTATAAATTAAATATATTAATTTAATAATTCAATTTTAACTCAAAACTTGGTAATAACTCTCAAACAATTTAAGATAATCAATAAAAGTTCCGTAAAAACATGGAATGCTACATTTTTTCAATAACTATATTCCAATATATAATTATCAACTTTTGTTTTAAAATAAATCTTATTCACTCTCCTTTCTCGTGTGATCCTTCCTCAAATCAACTCTTTATATTTTTCTAAAATAAATATATATCCTTCACAATTGTTTATTTTTATCTTTTTCTTTCCAAAATACAATATTAAAATTTACTTCAATAACTTTTCATTTTCTATAATAATTATATATATACATACATATAATTATCAAATGTTGAACAAAATTGAACTCTTCAATTTAATTTTACAATTTCTATTTGTTAGGCAGCTTAAAATTAAGTCCTAGACATAGGCGAAATTATATAGGGATTTTGGTGGGAAGTTCCAAGAAGCTTCCAATGGGGTATAGAGCTTCAGAATTATAAATAAACCTGCAGTGGGATTTCACAGCTATCCAAATTCCGAACCAATTTCAATTGTTTCCAATAATATTACCCGGAACGTTACACAACGACAAGTCGTGTAATATAGTTCAAATTTACGATCGCTGTAGATCGTGAACCGCCGCTTTGATTCGGATTCTAAGGCTTTTTTTTTTTTTTATACGGAATCGCTGACTGTGGGGGGAGCCGCAGCCATTTCTTTCTACTTTCGAGGTTTGATTACTTTTGCGAACTTCAGATTGGGGGCTTTTTTCTGTTGAGTTTTTACTGTCTAACGTAATCAAGAATTAGTGGGGAAGACGAAACGATTGTTCGAAGTTGGATTGTCGTTGCGGGTGCGATTGACGAGAGAGTGAAAGATTATGGAGGTTTTGGCAAGTTTGTGTGAGATTCTTAGAGGGAATTAAGAACGATTGGGATTATCTTTCTGTTTTTTGAGACAATAGAGAGGGAGAGTGGGGATTTTGGAGTTGTTTAATTATTACGAGATATTGATTCTCCATTTGTTTGTTTGAAGATTTTTGAGCGGATTGAAGAGAAGAGGATATGGGAGGTTGTTTCTCTGATGTTAAAGGAGGACAGGCGGCGGTAGGAGGAGGGCAACAGAGCGCCGGTAACTCGGTGACGGAGAGCAGTGGAGGTGGGCAGAACGACGCCGTTGATTTCTACTTCCGATCCCATGGTCTTGAGGGTTTATTCACCCAAGTTGAGGTAAATCCTGCCCCGTTGGCCCACCGAATACTTTATGTTGTTTTTTAAAAAATCGCATTGGGGCGTCAACTTTGACTATATAAATCAAAATTGGACCATCGCAAAATTCACTCTCGTAATTACTCCTCCAATTTTTCAATACTTACTAACTGTTAGGGTGTAAACTGGTTTTGGCAGCCGAACTAATTTACCAACCCAATTAATTTTTCAACCCAACTGTAGAATATGGGTTGGGTTTAGTAATTCAATTTTAACCTATTGACAACAACAAAACCCAACAATCACGTTCTGTTTATTGGGAGAGAAATTTCTGTATGGAAGCAACAAAAATGAAAATCTGGCCACGGTGGAAATGAGGAACCGTTCTGGCTAGGGGCACAAGTTCAATTTTAGGGTACCAAGGTTAGCAACTAAAGTTTGAAGTTTAGGGTACCAACTTGTTAGCAGTCAGTTGTGAGGGAGACTGAGAGTTGAGAGGATGGCCCTCGGAGGGAGAGTGTAGGGTTGGTTCATCCGAATTTTTCAAAGCAAACCGAAAAATACCAAAACTTTTAATCCAACCTAATCTATATAATTTGAGTATATGAGTTGGATAGTCCAATTTGTCGGGTTATCTCTAATTATTTTCTAAAAATTAGATCTACAAATAATAAAATTTAAATATTCAAATTTATATTATTACTATAATTTGTACAATTATGCAAGTTGAATAAGTTTGATGACATTGAACTTGTAGCCCACCATACCATTTTGCAATTTATCCATCAGAGTATTATTAAAATATACTACGGAAATTGAGAATGGAAGAATCTTATTTTGTTAAATATACGTGTTAAACACAAAAATTGCTATTCAACTGTTGACTTACATTTGCTTCCTATCTTGTTTGTACAGAAAAAGAAGAAGAATCGAACTTGTTCTTTTAGTTTAAAAAATTTATTACACGTCTACAATTCAACTACAAAATGCAGTATCCCAAGTAATACCATTCTTAGCGCCTAACCAATAAGCAACTTGTAGTTTCTTCTTACTTCATATAAATTCCTTTGAACTTTTATTATTTTACCTCGGGTTAGTTTATCACTGAAATGTACCAAGACGTTAGGCTTAAAAACAATAGAAAATTTGAAGGAAAATTGCATAAATCACTCCAAGGTTATGGTGGTAGTTTTTATTACAATTTTCTCAAACTTAAAGAAATTGTTTGAGGGTTGAACTTTTCCCATTTAGAGGTCCAATTTATAAGTTTAAGAGTCTAATCTTGTAAAAATTTGAAGAATTTTAGCATTTAAAATTTATGGGTGTAGTTGCAATTATTTTATACTTTTGGGGTGTTTTTTTCAATTTGATCAAAACAAAATAAAATTTATCTCTTTCTAGATTTCTTATAAATGAATTGCTAGTAATTCTCATGTTTAAATGAATAGAAATGTACACTTTTTGTTTTATCAGTACTTATTTGTTGTTTTCTAGTTCAAGTATATTGTCAGTGTTTATTAAAATATGAAGATTGTATTCCCTATTATTTAACATTTGACCGAATCCTTGACTTTATTTTTCATTTTGTATGTGTTTAGATGGATTATGATTCCTTGTTTTATATATATATATATATATATATATATATATATATATAAAAAAGGATTATGGTTTTTTGAAGGGCCCAGCATCTTTGGAGTAAAAGTGTTTTAAGAATCTTTTTTTTTTAAATTTTTTTGATTTCATCATTATTATATATTTTAAATTTTCATTCAAGTCTGACCAAAACATAATTAAAATTTGTTTATGAAACACTGGAGTGGTATTAAATTGTTATTTTATCCATATTAGAATATGTTGGCTTGTTGCTTTCGATCAAAACTAAATTTCAATATTTTTAAAAGTTAAATTTCATGTGTCTAGTGACATCTATATTAGAGTAGCATAGAGTGTTCATATATTTAAACAATTTTTTTTGGATGATACAACAAATTCTCGCCAGAACTAAATTGAGAATTTAAATAGGTTCTGTTGGTTTTATCATAGTTAATGAACTTTAAATTTTGCAGCTTTCTCTGTCAGCATCAAAATTACTTGATCGTGATATTACCTCAAAGGTACATATTCCTCCACCACTAAAACGATGTTCTTCTTTAAGCATTTCCATTTCTTCCTAGCAAGAGCTTTTTCTGTTATCATAACATTCTCTTTTTATTTTATTATTTTTAATTTTCTTTTTGTATTATTTCATAGTTTACTATGGTTTTCAAGTTGTTATTGTTTCTTTTCAGAGCGATCCAATGGTGGTTGTGTACATAAAAAAGAATGGAGTACTCCAAGAGATAGGTAGGACTGAAGTTATTTTGAATAACCTAAACCCACAGTGGATACAGAAAGTATCAGTTGCATTCCATTTTGAGACTGTGCAGCCATTGATGTAAGCTTTTCCCTATGTTGTTTTCATATGATATGAGATCTAGTTTGTGACTCAAAGGTGTCTTGTGGTGGTTGTGTGCTTGTGTAACTGATTTATGTTTTGATCTATTTCTTCTTCATA
This sequence comes from Cucumis sativus, assembly GCF_000004075.3. Classification (NCBI taxonomy): domain Eukaryota; kingdom Viridiplantae; phylum Streptophyta; class Magnoliopsida; order Cucurbitales; family Cucurbitaceae; genus Cucumis; species Cucumis sativus. The sequence continues at coordinate 5,715,570 of NC_026656.2, forward strand.
CTAATTTAAAATATCACCACTGAACCAAGTCGAACTCAAAAAGTCAATTAATGCTTATATGGAACGGTAAATCTTATATAACATACAAGAAAAGTGAAAACTGTAACATGCTTTTGAGATAGAAGTTTCATGAGTAGTTTCTATTTTCATAATGGATTATGTCTCTCCTCTCCTATCTTCGAAACTAAAAATGAAAGTTAACAGCAAAGCTCACGATAAAACATGCAAATAGGTTTTGAATTGTAAGATTTTGTAACTAGGAAGAAACATAAACTACTGGCTGGGTATTTGTCGCCATTTTTCTTTTCCTTCTAAAGACAAATTATTTATATACTTCGTCCAAACGTACCATTAATTTTTTTTTCTTTCCATTTTTTGTTTCAGATTTCGTGTATATGACATTGATACCAAATACTGCAATGTTCCTGTGAAGGTATACAATCATTTCATTTCATTCTTTGTCGTTTTTACATCATTTACCTTGGACATAATTCCTAGCTTAAACCTTTGTTTATACTGTTTTGCAGACAATTAAATTGAATGACCAAGATTTTCTAGGAGAAGCTAGTTGTGTTCTTTCAGAGGTAAGTAAAAACTCAGGTTGTTTAAAAGTTATGGTTCAAGATACCTTTTGTTTTTAAAATTCCTTTTACGTACATTCTGTTTATATATTTCTGTTTTTTCTCTTTGATTTTTGGCATGGCAGATAATAACCAAACAGAGTCGTAGTTTAACTCTGTGTCTGAAAGATAGGGATGGAGGTTCAAGAAACTTGGGTGGGTCTCTCACTGTTCGAGCAGAGGAAACAATTGCTTCAAGAAGTATCGTCGAAATAGTACTCCGTTGCTCTCATCTTGACAATAAAGATGTGTTTTCTAAAAGCGTATGTTTTAAAATAAATTTCATTATGTTGTTTAAAGTTAGTTCACTTTAAAGCTTTCAATTTCACTATATTGCCGCTAAACTTGAATAACAGCGTTAATACTCAACAACAAATGTCTGAAGCTAGTTACACTATATTTAGGATTAAAATAGCAAATATCCATAAAAAATAGTATCACTTATTCACAAACCTTCATAGCTGTCCACTAGTCTTACAAAATAATAGTACCACTTCTTCACCAACCTTTATGGCTATCCACTAGTTTTACAAAATTTGAAAATTAAGTTAAGGGTGTTAGTTTCACGGTTCACCAGTTGTAACTTTTATCCTTGAATTTTTTTATAAGTACCTTTGACTATCTGCTGTTTAGTGATTTAAGCCACTGCCAATAGTTCAAAATTAATGTTGAACTCACTGTTGCTTTTGTTTCCATTCTCTTGATTTTTTTGCTCTTTGTTTAATTGTTTATTTTAGGATCCTTTCTTGAGAATATCTAGAGTTGTTGAAACTGGAGGCTCAATTCCAATCTGTAAAACGGAAGTGGTTAAAGATAATCTTAATCCTGTTTGGAGAACTTTATGCTTGAGCATGCAGAAGTTTGGTGACAAGGCAAGCATATGACCTTCTGAATCTTATTCTCATTAAATAATATTTATTTTATATATAATAATTTTAATAATTTTTTTTTAATTTTTTCTTTAAATATAGGATAACCCATTGGTCATTGAGTGCTTTGATTTCAATAGCAATGGCAGTCATGAATTAATTGGGTAACTATTTTGTATTAATCAATATCTAGACCCCTTTCATTACTTTTTCAGTATGTAGGTTCATTAAGGAAAAATTTAATCAAATTATAGCTTAAACTAGGATGAGGGAAGAAATTCTATTATTTAAGTTTCTATTCATTTGAACTCAGTGATTGGAATGTTTTGAAAAGAATTATTTCTTAAGTATATATATGCATTTTTGGAATAAAGCGAGTAATGCTCCCTGTAGAAGCACCTCATGTGTTTTTTCATTCGACTTTGGAATTTCTCAAATGATTTTACTACGAGTGATGATAATTTTACAATGTTCTTTCAATTGATTAAAACATTGTTTAACATTCTTCAAAATTTTGTAACAATAGTTTTAGACATCTATAACTAATAAGCACTTTCATTAAAAGAAACATGCCAAACACACATGAAGGTTTGTAGCTTGCTATTGGCATTCTTGTAGCCGGACGCAATAACTAGGATTTGAACATATCTCTATGAGTAGATTTCGAGTATTCTCTGTTTGCTAGATTTCGTATGATTTATTGGTTGGTTAAGACTCAATTTAAAAATTGACTTGTTTAAGTAATCGAACAGGATTGAGACTGTTTTTGAAATTATGTTATAATATTAACTAATCATCCTTCTTCATGTGTGTGTTTCCATCTATTCAGTAAGCTCCAGAAATCAATGGGTGATCTTGAAAAGCTTTACAGAGAAAAAAGTGGTGCAAATTTTGTTATTCCATCTTCTCATGGTGGCTATGAGAAGGTCTGATCTCTAACAATTCCAAAATCAGTATCCATTTTTTTCATCTTCATATTAATAGAATGTAATTGTGTGCTTTTAGGTTCTGAAAGGTCAGCTGTTTGTAGATCACTTTGTTGAGAAAACACAATTCAGCTTTATTGATTACATTTCCAGTGGATTTCAGCTTAATTTTATGGTCGCTGTTGATTTTACAGGTACTTTCTAGGAAAAACAACATATTATTTTCCTACTTCGGTCTAATTTAATGTTGAAACTTCAATTTCATCCTTGTCATTAGCTATAGACTTTCTCAAAGTTTGTGGCTAGGGTTTAAGGGGAATGTCAAAATTTATTAGGATGGATGAGGATGGGAAAGGCGTAAAGTTTCATCCCACCTTGCCTTGTTAAGGAGTGTGGAATCAATGAAAGAAATGTTTTCATTTCATGTTTTATGTCTTCTTTGTATTTGGTAGCATATTTAGAAATTCGATCCTTTTAATTCGTAAAGTTTGTGTAGTGTTCATGTTTTGAATGCTTTTTGCAGCTTCTAACGGAAATCCCTACAGTCCAGAGTCATTGCATTACATTGACCGTAGTGGACGTTTGAATAGTTACCAGCAGGTTAGCCACACCACTTCAACTATACTTTCAAATTATAATTTAATTTTTGATACTTTGTTTAAATTCCTATTCTTTATTATCACAATAAATGATTAATTTTTCAAAAGCCCTTTACAGTTATTGGTCTTATTTTGTGCAAATGTTGATGTTCAGGCAACTATTGAAGGGCTTGACATTTTATTCTTTTGCATACTTCTGAAAAAATCTTTCTTTTTAACTTCTTATTTGAAGATTTGAAGATTCAAAGATTCAATATACACTAATAACTTGTAGTTTGTTCTATGGGTTGAAAGTTTAAATCTCTATATTTGGTGATTTGTTTTACTTATGATGTAGTAGGAGATAAGACAATAAATATGATTTGAATTTCAAACCATTGACCTTATGGCAGGCCATAATGGAAGTAGGGGAGGTAATTCAATTCTACGACACTGATCGTCGGTTTCCAGCTTGGGGCTTTGGCGCAAGAACACGGGATGGCAACATTTCACATTGTTTCAACTTGAGTACCAATCCAACTGAACCTGAGGTTCTTACAATTCTATATTTGTTTAACCTTCAACCCTTTAAGCTTTATGTCTGTCTTTTCTTTGGTTTTATTTCCCATTCACTTGAATTGAACATCAACTTTATTAATAGGTGGAAGGAGTGGAAGGTATAATGAGAGCATATGCAAATGCTCTTCGCAATGTTTCATTGGCTGGACCTACTTTATTTGGTCAAGTGATCAATAAGGCTGCAGAAATTGCTGCCCACTCTCTATTTGCCAACATAAATAAGTATTTTGTCCTGCTGATTATTACGGTAAGTCACCAATCAACTTGAATTCCCTTTGTTAATATGATATCAATATGCAATTAAAATTTCCCCCTTTTCCCCTGATGTTATATTTTATTTTTCAGAAAAAAGAACCCTCTTTTGAAGTTAAAAAGTAAGGAGAAGAGAATTGAAACCACCTAATTTCTACACAATAACTTGTCTCAAAGTTGTGTAACTTGGTTTAAGTTTTAGTCTTGAATTTTTTTGAAAACCTTTTAACTTCTAATTTTTTGTATGAAGAGTGCCTTTTCCATTAGCAGGAGTAATGAAAATTTGAAACTTGTAAAATAGTTTAAAATTCTTTTGACTATGCACACTTCAAAGTGTGCTCTAATATGTGTCTTTGGTTTCAAGTGTTTAATTTTAAAAATGAGTCTTTTTTTTTAAAGTGTATAACAAGTACTCAAAATAACTTAAATATAATAATAACTTGATTTTAATAACATAATAATAACTTGATTTTAATAACATTTTCTTTCTCTACTAGGTCCTAAAAGTATAATAGAAAGTACATATTGCAGTTTAGATTTAACTTTAGTTTAAAAATATTTTTGACTTTTATGATCTGTTTTGGTAGGATGGAGTCTTAACTGACCTTCAAGAAACAATGGAAGCTTTGGTTAGGGCATCTGATCTTCCATTGTCAATTCTTATAGTAGGAGTTGGAGGGGCAGATTTTAAACAAATGGAGGTAATTTAATTTTATATGTTTTTAATTTTACCAACCATTCCAAGCATTTGGTTTGACAAAAAAAGAAGAAGAAAATCATCTCACTTTGGTCATCAAGTTATTAGAATGTTAGAAACAAATTTACATGGTGCTATGCTATAGGTTCTTGATGCGGATAACGGACACCGATTGGAGAGTTGTACAGGTCGTGTGGCGACAAGGGACATTGTACAATTTGTTTCGATGCGAGAAGTACATAGTAAGTTATAGTAACGTTTAGTGATGTTTTCTATATGATTACTTTCTCTCTTAAATTGTAGAGTAATTATGTATTTGGATATGATTGAAATGAATGCAGGAGGAGCGATATCTTTAGTTGGAGCACTTTTGGAGGAGTTGCCTGAACAGTTCTTGAGTTACATGCGCAATAGAGATATCAAACCCACCACTACTACTCCTTTGCATTTAGCCCAACCCTATGCTTCTTTTGCACCACAAGATATATAATCATTTCTACTCAACAAGCTTAAAAAAGAGAAAAAAAAGAAGAAGCTTATTCCATTATTCCTGTGGAAAATGGAGCAATAGTTTCATCCCAAGTGTAAATAATCTCTTTCATGTGCTAAAACAATTATTTCTATCTTTTTTTCGCTACAAAGTGGTTAGAATCAATTACCCTAAATTACTTATCAAGATCTCTATACAATAAGACTTGTACTTTGTAAATAAGTCATTCAATATATAAGATGTTTGCAAAAATAGCAAAAAATTTAATGATAATATGATTAATGTGATTACCTTTACTAATTGTAAAAGTAGCAAATTTAAAATAACTCGCTATGAGCTGTTTTTCTAAATTTTTTTTGTCATCTAATTTAATTTTTCATAAAATTTTTTTACCTAAATTATTGACATGGTATGAGAGATGACCTAAAACTCTGCCTCCTTTTTTTCATTTTCGATTCTTTCCTTCTTGTGAAGTCACTGTTTGAGTTTTTTTTTTCATTCAATCTTTACCATGACAACAGTAGAGAACTCGGTGATAAAAAATAACCCATCATCCTCTTTCATTTTCTTACATGAACTTGATGTCCAACTTAACCTATAAATCCTTCATTATTTGATCATACCAACCTCAAATCTTGTTTTCATATCTCTCGTAGGACGAAGTAACTATTTCTTATGGAGCTGAGCTATGATTCTTGCACTTTTAGGTATGAACAATACAAGTTTTGTCATTAACTCACACATACATCGAACCATATAACAAAAAACACACACACACAAACAATAAATTAGATCAAATCCACAACAAATCTATACACAAATTTGAATCTTAATGATGAACGAATCTCAAATCTTAACAACTAAAAACCATCGCTCTAGTCCTAAAAAAAAGAACAAAAAATCTTTCTTCTTTCTTTCAGAAAGAAAAGAGGGAAAATTGCATATGGTGAAGTTTCATCTATAAGTGGCTCTTCCTCTTCCTTTGCAGTGTTCAAGTCCCTTCAATTTCTTTATTGAGTTTTAAAATGGATTATTACCCTAACAATTTTAAAATTGCCATCTCATCAGTCCAGTCATCATCCTAGTCAATCTTACGTTAACCTATGAACGGTTCGTATCATATTAAGGACTAAAATGAAATATTATTAAAATCTCATAATTAAGTAAAAACTAAACGCAAGACTAACCCAGAAAGTGATATTTTTCCAAAAAAGAAAAAGGAAAAGAAAACCGACCGGATCCATCGCAGTTACATCAGACCTTAGACCGCGCACCAAATCGTATTGGTAATAACCATCGTTTACGCGAGCTCCGATCTCCGAAATGGCGGACGAGGTGAACAGAGCTGTGAGTACTTTTACTATTTTAATCTTGCTTTTCCTCTCACAACTCATATGTTTCCGATGCATTAGCCTTTGGTTTTCTTTTCTCCAATCAGACTTTCTTGGAAATTCAAGGTCGCATGATTGAAATTACTGGAAAGCTGAAGCAGGTAAATTCCCTTTCGTTTATTGGACTTACTGGGATTTTTTTAGTTTGATCTTTTGCGCCTATAGGAGTGAAAGGTTTTTGTAATTCTTGTCTGGATTCGTCTTACTTCCAGCTTTGGTGCTGATGATTGGAATGCTTATTCTTTTTCTCAGTATTTAGTAAGGACACCTTCGAATCTAGGTTAATATTGTAAGTGGTACAATTACAAAAGTTCATAAAAGCATTCTAGAAAATAAAAATCATTTGAAAAATCTATCGCATTTCTTTCCTGTATAGCTGTCCAAGGAGAGTTAATATCATCATTTGGGTTATGCTTTTTGGGTCTCTTAATTGTAAAAAAGACTCTTCTAAGGAATTTTTCAAATCATTCACTTTTTCCCTCAATTTTCCCTCTATGCATGAATTACTAAAACCATTATCGCGACTTCCATATGCTCATGTTTTCTTTTCTTTGTTTAGTGTGAATGTTCTTTTGATTAACTAGATCCAAAACAGTAGGATGAGTAGGGAAAAGAAAAAATGAGCACATGGAAGTCGCGGAGATGGTTTTGGTAGTTAATGAGACTAAAAGAGTTTGGAAGATAAAGATGAAGATGAAGATTATTACTCTGACTTCTTTAGGTCCTCTTTTTGAGGAACTGTTTCAATCTAGGGGCTTTTTTTTTATAACTTCTTTATTCATGATGAACAATTTTACTTGCTATGACCTCCATTTCTATAGCAATGTCATCACAAAGCATTCTAGTTTCAAGTTCACTATCATCTACTCTCTCAACCCCACTACTACTAACACATCTTTCTCCATTAATAAGTGGTTCAAAGTATTGGTAAGATTACAATCATGTAATTCCTTGCTATCTAATGACTTTCTAGGTTAAACATGACTCTCATGCATAGGTGCAACATGCGCTTCTTTTAACTACTTTCTACCTTAACAATGTATGGTAGGTTAAGTAAGAATTTCTAGTAATAGTTGGCATTGAAACTAGACTTAGATTTAGTGTACCTTGAAGATCTCCATACCTTTCTATCTTGATGGCACCACAAATCCTCACAAGGTGATTTTTTTTTTCAATTAGCAAACATCTCGACAATCTTCTCATCAAGTTCTTTGTAGAATCGGTCCGTGGTAGCTTCCTCATGCTCATAATTTGCAATTTTCTACACTTTTGCTCTCTTGTTTCAAATTTTGCAATTTATGGACTCGTTAGAAGCTTTTGATATCTTTCTGCGAAGGTAGTGCATGCTTTTCCACTTCTCATGAGAAGCATATTTCTCAAATGTAGACTATAAGTTCTACCTTTTCACCATATGAAATCCATATCCCTTGTGAATTGGAAACAAAAACCCTTTTTGGGTATGTTAACTCTCAATTCTCAAACACCAAGACCCTCAATTGATCCGTTTTTAACCTTAAGGATCGAGTTAGACATGAATTGCCTTGTGAAGCAAGTTCACGAGACAGAACAAGGTCCTTAATCTGGGGTTCAAGCACTCCACAAGATAGGATGATCAATCCTGCTCACTACTCAAACAACAAGATAGGATAACCAATCATGCTTAAATGTTCTTGGCATGCAACTCAACACTTAAATTGCAAAATTCAAAAAGCTATCTTGGTTGAACTTGAAAGAAAAAGCACCAAAGCTAAAACTCAATTGATATGATCGTGATCTTCTCAAAATGACTTAAACAGTCTTCCATTAAAATGCATCATAGATCATAGATCATAGCAAAATGACAATACCCTACTTATTGGAAAATAATAAAATTACATTCAAATTATTAAAAGAAAATTATAAATAGTAATTTGATGTCACAGTTTATATCGGAATTTCAGGAACATAACATGGCATAGTGTCTAAGGCAAGTCTTAAACGCTCAAGATTAAGTTCCAGATGCACTGATGCAGTTTCTGTCTTTTGTGCATTACAAATTAGTTCTTTGTCAGTCTTCTACGTCACTTTATCTGAACAGAGAAATTTTTTACTTTATGAGTTAAAACTGGTCTTTTCCTTTCTTTACAGTTGCAAACCCAGATACGAAACAAGGAGGGAGAGAAGAAGCGCGCTTTTTTGACCTTGGAGGAACTTAAACAGTTGGCTGAAGACACTAATACATACAAATCTATAGGTACTTATCAAAGCTTTATTTTTAACCGGAAGCTTGTTCATCCTTAGTCTAAATCATGATTCTGGCAGAACGTGTAGTAGTAAAACCTTGTTAGATTCACTTTACTTATCACTGATTTCCTTTCATCATTTTTTGTGGTGCAGGGAGAACGTGAGTTATGTTGCAATTAAGTGATCGACTTAAAGTTTAGATCTTTCATTTCCCATACTGTACAGATGAAATCCTCTTACTTTGTGTTGCTTCGTCCTGACCAGGTTTGTTTTAGAGTCAAAGTCAGTTCTAATGAATGAGCAGGAGCAAAAGTTCAAGGATAGTGAAACGGCAATTGCCTCGCTCCAGGTACATATTAAAATTAGTTTCCTCTGCAGAGACGGGACATCTACTTTTTTATTCCCAATTGTGTATACATGTCATTGACGTTGTCTCTTTTTTAAGATTTAGTTGCATTTGACTTCACTAAATAACATGTTCTTGCCCTTCCTAGTTGTATATTTTCTTGCCTTCACTAATTCTGACTTCAGTACATACGTTTAAATTTATCCACACATGCACATAGGCTATTTTCTTCTATCATTTCTTGGGATTTCCACACATTTATCTCGATTGAGTCAATTTGACATTTTTCCACTCTTTTTTGTGTGAATGAATTTCAAACTCTAGCCCTCCAAATAAAGTTTGCTGAAGAGTTTGAATGTTGGATGCCAGCGATATTATTTTTATTCTTGGCATTTTACTAAGCAAACTGTTAAATCTCCAATTCCTCATACATATAAAAGGAGGGCCAAGAAGGGAAATGCACCCGATGATATGAGTTCAGGTGAGGCCAATGGAGAGGATGGAAATACCTGAGGGTTCCACCTGGTTGGCAATATAAATAAAGAATGTTTTGGGGATCAATATTTTTAGGTTTTATTTGGTAAAAAGCTGCTGTGAGCTTTAAGGACAGAGGATTCCAGTCTTCGGAAGGAGCTGATTATTTCTTTATTTGTTTGTTCTTGCCTTCCATTTGTGTTCTTTTTTAGATTCTATTTTGGCTTTTTGAACTGGTGATATTATTGCAATATATATTAAGCAGAGTATTGTCTCTGTTTTAGCCATGCTCAGGTTAAGGGAGTCTTAACACAAACTTATTCCTCTGTTTTTACCCCTTCTTTCCCTTTTATCTCAAATTACTTGTGTAAGTAACATTATAACTGGTGGAAGTGTCCTTGAGATTTGGAATGCAGTGTACTTTCAATGTTTCCCTTTGAACTTTCTTAGAGGTATTCTTATATGTATATATAATGATATTCTTGTTTTATCTTGGACAAACGTCATGAAAGATGGTTTTGTTGAACATATGCAGAGCTCAAAGGAGTATTTAGAGAAGCAGATGGCTGAGGTGGAGAACAACTTGAGGGAGCTGTTGCAACAAGATCCAGGTATAGCTCGCCAGATTATGTCTATGTCTGTAGCATAGGGCAGGCAGGGTCTTCCCCCCTCTTGGATGATTTGACATTAACTCAACTTTTTAATTTTTAATTTTTAATGTTCACATTCTTGGGTAAGAAATTATTTCGCTGGTTTAGTGTTGTGAGTTTTGATTCCACCTGGTTAGCTTCTATAATTTCTGATGCCCAAAACTTTGTTTCATATGCATTTCATACTCCTAAGTGCCGAACTCTGTCTTTGTGCTGTTTTTGTGGTTTTTAGTTTTGGTTAAATTACAAATGTCAATGTGATCTAGTGAAAGTTAGATTTTAGTCTATAGCTTTCTAAATAGTCCCTTCAATAGGTATTATTTATGGAAATTTTATCAAACCTTTGAAACTATTTATGAGACTAAATTATAAGTACTTTTTCTTAAGTATAAAAACTAATTTCTAATTTTCTCCCTAGGTATCAAATTTGCAATTTAACATAGAAGTTTGAAGGTTAAGATGCAAGTAGCCTTGTTGGTTGAAACTTGATTGCAAACACTTAGAGTAGTCGATCAAAATAAAAATTTATGGGTGCAATTGTAATAAACTTTTTAGTAGTGTTTATTTTTCAGTAATGTAAATAACCAGAATCATAAATGTTATAAATGTTTGATATCGTTAGATTATCATGTAACATGTTTGTTTGAAGAAATATTTTTGTAGATATCTGAAAATATTTTGGTTACTGGGTTTGTGTTTGTTTTGTATGATTTCTATTTGAGAATGTCTTAAATTTACAATACATTTGTAGGATTTCTATTACTACTATTTTTTTAATTTACAATCAATTTGATATAATTTGAACTTATGTAATGTTATTTGTTATTGTCAATTTAAAATAATTTTTTTATATATTATTTTTCTCAACAAAATAATATATTATACTTCAATATTTTTATAAAAATAATAAGAATTACAATATAATAAAACAAAATGATATACATGGTTGACTCTTTATTTTAAATATATAATGTAAATGAAGATTAATATATATAGGTAAAATAAAAAAAAAATGATAAAATTGTAAAATGGGTATATTAGAAAATCTTAAAACCCATTTTGCAATGTTATCCGTCTGATAAGCGAGCAATAATATCAATTAAGACTTAAAGCTTTAATGATTGAATTAAGTTAGACTTGGTAATTATTTTTTAGGGTCCATTTTAAATCAACAAAAATCAAGAAATAAAAGAGGAAGAAAAACCATACTCATGAAAGCCATTATTTTTTGTTAATAGTTTTTGAGTTTTAACTAATTCCAACTCTAGAAATATAGGGTATGAAGTGAATGAAAAAGTAGTAAAACAATTACTCAATTTTAGGTTAAATTATAAGATTACTTCATGAGATTTAAAATTTGTTTCTATTTGGTCATATGTAGTAGATTTTTTAAGTTTCAATTGTGTAATAGGTCTTAAAATTTTAATTTTGTATCTAACAAATTATATATATGTTCAAACATTTAGAAATTAATTAATCAATCAATCAATGAACTATAGAACCTTTTGTATACCATATGTATCACAAAGGTCACATATATTTCTAATTATTTCATTAGGAGTTTTTAGTTTTAATTCTAGATCAATTAAACATTTTCAATTTTATTTCAAACCTTTCAAGATATTTAATTATTTTTTTATTAACATCATTTTCGAATTTTGACTCTGCTTTCTTATTTATTAATTTTGGATGATATTCATTTAACACATGATATTTCAATTAAATATACACCACATATATTGCTTAGTATATAAGTTAGTAAAGTGTACAAATTATGTTGTTCAACAAATTATTTTATTTCTAGAAAATTCAAATATATATAAGATATATTGTGTTATATAAGACTTCTTCTCGATTCTTGTTTTAAGAGAACAATTTTCAAACTTTTAGAGAAAGTTTTCTTATTTCCGTAAGTTGTGAAAAGAATATTGTTTTAGGAATATCATAATCACGATAAACTTTCTTTACATATGTCTTTAGGCACATGTGCGTATATAATTGAATAGTACAAGGGAGCACACTCGAACAAACTTTTGTGTAAAATAATACTCTGTTAGGTTATTTATGTAAAAGTAGGAAATTATAGACAATTGTGTAAATTAACATATTTATTTAAGCTATATGCGCTCAAAATCCTACGTCTAACAAAGACTAAAACTTCATTTGTTGTAATAGGTCAATGATTTTTTTTTATAAGATGTTAAATAGTTCAATAACATATTCGACATAAAATTCGGAATCTTAGTAGACACAAATTTGAAAGTTGAAGAATCTATTACTATACTCATTTTTCAAAGTTTATGAATTTGTTGAACATAAAATTGAAGGGGTAAGAATCTATCCTATCCATTTTAAAGTTTATGGATAAAAAAGACAGGAAGGTGAAAGTTTTTGGATCTAAACTTGTAATTTAACTTTCATTTAATATAGAAATAGTCGTTAGAAAGGTATGAACAAACAAATTAAATAATAACAAAAAAACATTGGACTTATCATATTGATTGCCATTTGTTGGAAAAGAAAAAACAGATTTTGTAAACATTCAAACTTATAGTGGTAGAAAAATAGTTAGAATGTTCTTAATTTCAAGCTTAATCCAAAAAAGAAAAAAGAGAAGACATCTTAACTACTATCACATCAATTTTTTCATCCTCAGATTCTAATGAATTTTCACTTTGGGGATAGTTTTGATATATATTGTTGAAGTATCAATCTTAGTATTGAAAATTTTCAGAAAGAACAAAGGTATTTGTATTTAACAAAAAAGAATTTTATGATAGAAAAAGTTACATTTCTATCTTTGGAATTTAAGTTGGGAACAAAGTGATTTTGTTAAGTAATTAATAATTTGAATGGTTAATCAAATGAGTCGCTTTGGCCGAGTGGTTAAGGCGTGTGCCTGCTAAGTACATGGGGTTTCCCCGCGAGAGTTCGAATCTCTCAGGCGACGTTTTGGAATAATTTTTAGTAAAGGAAGTGTTTATTTAAGGGTAAATAAAATAGAGTGTTATTTGTTTTTTATGGTATCCGGGAGAGTGGTTAATTACGTAATTGTGGAATTATGTGTAGCTACGTGTACACTACCGTTATCCTCACCATCTGATTCTCACACTCACCATTCTCCACAGCTTTCACTCCAACTCTCCAACCTCATTCACGAGAGGGAAGAACTTTCCATTTCTTCCTTTCTCTCTCAGCAATGCCCACTTCAATTCCTTCTTGAATTTTGATCTCATTCAGTTCTTTCCCTTGTCTTCTCCATGTTCAATAACATCATCTATATACAATACAACAATTCTTTCTTTCATTTCTCTCATTTCTTCTGAATTACCCTGCATTATTTTTCTGTTTTGTAAACCCCCAAAATGTGGGTTTATCCTCATGTTCTTGATGAGCACTTCAATGCTATTACCCCACCACTTTATCTTTCATGACTGCACCAAGCTATCTTCTTCTCTTTCTAATTTTCCTTCCTGCAATTCATTTCATGAATTTTCTGCTTTCGGTCGTAAGGGAAAAGGGTTTTATCGGCATGTTCTTAATGCTAAGAAAAACGGGTATTCGAGGAAAAGGAGTTGGTGGCAGAGGTTTTTCTTTGACGATGATGGAAATTGGCTGGGTTTGAAGGATGATGGAATGTTGGAGGATGAGTTGGAGAGTATTGCGAGTGATGAAGATTTGTCTGATGATAAAAAATTTGAGGCCTGGAAGAAGAGAGCTGAAGCTATTATAGAGTTGAAGGAAGCACAGGAAGATGTGAGGAATGAACAAGGGCAGAGGTGGACTGATTGGCTTTATGAGGACACAAACCATGCTCGAACTTCGTGGAGTCAAGATTGGGATAATGGTCTTGGGGAATTGAATGAAGAATCGTCTGATGCTAGTGATTTAGTTCCTGAGAAGGGATTTGTTGAGTCTGTTAGAGATTTGGTTCTTGGGAAGGAAGAGGATGACATGCTCTATGAAGATCGTGTATTCCAGTATGCCTCTTTAAATTCGGTAAGCTCGTGTATTTAATGTTGTATAACCTTAAATGGACAGGTTCTTACTAGTATTAATATCATTCACGACCAACTTAGTTTACTACTCTATTGAGATTTTATTCTAGTAACTTGTGCAAAATACAGGCCGAGGCTGCCCTGTTCTTATATATACATACATACATACATACACACACAATCATATAGATGTGCTTCACGGAAAAATCAAAGCAAGTTCCTCAATTACATTAAGCAAATAAGAAATCCCAGAGCTGAGCTATCCTTTCTTTGCTCCCACTCAATTTCTTCACACCCTTCCGTACACCCTAAAACCCCTACTAAAACCCTTGCTCACTCCCATAGTTCCTTCACACTGAAAGAGTCTCACCTTTCCCTTTCATTTCTGGGGAAAGTTCATTTATTTTGCCATCTTAGGTAATTACCTCTACCGGTTCGTGAGAAATAATTTATGTAAGCTGATTCTTTATTGTATTTGCATAACTTTTTTTTCCTTGATCTTGACCTTGCTACTGTATAGATTCCTCTGGCACCATCTTAGGTGGCATTTCATTTGCCCAATGTCTTCAATATTTAGGTAGTAAAGACAATTTCTTTATTAGGCTTGTTGATAGCTGAAGAAGTATTTGTGTTTATGGAATAGAGATTGTCAACAATTTCTTAAATTGGGCCATATCAGCAGAAGGGGTCTACTTCTATTTCTTAGTCAGGTTTTACTGGATGTAAAAGAAAAAAAAATCAAGGGTTTAAATGGACTTGCATTATGAGGTTGGAAGATACAGACTTTTATAGTGCTGATTCACATTCCCTCGTGTGGTGTGATCTATGTCTATCACCTAGTTACCTTGCCTCGTGATTCTCATTTCTCAGGTAAGAATTTACCTAAGGTCCGGAGATGGGGTTAGACAAATGAAACTCAATAAACCCAAAATCTCTGTGAGAAAAGTTTATGTAAGCTCTGTCCCAATTTTTGTTGTAGATAATTTCATGGGAAAAAGCCTCTTGACTAGTGCTTTTCTGGTCTGTATTCCATTTCACTCGGAAATGATGCTTCTATAGCTGGCTTTTAGATGCCTCAATAATAAATTTGGGATCATGGGCTGAGAAGGGGACTGTTTGATTGGGAGATGGGGACAAGATAAACAGTTTGGTGTGCGTTTTGGCCGAGACAAAATCAGGTGGTCAGGTTGGATTTTAGAACACTATTTGGGTGCTTGTTTTTGACACCATCCTACTCTTGAGAAAGACCACCTGCCGATCTACAAAACCAGCCACTAGATCACCTCCACACATCATACTGGCCTGCAAATCCTTTGCATTTAACATTTTTAAAATAAAAGGATTGCATTTAACATTTTTAAAATAAAAGGATAAAATAAAGTAAAAATAAAATAAAACAAACCCTCTCATTTTTCTTTCAGTCTCTGTATATACTTTCTTAGACATAAGAATTCTAGGAAGGCTGGCATATTTGTTAAGAATGCATCAGTTTTCTGCTAGATATAAATAGGATGCATGTTTTGCTCTTTTACAGTGTGTTCAAATCTTCTATTACAATATGTTCAAAACTTTTTGAGAACATTGGTCTCTCACGGAGCAGTGATTATACATTTAAGCTGATTGGATCCCTTTCAAATATACAACTGAACAGGGAACTGCCTTGATCTTTGAAATTATTGGTTTTCACATTGTTTTCAGAATGAAACCACTCCTATTCTGAGCTCTTTTCATTTTCATCTTTGCAGGCAAAATTTCTCACAGTTTTAATAATTATACCTTGGGCATTGGATTTCGTGGTTCATGATTATGTTCTCATGCCCTTTCTTGATAGGTAATAGATGAGTAGTTTTACATTATGACATGTCCTGCCTAAAAATAATAGATGTTATCAAATGATGCATAAAACTTTTACTTCACTTCATTATACGATGAAAAATGATGTATCTAGCATGTGGCCATAGGCAAACAATACACTTGCTGACTGATGAGCTTGACCACCATACCCCATGCTCTTTACTTTTCCAAATATTCTTCTGAATCCTTTCATATGTATATATGCATATAAAAGAGCAGTTTTGAATCAAAATTTGTTTCTTTTTTGGGGAAAAAAAAGAATTGTGCTTCATTTGGAGCTGCTATTATTCATTGCTATAATTGAAATTGAAAGGTATATTTTTTTTTCCAATTTCTCTATTTTTTACTTATGATATATTTCCATTGTTATGTAGATGGGAAATCTAAAATTTAAATAATTGGACTACAATGAAAGAAAAGAAAAAGACTAGTCATGCTCAAAGCATGAAATTTGGTATTTTAGATTCTTCAATGGTTCTTTGATAATTAATCTCATAAAAATCTCTATCTGTAGGTTCTTAAGTTTACGTTGAAATCATTTTTAAAGATTCCCTTTGGTAACAGTTCTGAATCTCTAAATTATCTCTGTCAACTTCTGTAATGTTACTACATTAACAGGTATGTCAAGAAAGTGCCACTGGCAGCTGAGATGCTTGATGTGAGAAGAAACCAGAAGCTCGAGATGGTTGAGGAACTGAAAATTGAGAAAGAAAGATTCAAACTTGAGATGGAAATTGGAAAGTCTCCTCCCCTTTCCGATGAAGAGTTATGGTGGGAATTACGGCATAGAGCGTAAGTTTTGCATCATAATTTTTTTCTTTGGAGGAGAAACTAAAGTTTGTTCATGAGAAGGAAATACTGAATATTGATTCTAGAGAGAAGTTAAACATCCTAGTCCTTTTATATTTTCATTATGATTGTGGCACGTCTGAGAGACTAATTCATTGCAAAACATGCATTAGACTAGACAGCCTAAGATTTGTTTGCTGTTTAATGATTTATGCGGTTCCTTGGTCTTCTCATTGGTCATAACCCTCGCCTTGGAACATCTTAGAGTAAAACAAAATCTTGGAGAAATCTTGAATGAATCTTTGTTTGAATAATATCTAATTACAACCTAGGAACTCCTATTTAAAGCCTACAAATCAGCCTTTTACTCCATAGAAAACATGCTTTTCTAGGATGAAGGCAATTAAAACACTTATGGTAAAAAATAAAAGAGAACTTGCTGAAAAATAGTGGCTTCCTAAAGTAACTACCCAGCTATGAAGCACAAACACTTCATTTTGAATGGAGTGTCCATGTCAGACACGTGTCCAACACCAACACAGGTTAGGCCTCATTGTTGTATTTTAAGGTAGCTGTGGATGTTGGTTATATCCTCTGGAGTTGTGATTTCGCTTGGGCTATTTTTGGTGTGGTTTCTTTGAGGTTTTGATTTTCTGCCTTATTAGTTCCCAGGCTTCAAGGAGTCATTTAAGGAGTTATTCTTCGATTCACCCTTTCTAGAGAAAGGGTTGATTTTGTCATAGGCTGGGGTGTGTGCTATTCAATAGAATTTTCAAGGGGAGCGAGAGCTCTAGTAATGATTTTGATGTCTTTGTTTGATCTTTGTCTCTCTAGGCCTTAGAGTTCGGACTTTTTTTTTAATTACTCGTTAATTTTACTTGATTGGAGTCCCTTCTTGTAGTGGCTCCCTTTTGTGGGCTTTCTTTTTGTAAGCTCCTATATTCATTCTTTATTTTCTCAACGACAGTCAGGTATTCCATTAAAAAATGATGAATGAGGTTTCCTTTTACCTGCTATTTTAGTTTTGAGACAAGGTATATCTTCGTTGTTTAGAGCTTTTCTTTTGCTGTATTATGGAGCAGTTATTGGGAATGTGTAGGTGGTCAAAATAGAGAGATTTTGTATCTTGCTAGATCTAATGCCTCCCTTTGGATTTCCATTTTGTTTACATTTTTGCACTTGAAAATAATCAGCATGTCTACGCTCATAGTGTTCCTATGCAAATAAAATAGAATGGTCTTTCGTATGTGTTGTTTTGTTGTGGCTTTTGGTTGAGTTTACACACATACTAAAAAAACACCTCTTCTGCACTCATACACCTTCCGTATATGCACATCATTGTGTATTTTAGTTTATGTAAGTGATTTCTGTATGCAGGCTATTCCATTTGATATGAAAAACTACAATTTTTTTTTCTGGCTGAATTATTGTTGCTTCAACAGGTTAACATTGAGAGATGAGTGGAGGTTAGAGAATCGTAAAGCATTTGCCAACATATGGTCAGACATGGTATTTGGGATCTCATTATTCATTCTTTTGTACTTCAACCAAAGTAAAGTAAGTTGTTACCTGCTCTTTCCCTCTCTGACTTTTATCAGTGATTGAAATTTTGCCATACCGTTTTCCCTTTATCATCATAATATTATTTTCCAATCATCATAAAAAAATAATGAATGCATAAATACCATCCGAAAGTTGAGAATAAATTAAGAAAATGCAGAAAAAAGTGCTGCAGTAACCATTCTATCTTCATTCTTCTTGGAAGCCCCCCCTTGATTCACCCGTTGTAATGAATAAAATTTGATTAACTACTGAGTGGATTTTGCAGCAGATCCACACCATAGAAACTTTTTTACACACTGATTAAAATCTTTGTGCAAGCATGGACTCTCTGTTCAGACCTTCTTGACTACAAAAATTTCTTCTAACCCCAAGCACTTCTTTGGACAAACAAAAAAAGGTCTCCTCTACTCCTCAACTATAGTGGCATCTCCCGAGATCATTACTCAATCTAACCAAAAAAAACTTGCTTTCCATTTGACAATAACTAAAATCCATGGAGTTTCTCACTTATTAGTTCTCATAATTAATAATGAAAAGATTAAGGGTATGCTCGGGAATGATCTTGAATGGATATAAATAATTTTGTTATGTTCAAAATCACTCCAAAACATGTTTTTAATAATTCAAAATCATTTTTGATAGTATGAAACCGTGTTTAAAAATGTAAAATCAAACATTAAATTGATTTTGAATGATAATTATAGGCATGTTGAATTTACAAAAATGAATTTAACAATATCAAAATCAATTCCAAACATGCAAAGCTAAAAAGGAAATGTTTGTCATGGGATTTAGTAGTTGCCATGCAAGTCCTTATGTGAGTTTCAAACTCCACTGATGGTGTTGCATAAAGATTTTCCTGATGCTAACTTTTTGGGCAAAAATTGTAAGGATCTAATACTGCTTCAGTTATTGAACGAGTCCTCCATGGTCTGGATCTATTCTTAATAGCCTCTTTCAATAGCACCAGTTTTTTATTGAACATTGCCAAAATATGTCACAAATACCCGCATCAACTCCATTATAATATTGCTAAATTGATACTCACTAACAGTAGGAGTGGACTGTGAGACAAAACTGCATTTGTGGGAAAAAAATATCTTGGAAGTCTAAGCATCATAACTTTTATGATGTTTTGAATAGTCTTGAATAGTTTACAAACTATTTTAGCTAAAATATTAGCTATAGTTTTTTATTGATTTCTTATTATTTTTTGCTTATGCTATATTGTTAATTGTGCGATTAAAATGTTCTACAACTTATCAATTCTTTTTCATCCTTGGATTTTGCAGGTAGCTTTGCTGAAATTTACAGGTTATAAAATAATAAGTAATATATCAGATACTGGGAAGGCATTTTTAATTATATTAATTACAGATATTTTTTTAGGGTAACTATTCAGTCTTTACTATTGTTCTACCAATTCTTTTCATACATGATCGTGGTTCTAAACTTACTATTCGTTTTGTGCCAGATATGATAATGGATATTACTTATCTATAGTACTTCTGCATAGAGAGAGAGCCTGATGACATATTTTGTGATCTTAAGATCTAGCCTACTGGCTTGGCCAGCTTTTGACCTCCTTAAATTATGGAGACATAGATTTTACTGAGACAATGCTTGTACAATATGGCAAAGGAATTTGAGGCCCTTAATTAGAAGAGCTAGAATAATTGAGGCATTCTATATTAGGTAGTTCAATGTAGAAAATAACAAGTAGGAATTAGTGATCATGAATGATCATATTCTATAGCATGCAAAGCTCAGAGCTAGCATATCAATATTATGTTATCCATAGGTTGTGTGTATTTATCCCAATATCTTGTACAATTCGCTTATGGATTTAGTTCGAGGCGTACAGAAATTATATTTTCAATTTTAACGTGTTATTAAAATGTTTTTCTTTTTTGTGGCAGTTATCATTCTGAATCCGGTTGGCAGACTCTGTTAGAGATAATTGTTGAACACTATGGCCTTGAGGTTGATCAGTCTTTGATAACCATCTTTATATGCCTGGTTCCGGTTATGATGGATGCATGCGTGAAACTTTGGGTATGACCAAAAATATTTTTCCATTACCTATATTGTTTTCCATATTCCAACTGCACTTAGGGTTACAGCATATTGCCAACATGAACGTAGCTTGTTCAGTGGATAAATAGTATATATACTTTGTTCTGATGTAGCGTAAAGGGTAAAAGGAAAGAAATCTCCAATAATAAAATCACAATTTCTCTTTGGAGAAAGCAAACTAATCTTAATCCTAATCCTAGTTAATCTAAGAAACTAATCCTAATCCTAACAAATTAAGGAACTAATGCTAATCCCAATAAACTAATAAAAATAATTCTAATCCCATATTAATTAAGGATTTGACTAAGATAGCCTGATATATTCTTCGGTTTTCCCATAAGATTGTGAAGGACGTAATGTTGATAAACTATAGCCAAGTCTATCAAGTTTTTAATATTTGTAACTTCTATTTGATGGATATTACATCCATCCTTTAAGTTAGGAAAATATTGCAATTATAAAACTTTATTATTATTATTATTATTATTAATTTATAAAAAACAAGCCAACGCATTCATTAGGCACTGACCGATGGGCCAAGACAGCCTAACCAACCAAGGGACAAGGTGCCCCTTTTCCAAAAGGGGGGAGTACAAAAACGTCCTCCAATCTAAATTGATATTAATGTGAGTATATTAATTACAAAAAAGGCCTTGTGTTGGCTGAGGCTATAAACTGTACAAATTCACAAATGTAAGCAAAAGTGGGTAGCGTTATCTGAAAAAAATTCTAGCATTGCTCTCTGTAATCATAAACCCTTTTTATGTGTTATAATTAACCGTAGATGAGTGATATGAATTGAAAAAGATCATGACTTTTTCTTCCTTACTGGGATGAAAAGTATGTTTAGATTGTGATTGGGTTGAAATTTCAGCTAAATTTGTTTGGGATGAAAACTGAAAAGTATGTTTAGATTGTGATGTATTTTAATTTATATCATTACTTTTTTCTTCCTTCTGGACATTTATTATTGGCTTTTTCCATGGAACAGCTGTTTAAATATCTGCCAAGATTATCACCTAGAGTGTCGAATTTATTCCAGGAAATGAAGCGCCATTAATTTTTGAAATTTGGGCTGAGTCATTTGAGTAAGGTATAATATTGTATGAAGAATGCAGTTTTTTCCCTCGTCTCTTTTATTATAACATGATATGTGGATACTGGACTATTTGGCAGCAATAAAATCTTCATCCCAAGCAAGTTATCAAATCTCACATTAGATTGACTTACAAACTTCGAAAGTTACTTCGTTTTTTCTTTCCAATTTATGTTCCCGTATTTTTCCTTTACAATTGTATGAACACCAAATAGAGGGAGTCTTCTTGCAATATGGAAATGGGAATATCTTGTTACCGTTGCACCAAACCCTAAGCTAAGCCTCCCTATGTTTTTTTTTCTTCTCTTAGTTTTTAGCTTTTAAGCTTATTACATGGTTGATTTGTTATTTTTTAAAGCTTATTTACATGATAAAATGTCGGTATCATTAGATTAACATTAATAGGCATTTATTATTGTCTATCACTGACATTAATAAATGTGTATAGTGTTTATCATGCGTAAACAATGATACTTTGATATATTGAAAATATTTTCAAGATTTTGGTCATTTAAAACAACTACCTTTTAAGTAACTTACTTAAAATCCTTCGAATTTTGGTCTTTAGAATAGTTTGCTTTCTCTTTCTCTTTGCTCTTGTTTTAGTTGGTGAAATTGATGTATAAGAATTGAATGCACTAGTAAACTTGTTACATCTTAATACACACCTTGTATATAATAATAACGTTCAGGTCCAGACAAATAAGCCTATTATTAGTCAAACAAGTGTTGAAGATTTTAGAAGTTGGTTTCATATTTTACATCCGATTTTAACCTTAGAAGATTCATTTCTTTTATGGATGAGATTATTTAAAAAAAATTATGAAACCCTTTTAGGGTTGCCAAATTTGTTTATTGTGCAGGAAAAGCAGTGTTCTTCATGCAAACATGTTTGTTCTTTGAGCAAGAGTTGTTTTTTCTACAGCCATTGTGTTCTCGTTAGTTGCTCAATGTGTTTCATAGCTTCCACCGTAAGTTTCTTCATATGTTGTCTGCAACATATGGAAGATTATTCTTGTTTAGGAGCCTAAACCATTGTTGTCGATAATAAATATTTTGTCTTAGGAGGAGCCTAAGATACATGGACGAGAAAGAATTCTCTATCCTAGGAGAGCCTAAGATCTATCAATGAAGGAAGTTTGTTGAATTGAAGGAAAAAATAATTTCGTGAGAGGAAGTCTCACACCACTGTTGGAAGCTGAAGTGAAGACACTAGTATTACCATTCTTAGGGGAGCATAAGCACGTGGAGAGTGAGGACAACTCACATTTAGGGGAGTCTAAATATACTTGAGAGAGAGTCTCACGTTTAGGATAGCCTAGGTGATCATTTAGTTAAGCTCTACGTGAGTCAATGTAGTAGGAGTATTGCATTTAAATACTATATTGTAAACTGCTTAACTTTTAATATTAGTGGATTATCTTTCAGTGCCCCCAAGATGTAGGTGGTATATTGTCAACTGGGTTACCAACTTTTGTCCCACTTTTACTTTTCTTTGTTGGTATTTTACTTGTTTTAGTATGAATTGAAATAACTAAGAACCTTAAGATGGGTTGAAGATGTTATCAATAGGTAGCCAGACACACTTCTAACAAGCATTGTCTAAAAGACAATTATTTGTTTTGCACAAACTGTAAGCATGTTGCAACGATCATCTCGTTAGGAACAACAATTAACTCCAGTAGAATTGCAACCTCAAGCTATTTAGATTTAAAGGAACTCTTAGATACTTACCCTCAAATGAAGAAAAAGGAGAGAACTTTCGTTTTGGAATGAGAGGCAAGAAACAAGATATTTGTAGCTAGTTATTTAGTAATTCTTCAAAATACAAGATAAATTTCAAATAAATATAAAATTAAAAATTTTATCACTTTAACTCAATTGAGTCGTTACTTGACCTAAATCAAACATAATTTAATCAATTAAAGAATCTATAAATTTAACTTTCATATAGGTTAAATTTGCACCTCAAACATAGTCTAATTTGGTAGTTTAAATCTAATTTGGAAAAGCATTGATTTTAATATACTTAATTAAATTCACTTTTCATGTTTTAATTTTCACATTCTTTCCTTACAATATGAATATCCAAAAAATCACCCACTCAAAAGAGGGTGAAAAGAGAAATGAAACAATTATTGAGAGTGAATAGATCAAGTTAGGCATTTGGAGATTATCCTTCTCTTTGGTGAATTAAGATAATAGATATTACACACAACTCGTAGTTGGGATTTGTGTCCTAAACCCTGCTAATTTATTAGTTCATTAATTTAATTATTAATTATGAATTATTAATACGTGGTTATTAGATCTAGTCTTTAGAATAATATGTACTTGACATACAAGATAAACTATGTTCAAGAAATAACCTAAATTATGGTCTATAGTGTATACATAGAGTTGAGTGCCTTATTTTAGTGACACTATGAATACAACAAACTTTGTAATAGTTACAATTTTTATCCAAATCACTCGTGTGAAAACATGTGAATGAGATATTCTGTACGAAAAGTTTGTATAAAACCATACCACGAAATACCTAATCCATCATTGAAAATATGTCAATTGATGAGATTAATATTTCATAGGATGATCATGTTCATGTGCAACTCGATCTTAATCCTAAATGATTTATAAACTCTTGTTAGTGAGGTCAATTCCTTGATTTACATGGACTCGTTGCTGACTCAATAAGTAGCTGAGAACGTAACTTTATGATATGGAATTCACTCCTACCCATACACCCATATTGGGTAAGTAGATGAGTAGCTCTCTTTGTTTATTTCGGGTATTGAACAAGTGACACATTGTTTATTAGAGGCATCAATGGTACTTACGAAAAAGAGGTAATTATAAGAGTAAAACGAACATTTAACTAATATAATTAGGAACAACTCGTGTAGGATCAACTAATTATTTATATTGATTATATCCATGAACACAAATTTTCCTAATCTTAAATTACGTAAGAGTTCAATTATGGATCATTAAAGCTATAATCTGTGAGGTTCATAAGGTAGCAAGGATCTATTGCTAGCTTACCACATGCCAACTTGTTTTAGTTGATGATTGAAAGAAATTTTGAATATATAGTTCACAATTTTGATGGTGCTTCTATTGTTTGTTTCCTTATCTTCTAGCAATCTTCATAAGTCCCTTTTATCCTCCTTCTTAACACTTAGTCCTCTCTTCTCTGTTTAATTTTTGAAAATATTCTTATGAATGTACTTTAGTTTGACACTTAAATCCCCTGAAATATCAACAACAATTTTAAAATTATTGGGTGAAATTTAGATGAGAATTTTTAAATCTAACTATTCCCTAATATATTCAAAAATTTATCTTATCCTATCCTTCCTCAGATGTACAACAAGAAGGCTTAAGCCTCCTCCTTCTTTAGGGCCTAAGTTTAAAATGTCAGCATGACGCCAAATTCATCTAATACAAAATGTCATCGAATGTGATCCACATTGTTCATACTTATCACAGCATCACACTATACTTCATTTCATCTCACTTTTTCTTCAATAATGAATTTACAACAAAAGAAGCAAAATGGTGGTGGAGTGGAGTGAGGAGTTCCTATAGTTCAGGTTGCTTGAGAAAGTAAGTCAACAGACGTTAATCCCTGTTTCCAAAATTCCCTCAATGCACAAAGGCAATGTCGTCTATCCACTTTAACGCTCATTCTATCTTCTCGTTTGAGTCTTTGATGAGAACATTATACATCTCAAAATGTATATTTTTCTATCCACGTTTGAATTCCATGCAAAGATTTGACTTCATGGACTTGAATTTCTTAAATGAACATGGCAAGATAATGATATCAGACCCAACAGATAAAATGCAAATAGTTTGAGATATGAACTTAGTTTCTCTCATTGAGAGTTAGCACATAGAAGCAAAATGATCCAATTTTTGAAAAATAATGTCAAATGACCGTTAGTCAAATTCGGTTGAAATTACACTCGTGGACTAGAATCATAGTCTCACTCTCACTCTCTCTTCACCGAAGTTTGCAGAGGAGGAGAGCAAAAAAAAATGGCAATATCGTGGTCATGATATCTACAAAGGGGAGTTTCACATTTTTTTCAAATACGGGTCATTTGCCATTTTAAGTCTTTAAAATAGGTATTTTGGGTAGTTATTTCAAGGAGAGGATTATTGAAGCTTTTACCTATGAAGTCGGTGATAAATAGAGCATGCGCAAGAGCTGAGCTCGTTCCCCAGTGAGTTCGATTTGGGGACTTTGGTAGTTTCCGAGTAATTATTGTTAACCATTACAAAAATGGAAGATTATAGTTTTCGTTTTTTATTTTTTTAAAATAAAGATGGTATGTTATGATGTCTCCACCTTTAGGTTGCTATGTTTTATATTTAGGATCTAGATCACCTAAATCACAATACACATAAGAATGGTTTAAATACTTTTTAGTCGTACCAACGAAATTATTGGTTGATATTTTTATGAGAAGATTCGACAAATAAATTGGATGCTCTAAAAGTAGAATCTTTGTTGGGTGAAAATAGTCGGAACAAGCTAGACAAAGTGATAGCTTCTATGTTCTATTAAACCATAATCCAACTTCTTGCAAGCATTTGAGGGCTAGGTTTTGAATCAGCAAAAATTACAGGTAGAGATAGATGTTGGTATTGTGTGCTGCTATTAACGGGAGAGTAGTACAACATGGTACCCTAACATAATGCCGTTGCTGAGATTCGTGAAGTTGAGTCCAAGTGTTCATAGTACTAATTACTAAATAGGAAAAGACAATGAGTTGTATCTTGCTTACCACTAAACATCCACAACTTCTGTTCAGTTTCATTTCAATGCATTGGCTAACTTGTGGCTGTGCTCATGCCTGTTGTAGTATTGATATCTTGTGAATTTGATCTAAAATACCTTTCCTGTATCACAAAGTATAGCATATGTTTGAACTGGTATTTTAGATGCCAAACTTGTAACGTTCTCGTCATTTCCTTCATTACATCTCATAAATAGCTTCAATCCATACCCCATTTTTCCTCTCTGCACTTGCACATTCAAAGTTGCCATCAATTTATCACCATAGACATTGACGTTTGAACAACGAGAAACAAAACAGCCACTACTCCCTTCATACCTACCACCATCCACACTGCAAAATTCGAACAGAAGATTCCAACTGGTTGCTGCCAAAAGACTTGGACAAGATTTAATGAAGATTTGAGGGGATGCAGGTTAAACATTTCATTGACATCCATTGATAATATATTTTAAAAAGGAAAAAGAAAAGGTTAATTTAAACATAAAGCAAGCAAAAGCGGTATACATACACGTCAAATCTCCTCTTTAATGGTTAAGTCGCCAACAGGAATTCAGTAAAATACGAAACTCAAAACCAAGAAGGTCCAAAGGTTTCATCATAACTTTTTTTTTTGTTTTTTGAGTGTTCTTTTGTTCCTTTCTGTATGTCTGAAAAGATAAATTTAAAATCTGATAGGATAAATACACAAAGATAAGCACACCAACAAATCACCTTCTATTTGCATCTGCCTCTTCTTTTTCCACTTTCTTCTTCATCTGTCTCTCTTTCCTTATTGACCTTAACATTTTCAATGTGTTCAGTTTTTTTTTCTTTTTCTTTTTTTTTATAACATAATATCAGTCTGTTGTCATCGGCTGCGTAATGCAACACCTGAAACGAGCCTTACGAACCGTCGTCATGATCTCAGTTTGTGCATTCTCAAGCATTCTGACGACTTCGGTGAATGATGGCCTAACATCAGGATTGGGATCCCAGCACCGGGTCATGATGTCGCTCAAAACAGGCAAGCAATCATTGGGAATGATAGGACGGACTCCCTTGTTTACAACTGCAAAGGCAGCCTGAACAGCTGTCATGTTCTGGAACGGAAGCATTCCAGTTATGAGCTCCCACAGAACGATACCAAAGCTATACAGGTCCACCTTTTGTGTGTAAGGCCTGTGTTGGATCATCTCCCTACAAAATCATACAACGAAAAGAAGAAAAAAATCCTCATATAACCTTAAAAAGTAAGCCAACTCCAAATATAACACAAGCTAACAATATATGATCAGCAAGCTTCCCCTGAAAAGTAACATGCTAACTGGTAACAAGTGACAAAATGCACATATACTTGGCAAAACTTAATCAGCTACCACAGGCACAAATTTCGTAATATTAGAAATGTTAGTGAGTCATAATAACTAAGTGCTCTAAAATAAATTTGATGCTATATTCGAACTTTCCATTTCATGCAGCAAGGTTGGAAGTCAATACATGAAATCATTTGCATATAAAAGTATATTGAACTATATTTGTTTCCCTATGCAGATGGAAACTTTAAACAACCCTCAACTATAGTGTAATTTCGTTTTTTTCTTATGAAACAAACACACCATTCCAAACAAAAAGGGGTAAAGTGAAGGGGAAACAAAAGAGGACAATAGTGTAATTCGAACAACAAAATTCAATACTGTTCAGAAAAATCAACCCTTGACTTCTCAAATTTATACGTAGAATTTTTTCCAGATCACTAGCAGAAACAGAGACAACACAACATCAAAGCTTGAGTTCGTTATTCCAAACTTAATTGACTTGGCTTGGCATACTTGAAGAAAATATTTTATTCATTTTTTATATGGTTGAGACCAACTTCAGCACATCCTTAACTATATCACCAGATAACTACTCACTTAAATATTTGGTTGACAAAAAAACTCAGAATTATAAATTCTAAGTTGGTGGCCACTATAGGTTGGACTCATTCTGTAAGGCCTCTGGCTTTTTCTCTAGCCCTAATGAATCTAGACCAAGCTCGAGTGGTTTGGGTAAGTTAATATTTTTATAAAGCAAAGAATAAATCACAAGAAAGACAATAGGATAACCATATGAATAAATCATACAATGATGCCAGAAAACCATCACCCAAGACTGAAAAAGTTGTTTACCAACTAAAGTCATGTAATAAGAGACGGTATTGCATTGAAGTAAAACAAAAATCAGGTAAGATGTGACTTATAAGGCTTGGGTTTCACTCAGAACCAAAGGCGAATACCAGAAGGCCAAAATATAGGGATAAAGAGAGAAAATACTCCCCAAGAAGGCTGCGAGAAAAACAGGAGGGAAGGAAGCAAGACCATCTGAATTAGGCCACTATAAGACAAACATGGGTTGGACATAGTCAATAAAACCATGCGGTAAAATGGGTCATAGATTCAAAACATAGGTCACCTGCTAGAATGTTAGCATAATCATACAGTTCACAAATTTACACTGATTAGGTGATAGACAAAAACAATAATTGAACATCCCTTTCAATATCACTCAAAGTGCAAATTGACAGAAACCATATTATAATCAATTCGAAGAATCAAGTCTAAATTTTCAATCATGGCTTAATTGAATAGGATAAAAAATATGTCGATCATTCTATGGAAGAGAGCTCAAGCCAAAGGATTACAGAAAGGAGTTTCAGAGCCAGAACACACATTGAGAATGTGAAAGATAGGTTGTTAAAAGCTAGATAAAAAGCTGAACTAAACCTCTGGGTGAATGGCTACAACAAATGGTTTGATCTACAAATCATATATTTCTTGTGCAATAGTTTTGTGTAACCCAAAGGAACTAGTTCTCCAAGCTCTCTCTGGTAATATATTGGACCTCCAGGTCTCTAAGAAATGTAAAGAATTCCTTCAGCTGCTTGCCTTTGGAGGTCTTAATACCAACAATAAAGTCCAAATAAAAAATCAATCCTGCTATATCTCAACTCAATCTAGCTTTCACTCTCTGTGAAACATACAGAAAAACACCGCCCGTCGTTTTCACGTTGAACTCATTTGTAGTGGCCCTGGTGCCAGCTGCTGGATATCTTCATCTCACAGAAGGCTTTTGCTAGACACTATGAAGACTTGGTGATTAGGGCTTGAATAGCCAGATATTTAAAATCGAAAAGAGGATATTATGGTTGAATACTTCTGTCCCTTTGTTTGGAATGCTGCATTGGAGTGCAACGAAAGAGTTTCCCAAGAAGTGAAGACTGAAGGATCAACTAGGAGGTCTTTTTTTTCTATAAATAAGAAACAATTTCATTGATGATATGAAATGTTACAGAAAAGAAATACATCCCATTCAAAGGAAGTTAAAATGTGAGAACGTAAACTATAGTTGCGTAAAGGAACATGTTTTAAACCACTACCTAAGGATTTAGCAGAGACAATTGAATTAGTATCCTCATGAATACTCCAAGAAAGTTAGAGGTTATAGTCCGAAAAGTCACATCTTGTGAGGTTGTGCTACCCATTCCCTTTTGTGGTGTATTTGGGAAGAAAGGAATAGTAGGATTTT
The DNA here is from genome assembly GCF_000004075.3 of Cucumis sativus. Classification (NCBI taxonomy): domain Eukaryota; kingdom Viridiplantae; phylum Streptophyta; class Magnoliopsida; order Cucurbitales; family Cucurbitaceae; genus Cucumis; species Cucumis sativus. Next base: position 5,745,392 of record NC_026656.2, read on the forward strand.
TTAAGATAACTATAATTCTTTTGATTCTTTTTGGACTGTGTTGCAACACACAGCTTCTTGGTGGAGTCTGAATTACACCAAACACTTTTGTAATTATAGCCTTTCTATAATTTTCAACAACTTGAAAGCCCTTATTCTTTAGCTTCTCTCAAGGAGGGCCCTCTTGTCCCTTGCCTCTTAGGCTGTTTATCTTTTGTTCATTGAATATATCTGTTTCTTATAAAAAAAAAAAGATTACTCCAAGAAAGTTTTTTTCTCTTAAACCAAGGGAAGAAATTGAGTCATTGCTACTCTAACCACGGACCACCAAACTCAATTACCAAACTTCAGCTGTCTGCCTTGGTCTAACCTCGTCTAGAGTCACCCTGATAAGAATGTATAACACATAGCAATAGAAATAGAAAAAACTGGCTCCTCAAACTGAGGCCATCAGTTGTCATACTAAGCTATCAAAGCAGCCAAAAAATTCCTCGACTGACTTCTGGGACTTTTTCTTTGAGCTACCCTTGCTCCAAGAAACTTCTTCAAAACATTTAAATCATCATGATATTTTCTTATTCGTAATTTACACAAATCAACCACAATTTGTTTACTAAATAGAGAGGACCAAACCCTAATTCATCAAGGGAGATGCAAGCTTTGTGAGTAAATTTGGGAGGACATCTCCAAAAACGTAGTCCAGATCCTTAAACACTTGTTGCAAAGAACAGCGATTGAGATCAAAGCACAAAAGAGAAGGATTTCTAGACCATCATATAGTCCTCAAGAGGGCAACCATCAGAAAAAAATTTTGACCTTCAAAATTTTTCAAATTCTAGAACTTTGAGCAAAAAGTGTGAGGATGATGATTAGTAGCAGAGACCAGGTAAGAAAAAATAAACCATTTTCAAGAATATACGCCAAAGGACTCAAAAAGTCTAAGTTCTATCTCTAGATCCTAAAGAACCAAAAACCTCTGGTAAGATTGAACAATCATCTTAAAGAAACCAACTCAATTGCCTACACCAAATTAGGTTCTCACAAAATGCTATTTAATAGAAGATAGATCCTTGTTTGGAAAGAATGTCCTAGAATCGCTACCTACCAATCATACTATAAGATCGAGTTTCATGGAGCCCGTTTGATAAGTTTCTTGTTTCTCTTTTTCCAATTTTTTGGTAAATATTTCTTTTCTCTCACATTTTTCAGAAACATTTTCACATTTGTAAAGAAATTTTGGAAACTATAAAACCATATTTTTTGTTTCTTTATCACTATTTCCAAAACATAAATAACATCTTTTTTTTTCACTTCTCAAATGCAATATCTAAAGTAAATATAACATATATTTTTTAATATTTAATTACAGAATTTTGTTTTCATGTAAAATTTCTATTTCTTAAATTAAAATTTTCAGAGAACCACAAACGTAAAACAGTTGTCAAATATGTTTTTTTTTCTTTTTTGTTCAATAAAAAAGGAAGAAGTAATAAGAAACAGTAGAGTTAGGAAATGTAGTTCTATTTTCAAAAAATAAGAAACAAGAAAGAGAGATGTTACCAAACGGATCCATAATAATCGTACGTGCTTCAAAACAACCAAGAGAAGTCAATACTGTGAGATTAACGAAGGTGGATAAACTGGGCCATATATTCAAAAGACCAAATTGAGCCTCACTCAAATTGTACATCAAGAAGATCAAGCAAAAGTGAGAATGCACAATTACTTTGCAATTGGTAATCTTTCCTCTGAAGTACCCACGAAATAGAACATCATTCTTTTTCCAGGTACTTTTCCTTCCAAATCAAGTGAAGATGCATTTTTTACCACTTAATTGGATTCAAAGGGAGATCCGAGAATAATAAATTACAAAAAAAAGAACTTTAAAAAGGAAAGAATGAAAGAAGAAAAAGGAGAAAACTCACCAACCAATAAATTATGGAATTTGTCGAGAATACAACCTCTTTTAAGAGATTGAGAATGGAAGAAAGGTTTGCTACTTGTCTGTCAAATTCTAACAGTGGAGCCTCAAGTAGATAGTTGTTCTCAAGAGGATTGATAAGGAGTAAAAGGTTAGGGAAACAAAGAAAGAAAGAATTATTACCTACATGTAGCAATATTTTTTCCTTTACCCATGTCTTATTGTTAAGGTGTATCAAGCACACACCCATGACGAGAGGCACAAGCAACTTGCCTTCTTTGCCTCATGAGCACAATGATGGTATGACCTTCAGTGAGGCATTAAGCATGCATTGTTTTTCACAGCTCATTTCAAGTTACATTTGTCTAGATCGCCATGAAATAAAATGTCCAGCCCTTTCCGAACACACATCCCACCACAACTATGCTATGATAAAAGATCTACTGATGATATGTTCCAAAGATTTTTTAAAAAAATTGAGACCCTACTACAGTAACGGTGGACCTTTTGCCAAGAGTACTACGAAATAAAATGTGATTAGGAACTCTAAATTTGTAGTATAAACCAGCATCCTTGTAATCTTGATCTTCCACCTATATAAACAAATGATGTAAAAGAAATATCATACAACCCCATTCATATGGAATTAGCACATCTGTCCAGAAAGGGCCATATCTCCCCTTAGCAGCCAGAGCCAGATAAAAGACCAAAGACCTTATGCTTTCTGATGTAACAATCTATTATTAGCTGCCCCCTCCCAACACACACACAAGTGAAATAAAGGGCAAGAAACGAAAATCAAAGGCATGAAAATGAACGGAAGATGAATGTTATATAAAAGCTAAAATAGCAAACAGTGCAAGAGATCAAAGGATGATGACTGGAAAAGCCAAAAGAGAGAGAAAAAACTGGCTTAACAATCCTGATCTAATCACTAATTCTACTTCTGAAGAATGGTGACTGGAAAAGCCTAAAGAGCCACAAGGGCAACAGTCAAACATACTTGCAGAAATATGTATGTATACATTTGTTTATATGTGTATAGTTAATATGTATATTCATGTGTGCATGTGTATATGTGTAAAAGCTATAAATTTACATTGTGAAAAATGAAAATGCAACAGAGTTATGCTGCTTTACCGGGAGTGTTCTACTTTGAAAGAGTATTTAATATTTCAAGTTTGGTGCAAAAGTAAAAACTCAAGACCTAAAGTGTAATCTGTAAGTGATAATTTACCAAATGGATTTTTACCGAGATCAAAAAAAGAAATAATCACATATCAAACCAACAAATGCAATAAAATGGTAAGATTAAGACGTTAAAATCAAAATATCCACTAAATATTAGTTAGTATATATAATTCTAGCAAAATTTCAAATATTAGTTAGTATATATAATTCTAGCAAAATTTCACATTCCCTCTCTCGTACTGCATTCTTAACATAAATAGTCATGAGTGAGATAATCTTGACTGTATTAGCAGAAAAATACATATGAAATCAGAATCAGTTAGGAAAAAAAATGGAGAAACAAACATCAGCACATTAAACAAACCAGTGTTTAAAGAAAAGCATAAGCTTGGAAAATTTTCTCAGAGAATCTAGTAGAGAATGATACCGAAACTGGTCTGGAAAATCAAATTTCAGAGTTCCCATACCATGCTTACAATTAATTGTATAAGAAAGAAGATCATACAAATTATGAACATGGTTGATAAATTTTGGATGTTGTACCTAAAACATGGAATAGAATCTCCTATTTAATCCATCACAACAACAATAATATAAATAGTAAATAAACAAATTAAATAATTTTTCGAAAGTAAAAATAGCAACCATAGAATTATATAAAAAAGGCCTTTGAACATTTTCGAATCTCGATTTCTTGGCCAATCTTCATAATTTCTTAATCATGATAAAACTACCAAGTACCATTTCGAAATAATAATAAATAAATGCCACAAACAAGCATGCAGGAAATATTTGGAAAACGTGAAGATTATAATAGCAAACATTCAAGGTTTAGAAGACTTACGGAGCCATCCAGCGATAGGTTCCAGTCTCAGGTGTCATTCCTTCTGTCTGCACCTCAATCCGGGCCACTCCAAAGTCAGCAACTTTGATAGACTTGTCAGCAAAAATCAAAAGGTTGTCTGATTTCAAGTCCCTGTGTATCAGCCCAAGGCCATGAACATATTCCATCCCCCTGGCAACATCCAAAGCTTGTTTGACAGCTAATTTCAGCGGGACAGAACGACTTTGTCGCCTCATCAAGAACTGCCTAACTGAACCGCCCTTCGCATACTCAGTAACAATGCACCAAACCATCGGCTTATGGCATGATCCAATAAACCGGACAATATTTGGGTGCTTTAGAGTAGCAAGCATCATCACCTCCTGTTGATATTGCTGCTCCATTAACTGAGCCTTTTCCAGGTCATTCTCTGGCCTCTCCAAGATCTTGATAGCAACATCTTCACCATCATAAGTACCTCTGTAGAGTTTCCCAAAGGCACCTTGAGCAAAAGCCTCTCCCATATTAAGCTTTCTTAAATCAAGAGTCCACTTCTCAAAATTTTCAAGACCCTGAGTGGGTGTATTGCTATCAAATAAAGCTCGGGCTAGCGCATCATCACTCAGGTGATGTGTAACTCTTCCACGACGGTTAACACTATGTTGAAAAGTATGGTTGTCATTTGCACGCCGTCGCAAGCCTTGGTGATTTAAGATCCGAGTGTGAGACTCGTTCGATCCTACACTGCTGTTATCTAAAGACATGGCAACTGACCCTCCATCGTTGCTCGTTTGCAAGCTTGCAAAGCTGTCAATAGACATGTTGGTTCCCTCACCAAGTTTATGGTAAAACCCTTGCGATAGATCATATGCATGCTCGTTTAAATCGATCATTCCAGGGAATTTTTGACCACCCTCCAACATTTTTCTACTTTACGAGAACCCTTTTGATTCCCTTTATATCTTTAGCATCACCGATGCTAGGTTCACAGCCGGCAAGTAGAATCTGTAACCAAACAACCAAATGGAAACACAAAGATCATTTCTTTAGTAAAAACAAGTATTTATATTACAGTCTTATCAAACAAAATAACAACTAACAAGTAGCGTACTAAAAAAAAAAACGAAAAAAACAAACAAGTCTACACAAACCTCCATGAAACTTATCAAGCAGGAGAAAGAAAACCCACAAAACAAAAACAAATAGCATAAACCCCAACTTCAAAAAAAGAAAACATATATGAAGATTTCCAACCATTTTCAAAACCAAAAGATTCACAACACTAACTAAAAAATCCAAACCAATTAAGTCAAAACCCCCACAGAAACCATCCCCAAACAGTAACAAAAAAGAAAAAGAATAGTATTTCGAAGACTTCAGTAACGACCCAGAAGAAGAAGAAGTTGTAAACACCAAAATTAACATGAAATTACCAGAACCCAAAACTCAACTCATGTATCGAACATCAAAACAAACTACCACAAGAAAAAGGAGAAAAAAAAAAAAAAAAAACATATCTGATAATCGAAGATGGAAGAATACCCTCAATTTATGAAGCTAAAGTCAAAAAGATACCTCGATCAGGAGGTCAAAGCGTGGGGATTCCGATTTGTCAAGTCTTCATCACAAATTGAAGAAGCTAAAAACAGATCGAATCGAAAAAGAAGAGATGAAAAAGGAGAGAAATCGCTCAAGTTGAGTATGAAGACGAAGAAGAAGGAGGAAAGAAGAAAGTGAGAGGAGGAAATTGGCTATGAACTACAGAGAGAGAGAGAGAGAGAGAGAGAGAGTTTCACAAGTCTTCTTGCTCCCGTTTTTCCATTTTATTTCTTCTTCTTTTTTTTTTTTTCTTCTTCGTTTTGATTTTAATTTTATAAATTTATTACAAAGACTGGAGAGGAACTATTCCCTGTGTACACTCATACCTTACTACCCCCGCCGGTCGTGGTACTGTCGTTGAAATTATCTCGCCGACATCCAATTATAAATCGCCACGGCGAGTCTTTATAGGGTTGTATCCTACTCTCACTAGACGCGTTTGTAGTTGAATGTTTCTTGTTTGTGCCTTTATTGCCTTGTTCTTAACCTTACCTTTCCTAAATATTAATCTTATACACAAAATTTCTTATGCTTTTTAACTTTTTCAAAAAATTAAAAATAAATGGTGATAATTAGATTAATTCATCTTTTCACCTCAAAAATGTTAATTTAAATTCCATTAATTATTGTAAAAAAAATTATTCTCGTTACAAAAATTAATCTAACATCACTTAAGTCTTCCGATCATAATTCTAAATAAAGATATTTGATAAATTTAATGGATAAGATAAAATGGATGAGATCTTTTTTTTTTGTCGTATATGTGTCGTTTATCAAAAAGATCATTAACGTGGGTTCATCAATTATCCGTACGTCTACGATCGTTCATAATGACGATTTATGTTTTATCTTAGATGTACGTTAAAAGTGAATCTAAGCTAGATATATAGTCTAAAATAAGTAACAAAGTCATTTGAGTTTTAATTTTCTGACAGGTAAATTGGACAAGTGTTACATCGGTTTGTTGCATTGAACGTGCGGATCGAGCTTTATCACTAACCTTTAATAAGTATATCATTTTCTACTAAATTAAAAACATCATTTTTTCAATTTTTACCTTCAATCTATGAGTATAATAACTACATCTTGTTATACTATAAGTCTCCAATTAGGTACAGTAAACATTATTTCAAAATTCTCAATTTGTTACCGTTTTTACTACTTGACCTTCATATTATGTACTATTTGCTACAGTGTTTACTATTTTTTTTTTATCAAACTAAAATAATGTGCACACCAACTATATACTATTATAACCCAAACTAAATTAATCTACACATCAAACACAAACTATCTTATTCAAACTATAATAACTCATTCATTATCTCACACCTTCTAAATGTCCAAATTGAATATTTATACTCCTAACTCGTATCAGAACGTTTATCCTAATCTCAATTTAAATACAATTCACATATTTTTTCAAATATTTAAGTTTAAACTAAAATAAATCTAATTAATAAAAGCAATCATCAAATACTTTTTTATTGTCTATTAGTAAAATGTAGTTTTTGATCGTTAAAGAGTTAAATGTTATTGTAGTCTCTAAAGTTTCAAAAGTGACACTGTATTTTTCAAGGTTTGAAAAATAGTTCTAAATTGTTCCTACGTTGAAGTTGACAAATAGTTCTAAATTGTTCCTACGTTGAAGTTGACGGAAAAATGACATGTCACTAAAATAGCAATTATTCTAATAATTTTATATTCATTTGTGTTGCTTTATTTTATTTTCTTTTGTCTTTCTTCTCTAGCTCCTCGTCCCCAATGCTTCTCCTCTTCCATGTAGAAATATTTTCAACTGCTATATGTTTATTTCTTTACTCTCTTAAAATTTGAAATTTACAAAGGTCAATTCCTCCATTTAGAAACGCGTAAAAGTCCACTAACAGCTAATGAACCATTTTTCAAACTTTGAAGATTGAACTTGAACTGTCGTAAACTCATAAACCAAATAGACATATACATTAAACCTCACATTTGTCCATGCTTATAAGTATATTATCTACAAAATAAGAACGGTGCTTTTTAACCTTTAAGGTAACCTTTTTATTCTTTTTCTTTGAAATTACTAAAACCCATTTTTACATTTAAAAACATTTTTATTAGGAAATCTTTAAATCTAGCAAAATGAACTAAATATTAAAAAAAAAAAGATTCTAATAACGTTAGTTAGAGATAGACTTCTATTTTATTATATTTTATAAATATTTTCATCGTTTTACCATTTACAGTCATTTGTTTATTTTTTTTTTCAAAATTTTCCATTGAACATCACAATATCCAATTGATTATTTAAACTTAAAATGAATGACAACTTTTATTCAAAGTTTTACCCATTTAAAATTTGGACAAAGATCAAGTATTAATAACAAAATAAATCATAGAATGAATTTCTATAAAAGTCTAACTTTAGAATTGTAACATTGTTTTTTTAAGATAATAAATGCACATAAATGCAACAATTATCAAAGTTTTCTTTTTAAATCAACGAAAAATACATATATATACTTCAAACTTTATTCTATTTCATAATAAGCATGTATAATATGTCCATGTATTAAATGCACATGTGATATGGTTTCAAATAAGAGTCTTTCGAGTGATAAGATATTTATTCAAATTCAAAGTTACGAATTCAACATTTAGTTTAGTAACAAAGAAAATCATCAATTTTGGGATTATGTTTAACTCTTTTTAAATTAGATTTTATCATTAATCAATATATTTGATTTAAGTTTCACTAATAAAACCATTTGATTACAACTTAAATCAAATGAAATTTTTTGTCTTCACTTACATTGTCTATCAAAAACGTCACTAACCTAAGTTCATCGATTGTTCATATGCCGCTTATCCTCGAAAATGACAATTAATTTATCTAAACAAGATATGTAATTCCAAATTTTAAGTTCTACGACTCAACAAATTGGATAAGTGTTCAACTAGTTCAGTTCAAAGACCATAGTCAATTAACACTATGTCATGACAAAGTTCACGGTTTAAATTAACGCATTTATGAACATTTAAGGTATAAAAATTAATACAATTATTAGTTAGGTAATTACAACGGCAAATATATCAAAGTATATCACTAATGAACTCTTTAGATTTTGCTATATTTACAATTCTTTTAAAAATGTTAGATTAATAACTTAAAAATTCAAAGTTTAAATTGATAAAACTTCAAAGTTGATGATATAAATTGATATTTGTTCTTTAATTTATGGTATGTAGCGGTGGTCGAAGTGTAACGTATAAATGAATAGAATTATTTTTTTAAAAAAAGAGCTGTAATAGCATAAGATTTAAAATTGAGAGTAAGGTTGCCAAATATAAGGTAAAAAATGCATCACCTAATTTGTTTTTCTTATTTGGAGAGAAATGGGAATGTGGTTAAGAAAACACATCAGCTTGCCAAATATAAAGGTTAAACATTCATCAATTGTTCATACGTTTCAAACAAATTCTGTTTTTACTTTATAAGTGATTTAAGTAATAAATAAATAATAATCTTTTTCTTTATTAGGTAATAATAAATAACAAACCAATTATGATAAAAACAATTTCTCTCTTCTTCTTCTTCTTTCTTAATCTTACCTTTCCAAAATACTAATCTTATACGAACTTACGGTATGTTTGGTTGAGATTTGTTTAATTCGATATTTTGAAAAAAGTGGTAGTGTTTGACAAATTAAAATAATGTATTTTAAAAAATTTCATTTATAAAATAATCTATTTTGAAGAAATATTTAAAAACCAAATTCACATATAAGCACTTTAAAAAAGTCTAACAAAATATTAAGTGTTTAAAAGGAAATGTATTATTGAAAAACATTTTGTTTCTAATTTAATTCAAACGCTTACTTTACCATACACATTTTCAAATACAATAGAGTAAACGAAAATATTTATGAAATACAAACTCGACAATAGATTCTAATAAAAGTTTATTAGTATTTATCATTGATAAAATCTAAAGTTTTTATTGGATTTTGTAAATATTTTTTTAACAATTTTATTGTTTAGGGTTTTTTTTAATTGTTTTTTTTAAGCGATGACGATGAAGATATTAAGCTATAATTTTTGCGATCATGTTTATTTATTTATTTTTTTTTGGAATATTTATTGTTAACCATTTTGTTTTGTCTACGTGTCAGATGAGTGGAATCGTCTATTGTAATTTTGAGTAAGTATATTAATGAGTTTATTGAATCGGATGGGAATTTTTGTCTTTTTTATGTCGTTTGCTAAACACTTCATACATACGTGGGTTCATTAATTGTCTATTTGTCTTCGATTCTTAATAATGACTGTTTACATTTAATCTTGGATTTTCGCTGAAAGAGGATCTAGAAAAGATATGTAATTTAAAGTAAGTAACGACGTCTTTTAACTTTTTAGTTTTTGACACAACCAATTGGACAACTGTCTAATCCATTCTTCAATTGGACGTTTCTGTTTGGTTAAAATTTCAAATTTACACTTTTTTAGCACAACATTTGTGGAGATCAGGGATCAAACCTCTCACGTCTAAGATGGAAGATCACATCAATTATAAAACAAAGTTAAACTCTATTTAGCCAAGTATGCACGATAAGAATAACATAGAATAATGTTTTTTCTTTTTAAAACTAGTAAATTCTATGAGTCTATAAAGATTGGTTTTTGTAGAAGGAGTGCATCAATTGAAGAAGTTTCTTTTTTTTTTTTTTTCTTCTTCTTAAATGAACAAAAAATCATTTTGAAACTTTATTTAATTTGATATTAGCATATGTTATGTTTGGGTTTAGGGTTGTTTCTTTTTTAATGATGATAATGACTTAATGAAATATTAAGTTAATTTAATTGAGTATGCTATAAATTTTGTGATCATGTTTATTTCTTTCTTTGGAAAATTTATTGTTAACTTTTTCGTTTTTAGTTTTGTGTATGCGTTAAGACAGTGAAATCGTCTATCGTAATTTTGGATAAGTATATTAATGAGTTTATTGAAAAATATGAATTAGATGAGATTTTTTGTGTTCTTTATGTCGTTTGCTAAACACTTTATAGATTAGATTCTTTATGTCTATCGTAGAAGAATGATTAAGAAAACAAAATCACTAGAATTACTCTACCGTAAAAGAAAGAAGCTTTTGAGGTTTCAAGGAGTTTTGAGCAAAAAGGGGATTAGACGTTCTACAGAAAGGAAAAATGAATTAATTTCGTGAGTGATTTTTCAAAGGAAAATAAAAGCTTTCCAAAGTTCTTCCTTTAGAATTAAATCATGTTATATCGTGCATAATAGAAAGCATGCTTTCGTTTTATACATGTTTATATTGAAAATTGATTTCTGTAAAGCATGTTTTATGAAGGAAGATTTAATGTTGTTATCTTTCGATTAAAGTTCATGTTTATTGATTGTATTGTATGCTATGATTGAGAATAAACCATTAGTCATATTCCTATCAGTGAGCAAGTTATTATGCGCACATAAGGAGTAAAGACAGTCATGTAGAAAAGGACTGCATGGTAAAGTGAAGCTGGCCAATACATAAAATGAGTGAATTGAGCTTAGCAGCCTAAGCAACAAGAAGTTAACCAGAAAATAGAGTTGACATATTGGTCTTATCATCCGTGACAAGTTAAAATAAACTAGAAATATAAAATAAGTACAACACGTAGATAAAATAAACTCTAGAAATTGCAAATAAATATTCTCGCAATGAATTACAAAACTCAAGAAACAAGAAGAAGAGAGAATTGAGAGGAACGAGAAAAAAAAGTTGTACGTTGATGAATTTGCGTTTAGCATATGAGTTGAGAAAATGAAATAGAATGTTAATACACTAAGACGGCGATGCTAAAAATCTTGAAAGCAAAGTGACTTTTAGAGTTTTCCGATAAAGAATTTACCATCTAATCTTTAACTAAAAATTAAAACAGTAGATTTTTAAGAGTGAATATCTTATTTAATAGCCTCATTATTCCATCATTAATTTCATTGATTTAAAATAGATATTTTAAAAAGTTTAGAGGCTATAATATAACAAAATACAAAGTTCATACACCAAAATACGATTTAAACCTTTTATTAACGATTTTTCTACAAAATTATCTCAAGTGGAAAAAGTTTCAATAATTTTAATTAAACCAACTTAAATTATTTCAATACTTAATTTATTTGACTTCTCATCCAAAAATTATAGTAATAATTTTAAAATGAAAATGAAAACCCTCCATTTACCCGCATGATGCTAAGATCATGGGGGTAAGCGCATAGTTTTACACCATGGACCAAACATGGAACCCACTTGATGCCAAGGGGCAAACACCCTCTCATATTAATTAATACTCGAATCTTAATAAAATACTTCTCTATTTTACAATGAAGTTTAATTTTGAATCTTATTCAAGATTAACTTTATATTATAATTTAACTATTATATTAATTGTATTGTATACAAATGAGTTTCTTTGTTTAATTTGAACCATTCAAATTAATCCAAAATCAATATATTCTTGTTTTATCCTTAGTAAGCTAGCAAATGGTCTCATGGATCTACAAATTAGAAGCTCTAACAATACAAGATTAATTAATTAATCAACAATTGTTAACTGCAGGCCACTTTAGTAAAGACTTACAGTTGCATTCTTCACATTGTATATATTTTTGTATCTGTGGATATAACCAATCAACAGTAAGTCGACCCTTCACGAATCATTTATAGTTACAGTTGGATCAAATTATCATTTTATTCATGTAATTACATCTAACTCCTCATGTCTCACTAATTCTCTAAGAACAACATGTTTTTGGCCCTACCATAAACAAAATCCTCTCGAGCCAATGAAAGGGAGAGACGATGTTTGCTACTAAGAGACGATGTTTTCAAGACACGTGTTAATGACGTTGGATGATTAATGGGGGTGACATGTGACTATGGACACTAAACTTGATTAGATGATGGACATCTTTTTAATATATAATATTTATTAAACTTTTTATATTTGATAATTTTCATAAATATAACAAAACATCAAAATATATACAGCCCGTGTAACAAAATAAAAAAAATCTATGATATTTTCCTAAATTCCAAGTTTGCCCTTAAATATTGCAGACAATTTTTCACTTATTTTTCTTCTTATTCTTTGCGATTTATTCATCCCCTCCTCGTATTATTAGTTTCTTTATATTATTACTTATTCTTCTTCATATTCTCGTTTGTTCTTGTTCATAATTTCTTCCTTTCTTCTCATACAATTTCTTCCTTCCTTGTCACCTCTCATGTGTATATATATATATATATATATATATATAATTCACATAACAAAAGAAAAATGGATGAATACAAGAAGGGAGGTAGAATCAAGTAGGGAAAGTGAGTTTTAAGTTATTAAAAATTGTGAATTTTGTTTAAGTTTCAATTAATTTGAACCACAAATATCTCATTCACCAATTTAGTCACATGAGTTATACTCCCTTTTCGCATTGTAAGTTGAAAACAAAAAATTGTGGTAAAATCATAGAACACTTTTACTAAAATCATGAGAGGAAAATCTGTAGTTTGGCCAACTCCCAAGTAGAAGCCCAAAATGATGTTATACAATCCAATTTCTCCAATTCAATTGGTCCAAACCCATAGATCACGTCACTTAGAAGTTGGGTTAGCCCAACTTTTACCTAAAAGTACTCTTTCCATTTGGGCCCTAAAATCTGCTTCTTCTTCTTCTTCTTTTTTTTCTTTTTTTAATTTTTGGAAATTAAGTCTATCAACATGTTATCTACCTTTTACTTTACTTTGATTTTTAAAAAAAAATCCTAAAAAAAAAGTTTTTATAAACTTAATTCTGTTTTATAAATTTAACAAATTTGGTTGAAGAAAACACAAATGATTGTAAGAAATGGAAACAAACTAACTTTGTTTTTTAAAAAAGATGAAATGTTTACTAAACAGAATTTTAGAAATTTCATTTGATTTTTTTCTTACAAAAAGTTGTTGTAGACTTTGGTATATCAATAATAACTCTCAAGCTTTGTATCAATATTAACGTTATTTGACCAAAAAAATTGTTTTTGCTCAATTTTATCTAAAAACTCAGTCATTTAATAAAAAAAAATTGTTCTTCCCAAATTGTACTAAAGTAGTCAAATAGATTACACATACTCATTTATAAATATAAGTTAATAAAAATACAATAAGATAAAAAACGAAAACTAAACATATCAAAGAGAAATCGAAACTAGTTTGATAACATTCTTGTTTCCTGTTTTATGTTTCGATTTCTCATTTTTTAAGAAATAGACATGTTTGATAATTCTTTTTGTTTCTCGTTCCCAAAATTTAAGAAACGTTTCTAAAAGTTGGACAAAAATAGAGAAACTATGGGATCCAGTTCTGTTCTCATTTTGTTCTATTTTGTTTCTCTAGCTCCATATCAAGGTCATGGTCGATATTCGGGCCGTTTGGAGGAAGAGTTGGATTATGGAGGATAGGATTATAATAAACATTGGGTTATGATAAGATGTGTTTGGGGAAGGGTATGTAGGTAGTATTATGAAATTTATTCTTTAAAAATTCGTATTCTAAATCCAATATCCAAATTTTGTATGGTTAAACTATGAAAGCACATTTTGCATAAAAATATTTATTCTTCTCATTATCGAGACACCTAGGTTAGATACGATTTACAGTGGTTTTAGGTTAGTTTTATTGAGTTAATGTAGAGTCCTTGTGGTGCAGTGTATTTCATTAATAAGAGAACAAAAGACCAAACAGAAGTAAAAGTTAAGCGTCGTAAATAAGGTTTTGTAGTTGTTAAATTTTCACCCACACAAAAAACAATATAATTATTGGGATAGTTGCAAATTTAGCAATTAGATTCAAAATAATTAAGTATATAACAATATTTGTCAAATTCTATCAATGATAGAAGTCTATCATCGATAGACCATGTTGTAAATATTACTGATAGACTATACAAGTCTATCAACGATAGTTTTGCTACAATTGTAATTTTTTAAAAATGTTGTTATATTCTTGATTATTATTTCTAAAATGATCATCATTACAAGTTCCAAATTTTTTAATTGGATGATTTAACTACAAATTCAACTATCATATGCAAATTCAATTATGTTCAAAAACATTTTATTTATTTATTAAATTATTATAATGCGTAGTCTTCAAGATTCTTTCATGTATTTTTTATTTCATAATAAAGCATTATATTAAAATATAATAAACCATTATGTTAAAATTATATTTTAATGTATTGTATAATTTAATTGGTTTTACGAAAATTAATACTATGATCTTAATGAAAAATCGTAGACTTGTAATAAATTGAAAAAAAAAAAAAAAAAGGATTGGAGATGAAAATTGTTTATAAGTAATGAAGACTGTTTTGTTAGAAAATATAGAAATTAATTAACAATTAGTTTGTTGAATTTTTTTTTTTTTACAAAGGAAATTGTTAGAAATAAAAGGGAGTAAATAATTAAAGGTGATGAAATACATAAAACTAGAGAGAAATGATGAGATAAGGATAAAAATGAGGGAATGGGTAAATCACTTATAAAAGAAACAAATAGAGTATATATGATTTGGAAAAACTCAAAGCAAAGTCCAAATATGAGTTATTATACAAAATAAAAAGTGTTGTAACCTTACTTTTCTATAAATTATAATCTACTAACCATAGGAAAGTAAAAATGAAAGGGATAAATATAATGACTACAAAGCGTTAAAACCCTAGTACCTCTGAGTGAAGTATGATCGGGGTCTTGCAAAAAAAGTAAAGAAGACAAACGGTTATGACATGCATTTGGTTGATAGAAGAAGGAACAAAAAATGAAAACCATGTACCGTGTACTTGGAATAATCTACTCGATGTTCAAATAAAAAAAAGGAAGACTGCTAAAAATAAGCAAGAGAATGGAAGTAAAAAAAAAAAAGAAAGATTTTTGGTGGCTTAGAGAAAAGAAATGAGTTTAATAAATTGAACTGAATTTCTAGTAATGGAAACATCAATAGACAAATGGAAAAACAGGGAATGCATGACATTATGGAGATCGAAAGGAACCACAAGTAATGCAAAAAATGATAGTCTAGCATGGATTGCAAATACACAACATACATTTCAGGTGTGGACAACAACAAGTAATGGAAAAAAGGGATACCGAAAGCATACATATTAACAGAGGGCAAGGAATGGATTGCATTCACACAAACACATAAGTTCATTAACCTCACTGCATAATGACATATCATGAAAGGAAAAAAAGAAGAAGCCAATCAACATACCTAATAAGATGGAAAAGGAAAGTCAATGATGAGAAATAGCAATGAAGCACAAGAATGTAGATGAAGGGACCATGTATATGTAGGAGGGGACAAGCAAAATTAATGATGCATTCAAGACCCCAACAAAAAAAATCTAAACAAACAATGTGATAATGACCATAAACAACACAAGCTAGAAGGGGAAGGACTTATCAAAGCAATAGAAACGACGGTAAAAAAAAAACAAAATCCAATAGTCATACCATAGATCAACAGAGGGAGAAAACATTTTACATAACTAGTGCATCAAATGGTATAGTCTAGCATGAAGAAAGATAAGCATGACAATTTTCAGTAGAAAAATAAGAGAATAACATGTTTGGTCAAAGATAGACAAAAATATGGGTTGTGTAGGCATGTACAAAGAAACGGAAAAATAATCAAAACAACCCCATTTTACAGAACATAAACAAACAATGGAAACATACATAAAACAATAAGAAAGTCAAAACGACCGCATTTCACAAAACATAAACACACAATGGAAACATACATATGCAATCCTATGCAATGAGTTTGCATACGATCAGATCACGAAATAGTTACCACAAGATGTAACTCCATTAACTAGTTGGATTTCTATTTCATTAGGATAACCTATGGAACTTAGTTTTCATCTTGAGTGTATTATGAACTCCTATTCACGAGAGAATGTCCTTTGATTTGTACATGTGAGAGTGGTCATATTGTCAACTTAATATTCTTATTATTTTGGTGACAAGACCGAGTGGAAAGCTGGAAACATAATCACACAAGATAGAATTCACTTCTTTCCGACTTTAGGGTAAGTAGATGAGTGTTTCCTTAAATGGTGTCTCTAGAACTTGAACAAAGGGTCCTACCATCTCTTTGGCATGGAATGAGTTTCTGTTTATTGGTTAGACCATAAAAAAATTGTTCATTAAAGGAACACTGATATTTAAAGACTATAAGTAACTTAGGGGTAAAACGATAATTTGACCCAGCTGGTGTTACGAACACTCATGAAGGACTAACTTACTGTTATTGGTCTATATCCGTGGACACACAAATATATCTATAGTTAGAAGAGTTCAACTGTAAGTCTTTAATAGAGTGTATACACATTTTACAAATATTGATTAATGTGGTTAATGAGTTTAGCCAATTAATCCCATATCGTTGTAGTTTCTGATCTGTAAGTCCATTAGGTCCCCTTCCTAAGTCGTAAAGTGTAATGAGATTTATTTATATTGGTTGTAATTTGAAAGGTTCAAATTTACTTTGGAAATTAATATAATGTATGGTGATACATTATATTATAAAGTTTATATTTTAATTAAACTTTATTATATAAATTTAATTTTGGATATGATTCAAAATAAAATATTTAAAGGCGTTCAAATATTAATTTAATGTGAATTGGATTCATATTAGAATTATTGATTAGAAGAGAAATTTCTATTCGAATATGTTTGAGATTTGAATTAAGTTAAATATAAGATATTTAATTTTGCTATTGATTAATTGAATAATTAATTAATAATTTAGTTTAATTTTATTTAATTAAACTAATTTAAAATTATAAGATACAAAAAAATATTCATTAAATACAATATAAATGAAATATTAATTAAATATGATTTAATTAATTATTAATTGATTAATTAATCAGTAGATTTGAAATTACTATTAATTTAATATCTTGTAAATCAATAGAATCTCATTCTTTATAAATATGTAGAAGTTTTTGCTCTCCAAAACATAATTTTTCTCTAGACCTTTTTTCATCTCAATTGGTTTCCACAAACCAATCTCATCCCGTAAGATAGAAAGATTTTCGATAGATGGTGTCCCAATTTGGAGTTTAGTAGATTCAAAAGCGTCAAACTACGTGGATTTTTCATTCTCTCTATCTTTTTAATTTAAAAGCATGGTTAGCTGTTTAGAATTTTTTATTTAAATATTGCTAATGTATTGATAATGATAGATGGAAGCTATTTGGTTGGAGCAGTAAGCATACTTACTTATATAGAAAAGGGAAAAGAAAAGAGTTAAAGAAAGAAAAAGGATTTGACCATATCTCAATTGTTTTTCATGTCTATCTTTTTACCTTACAAGAAAACGAGAGTAATGGCCAAGTGGCTTATAACTCCAACATTCTCCCATTTTCATGTTTCCATATTAATCAAAGTGTAAATTCTTTAAGAACAACCAAAATTAAATATAGAAATTTAGAAATAATCAAAACCCAATGCATGCATGCAAAGAATAATTAAATTTGAGAAACAGAACTTAATAAGAAAAAGAAAATGAAAAAAGAAAAGAAAAGAAATATATAGTTTTCGATGTCAATCCTTTTCCCCTCAAACAAAAGAAAGTAATTGCCAAGTGGTTTGAAAGAGCATCCAAGTGGGTTACTACTCCAATTGCATTCATCAACATGTTCTAATGTTCAATCCAAGTGTCAATTCAAACTCAATCAAAGCTACAATTTTTCATAACATTTTGATATGTTTGGATTCTAGGGAGTATGATCTTTCTTTTTCCTATTTTAGTCTGACACTTTTTCAATAACAATCCAACTCCCTACCTCTAATCATTTATAAAAGATATATAAAATAAATTTAGTTTATGATCAATAGTGAAAAGATAATCTTCAAACTCTTTCCCTTGAAAATTCCTCCAAGTCTTTTTCTTTCTTTTACCTTATACCTATCAACAACGTTTCCAAGGCAACCCAAGTTTCAATTTTTATAAAAGCTACTATATTTTTAAATATTTTGAATATGTCTTAACGTAATGCATTAATTTGAAGATATACTTCCAATTGTTGATGAATATTAAGGAGAAGGTACTCACACATCAAATTATTCCACATATTCATATATAGAAAAAGAGAAGGTTTAATTTTATGGGTAAAATATACTTGTGATCCCAAGATTTAGAACTCGTGTCTATTTGATGGGTGAATATTCATTTTTGTTTCCTTTCTCTATCCCTCCTCTCTAACCCCCTTTCTCCTTCCTCTATCTCCCTCCCTTTCCTCTCCCATTCTCAATCTTATTACTGTTTTGTAGCTAACTTCATCAAATTCTGTACATTTCCTTTTGGTTAATTAGTCATTGAATTTCTTGTTTAGTTTCTTTTTACACTGTAATTTTGTCGAGAGTTTAATAGCATTGAACTCTGACGTGTGCTTCTGTTTGTTGTTTAACGTTGGATTCTGTTTGGTTTTGGAGAATGAGAGTGTATGAGTTCTCTTGGTGTGTTTAAGTCACTGTGTATTCAACTCTCATATGAAAAACCATAATCAGGGTAATTAGTGGCAAGAGCAGGAAAAATCAAGTTTTAAGAAAAAGGAAAAATGGGAGTTGACAGTGATGATGATGTATGAGGCATAGAGCAAGAAAAAAAAAAAAAATAAACATCTATAATATATATATATATATATATATATATATTATATTTAATAATAATGGTCGGACAACTCAATCCATCACGTGAGTTCTTCGTTAGTATGACTAACGATAAAATAGATGGAGAAACCATTTAGAAACATTTTTCATACTCGAGACATTAAAAGGTTCTTTTTTAAACTTTAGGGACAAAAAGTGCATTTTACTCAAATTTTAACGTATAAACTTGATATTTGTTATTTGTATATTATATTTATAGGAAATGTAAAAGATTTTTTTTTGTTTCTTCTTCTGCTTCGTCCTTTTTAATAAATTTATATTTCACCTGTTCTAAATAGAGCACAAGCTTTTTTAAGTATAAATGTATGTTGAGTTTAATTGGTGCAATAGGTACGTGACAAGATGCAACCCTTTAAAATGAGAGTGTATTTATATTTAAAAAACAATATTTCGTAGATTACAAACTAATTCAAAGTTAACTTTCAATTTTTTTCATCTATGTACATGACACATGAACTAAAGAGTTATATTACACACAAAAAAAGTTGCAGTTACCATTGTTTCGACTTAAAATATTTATTCGTGATCATGGTAGCAGCAAAATCAATTATGACACATTGCTACCATGTCATTTTATACGAATAATGAACAATAATGTCATAAATGATTTCACGTTTTATGATGTTATGCATGACTTTCAGTAAAATAGTAACAGTGACGAAAAAAACCTATCCAAGTGCATTATTCTAATTGGGATCAATCTCAAAATTAAGCTTAAGAATCCGTAAGATTTTCAAAATATAGAAGCGTAGCTATAAAATACTCTAAAGTTCAAGTGTATTTTGTAACTTAACTCGAAACAAAATGTAATACTTAGATATGCACCAAATTTCATGTATCTCACTTTCATCACATGAAAAAAAGATTTAAATATTTTTAAAAAGATGTAGAGTTTGTCACATGAGAAATTATGATTGAACGATTTGATAGAATATACAAGATAATTAGGTGCAAACTGTATAACTAATATGACTTATTTTTATTAAATAAATTACAATAACGATCAAACTTTAAATTTAAAATCTCTCTTCCTTCCCATCAAAATTTATTTAGTACTATCTTACGCGTACCGACTTCTTATATTCATTATTTAATTAACACATTATCGATAATTTATTAGTTTATTTTGTAAACTTCACATAACTTTAAATGTTACTTCTCTAACGAGCAATGAGTGGAGAAAATATAAGATCAATCCTTGTTCACACTAAAAATTATCTTCATCGATTTTTGTGTATCTCACATGAATGTGAATGGATATTACTCTTGTTTAAAAGCACTTTGATGTGACATACAATAAATGAAAGTAGGACAAAAAAATAACTTTTGTACCACAATACATTACCACAAACTTTCACATGTCTCACATAGTTACAAGAATTGATCTTATCCCCCATCTTGATTCTTCCCTATAAAAGAGGGTTGATTTGTAATGAAAAGAGACACATAAACCCTAAAAGCTAAAACTATTCTACTTGGTGTGTACTTTCCATTTCCATTTCCCTTCTCTCTCTCATCTATAATATCACCAAAGTTCTATTCAACAACCAAGGTTTGAAATTTCTTCATTTCTTATTTTACTTTCCTCTCAAATTTCTAAAAGCATTTGGAGAATCACTTAATGTTGAATATTATATTAGACATTCATTTTTTCATATATTTATATTCTTATTTGATTCACCTAACATATTTCATTTATCATAATTATTGTTTTGATCTAATTTTTGCATTAATTACACAACATGCTTTCTATTTCACTTACTATCCTTGAATGTTAGTTTAATTATTATAATCTTTTAATCATAGGACCAAACTAATTAGGTATTATATTACACAAACAAATTTTGAAGTTATTATTTTAATAAATGTACGAGATTAAATACTAGTTAACTTAACGAAATGCACCATTGATTAAAATGTTTACGATCACGGCCTAACCCTTACCCCAAAAGTGGTAAATTAATTTTGAGAGAAATATTTACTAAATCCACAAAATTTTGTAACTTCTCACTAGATTCTATAGTTATTAATTACAAATTGGGAGAGTAAAATATTACAAAATTTAAACTATAATAGTTTATTAAAGGTTTAAGATTAAATTATCACAATTTTAGAAGTGTATACTAACTAAATCACTCCTATCCTCTCACATCTAACTTATACTCTTTCCAATGGAAAGTGTTTCCAACCCAAACACTCATATCTCCAAATAAGGTAAATTTGGAGAAATTTTATGCATCCCACCATCTTACTTAACAGGGAAAATTTTTGTTTACTTTCTCACTAAATTCTACATTATTATTGACTGGAAGATGAAAAGGTTGGAATATGCAGGAAAACTTGGTGAGGGTTATCTGGAAAAGAGGGAAGTTAGGTGAAAATTTGAGTGTATGCAGAACCCTAGTTAAGGGGGAATTTTTGTTATTTCTCACTAAATTCCATTATTTATTAATTAAAGAATAGAGGGCGGAGTGAAGAAAAAAAAAGTACATAAAATAGGGTCGTAATCCATCACTATCGATTCTTGAAGCAACTTTATAGCATTTAATTACAGTATATTAAGATGGTGCATGAATCTGAATATTATAGATTAAAATGAGAAAATAAAATATTATGAGAAAGAAAGATGAATTAAAAAAAAATGTGGAGAGAGAGGGGTTAGCGTTAAAGGAGGTGGATAAAATGGGGAAGGAAATAGAGTGTGAGAGAGATAGAACCGACGTTGACTTAGATGTTTTCCTTCCCAATTTCCTCACTTTCCGTTTGCTTGTCTCAGAACTCCCAAAACCCCACCACACCCGAAAAAAGTTAGAGAGAGAAACATGAAATTCAATTGAAAAAACACCCACAAACATTGCATTTAGACTCTTCAAACTCTAAACGCCTTTCTGGGTCTCTGAAATTTGGGAGAAAAATGGTGGAACCAACACCCTTTGTGGGGTTCAACTTAAAGAGCGATTGAAGTTGCCGTTTCGGCGTTGTTTTTTTTTTTCTTTTTGCTTCTTCTTTTTTCTTTATCTCAAATGAGCAGAAGAACCCAGGTAATTGTTTGTTTCATAGATTGATTGATCATTCTCTTTTTCATTTCTGGTCTTGTTTTGGAGGGGGGAGGGGTTGATTTTTTTAGTGTTTTCAGTTTGAATCGTTTGTTTCATGAAATGGGTGCTGCGAAATGGGTCTTTTAGAAGGGGGCAGTGTGTTTTTAAACTGATCTCGAGCTGGTGTCGTTGTTTTTTCATCTGGGTATTGGGTGCTTTAGATTTTGTAATCGGTTGGACGGTTGAGTATGTTGTTGAGCTATTTTAGGTTGAGATTTTCTTGATGTGGAATGAGTTTTTGATGCAAATATGTTTCGTCCTCGTGGTGGATCTGGTGTCTGTCATGGAATTGAAATTCTTGTATTCTCAGCCTTATGAGCAAGAACCGAGAATTTCTTCTATTAAGATGTATGCAAACAAAAAAATGGGTCTTGTTGGTAAACATTTGTGTAGAAAAGAACAAGCAGAGTTTCCCTGTTCGATGTATTTTCTGCTTCTTATGTTCTTTAGGGGTGAGTTGGTGTTGGTAGTTTCATTGGGAATGTTTTTTTCTAACAAGGACGGACGTGGACACACGACACAAAGACACCCAAATTGAAGTGTCTGCGTCTTTGTTTTTCTTTGGCTTTGTATAGGTTGCTGAATTTGACATAATTCGGTATGAATATGTTTCTCTGATTTGGTGTATACATTGCTATAAATGTGTGTTTGTTTCCGTGAACCAGATAAACAGGTAAGTTGTAGGCCGGAGAGGTGTGGTCGCCATGGAGACTTGTTATTGCATTGAGCCACAATGGCCAGCTGATGAGCTGTTGATGAAGTATCAGTATATCTCTGATTTCTTCATCGCACTTGCATACTTCTCGATCCCATTGGAGCTCATCTACTTTGTAAAGAAATCTGCAGTGTTTCCCTACAGATGGGTTCTTGTTCAGTTTGGTGCTTTCATTGTTCTTTGTGGTGCAACACATCTTATTAACCTATGGACCTTTACCATGCATTCAAGAACGGTAGCAGTAGTAATGACCACTGCAAAGGTTTTAACTGCTGTGGTATCATGTGCAACTGCCCTTATGCTTGTACATATTATACCCGATTTATTAAGTGTTAAAACTAGAGAGCTCTTTTTGAAGAATAAGGCTGCTGAATTGGATAGGGAAATGGGACTCATTCGTACCCAAGAAGAAACTGGTCGACACGTAAGGATGCTTACTCATGAAATTAGGAGTACTCTTGATAGACATACTATACTAAAAACCACTCTTGTTGAGCTGGGAAGAACCTTGGCTTTGGAAGAGTGTGCACTTTGGATGCCAACTCGAACTGGATTAGAACTTCAACTATCCTATACTCTTCATCAGCAGAATCCAGTGGGATATACTGTCCCCATCAATCTCCCTGTGATCAGTCAAGTTTTTAGTAGTAATCGGGCCGTAAAAATATCCCCAAATTCCCCAGTGGCGAGCCTACGACCTCGTGCTGGGAGATATGTGGCTGGAGAGGTTGTTGCTGTTCGTGTTCCTCTATTGCATCTTTCTAATTTTCAAATAAATGATTGGCCAGAGCTTTCGACTAAGCGATATGCGCTTATGGTTTTGATGCTTCCATCAGATAGTGCTAGACAATGGCGTGTTCATGAGTTGGAGCTGGTTGAAGTTGTTGCTGATCAGGTATTCATCATCTTGTTGGCCTTGCTTTTCTTTAATCAAACTCCTCCATGTAATCTTATAAGTGCAACATATTTGTCTAGAATTTCCATCTATTACCGCTTGTCACGGTTAATTTTAAACTAAAAGGAGTTAGTTTGTTTAACCCTGCTGCAATGGGAAGCTGAATCCTTGCATATTAGAAAGGTGGAAGATCCTTTATGAATTTATTGCATGGTGATCTTTCTAGATGTTGCATGGGCCAGGGTTTTTCTCCTGCAGTATACCATTTCAACAAATGTATAAAACAAAAATTTTTATTTATTTTCTAAAATATTAAAGCTGGATCCTTGCATGTTCGAGTGGCAGACCACCCCAAGAAATGAATAAAACAAAAGTTGCATTTTTTTTTTTCTTTAGGAAACAACAAATATGTAAATATCCAGTTCTTGGGATAGTACACCATGGGAGCAAAACCCCTTAGTAACCTCAAGGGAAGAATTAAACTAGAATTACACATCATTTTCTGTCTGTGTTCTAAAGTAGTTTTGTAGTTATGTGAATCAGAAAATCATATCTATATTACTTGCCAAACTGTACACTGTTTAAATAAGTAGAAACGTGGTGTTTGTAGGAGTGAAGTTTGTTTATTTGAACGATTGTTGGTGGCCTGATAAATCTTTTCTGACCATTAATCCATGTATGCACATTTCAAATCAGGTAGCAGTAGCTCTTTCTCATGCTGCAATCTTAGAAGAGTCAATGAGGGCTAGAGATCTCTTAATGGAGCAGAACGTTGCCCTTGATCTAGCCAGGAGAGAAGCAGAAACGGCAATACGAGCCCGGAATGATTTCTTGGCTGTCATGAACCATGAGATGAGAACTCCGATGCATGCGATTATTGCCCTCTCTTCATTATTACAAGAGACTGAACTTACACCAGAGCAACGTCTGATGGTTGAAACAATATTAAAAAGCAGTAACCTTTTAGCTACTCTAATCAATGATGTTCTGGATCTTTCAAGGCTTGAAGACGGCAGCCTACAACTGGACATTGGCACATTTAATCTTCATGCCGTTTTCAAAGAGGTCTGATAATCAATGTTATATAATTAACTATGTTTCAAAAAACTATTTCCTATCTGATATTGTAAAATCAACCCAAATGGTTGCAGGTGCTTAACTTGATCAAGCCTGTTACGCTAGTAAAAAAGTTGTCATTGACCTTACATTTGGGCCTTGATTTGCCAGTATTTGCCGTTGGTGATGAGAAACGTCTCATGCAAGCTATTCTTAATGTTGTGGGTAATGCTGTAAAATTTTCAAAAGAAGGTAGTATATCAATCTCAGCCATTGTTGCAAAAGCAGAAACCTTCAGAGAAATTCGAGTGCCAGATTTTCACCCTGTGCCAAGTGATAGCCATTTTTATTTACGTGTCCAGGTTTGTTTACTTCACACTTTGAAGTGAATGAAATTTGTGAAGCTAAGTCTTCTACTGACAATATCACTATATAGGTAAAAGATACTGGATCTGGAATTAGTCCTCAAGATATTCCAAAGTTGTTCACCAAATTTGCACAAACTACAGTGGGACCAAGAAACTCTTGTGGCAGTGGTCTTGGGCTTGCAATTTGTAAAAGGTACAATCTTTGTAGCTGGTTTCTCGTTTTGGTCTCAAATGATCCCTTATTGATTACAAGCCTTGTTCCTACACATGCTCAAACACCAATGAAGATATGGTCCTCATATCCCTTTCTTTATGTGCTATGTGATCAGGTTTGTGAATCTTATGGAAGGACATATATGGCTTGAAAGTGAAGGTCTTGGAAAGGGATGCACGGCTACTTTTATTGTAAAACTTGGAATTGCTGAACAATCAAATGAATCAAAGCTTCCCTTTACATCAAAAATTCATGAAAACAGCATCCATACAAGTTTTCCTGGACTCAAAGTCCTTGTTATGGACGATAATGGGTTAGTAACATTTTACCTAGTTTTATTTCAAAATTTGAATTTGTTACTTCTTTGTTCATGAGTCGTGTATGTTCTCTAACATGCTTGTTCATAATGTTTTCTTCCTTTTGAATGAGAATTGGTAGATTAGTTGGAAAGAAATTAATCAATATGTGGAAAATTGTGCATTCTTTGTGAGATGCCTTTGTGGTGAAAAAGCTGCTCTAATTTGATTGACATAAGCTGTTCTTTTATTATTCTGTTCTACACGGCGTTGACAGCTTAGAAACATTTTAGGCTCTTATCTATAGAAACAGGCTCTTCATTCACAATTGTGACCCTCTCCCAGAGATTGTACTGTCTTGTAAAGGAACTTTGAGCTCAATCGTGTGGCATTTAGTCCAAAACGTCACTAGTCAACTGCTTAGGGTAGCAAGTTCTCATGAATTTGAGAGCCAGCAAATTCTGTAGTTCGTGTGATTCGGTGGCATCTTTCTTAGTATCTTGCAATCATTTTGCTCATGGGTAGAAACGTATGAGAATATGAAGAAAGTGAGCAAAACGCAGGAGAAGGTGAAGCAAGCAGGTAAGATAATGAGAAATCTTCGTAGAAAAAGAATGAAAGATCTAATTATGACGTAATATAATTAATTTTCTATGGAAGTATGAGTAAGGAAAAAGTAATACCACAATAAGGCCATACCTTTGATAAATGCAGCTGACCCTTCACCAATGGCCAACTGAGTGTCTAGATTTTGATTGACTTTTTCTCTAGTACCATAGATATGGAAATGGAACTTTGAGCCTCCAAAGGGAAAGAGTTGATACCTGTTTCTAAACTTTACTTTATAAGGTTCTAAGAAGACAATTGATGGGGCACTTATAGTTCCATTTCTAAGTGAATATAATATTAGTAAGGAAGAAAAGAAAAAATATTCTGTTGGTACGAACATTTTCTTTGTTCTTTTGTTGTTTGTTTTCGAGTTGCCCTTTCCTCATCACTTGTTCAACTTTCTTTCCTCAGCTTTCATCCCTGCCTCTCTTACTAATAATACATTCGCTTAGAGATGTAAGGCGGAAGATAGCTCATAAAAGGGATTGATTGATAACCTATTAGCAAGGTCAAAGAACTTTGGGTGGATGGATAGAAAGTTTAATGAAGATGAGATTTTTCAGGTGTTGGGGAGTTTGGGGAGAATTAAATATCTTGATCTAGATGGTTATGGATACCATGGCTTTTTCGAAGTGCTGGATTACAATTAGTACTGATCTTCTCCATGTGCTCCAATTGATAATCATTGCATGAATTTACGCTAGAGAACCATTCTTTTGTCTAATCCTAGAGAACGTGAAGTCTATACAAAAATTAAGTGAGTGACGCCAATAAAATCCTATCTGATGTTCTTGAAGATATAATGAAAAGTTTCATCTCTAGTTCCATCTTCAAAGATCTATTTGCTTTCATTTAGCTAAAAACAAATCAAAATTTCCATTTTTGCAGCCAACAAGGTGGTATATGATCCTAAAATGCTGGACTAGTCGAGTTGTGGTTACTGATTGAACTCATGTCATTGTTTTTTGGTAGATTTTTCTTGCCCTTTATAGGAAGGAATTGAACACAGATTCCGCTGTGTTTGGGTTCTAATAATAATGAGTTGTCATTAAATTTGTGCTTTTCGAGATTGCAAACCATGCTAAAGTTTTTGGAATTGCTTTGCATGTTCTAATGATCATTCTGCATTTCCTGTCACAGAGTTAGTCGTTCGGTGACAAAAGGACTTCTTGTACATCTTGGATGCGAAGTAACAACAGCAGGCTCAATTGAGGAGTTCTTACGAGTCGTCTCCCAGGAACACAAGGTGGTTTTCATGGATATCTGCACTCCTGGTGTTGATGGTTATGAACTAGCTATACGTATCCGCGAAAAATTTGCAAAGTGCCATGAAAGACCATTCATGGTAGTACTGACTGGAAACTCAGACAAAGTAACAAAGGAGAGCTGCCTCAGAGCTGGCATGGATGGGCTAATACTAAAACCGGTTTCGATTGATAAAATGAGGAGCGTGTTGTCGGAACTTATAGAGCGTCGGGTTCTATTTGAAACATCTTGAAGGAGCAGGAGTAGACAGAGAGATATCTAACAGGGAGTTGCTGTACATAAAAGGCATTGTGGTGGTGATCTTGAGAGACAAATTTAGGGGACATGCCCAATTCCAGGTTTCTAACAAACCTGGTTTTACCCACTTTGTACTAGATACCCAGAAAGGAATAGGAGAAAGAGATGTGTAAAAACGTTTTGATGAGTTCCTTGAAACAAAGTTAGATGTCATCCTGTTACTTTGCTAATTTATTTTTTTCTTTTTAATAGAGAATGTTAAATATTTTCTTCACTTCATTTCTCTCTCTCTCTCTCTCTCTCATTCACTCTTTTTTTTTTATACGTTCAAATGGAAATAGTGAATATTTTACATTTCACAGTCGCAATGTGAACTAGACGACTTTATGGGTAGGTTCTTTCTTGACTTGAGTTATGCTACATTTCTTTAAATATCATGGACAAGTAATTTTCATTTTTATCTTTCTTTATGAGTGAGTCTATGTAAACGTATTAATTGAGTCTTTTGACCATGAATTGATTTCACACATGCTTTTAGACCATACACAAGTTTCTAGCTATGTAGTATCAAATTTAGTTCAACCATAAAGCATATAATTGAGGTTGCAGTTTTTGTATGACATAATTGGTACTACTAGATCAAGTTTACTCCTTTTAATATGAAAATTGAAAGGCTAAATTAGATGTATTAAAAAAATAATGCCAACTTTACCATTTGAATTTATTTGTTTTTATAAACACGACTATTGAAATGGAAATCCACTAAAAATTTGGACATAATTAGAACTTGTAATGTAATGATGACTAGAAACAAAAATTGAGATTGCTACTTAGATCACTATCGAACTAGTTCTGATTTACATTCCTTATTTTAATGAATATCATCAACTATGATAAATTAAAGTTAATATTGTAACTTTTGAAGCAACTTGGATACTTTAAAACAAATATTTAAATTCAAGATTTATTTTCTTCATAATTTAGCCATAAAATTGTCATTCACTTGGATGCAAATTCTTGGCATATTTTTATCAAATCATGATTCTTTTTAGGTCATGTTTTTTTTCAAAATGAATAAGACTACTAATGCATACATGAACAATGCTCATTTGGCGTATATTATCAACTTTGAGTCTATCTTGAAGCACACTTGAGGTGAGCTCTAAGCAATTAGTTAGTTTATGAGGACAAACTCCAATGTTGTCATTTTAGCCATACTAATGTTGAGGGTGAAAGTCGGTGGCTACTCGAGTTCCAAATCTTTTGACGATGTCATTGAGATTAAGTACATATTGAGCTTTTAGTTATCTTTAGTCGATAGTCTCTTCCACACCCGATTCTTAAGTGAATCTTTTGTGTTTTTTAAGACGAGAAAAGCTAGCATCTCTATTTTCCAAGGCATAAAGTAAAAAACAACATCCAAGTCAGTGGACTCAACATTAGAGGTGTAAACGGTTCAATTCGAATTGGTTTTTCAAGAATATCGAAAATAATCTTGAGAAAATACACACTTAGTTATAATTGAACCTAATGTAGTAACTTGAGTTAATAACTTGAGATACAACTGGAAAAACATGTAAGGTAGTAAATCATAACTTGGTATAACCCAATTCGATAACTATGTATCTACATTTGAGGGGTCTTTGACCCAGATAAGAGAATATATTGCTCATCATATAATTGATCATTACAATGCTATGACTTAGAGGATAACACATTACTCATTTTTACCGTGCATTGACTAACTTAATAATCCAAATCATGCTAACATAAAACATGTATCACAACATTATGAGAAACACTCCCCTTGATCAATAAACATGAGCAATCCTAGCATCAACACCTTTGATAGCTGTGTAATCTCTTATGCTTCATGTGTTGTATTGTTATTTGAAAAGATCTCAAAAGTTGCATTGAAGCTCTCACCCTGATCACCAATATATTTGTCCAAGGCCCAAAAGCACAACCATCACCTCTCCCCTACCCTCTTGTTCCATCTTATACGAATTAGAATCTTCAACAGATTTATATCCAAACAATCCAACAAATTAAGAATATCCACATAGAATAGTAAATAAATAATCTTCTAAATGAATGCAGTGATACCATTTTTGTAACAAATCTAATTAATCAGTTAAAGAAATAGAGTGTCCCGTATGAAATTGAATACTCTATTCTGTTGAAATGGAATATTTTTTCAGAAATATTCTAAATTTAAATTCAATCTTGCACTCTCCCAATTTAAAATTGACCTTATGTACTGAGTGCACCTCCTAAACATCCTAACAAGAGTGCTTGTTGAAGTTAAATATGGATGTTTATATATATATATTAACGCTCGACTCGATTTTACAAAGATGAATACTCCTCACCAAGCAAATGTATAAGAGCTAAAAAAATGTACAAAATATGTATTCTCAAAATCTAGGTGCTCTCTAACTAAAATCACTAAAAACACGTCATGATTTGAACTTTGAGTCGACTTAAAGATTGATTTAAGATAAAATGATTCTACATATTTTAAGAATTTTACAAATTTACAATAATATATATATATTTATAAAACTATGTAATTACCAAATGTAATTGAAGGCTTATAATAAAAGTTGAATTTCGAAACTTGCATTTATATACTTTATATTAAATTTTATGTTCTTTTTTTTTTTCAAATCTTTTGATAGATAATTGATAAAAGAAATGTGTCCTTTTATTTGTACTAAACAAAAAGTTAGATTAGGGTTTATAGATGGTTGAATCGCCAGTTGGTTGGAGTTCTCTTCCTCAGCTGCAATCTTTTGGCATCGTCTTCTTTCTGTGATCGGTAGACCTTAATTTTAAGATAAAGCAACAACTTGTGTGGATTCCATTTCCATTTCAATTCCACTTTCATTTGCAAAGATATTTTTGGTGGTATCATATTCTAATCAATGGCCCCACCATCATAAACCCTATTCTCCATTTCATATCTCGCATGCGCCTTCTATCGTCTCTTCTATCCTCTTCGGCCCTTCTTCCTCACAATTTCACTTCTCGTCTCAGAGTCCCCGTTTCCTTTCAATCTCACTATTTCCCACGTCTCTTTTCAATGGATTCTTCCGAAGCATCGCTCAGAAATGCCCTTTCTCAGAACCTATCGGCTGTTGAGGCTCAAGGCAATGCTGTTCGAGCCCTTAAGGCTGCCGGTGCTGCCAAGCCTGAGATTGATGCTGCTATTGAAGCTTTGAATGCATTGAAGATTGAGAAGGCTTCGATTGAGAAGCAGTTACAAGCCGCTGTTAGCGGCGGCGGCGGCGATGGGTCCTTGAATAGGGAGTCCTTCAGGCAAACTGTGAGTAACACTCTCGAGAGGCGTTTGTTTTATATTCCGTCCTTCAAGATTTATCGCGGGGTTGCTGGATTGTACGATTATGGGCCTCCTGGGTGTGCAGTCAAGTCCAATGTTCTTGCTTTTTGGCGTCAGGTTTGTTATTTGGGTTTTTCGAAATTAATTGCCTTTTACCTCTTTTTCATGAAGATCTATTATTCTGGAGTGGATTCGTCATCTCTTGACATGAAAATCTGTTTAATTCAATTATGGTCAAGAAACTGGCTTCATTCTGTCTTTTTTTGTTTGATCATTTTTGTAGCATTTTGTTCTTGAGGAAAATATGTTGGAAGTTGATTGTCCTTGCGTTACACCAGAAGTAGTCCTGAAAGCGTCTGGTCATGTAGATAAGTTCACAGACCTTATGGTTAAGGATGAGAAAACTGGGACCTGCTACCGGGCAGATCACTTGCTTAAGGATTTTTGTAACGAAAAACTTCAGAAAGATCTCAGCATATCCTCTGAGAAGGCTGCGGAATTGAAGCATATTCTCGCTGTATTGGATGATCTTTCTGCTGATCAGCTGGGCGCGAAAATTAAGGAGTATGGTATTACGGCTCCAGATACTAAGAACCCACTATCTGATCCTTATCCATTCAACTTAATGTTTCAGACATCTATTGGCCCATCAGGTTTACTCCCTGGGTGAGTATTTGATCCAAATTTACTCTTCCAATTTTATTGACTTCATTTTCGAATCATTATATCGCAGCAATTTTCTGTTTAAGTTATTCCTATAAAATAACAAACTTCTGTCTAAATTACGCCTCTTGCCCTAATTCATCATATTTTTATACAAAAGAGAAAATGGTTGACTTTTTCCTATTACTTATTTGACTCTCGATCAATGAAGTCCATTATGTGATTAACTTTGATGCGTAAATATGTAAATGCTGCAGGTACATGCGCCCTGAAACAGCACAAGGCATATTTGTCAATTTCAAAGATTTGTATTATTACAATGGAAACAAACTACCCTTTGCTGCAGCACAGATTGGGCAGGCTTTTAGAAATGAGGTTACACTCTATTATCCTTCAATTGCAAGATGGTAGCCTGCTTGTTTCTTGGCTTCTTATTATAATTATAAATTATATGCACGAGACAGTATTGTTACAAGAATGACTTGTGTTTTATTATGTTCAAAATTACCATGTTTCCTATTTAGTGGTTCTTGCAGCTGTTGCTTTCAATGGTTCTTCTTGCTAGCACTTGTCCAAGGTTTATCTAGATTTTACCCTTTCCTTTTGTGTGTATGTTTAATTCCCAGTCCATCTGTTTCATTACAGATATCTCCTCGACAAGGGCTGCTTAGAGTTCGTGAATTCACGCTGGCAGAAATTGAACACTTTGTTGATCCTGAAGATAAAGCTCATCCAAAATTTGCTGATGTTGCCAATTTGGAGTTTTTGATGTTTCCAAGAGAGGAGCAAATGTCTGGTAAATCTGCAAGGAAAATTCCATTGGGTGAAGCAGTTTCTAAGGTTTGTGTATTGATTATCTTTACCTCCCTTATCTCTTCTACCATGTCTCTTGTACTTGTTTAGTTGGTTACTAGGTTGATATTTTATATTATAATGCAGGGAACTGTGAATAATGAAACTCTTGGCTACTTCATTGGGAGAGTATATCTTTTTCTAACTCGCCTTGGCATAGACAAAGACCGTTTGCGTTTCCGGCAGCATCTTGCAAATGAAATGGCTCATTATGCAGCGGACTGTTGGGATGCCGAGATTGAGTGTTCTTATGGTTGGATTGAATGTGTCGGCATTGCTGATAGATCTGCATATGATTTACATGCCCATACGGTATGAGTTCAGCCCAAACCTTAACTTTTCCAAATAATTCCAATTCAAGGTGATGTCCTTAACTTTGTGGCAAAAATTCCAAAACTAGTTTAGTCGACTTTTCATTGAGCTCATTTCACCTGCCTTATTGTTTGGTAGGATTTATAAGATAGTTGTGCCTTTAACAGTTTTACCATTAAGATTGTCTTTGCATAGTTTTGATTTGCATATAAAATACTCATATTTTTTTTTCCTTGATCTCTTTTTTTAGGAAAAAAGTGGCGTTCCCCTTGTAGCACATGAGAAATTTGCTGAACCAAGAGAAGTTGAGGTACTGCTTATTCTTGTTATATCTGAATTTATTTTGATATTTGCAAAGATCTTGATGACAAAAAATAGTATGTTTCAATGCTGTATTCATGAAATTAAATTGCAGAAATTGGTCATTGCTCCTGTTAAGAAAGAACTTGGCCTTGCTTTCAAGGGTAGTCAAAAGAATGTGGTTGAAGCTTTGGAGGTAAATAATGGATTTTTTTTTTGCTGCTGGGGTTTTATAGCGTCTGTAGATTTTTTAAAACCTGACACTGGATTGCAATTTGTTTTAGGCAATGAAGGAGAAAGAAGCCTTAGAGATGAAGGCGGCTCTAGAATCCAATGGTGAGGTGGAGTTCTATGTCTGCACACTGGGGAAAAATGTCTCGATCAAGAAGAGTATGGTCGCAATTTCCAAGGAGAAAAAGAAGGAACATCAGAGGGTTTTCACACCATCTGTGATTGAACCCTCTTTTGGTATTGGTCGGATTATCTATTGCCTCTTTGAACACTCTTACTACATGAGGCCAAGCAAAGCAGGAGATGAACAATTAAATGTATTTAGATTTCCTCCCCTTGTGGCACCTATCAAGTGCACAGTTTTCCCACTTGTTCAGAATCAACAGTACGAGCAGGTTGCTAAAGTTATTTCAAAGTCATTAACTTTTTCTGGCATTTCCCATAAAATTGACATCACAGGTAATTGAACGAACTTTCAATTTTGTTTTCTTGTTTGTTTTAAATTCACAATCCTCAACTCGCTTTTGATTACAGAGTTCACTATACTTGTCTTTATCTACCTTCAAGTGATTATATGCTACTACTAATTATACGTTCTTTGTTAAAAAATGTTAATAGGTACATCAATAGGAAAACGATATGCAAGAACAGATGAGCTTGGTGTTCCTTTTGCAATCACTGTTGATTCAGCATCTTCGGTGACAATTCGTGAGAGGGATAGTAAAGACCAAATTCGTGTGAGCGTGGAAGAGGCAGCCACAGTCGTGAAAGATGTTACAGATGGTCTGAGAACATGGGAAGATGTATGGTCTACATTCCCTCATCACGCATCTGCATCTGCAGAAGATTGATTGAATTAACCTATAGCAGTTTCTCCAGTTTGATTAATTTTTGCTATACATTGAAAGAAAACAGTATTGGATACATTTTGTAGTTGATTTCAGGATCCTTCTCTTTATCTATAAAAGTAATTACAACCAACAATACTTGGAAGATTCTTTTAACTTCAGAAAGAAGTAATTTTACACTCTAATTTATAAACTAGCTGCTAGCCACCAGGCCAGTAGAGCTTTGGATGGTTGTTGAGGCTCGAAGTTTTTGATCGGATGGAGTGAAATTCTGTATTTAGGATGGCATTATGATATCTGGATATGTTGTGATTGTGTTGAGTATCAAGAAGCTTTTCGTGTGTTTACGAGTTCACATTTGTGGTTGCTTTCTCAAGGATTGCTTGGATAATTTAGAATTGCTTGAGAGTTTGAGCGCAGCCTGTTTTGAGAGTGATGATGTTGTGACTGTTTAGGGTTTGTTTGAATAATGTTCTTATTTCCTGTTTTTGGTTTGTGAGAAGTTTCTTTTTGCTCTGTTTCTATTTTGTTTTTGTGGATAGTATTTTGTCCATTGGTTCATTGGTGTTCATGTGCCGTGAAAATGATGGAGGATTACATTTCCCCTCCTTTCTAATTCTTTACTTTTTCTCTAATTTTTTGTTTTTACTTTTATTATGAAATAAGAACAATATTAACAACATACTTACAATGTGGCAAAGCAAAAGAAAAAAGTGGAGAAAGAGAAGGCAGATAATAGCAATTGAACGTAATTGTGGTCTATCATGCAAAAGTATTGTACACTACTATAAATAGAACATGCCATGAGATTAAAACACAAAATTCAATAGGTGTGTATTACCACATGTAATTTGACGAGAGATTATTGAAATTTGGATAACATGAATATTTAATTACTAAATTGTTTGAATTTATGCTTTAAAACTCGTAGTTTGTATTCTATTCAATAAAGGTGTTATTGAGAAATTGAATAGTATAATCTTAAATCCAATAAACTAAGTCTCGAGACTATTTTTGAGTAAACTTAAACTTTACGTAGAGACATAAACGAAGATAAAGTTCAAGTATATAACCTAAAGAGTCTATAGTATATGAATAAAAGTTAGACACCTTATTTAGAGAAACTATGGATCCGACTCGCTTTGTAGTTAGTATAAATGAGGTGATCTTGAATCGTTCATGTAGAGACATGAAAGTGGGGGCATTCAATGTAAAGTGTTTACATAAGATTAAACCATAAAATGGTCACTTTTACGTTATAACGTTGTTTACTGTTTAAAATTGATTATCTCAATTATTGATGACCTGGACAATTTAATCTTAATCGTGAGCCAACTATGAACTCCTGTTTACATGAGATTATCCTTAGATCTGCATAGGTGAAGACAACTCCTCAATGTTGGCCCAATAAACCTCTCATTTTAAAGGTAAGATTGAGTGCATAACTGGGGATATAGGATGCAAGACGAAATTCACTCCTACCCGCTTTAGGGTTAGTAGATAGGTTGTTCTCTTAAGGACTAAACCTAAGTATTGAACAAGAGGCCCCACCCTCTCATTGGCCCGAGAGAGATTCGGTTTGTAGGTTGGACCTTAAACCAATTGTTCAATAGTGGAATAGTGAGACTTAAAGAGCAAGACTCAGGGTAAAACTGTATTTTGACCCAATCGAGGTTACAGACAACCTGTGAAAGATTAACTTACTGATCATGATTATATCAAATGAACACAAATATATCTATAGTGAGGGGAGTGCAACTATGAGATTTTAGTGGAATGACCCGTTAGTTAACGAATACTGATTAGCTCGGTCTAAAAGAGTTCAACCAGTTAATCTCGGATCGTTGGAGTCCATAATCTATAGGTCCATTAGGTTCCCATGCTAGCTCATATGGAATAAACTTAGAGCAATATGATGAAATGAGTCGAATTGTTCGATTTAGGTGAGGATAGAGAAATCGATAAGTATATGTGATATAGTTGTTGGTTATCAATTTAGAAATAGAGCTTTATGTTTAAATGAGATTTGAATATTAAAGATATGCATACAGATTCATACTCGGAAGCTAAAAATGATGGAGATAGTCAAAGTTGTAAAAAGCCAAAATGTTGACTTTTGACTTTGAAAAGTTAAACTTTGACTGAAAATATATTCAAATATGATTTGAATTTCGAGATAATGAATGCACATTCATGCCCGAGA
Organism: Cucumis sativus; assembly: GCF_000004075.3. NCBI lineage: Eukaryota > Viridiplantae > Streptophyta > Magnoliopsida > Cucurbitales > Cucurbitaceae > Cucumis > Cucumis sativus. Next base: position 5,782,176 of record NC_026656.2, read on the forward strand.
GGTTAAATTTAGTCAAGATGGACAAAATAGTAAAAAGTCAAAATGTTAACTTTAGGTTTGAAAAAGTCAAAATTTGACTTTTACCAAATGACTATTTTGCCTTTGACCAAAGTTAGTGGAAAAATCCAACATTTTGTTGGATAATCCGACTAACTCTAGTGGGCTAGGTGTTTTCATTTTAAGAAGACAAAAAGTCCACTAGAGAAAGTGGAATATGAGATGTTGGACCATAATGAATTTATTACGTGCATTTTTGCATCATTTTTCACTCTAAATATGAGTCCTCGTTATTTGTTGAAAAAAGTTTTGAATTTTGAAGATTTTGGGCTGCTGTTTTTAAAAAAAAACAAAGAAAAAAAAAACTTTCAAACCCTAAAAATTATCAGAAATCCATTTTTTTCCTATTTCCATCTTTTTCTCTCTCCCAGTTCTTTCATCCAATGGGTCTCACAATCCGGTTTTGAGTTCAAAGGATAATAGGTTAACATTAGAGGTTGTTTGAAAAAAAAAAAATCAGACCTTCAAATGTAAGTATTCTCAAAACTCTAATTTCATTTTTTTTCGATTTAGGGTTTACTCGTTAATTAAGTGTAATTAGAGTAGAATTTCGATTCAATTTTTGCCATGGATATCTAATTTCTATCATAAATATGCATTTACAACATAATACTACATTTATAACTCTACTTTAGATATCCATATTATATAAAATAAATGGTTCATTGTAACATTATTAATTAGTGAGGAAAAATAGTACATTATTTTATTTATTTCAATAAATGCTTCACTAAAAACCTTCTATGAAAATTCATAGGAAAACGACAATTAAGAAAAAAAAGTTCAATATTTCTACTCTCCTCATCAATATATCACTGGTCATCACATTTCAATATTGTGCACCAACTTTTTAAATTTTGGTGTGGGTAAATGCTTTTGTAAATAAGTTCGTCAAGTTATCTTTTGAGAAAATTTGTTGAACATTGATACCGTCATTTGATGTTTTTTTTTATCTTCACATAAAAACACTATTGGCTAACTTTATAAATCATCATGTTTTCGGCACGAATTAAAGTAAAAGTTATTATAATATGTTCCATAGACTCATAAAATAAACTACTAGTAACCCTATTTAAGATCTAGTTTTTATGATTAGATAAGTAATTTGCATATTCACAACAAACTAGATTACAATTAAATTATATTAGAATAAAAATAAATCATGTAAACTAATTCTTAAATAAAAACATAGGATATGTTTAATTCTACTCTAACCGGGTTGATAGCATATAAATCAATAATGATATAAGTGCACTTATTTCACGAATTTATGATTGTTCGAGACCAAAAGTTATTCATATGAATGATAAAATTTTTCATACCAACTAAATGAATCATAGTAGAAATGTTGAATGATGAAACTAGTCAATATAAAATCTTTTGTGATGCAATTCCATCGGTTTAATGGTTTATATGCAAACTAGATAAAACTTATTATCTTAATATCTTTCTTAAGAAACTTTATTTGCCTTTAAAATCTCTTTAAAAGTTTATGCTCAAACCAACATATATATATATATATATAAATCTTAGGTTGTGATTTCTTGATTAGTAAATATTTAACTTTTATAAGATTTTTTTATGATATATATATAATTCTCTAATATATATTTGACTTATCAGACCTTAGTATTTTTTAATCTTTCGAGGATAAAATTATTAAAAGATTCAAAACTAGTTCTTTAAGAGAATTACTATGGAACTTATGTCGCTTTATATACTGCGACCTAATTCTATTTGCTTTTCTCACGAATACTCACTTGAATCTCATATGTGTTTGACATTTTCTAAAAATGATTTTATTTTTATTGTGTTGTTTCTTTCTACGTAAGTTAATCTCTTTTATTTCGTTACATTTTTTCAATATCTTTGAGTATTTAATATTTTTTTTCATAAATAATATTGTAAGTAACCTTGTATGTCGTAGCTTATTTAAGTGTGACATATAATTTACTTTAAGATCCATGAGTACTCATATTCATGATTATTTATGAAATACCCATACTCTTATTTAAGTCATAATTGACTACTTCTCTTCGAAGATCTTTATCTTAGGAAGCATTTCTCTATCACGCTTTAGATGTGTAGTAGTGATAACTTGTTGTACTGAGATATCAATCTTAGATGGTGCCTTTGCAAGCATTATACATAACTTAATCACTTTCTTATGATTGTAAATGTTCCGTAGATACATCTAACATTTGATTTGCAACATCTTTTGAATTTCTAGTTTAATGTAATATGTACGATAATAAAAAAATGAGACAGTAATACCTATCCATTTCATTCCATTCGTTTTTTCAACTTTTTCTTAGTTTTTCTCCCAAAATGTTGAAAAAATGTCTCATTAATGAGAAATAGCAAATTGTGTAATACATCACCGATTGGAGTTCAGAATATATTTATTAATTGATATGAAATCAATTTCGATATAGATTTATAACATCCTTCGAGACTCATTTTAATTGCATTATCATCTCACAATTGTTGTACGGTAACAATTAAAATATTTACTATAAATGAAATATATTTGGCATCTATCCATAAGCTTATAAGTCATTGGCTTAGAGGAAATATATAATACCATGATCTCATACATACTTAGAAGTTCTGCTATCCGAACATAAGCTACATGATGTTCAACATCTATCCCAATCAATTACCAAATATGTGAGATGCAAATTGGATGTGCAACCATAAAACATTTAAAGGCTTCACTTGGTGGATTAATAAATTGAGAGGTTCAACTAAGATTTTTTTGAAAAGCACAAGAGCTTAGATTCCAATTTTAATTTTATTTGGTGTGAGTTTGGTAATTAATTAATTTATTGAAAACAAGACATCTTGACAATTTATTACATGAAATAATCTTCTAGTTTCTCGATAGATGCCAATGAATATTTTCAATGATTAAGTTTACTATTGACCCAAAATGACTCATCATATTAAATAAAATTATGTTTGAATTAATAAATTTTAGCTACATTATTGTATATATGTCAATTACACGAATGTGTGTGATATAATGTGGAAATCTTAACTAAATCAGTTTATCTTCTTGTAAAAGAAATATTGCTAAAAAATTGTTAGATAACTTCTTTTAACTTCCTCTTTAACTAGAGCTAAGGGTAGAAGTTATATATACGTTGTATCATAATTTAGAAAGAAAACATATTGAATAATAATCTTGCTCTCAAAGCACAGTGGATGTAGGTTTTTTTCTGAACCACTTTAAAAATCCTCATGTGTTACTTCTCCGTCTTCCTCTCTTCCTCTTCAACATCTCAACATCTCAACATCTTTTATCAAATAAAACTAGTAGAAAACCTCCCAAACCAAAAGAGAGCAAAAGCTTGAGTTCTTTCTTCCTTAATTTTTTTTTTTGTAAAAACCATTATGCAAAAAGTGAAAGGTAAATGAAAAAAGGAAAGAGAAAACTTTACTCTTTACATGCAAAGTGGTGACTACTTCCTGAGCGTACACGTGACAACCTCAACAAATTGGTATCAGCGCATGCAGAGAAACTCAAGAAAGCTCCAAGATTCTTCAGATTCTTGATTTCAAGAAACTCAAGATGATAGTAGCAAGATATGATATTGAGAAGTTTGATGGTAAGAGAGATTTTACATTGTGGAAAGCAAAGATCAAAGCCATAGTCAACCAACAAAAGACATTGAAAGCTCTCACGAATCCATAAAAGTTACTTAAAACAATAACTTAAGAAGACAAAGAAAGAAACTATGAAAAATGCAGCCTATAATACCATAGTTCTAAACCTAATTGACAATGTCCTTAAGGAAGTCATTAGTGAAGAAACAACTTATGCAATGTGGAATAAATTGGATGGACTTTATCAATCAAAAGACTTATCTAATCGTGCATATGTGAGGGAGGGGTTCTTTACCTTCACGATGGATGACAACAAATCATTGATAGAGAATCTTGGAGAGTTCAAGAAGCTATATGCATATTACGAGGAATTGGGAGACAAGATTGATGATGAAAATGAATAATTCATTTTACTCAACTCACTTCCAAAAGTGTATACAGAAGTCAAAATGACTCTAAAAAATGGAATCCAAAAAATCACCACAGATGATATTATTTCAGCAATAAAAACCAGAGAATTAGAGCTAAATTCACAGAGAAGATGTAACAACCCAACTCTTTATACTAAGCTGAGGTCATTACTACTAAAACAAATAAAGATATTTTTTTATTAAAAAAATAATATACTAATTTTAAAGGAAAAACTTCAAATATTCATTGATAAATTATAAATAAAGTATGTAGAGATAAAATAATAAACAAAATATTAGTTCGAGCCCTATTTATCTTTTAAAGAAAATAATATAAAAGTAAAATATAGGTTCAATAAAACTAAATAAAATGTCAAAAGTTAAAATACTGTAAAGATAAAGCAGAAGTAAAATACTATAAAGTTAAAGCGGAAGCAACATAAACTTAAACTTTTCCTATGACAAGCCACGATCAGTTCTTGTCATTTGCCAACTTTTCTTTACCTCTACCTTTACCTTTGCCTAAAAAGTTAAACATAGAAAAGTTGAGTATAAACATATACTTAGTAAATGACCCACTACTAGTCCCGTTACGTGTCTGTTAACTTTTCGTTATGGTTCCATAAGAAAGTACCTCATAACTATCATGCTCTCGAGCACATACTATCTAGTGATTTCGTAGGAACACATCTGGTCTTCGGTGAATCCAAAGGAACACCTCAGAGAATTAAGCTATTAGTGACCCCGTCGAATCACTCATAAAAGTTATCATGACAGATTGATGGTCCTGTTGAACACACACATAGTCATTAAAAGTTGATGATCTCAAGGGACACCCATATGAGCACGACCCTGACAGACAAAGTTAACAGAACACCTTAGTCTTTAACATGTAGTATAACATAAATATCATAACATAGTCATATCAGTCACAACATATCTCAGTCATATCATATCTTCATCCTATCATATATTCGTCATAACATATCTCGATCATAACATATCTAAGTCATAGCATGTCTCATTCATAATGTATTTTTTTTTATTCCTAATGTTTATACGTTTAAAATTGTTGTACCTATCATATTGATAAATATACACATACAAAAATTCAAACATTCATAAGTTCAAAGTTTCAAACATCCATAAAAGTTCAACATTCCAAACATGATCCATAAGTATTAAATAAAAAATAAAAAATATATAATATAAAAGTTAATTTTTATAAATATAACAAAACACCAAAATATTTACAGTCCATGTAACAAAATAAAAAAGCAAGCCAACCATTTTTTCCAAATATTCTAGGTTTGCCTTTCTTTTCCATATTATGCAATTTTTCTCTTTTATATTTTTTTGAAATCATGATCTTTGTTTTCATAAACTGTATTTTTTTTAAAGTATTATTTAGTTCAAGATCATATACAAAATATAAAAGCTCTTAAAAAAATCCTTGGGATATTGATACACGATCGTTTATATTTGACCGCACATCTAGCCAAATTTAAACAATCGTGTACCAAATAACTTTGAAAAAAATCATTTAGATTTGGATTGTGTACCAAGAATCTTGAAAAAAGATCATTTAGATTTGGCTATCGTGTACTAAATAATTTTGAAAAAAATTGTTTAGATTTGGACAATAGTGTACCAAAGGAAAATGAATCGTTGATATTAGTACACAAGTATTTAGACTTGGGTAGCCAAATGTAAATGATAGTGTAGCTAAATCTAAATATATTAAGTGTGTGAGTGGTTGCTCGCTTGTTACTCGAGACATTTTTGGTATTTTTCATTATGGATACATCAGAAATTGGGCAATGCGTCCCTAGAGGAATGGAATATTTTGAATTTTAATCTAAGAAGAATTAAAAACTTTGACATTTGGAGTCTAATTTTTGGGCAATGCGTACCATTATTCTAAACTAAGTTTAGTGTAAAATGAAAATTTGTGTACTTATGTTGGCAAAATGGTAAATTGAAGAAAAATTTAGGCTTAGAGCAGTCTAGTTTCAAACAATTGAGTAAATTTTAGAGAAAGAAAGCTTGAAGATTTATGAAAATTTGGTGTCTAATCCCAATCTGAAGCAAAATCAACGAAATGTTGTTCTAATCTTAATCCATTTCCATTCCGAAGACTAAATTTCCTAACAATTGATTCATGACATTGGCATCTTTATAGTGTCCGATCCACGTCAATTCCAAAATCATCACAATCGGCAGCCATGGGAGGACCTTCAGCTTCCTCTATTGATGGAGGAGGAGGTTTCCGCGATGCCGAATCTCTCTTCCGAACGAAACCCATTTCCGAAATTCGTAAGGTTGAATCCTCCACCCGTGCCCAGATCCAATCCAAGCAAGAAGAGTTACGGCAACTTGTCGGTAATCGTTACCGAGATCTGATAGACTCCGCCGACTCCATCGTTCTTATGAAGTCCACTTCTCATTCAATTTCATCTAATCTCTCTTCCATTCATCTCTCCATCCGTTCCCTTTCATCTTCTGATTTGCTCACGCTTCTTCCTTCTAATAATCATGTTCGTGTTACCCTTTACGCCATTGCTTGTCGGGTTAAGTATCTTGTTGATACCCCTGAGAATATTTGGGGTTGTCTTGACGAGTCCATGTTTCTCGAAGCTGCTGTTCGTCATCTCCGTGCGAAGCATGTGCAACAAGCTTTGACGACCCATAATGCTGATTCCGACCGTAAGTTTCTCTCCAATTTTCCTCTGCTTCAGCACCATTGGCAGATAGTGGAGAGCTTCAAATCTCAGATTTCACAGCGTAGCCGTGAGAGATTGCTTGATCGTGGACTTGGGGTTGGAGCTTATGCGGACGCTTTGGCTGCTGTTGCGGTTATTGATGAGCTTGAGCCTAAGCAAGTACTCAGTTTGTTTCTTGATACGAGGAAGTCGTGGATTTCTCAAAAGTTAGGTACGTGTGGGAGTAATGCAGCTTGGTCTGTTGTTGTGTCTGTGTTCTGCGAGGTTTTGGCTATAATTCAGGTTAGTATAGGACAGGTGGGTGAATTGTTTTTGCAAGTTTTGAATGATATGCCATTGTTTTACAAAGTTATATTAAGTTCACCACCTGCATCACAATTGTTTGGTGGAATTCCCAACCCGGATGAGGAAGTTAGGCTCTGGAAGTTATTCAGGGATACGTTAGAGTCTGTAATGGTCATGCTTGAGAAAGATTACATTGCTAGGACTTGTTCGAGCTGGCTAAGAGAATGTGGAAGAGAAATCGTCAGCCAGATCAATGGAAGGTTTTTGATCGATGCCATTGGAAGTGGCCAGGATCTCTCTTCTGCTGAGAAATTAATAAGAGAGACAATGGAAAGTAAGGAAGTCTTGGAAGGAAGTTTGGATTGGTTAAAAAGTGTTTTTGGATCTGAAATTGAGTTGCCGTGGAGTAGAATGAGGGAGCTTGTTTTGGAAGATGACTCAGACCTATGGGATGACATATTTGAAGATGCATTTGCTCGCAGGATGAAAACTATTATTGACTCAAGATTCATGGAAATGATTAAAGTGGTTAATATTGCAGAATCGGTTCATCTAACTGAGGATGTTTTAAGTAATCTTGGGTACTTAAATAGAGCCTCTACAGGTGGTGGTGTTTGGTTTATAGAGTTTAATGCTAAGAAAACATGTCCAACTGTGGGGGCAAAAGCATCTGTTGAAGAGAGTGATTTTAATAATTGCATCAATGCTTATTTTGGTCCTGAAGTCAGTCGTATCAGAGATGCATTTGAGAGCTGTTGTCAGAGTGTGCTTAAGGATCTCTTAAGTTTCATAGAATCTCCGAAGGCATCACTAAGGTTAAAAGATCTGGCACCTTATCTTCAGAATAAGTGCTATGAAAGCATGTCAACTGTATTGATGGAACTTGAAAAAGAGATTGATAATCTATATAGTAACATGGAAAATTGTAGGACTGCTAGTCAGCCTGTTAGTCTTGCTCCGCTTGTTGAGAGATCAATTTTCATTGGTCGTCTCCTATTTGCATTTCAAAATCACTTGAAGCACATTGGTCTCATCCTTGGTTCACCAAAATTTTGGGTCAATGACACGCCATCCTCTGTTTTTGATAAGCACTCTTCATTACTGCGACCGTCCAAAGGTGTTCCTGATTCTCCTCTATATGTTAATTCTCCTGGAAGACAGATGTCTACTGACATTAGAAGACAAACATCACTAGCTACGGCTGCTTTGCTTGGAACTAAAGAAACTGCCAGCTCGAAACTAGAAGAACTGAACAGAGTTACTCATGATCTTTCTGTAAGGTCTCACAGCTTGTGGATGTTATGGTTATGTAATGAGCTTTCTGCCATTCTCTCCAGAGATCTTGCCCAAGATGATGCCCTACTGTCAGCAACTCCTTTGAGGGTAAGTTATATTTTCTTTGTATTATTTTATTATTTCTTTTTCAAAGCCCAAACTAGTCCATGTGCATTGAGACCTGCAATGACTGTTTTCCTCACAGCCAAAACACTTATTGTAAGATTCATCTATATGGTTTTGCATCTCAACTAGGAAATTGATAAAAAGTTGTGCTAGGTAAAATATTTTCTATGATTCGGATTGAAACTTTATTCATATTCATCTTTATTAATGTTGATTTCTTTTCGTGAGACTTTTTTAATTGATTTTATCATTTTGATAGGCTCTTCTGTTTTTCATGATTATTGATTTCTTGATATTACTGCCTTATTGTTGTGGTAAGAGACCTGCAGTGGTGGTAGCATACCCTTGGAGGCAATGAAGGCATTGCAATTTAGTTGTTTAGGACAAAAAATACCTACTTAGATTATAAAATCTTTTTTGCAAATGTAGAAAATAAATATTGCATGTTGAAACACTTACTATCCAGCTTCATTGTTGATGAATGAAAAAGATGGAATCATGGCCAGGAAGTGAAACCACATGGAGGCTAAGGTTGCAAAATGTAGGAGTAAGACTTAGAAGTTTAGTTCTCATTTAGCAGAAAATGTCGTTAAAACAGGAAAACGGGAAGAGTGGTGGTTTCAAGTGATTGATCTTATTCCCAAATTAGGATTACTTTCGTTTTGTGGGTCCCTTGCTTTTATGGGTATGAGCACCCTAAGTCAAGATCCCGCAGAAAAGACTTCATGCACCTCTTCTCCCTAATTTCACTTCAAAAGCAAAAGGAGTGGGAAGATCCAAACTACCATTCCATCCATTTCTTTTTTACATATGTTTGAAAAGATAAAAAATAAAAACAATCCACAATTTTTTTAAAAAATTAGAAAATGTACATATGCCCGTTTCCCCCTCTCTCTATCTTTCTGAAAAAAACTATCTTTAAATGAAGTGTTTGAGAACATGACCTAACTTCACGCTAAACCCTAAACCTTACTTGACATTGTTGTTGAAATCGTATCATTTTATATTTTTGTTTAGTATTCTGATGGATAGTTAGAGTTTTCGTACCAGTTTATGGGTTTTCTTATTAAGCATTGCACCAGTTTTTGTTTTCCTTTAGTTCTATTTTTTCTTTTACTAATTTGGGTGTTTATAGTTTATGCATATATGGTAATAGTTTGGTTGTAATTGACAGGGCTGGGAAGAGACAATAATCAAGCAAGAACAATCTTCTGAGGATCAATCAGATATGAAAATTGCTCTTCCATCAATGCCTTCTCTTTATATAATCTCCTTTCTGTTCCGTGCATGTGAAGAAATTCACAGAATTGGAGGTCATGTTATTGAGAAGATAATTATTCGAAAATTTGCGACAACCCTCCTGGAAAAGGTATTTTGTTTGAATGTAATTATAATTTTTTCTTTTAATAGAAACTAAATCTTCATTTAGATAAATGAAAACAAAAAAAGAGGGTAATAATTTAGATCCCACACAAAGCACTCTAGGTGTTAAGAATAAAAAACAACGGAAAATGGAAGCTTTATAGATTTTACCCAAAGGGAGGTGGGAAGTGAGCAGCGCAAGACCCTTCTGCATCCTCAAAGGTTGTCCTATTTCGTTGTAACTAGATGTTCCAAATATTATCAAAGATTGCAGCCTGTCAGAGAAGCTTACCTCTGTTTTTAAAGGGTGATTATAAATTACCTTCTCAATCATGTTCTGATAACTTTGATTGGGGCCACACTGACAAAGAATCTTGAAAAATCCTCCCAAAGCTGTTGTAGCAAAGGGTATCTCTATGAAACATGATCCATGCCTTCCGACCCGTTCTTTTGTGTGAAATGTATCTTGAGGTTCTGAAATCAGATATGATATCTGGACGAAATTCGCTATACTATTAATCCTCCTCGAGGGACCAGCCCATAAAGACTTCTGCTTGCATTAACCTTATGCTACAACTAGTGAATGAATAAAAATTCTTGATTAGTCCAAGCATTCATTTGTTTATCTTTGTTTTATTTGAAGTGCATGGAAACTCATACCTTCGTTCCACATATGCTGTATTTACAATTCCACGAAAGTTTATTAATTCTCAATTTGGTATTAGAATATCTGTGAGAATACATTTCTTGATGAAATTGGTTGCAACCACTTGTGGAATAGAATGGATAAATGAGTAGAAATTGAAAAAAATATAGAATAAGCAAATATATATGTTAACTTGGGGTTATATATTTTGATTCCTTGCAGGTTATAGGTATTTATGGGGACTTCATTTCATCTATGGAAGTTGGTGGGCCTCAAGTGTCAGAAAAAGGTGTATTGCAGGTTCTGTTAGATATAAGGTTCACTGCTGATATTTTATGTGGAGGCCATTCTAATATGAGTGAAGAGTTGTCCAAAAACCCCAGGGTAAAGTACGCCCTCAGAAGGAAGCAGGATATTAGTGAGGAAAAATCAGTTATTAGAGACCGCGTGAATGCATTAACTGATCGTCTTTCAAGAAGGCTTGATCCTATTGACTGGCAAACGTAAGTTTAGTTTATTCCTTACTGCATTCGTTGTGAGCTTTCCAATGATGACAAAATATCATTTTGAGTTGATTGAGTCGTTTTTCTTCTATGGATTACTTTGAAAGCGGAGTAGCTAGAAGGAGGTTTAGGAAACTATGGATTACTATGCATTACTTAGAAGTTGTTTCTTCTCCGGATATCTATGGATTACTTAGAACGAGGTTGTAGCATACTGGTCTGTCTTTAGGAAACTAACGATAATAATCAGTCTGCAAATGGTAGTTGTTTATATTTATCATTTGATTGCTTAAAAGTGTGGAATCTTATGACTTTTCTGAAAAAATTTGACCATCTTGCTGGTAAAGGAAAGTTATGTAATTCTCAAATTATGTAAACTAGACTTGTTGGATAAGCTGAAAGAACATTTTTGGATCCAAAATTTTAGTGTCTTTCTAAAGAGAGGTGGATACTCTCATTACTGCTTTAAGCTCTTCATCTTCTTGATTAGAGAGTTCACTTTTGAAGTGAGGCCTTTGATTACAACACTGGTGTTCAGGATATAGGATTTTTGGAGTTCAAAATATTAAACAACTTATTAAGCCATTGAGGTAGTAGAGGACCAGCAACCAGGCATTATCCTGATATAAAGTCCTGTTGCTTCCTTTATGCCATGGGGTGCTTTCCTACAGGGAATCTCTGTAGCCATTTAATTAGAAAACAAATATGAATAAAAGAGAATAAGATCTGTGGTAAGTATAAATCTCATTCTTATGTATGGGTGGGTATGCTCTTTCTATAGATATATGTTCATTAGCCATATCTGTTTGGATGCTCTTCTTTTCCGCATGCTATCGTTTGCTTTACAGCCAATGTATGCATAAACTAGTAATATCTGTAGCAACTACTTGGAATAAGATGAACAACGGTTCCTGCAATTTGTTTTAGGTATGAGCCATATCTCTGGGAAAATGAAAGACAGACGTATCTTCGACATGCTGTCCTTTTCGGATTCTTTGTGCAGCTCAATAGGATGTATACAGACACTGTTCAGAAATTGCCAAGCAATTCAGAGTCCAATATCATGAGATGCCTGACTGTTCCTCGTTTTAAATATCTTCCCATCAGGTAATTCTCTTCGTGGCCTTCTTATCAAAAGTTTTACAATTACACCTCCTGCTGAATACTGCAACTTAAAAATGTGGTGGGGCATGACTATAATTTTCTGAATTGACCTTTTACCAAAAAAAAAAAAAAAAATCTGAATTTGACTGACAAATATGTTTCAAAGAATTTTGACTGACAAATCTTAAACCGGAGTTAGTCAATTGCTTTTCCTTGTTCTGATGGAGAACGTATTAAATGTGTCCTCAGAGCCACATTTATTATCCTTTTGATAATAAACAGGCTTTTCATTATAGAAAACGAAGGGTTAAAAAAGGAAGGGGAGATGTGATTTTTCTAAAGCTCCAAAGGATTACGAAGAAGATGTCCAACTGATGAAAAATTGAGATAACTAGATAACTACAATTACAAAATAATTTACAAGTAGACCGACTAGAAGCAAAATGAATGATTAAATCCCAAAATATTTATTATTGAATGTGTTGGATTAGATGCTCAATGTATCTCAGTGTTCCTCCTAGCTGTATAAAAATCTGTCTTACATGATGTAAAAGAAGGCTAGTACTTAACCTAGCCTGCTGAAGTTTCTCCTCTCTTTTTTTTTTCTTCTGTTTTTTTGAAAACACTGTTTACAAAAAAACATAATGTTGATTTGGTGATTGTTATATAGAATGAGTTTGATGTGATGTGATGTGTTTTTTGTTTATCCAGTGCTCCAGTCTTGTCTTCAAAAGGAGGAATGAAGGCTACTGTTCCAACGCCTTCGGATGATATCTCCTCAAGAAACTCCTGGAAAGCTTTTACGAATGGGGAGCTCCCTCAAAAAATGGATTTAAATGATAACTCCAGTTTTGGGGTAGCAGCACCGTTGTTTAAATCTTTCATGCAGGTAACATGGTTTATCACTTTTCTGAAAATGTTTTTCTAGTTAACCACTGTTCCAATTATTACACTGGTATTGTCGGCAAGCTTAAATTTTCTCAGACAACTTATTGAACATGCTTTCTGGCCTATTACACCAGAACTGATAATGATATTTGGTTGATTAAATTGATATACTCAGAGTTCATATTTGATAGAATCTGAAAGTATTGAAATATAAATGGAAACAAAAATATAAGATAAACGAAGTGTTCGAGTTACTTGGACCCCCAACCATGAGGTTGCTCTCAAGTCACAATTCTTTCACCAAAATATTGCATACGTATTACTTTTAGTTCAAAATGATCACTATGTAGAATAAGAACAAGTAATTGTTGAGATTTGGGTGGAAACATACGCTCTTAATTTAAAAGAGAGTCCCGAAAACATATTTATTTTGACTTAGAGGGCTATGCATACCATGCTTTTTGTCTTTTTTCCCTACCCACTTTATTTATAACCAAACTTCCCCAACAAACTACTTAACTATTACTAATATGCACTTAATATCCCTCTAATGCCATTTCTATCAATATTTTCCATGGCCTTCAACTTATTTAAGGTTTGGTGGTTATTTACTGTATTTTGTTTTGTCCCCCTCGGCAGTGATGAATTGAGAAGTGTTAAAAGGTTTAGACATAAAGTTTCTGGAATCTCGTTATTGACCTGTTTGTTTTGTTTCACATAATAATAAAATCAGAATTATATCTGTAATAGAGAAGTTTCTAAGTTTAACTTTTTTGGCTTCCAGGTTGGAAGCAGATTTGGAGAGAGCACTCTAAAACTTGGGTCAATGTTGACTGATAGCCAAGTTGGCATATTTAAAGATAGATCAGCAGCTGCAATGTCTACATTTGGTGATATTCTGCCTGCACAAGCTGCAGGTCTTCTTTCTTCCTTCACTGCTTCCAGATCAGATTCTTGATGTTTTCTATATGCGTACATAATTTCGATCAATATCGGATTATAATGACTGCTGAAAAGAAATGAAACATTCACGGGCATCAAAGAAGAGATACACAGCAATCCAAGTTTTGAAGGTTAAATTCAGAATCTAGATGAGAAATTAGGACACTAGAGCCTACAGACAAGCTATTTTCCTGTGTTACGAAACCAAACTTTGATTGACCACCGACAGAGACAAAATTGATTAGCAGAAGTACACTACGACATTTGTCTATTTCCCAGTTAGGCAAATTACAGGTACCAAGTCTTCAGCAAGATCTTCCAAGCTATATTTTTCTGAGTGTCTCTTACAAATAAGTGTACCATATGTAGTGTGGATAAGATTGATGGATCCTTTCTGAACAAATTTTGCCAAAGATCAATTATATGTGGGATAAAAGAATAATGTCTATAGGAGGGGAATACTTTGAAATATGTATTGTACATGCAAAATTTTCTTTCTGGCAGTTCAGAAAGGCAAAGGCCAGGCTTTTTGGCGTTTGGATTGGAAGGTGAAGAACATTGTTGAAGTGTGGTTTCTTATTTGTTTGGATTCGTTCCATATGTATAGGTAAACAATCTTCTCTTTTTCTCTTTCTTTTATTCATTTCTTCTAGAGAAAGTATGTGTAATTTGTTGTTTATGTTTAGCCAACTCTTATATGTTGTTAATTTGAAGTTAATGGTGTATTCCAAAGGTTTGTGAATTTAACTTTAATGGTCATTAGCCCGACCTTCCTTCTATGAAGTTGAGGGTTCCATTTTCTATCTTGTACTTGTTTCACTATTAGGAAACAAAAGAAAAAAAGGGTCCACTTTCTAAAAGCTATCCCACAACACCTATTTCTGTGTTCAACCTGTAGCATTTGCAATCTGGGGGCCACGCTAGTTGCACGCACACTCATACAAACACTATCTGCCATCCTCCTTTCTTTTATGTTAAATTATATGATTGATCTCATTGTTTTATTTTTTCTTTTTTTCCTTTTTATTGTCCTTTTGGAGTCCGATCAAGGGCTGGGGATTTGAGGCACAAATCTCAACAACATTAATACTAATTAAGCTATATTCAGTTTGACATGTAATTGACTAACATAAATGTCTTTCTATCCTAATAGCCTAATTAAAATGCTCAAATTACATTCGTGTTTTAAATCTACAATTTTTCCATGAGAACTATCGAGTTACGATTCAGGATAGTTGTAAATTTAGTAATTAGATTCAAAATAATTAAGTATATAGCAACATTTTAAAAAATTTGCAAATATAGCAAAATTTATCAAATTCTATCAATGATATAAGTCTATCACCGATAGATCATGTTGCAAATAAGTCTATCAGTGATAGTTTTACTGTATTTGTAATTTTTTTAAAATGTTGCTATATCCTTAATTATTATTTTTAAAATGGTCATGAATTGCAATTTTCCAATGAAAAATAGTCTCAAGTTAAAGAAAACAAACGAGTTTAGGCCTTTTGCTGATATCATCATTCTTTACTCCTTCCTCATTTTGATGTCGTTCTTGTTTTTTCTTCTTCTTTCTCCCTTTTTTCCGTTTTTTTCTTTCTTTCTTTTTTTTGCTTTTCACTTTTTTTTGCATTGTCATCTTCTTCTTCCACTTTTATGTTTTTTTTCTTCGTTTTGCTTAAGATAGAAAGAGAAAAAGGACTTCGAACAAAGAAAAAAAAAAGAAATAGATACTTAGAATGAGAAAGAGAAACAAGAAGTTATATGAGCAAAAATAGTATTTAGACACGAGAATAAAAAACAAAAAATAGGTACTTGAAACGAGAAAGAGGAACGAGAAGCTATTAGCAAGCAAGGAGAAGACAAGTGGTTAGAAATTTGTGTATGTGGGCACGTAATAAGGAAAATTAATTACATGGTTATTTCTCTTTTATTAATGAAATTGAGAAATAAAAGATCATTACTTTTGAAGAATAAATCTTCATAATTGTTGTAAAAATGAGAAAAACCAAAATACGAAAATTGAAAAAATATAATATTACAATAAAATAAAATAAATGATAAATTAAGAAAATAGAAATTCTCTAGTTTCCTCAACTTTCATTGAATTCTAACCAATACGTGTGTCTTACAAAATCCACAAAATGCCACTATTTGTAAACAATTGTCAAGCGTGGGGTGGATTAAATGGTCAGTAAGAGTTGATATTATTCATAATCATGACACGTAGCAAAGGAATTGAATGTAGAGGGGAATGACACATGACAATGAACACTAAACATAATGACTCATGGTAATGGACACTAAGCATAATGGGTATCAATTAAATAATATTTATAATACTCCCTCTTAGATGTTCATTACGTATATGAAAATTGCTTCGTTAAAACCTTACTAGTAAAAAACTCAATGGAAAAAATCATAGTGAAGGAAAAAGAGTACATATTTCATATAATTTAAACACTTCAAAAATACAATTTATTCCCCCTCATGGAAACATCACTTGAGATCTTTGAGTTGCTGCACTCCAATGTTGTACACAAACTTTTTAAAAGTTGTGGTAGATAATGATTTTGTAAATAAGTTTGGTAGGTTATTTTTTGAACAAATTTGTTGTACTATGATGTCGCCATTTTTTTCAAGATCATGAGTGTAGAATAGCTTCGATGAAATGAGCTTTGTTCTATTACCTTTAATATAACCTCCTTTGATTTGAGCTATACATGTCATGTTAATATTTTTAATTAAGAAAAATGACCTATTTATAACCCAATTAGTTGGTCAAATCTCAACACCTAATATTCCATTAATAATTAGTGGAACTTAGTGGGTTAGGTGTCTACATCTCATGTAGCCACACATCCCACTAAGTGGGTTAGTTCAAGAGCTATATGGTCATTTGACATTTCAGGTCAAAAGTCAAACTTGAACTTTTTACCATTTTGTCCGTTTTGACTAATTCTGACCTCCCGAGCATGGATTCACATTCATTTTTTGAAATTCAAATAACATTTGAATATAAAGCTAGTGATCAAAGTTAGATTTTTCAAAATCAAAAGTCAACATTTTAATCAATTTCGAGCTTCTAAATATGAATATGTATTCATATTTTTAATATATAAATCATATTTAAACATAAATCTCTATCTCAAACTTATAATCGACGACTATATCAAATATATTTTTCGGTTTCTCTCCCTTGACCTAATTCGAATAGTTCGAATTATTCCAACATATTGTTCTAAGTTAATTCCATATGAGCTAATAGGGGAACCTAATGAACCTATAAATCATGGACTCCAACAATTCGAGATTAACTGGCTAAACCTTTTAGACCGAGTTAATCAACATTTGTTAACTAATGGGTCATTCCACTAAAGTTTCGTAGTTGCAGTCCCTTTACAATATATATATTTGTGTCCATTTGATATAACGATGATCAGTAAGTTAATCATTCATAGGTTGTCAGTAACCTTGACTGGGTAAATTATCGTTCTACTCTCGAGACTACATCTTGGTTCTTAAGTCCCATTGATCCACTATTGAACAATTGGTTTAAGGTTCAATTTATAAACTGAATCTCTCTCAATGAGAGGGTGTGGACCATTGCTTAAGACCTCGATAGAGTGCATAAGAGAAGAACCTATCTACTGATTATAATAAGGTCAGAAGTGACTTCCATCTTGCACCCTATGTCCCTAGCCGTCAACCCGATTTTACTCCTAAAATGGGACGCTTATTGGCCAGGAACATTGAGTTGCCCCTCACCTATGCAAATCTAAGAATAATTCGGTGTGAACAAAAGTTCATAGTTAGCTCAAGCTTAAGATTAAGTTACCTAACTCATCAATAATATAAATAGTCAGTTTTATTTAGTCAACGATGCTATAACTTAAAAATGACTATTTTATGGTTCCAGTCTTATGTAAACTCTTTACATAAGATGCTCTCACTTTCATGTCTCTACATGAACGATTTAGAAACACATCGTGTATACTAACTATAAAGCGGGTTGCATCCATAGTATTCCCAGAATAAGACATTCAACTTTATTCATACACTATAGACCGTTTGGGTTATATACTCGAACTTGATCTATTTTATGGCTCTATATAAAGTTCAAGTCTATACTAGATAGCCGTGAGACCTCAGTTTATTGAATTCAAGATTATAGTATTCTATTTTCACTAATAAGTCCTTAGTAACTACTTTATTGAATAAAATATACTTTAAAATTACAAACTACGAGTTTTAGGACATAAATTCTAACATTATATTATTAGCAAGATACATAAATGCACCAATTGCACTAAGATATAGTACTTCTGAACTTAAAGGTTCTTCAATATCATCTCGAGGTCAAAATATATCTTTCTTCACATATAAAGAACGAATTTACATTGAAATGTTTAATGAATGTGTTTTATTCATAAAAGTTCTATTCAAATTCTTTTCTATATAAGTTACTGATGAACAAATATTCCATCTGCTAAATGCTTAATTTGCAAGCTAAGGAATTTTTTTTTCCATTTTTCATCTTGATTTTAAAAAAAAAGCTTTTTAGGTGTTTATGTTATATTTAAATCATCAACATATATAATTATAATAGTAAATCTTTAACTATGATTTTCTTATAAAAATGTATGGATATATTGGATTATTTTGATATCATTCTTTCAACAAATATCACTCAGACGATTATACCACATTCGTCCATATTGTTTCAGTCTATATAATGATCTATGCAACTTTATTGAATATAATTCCTAAGAACTTGATTTGTATGTTTTAGGTATCTTAAATTCTTATGGAACTTTCATATAAATATCATTATCAAGATATCTATATAAATATGTTGTGACTACATCCATAAGATGCATGGCCAAATTTTCATACACAATCATATCAATTAAAAATTCTAATCACTGCAACAAAAAGTATCTATTATGGAAGTTGTGTACATCCCAAAATTGAAGGGAGGAAAGAAATTGTCACAAAGGCTAAAAGTATACGTTTTTGGCGGAAAAAGACAGAATTTTTCGAATTTCACTTTCTGCAACAGTTATTTGGTGTCATAATAAACGAATTCGCGACATTTTTATAACTGTCATTAATATGAAAATAATGACATTTATTTGTTGTCATAAAATAAAATATGAAATTTATTTTTTGTCATAAAATAGAAATGTTGTCATAAAATAAGATATGACAGTTATTTTGTCATAAAATAGTAATGTTGTCATAAAATAAAATATGACAGTTATTTTTTATCATAAAATAGTAATTAATGACATTTATTTTCTATCATGAAAAATTTATTGTAACTTACTTTCCACAACAAACAATATTATGACAGTAAATAACTGTCGGATTTTGTTCGCGATAGAAAATAACTGTCATCGTAGACCATTTTTATTATAGTAAATGTGATTGCATTCATCGTCGAAAAATATATCTCCTCATTATCAATACCAGATTTTTGTGAAAATTATGTGGATGCAACTGAAATGACAATTTAGTTTTTTGTTTTGAAAAATTAAACTAATAAGCACTCTTTCCACCAAAAAAAAGTGATGTTATATACAAGATCTAGATGTGTTTAAAGTTTATTTGTCCAATCGTAGACGTATACCAATTTTGAGATTTGTATACAATTTTTCTTTTAGTAAAAAACCATTTAAAAGAACTAACCACAATGACAAGCCTTCTCTCTAAAGACCTGAGAGAAAACATCTAAAATATAACAAAATGACACCTAACCACTTCTTCATAGTTATAAGAAGAACCAGAAACAAAAAAATCGCCCAATCATCTTACAACGAGGCGACACAAGTCAAAACGACGAGTGATCTCATTTGCAGAACACACATACCAGTCAAAAGAAACGACATGGACATACACAATCGACAACTCCACCTCAACAACAAAAGTCAGAGAACTCTGCCGAACTAAAAATTTATGTCTAATAAAATTAATAAGATTAGCACAATCAGACTCCCCACAACCACATGTGTGGGGAAGAGACCCAAGTTAAAAAAAGTAACACAAACAAATCTCTAATCATAGCCAAAGTTTCAAGAACCTCCATGGGCCACTTGAACCCAACTCTCACAACCCGCAAGGATTGAGAGATCTAGCAGAGTCATGGACAGCCTAACTAGTGCCACCGAACCTCCTCAACATTGTTCCACATAACATCAGAAGTAAAACTTCCAAAAACAATAACATATATCAGGCGGCACCCAGATCTCATGACTCCTCAGGCTCTCCCTCCTCAACGATGCCTGGCCATCCCCACCAACACCAGAAAACTCCTCCACATGAAAAGAGATCTTGTTCAGCAAAATATTGCGCTCCAGGGAATTTCCGCTTTGCTTAAAAAGGTTTCTGTAATTACAAACACCCCACAAAGGGATGGCAACAACGTCGCAGTCCGACCCTTTCAACACCTTGATCATCTCATCCCAACAGTCTGCTAGGCTCCAACACTCTTCGAAACCAAAAAGAATACACCAAATAAACGGGGAAAATAGAAGAGCCAAATGATTTTAACAAATTTACACCCCACATAACGTGTGGCTCCTCGATTCCACGGAGGTGATTAGGTTTGTATGCAATTTAAGCTACTCCATAATGTTGTGTGCATTGATACATGCAACCAATCAAGATTCCAAGCACAAAGATAGCAACATATTAAATTTGGCTTCAAAGATTGAAATGACTGTAACTGATCAACTTCAATTTCTTTTTCCTAAAAAGAAAAAAGAAAAACATTAGAACATGCTTTAAGATATATAAATACAGCAACATATACAAGTGATCCCAAAATTGGTGCAGAATATATCTCTATGCATTTTAATCCTATACCATTTCAAGCTAGGAGACATATTTTTACATATGTTTACAATGGTTGCTATAGTTGTAAACAAGTTAGTCAACTTTGCCATATAATACAAATACTATATAATAAATTATAATCCTCTTTTCAAATCATACTAAACCATCTGTTCCATTAATAGTGAATCATGGCCAAAGAAATCTCACCTGACCTTCCCTTATCATCAAAGTAAATTTGTTTTCCAAAGAAAAGATAACCTACAAAGAAAAGAGAATTATACACTATTGTGGTCTATAGGAGGAAACAAATTTTTTTAGAGGAAGATGAATTTATTTTGTTACGTTATAATGATTCAATAGTTAAAGATGACCTTAAAAAAACAGACAATTATACACAACCTAAGATATGACTTTTCTTAATGGATTAAAATGAATTCATTATTAACTATTAAATCGATTTAATGACAACACTAGATGTCATCTTTCGAGCTCAACCCTTTCTAATACCCAATTTAAACATGCTAAAATAACAAATACATAGATCATTGAAACCCATTCTAATATCCAATCCAACCGATATCATTGACCAAATTTCTCGAAGTGAAAAACAATTAAAACAACTTGTACTAAAAGCTACTCAAACAACTCATGAATGTCAAATATATAGAGAAATAGAAGACAAGAATAAGCAAATTGAAAATAAACAAAGTCGGATTCTTGATTGTCATCCTCAAGCACAAGGATCGTCCATTATAAAATCTTCAATCATCTAACTCTTTAAAAGCTTCAAATTGTAGCCGCTATATAGAAACGGGCTCCTTTCATCCTCATGGCAACTTTAATCGAACTTCCATTACATGTTAAACAAAATATAAATTAATATAGTCAAATAAGTCATAACGTATCAAAACGTACTATACATTTTTTCCGTGCCCGAAGCACCAAGATGTTGTAGGTGTCAATGATCATATAATGTTATGACACTCCCCTATTTTATGCTGCTCCCAAGTTTAAAGTGTTGAGCTAGATACACGAACCACCTTTCACCGATATTTCACATTCTTATCAAACCATACCCTAGGTTACAATTTGATGTTTCTAAGAGCATCAACAAACACAATTACACTTTTTTCCCATTGCCTTTGAATCATGAGTTGGGCCAATGGGAGGGGAAAATGAAGTAAGTGCCTAATGTGAAATAGGTTTGAAGAGCCTAATTTTCTTGTTTCGTTAGTCTAACTGTTATGGGATTTCAAGATTCCAAGTGGTATCGATCTCGAGTTTCAACAGTATTGGGTTCACCCTGTCTCAAGTTTTAGATTTTTATTTCAGCTGCAAAAATTACTCATAACACATCACTCTCTAGTTGGTGTTTTAGGTTCCATATGACTCCTTTTTGGCGTTTTCCTTTGTAATCCATCTTACTTTCCATTTCTGTGTATGGGAAAACTATCTCCTTTGGTCCCTTATATTTTAGAAATTACGTTGATGTGCTTTTGAGGCCACAGAAAAATCCATACTTTTCATTCCTCACTTTTGAAAAATATGTTTGAAAGAAAGAAAAAAAACCTTGGCTGTCGGGTTTCCCATTTCTGCTACAATAATGGAGCATATGTATATATATATATATATACACACACACACACACACAATAATAAATTGGCATTTTAGAAAAAGAAAAGAAAAGAAATAATAGTACCAAATAAAGTTTGTCTCTCTTTTGTCTTTTCATCCTCTCTGCTATCCCTCACTCCATAACCTCACCACTTCCCATTTTTGCTGCTTCTCACACTATACTCATCAAAAGTATCTTTTTTATTTACTCATTATAATCTACATGTATATAGAGATAATAAGAAAACTAAATTTAAGTGTTTAGCACATACTTAATTTTGAACTAGTTTAAATAATTCAAAAACTACTCTTGAACGAAAAAGATTTGACAAGATTAAACATCAAATACTTTTTTCTTTACTGCATCATGTCTAAATTATAAATCACATGATCTCACAAAATGGAGCCCTCGTGGAAAAGATTATAAGAGTCTCGATGTAGTATCTAAACAATTGTTGGTAGTAATTTACTCATGAAAGTTTTGAACTTTAATAATTTAGTCATTAAATTTTTACTTGACATTTTAGTTAACTTTTGATTCATTACAATTTTGTTTCTATCTCAAGACTATTAAAAAAACTTACATAATATGATGTTAATACCTTTATGTTATAATTTTTACATACGAACTTAACTTTAATTAATTTATTATCATAAAAAAAGATAATAATTTCACAACAGTGTGGAATTTACTAAATATTTACGAAATATGTTAAAGCTAAGAGAAAGAGAAAAGTTGGTTAATGAAGAAGGGTAGGTGTGATGTAAGATAAGAAGAGAAAAGGAAAAGAAAAAGTATATATTTTGAAAGAAGAAAAAGTATAGTTGTGTATATTACCATATTTAGGAGATAGAGAAATGATAAATTGTTATTGTTACTGATATATATAATTTTTGTAATAGATGTAAATATTAAATTGGAAAAGAGAAAGAAAGGGAAAATGGTAAGTAATGGAAATAGAGAATAGAGATAGCTGAGGACAGAGTTATGGCAGAGAATAGGAGGATGGGTCTTTTCACAACGCAGACATTACATACACTCTTCAATTCCTCACTCTCACTCTGACACTCTTTTTTCTTTTCTTTTCAATTAAAAATGAAAAATCTTCTTTTCCCTTTGCCATAACTAAACTAAACCTACCACTTTCAATACCAAAATTTGATTGAAAAACAAAACCAATGTGATGAAAACAAAAGGTGCGTCATATGCTATGTTAAAGTAAGCAAATGGACTCACCATTGTTACTAAATGAATTATAAGAACTAAAATATTGTTTTCTAATTCTTCTCACTTTCTAAATTAGATTTTATATTATATTTTTAGTCCTTAGACACCCCTATATATATATTATATATTGCTTAAATTTTTAATTACTTAGTCTAGATCCCAATGTCTTACACAGAAAACAATTATAGTCATTATCCTCAATTTTCTAAATTTAATTATATATTCACCAAAACTTTACACTAAATCCATCTTTACACCTAACCTACTCATACTTGTCTCTATAAATATTTACACATCACTCCTATACCTCATTTCATATTTATTTTGTTTTTTTTTTTCGTTTTTAAGTTAAATTATAAATTTAAGTTTTCTTACTTTTCAAATTTATCATTAGAATTTCATTAAACATAATAGATCAATTATGTTTTATTTGATAATTATTTTGTTTATGGTATTTAGTATGAAAGAATAGGCTTACAAAAATTATTTTCACTTGTAAATTACTTGGTTTACTAATTAAAAAAAAAAAAACCATCTTTCAAAGACTATTTTTCTTTATGAATTTAATTAAAAACTTAGGGTTTTTTCAAATATAAAAATTTTTTGCTAAAAATATTTACAAAATGCAACAACATTTTACCTTCTACCAATAATAAATGTGTGTTTGAGTCTATGATGACATATGACTGATAAAAAAAGTAAACATTTATAAATAATTTTATAAACATTAAGTTCTTTTTTAACTTAAAATAGAAGAAAGTTATATTAATAAAACAAGATAAAAATGTCTTTAAAAACCTTAAATTTGTAAGAGAGAGCCTATTAGAGACAAGAATCAAATGTTCACAAAAACTTAAATATAACTTTAAAAGTTGAAAAGAGTGACCTCGTCAAAACCTAAAAATTTAGAAATTAACAATAATAATAACAAAAAAACTGTTTAAATATAGAACTCCAAAGAACAAATGAAATAAAAAATAAATGCATTGAAGAGGTGAATAATGGTGATAGGTGGTCACCATCTTTATATGCGGGGGTGTTGTAAGAGTAAGCGAAATCATTTCTCGGCGAAGAAGTAGAGGAAAAACCCTAAACCACACACTCACACATACCAATTCAATTTCTTCCCCCACTCCCTTTATCTATTAATTGCCTTAAAAGCATGACTTTACCAACCCTAAAATTCTCAACTCCATTTTCCCCCATATTCCCTTTTTAATATATTTAATCCTTTTATACATATATATTCACCACTTGCTTGCTTTAATCAAAAACCCAACTTGGACTTCAATCAATAATAATAGTAAACCACTTTTGGATCACAATGCAAAAAACTAAATTAATTGTGAAAGAGAGAGAGAGAGCAAAAAGCCACTTATTACTTGTGAAGAAGGTTACATTTCCAAAGCTTTTTATTCAATATGGGTGCTACCCCTACCTATATATATTTGTTCAAAATGTTTGTCCATCTATTCTTAATCTTAAACTAATATATGTATATACTGTTTGTGATTTCTGTTAGAGTGAATTAACTCGATAAAGAGTAATATCATGGTATTAGTATATATATACCGAAGTTCTTAACTTCACTCAATGGTCATTTCTACCATACATAAACCAAATTAATATTTTTAAATGAATTATGTTATAGAATATTTAATATACTTTTATTTATTGATAGGGCTAATTTATATATCATGACATCACGTAAGACGATTTTATTTGAGTTTGAAAAACATAAATCATGTAATTATTCAGTTAATAATAAATATTATATCTTTCTATTTGTTGAAAATGAGTCTACTCAACTAATATACAGAATTATTATTAACTATGAAGTCTCCCCTTCGATCACATTGATGTGTTGGACTAAAAAAAATGATAATTTGTCAGAAGCCTTATATGTACACTTATATCTTGTCTAAAAATTTCCATAGTGAATTTAAATATATATACGAAATTGAATATTAAATAAACATTAAAAGAAAAAGAAATAATGAACTCATCTGTCTTGACTACAATCAATTGATGAACTTTCATCCCTAATAGACTAAATCCTAATCAACATGAATTTTAGCTAATAAGTCAAACCCCTTAATTTTCACTCTATCATCCCGTCAATAAAAAGCTATCTTATTTTTCTAATTTATATATCTAAAATTTCAAGCTTGAAACTTCTTAAATGTGTTCAAAGTTCAAGATTTAGGGTGGGCACAGGTGTCTCCAGACATAGGGGAAGGAAAACTCCAACTCATTCTTATAGAATAACAATAATTAATAATCTAATATATTTTGCTCTAAAACTCATGTGAAAGCAAAAATATTTAAAAAGAAAAAGAAAGAAAAAGGAAAGAATTTTTCATGCATGCATGGATGTAATGTAAGTAATTAGATATTATAAGTTTTTTTTAAAAAGGTGTTTGGAAATCCCGAGACATTGACAAAGAAGAAGAAGAAAAAAAGAGAGAAAAGATTGAGAGATCTCTCCCACAAGTTGAAGTCAAAGAATGATGGAGACAACTCTGTTTAGTCATTCTTATTCTCTTTTGCCTTCTCTCCTTTTTAGGAAAAATCCTTTAAATTTATCCCTTCTTCTCTCTTTCAACCCCCTTTTCTTATTATTATTATTAATTTTTATTTAACATTTACTGGAAAAATGGGACTGTACTTAAATATTTTCAACCAGATCTTCTTCTTCTTCTTCCCCCTCTCTTCCATGTTTTCTTATTATACTATTCATCGATCACAGTGAACCAAAAAAAAAATACTTTTCTCTCTCTCTCTCTCTCTCTCTAAAAACCCATCTTCCTTTTTGCTTCTCTTTTCTTCTTCACGAGATCCAACTTCTCAAAACCCACTTGTAAAAGGGTAAGATTTTGATTTCCCCCTCTTTTTCCTCTTTGGTTTCTGCATTTTTCTTCTCTCTCTCCTCTCACTTTGGTCTAAGGTATACGGTTCCTATCTTTTCCTTTGTTTTCACAAACCCATCTTTGGATTCAACCAAACCTTCTGCTCCTACTTTGTTTCGTCAATGGAAAAACAACCATGAAAATCAAGATTATTTTGTTCTATAGAGATATTCTCTGTATAAAAGAAAAATATTTCCTCACATAATCCTCTTTTGATTCAATTCCAATTCAGAAATAACTTTGCTCTTTAATCCCATGTGTTTTCCATATCCACAATTTATAGGGTAAATCTTTCCTATAGACAGCGTTATATGGAAATTTTCTTCTTTCTCTTGTAAACAGACAGACAAACAAAGCAAACAAGTCAAGTGCATAACATGTATAACAGTTCTCTAATCCAGATTTTTCTTCTCTTTTTTCTTAATGATGATTTTGAGTCTATTGTTTGATTGAAAAGCAAGCAGTCAAGTACATAACATGATAGTTGTTTAGTTCATAGTGATTTTTCCCCTTTTTGTGAACGAGTTTTTTTAGTGTATGTGCTTGATTGGTTATGTTGAAGTCTAATAGAGTGTTCTTACAGAGGAGGAATTGGAAGATGGCTTCGAGTTCCTCGAATTCGCCCTGTGCAGCCTGCAAATTTCTCCGGCGAAAATGCCAGCCGGAATGTGTTTTTGCGCCGTATTTTCCACCGGATCAGCCTCAGAAATTCGCAAATGTTCACAAGGTATTCGGAGCTAGTAATGTAACAAAACTTCTCAACGAATTACATCCTCACCAGAGAGAAGACGCTGTCAATTCCCTCGCTTACGAAGCCGATATGCGCCTTCGTGACCCTGTCTACGGCTGTGTTGGCGTAATTTCTCTGCTTCAACACCAACTCTGTAAACTCCAAATGGATCTCACTTGCGCAAAATCTGAACTCTCCAAATATCAAAACTTAGGGATTGGTAACCACGCTACCCTGATTTCGCCGCCTTCCACCCTTTCTACCGTCCCTCATGGACAGAGAAACCACCAGCCGGCGTTCAATTTCGCTCGAGATCAACCGCATAGTCTTTATCACGACCAATTTTTCCCTCGAGATCAACAACAACCACAGATGATGCTACGACGGAACTTCGACGGCGGTAGCAACTACGACGGACTTTTGGCCGTTAATGTCACCGCAAGTATCGGTAACCTCAGCCACCAGTTCCAGCAAACTCGCGCCGCCGCCGGAGACGATCGTCGCGGTACTCTCGATCATTCTTAGGGTTTCGTTTTGTTTCTCTTTTTCTCTTTTTTTCTTTTTTTTCTTTTTTAATGAAAAATCATAAACTGTTGGAGAGAAATCATATATAGTTAATTTTCCTGCTAATTTATATATAACAATAAAATTAATTTAATCAAAATGTTATCTATTTTTGTAATGATTATTATTATGGTCCTAATTTCTCTTCCACTTCATAAATTTCACTTTTCTCTATTTAGTTAAATTCTATGTTTTTGTGTTCATTCAACTAATAAAATTTTAATCATTTTTTGTTTAATATAAATTCAATTTTCCTTCATTAATTAATCTGTAATTATTAGAACTCTAAACTTTCTATTTCTAATTTTGAATCAAACCTAAAATATAATTCTATAACTTGACTTCAATATTACATTTTATTAATTAAAGTCTAGAAATACTACATGTCATCACTTAAGAAAGGACTTTTTTAAAAAAATAATACATGCTATATATATTACATGAAATCTAAAAGTTATTTATTGAAAGGTTTTGATTTTGAAATTTTGCATAACTATTTTTTATAATTTACCTAACTTTGGTAAGTTATTGTTGAACATAAAATGATAGAGAGAGTGATTATAAAATTAAGTGGAGTATAAGAGATCTAAATGAAATAACTTTGATTGAGAATGAGGAAATAACCCTTGATTTAGGTGTTAAATTTATAAAGAAAAAGAAAGAAATGATGGGTAAATTTGGGTGAGAATATTAGGGTGTAAGTATTAATTATTATTCTTTTTGTTTGGTACATAATATTAATGGTATTACTGTTTTAACCATGTTTCTTTCTGTTGGCTCAAATGATGCTTCAATAAATGCATCATATAGCCCTAGGCAAAGCAGGTTACTATTGCTACTTATTGTTTATTTCTATTTTGCACCATTAAATTGCTCTTTCTCCTTTTATTTTTTTCTACTACTACAATTGCCAGTTGATAGATTCCACTTCCATTTCTAAAGCCATAGGTTTTGATCATTAACTCAAACTTAGTTTTACCATTTAAATGTTGTATTATATCTCAATTACATCTTATAGGATCCAAATATATATATATATATATATATATATATATATATAAACTTTAGTCATGTGATTTTAAAAGTTTGATTTGAGAATAAAATTCTCAAGAAATAATCCTAGGGTTTGGGTTCTTTAACAAAGTTTGACATTAAAATTATAATGATATCGCATATATGAATTACTTAAAATATCAATACCTTCTATATCTTACCTAAATCCTAACTCAATCACATTGTTATAAACTAATGTTGTGTTAGAAAAGATCAAAATATACATCTTTTCAAAATGAACGAAGTTTAACGGTCATGCCCTTTGTTTGTACCAACCGTGTTCAAAGCACTTAGAAACACAAAATATTCAATTTCCTCAAGCCAAACCTTTGCAACTCAATATAATATATACACGTGTTATTAACTTATTAACTTATTTAGATTGGTTGGGTTGAGTTTCAAACAAATGAAAAATTTTAAAGTATTAAAATATTTACGAGTTATCATAAAATTTTGAATTCTATCACTATAACATATCAACGACTAAATTTACTATATGTTGTAAATATTTTGTAAAATCTATCCTTTTTAAAGATTTTACTTAATTTAATATATGTTCACAATTTAAAACATTTTGTTACACATTTTTAACCTTAGACTAAAGTTTGACCCATTTATGGCAAATTCTTTTCTTTTTAATTTCACTCCCTAATTTTAGTTCCTTCCCTAGTTAAACTTTTTTAAAAAAAGTTTACTAAATACAAAATATTTTAAATGACTGTTTTTAAAGAAAAAAATAGTTTAGAAGTAATATCTTTAATGTTATTCATCTACTATTTTAAACTATTGACACAATGGATTTACGTTTTTCTAGGGTTTGTTTAACACCTTGAGACGATTTAAATACACCACTTTACATTTGGTAGAACATATCCATCATAATCAATAATCTGATCAAAGCGTAAGGATCAAAATCCAAATCGTCTAAGAGATATGGCAACCCAAAAGCTTGCTACAATGTCAATTGTTGTTTGTATGATATTTGCATGTATTGTATCAACAAGTATGCTTTTAACGATTCTTAGCTTCTCTAATTCCATAAAATTATTTTTGCTAGAACAATGTTTTAAACAATGTTATTTTTTGGTAATATGACAGCGAAAGGAGACATTTTGAACGTGCATTGTGTTCGACCATGCTCTGATACTTATGACGACGAGTCATGTTATAATGATTGCATCCGAGAGAATCTTGGTGCTGGGTTTTGTTACCCAAAGCTACCTAGCACTGATAAAGATTGCTGCTGCAATGTTTGACTCCAAGAAAAGAGAAATATTTGTTGTTTCTTAATATAAGATTGTGTAACATTTGATTGAGAGTCTTAAAGAAAATTTAATATTTTATAATATAATCTCTTTCATTCATTTGACCATCCTAACTTGATTTTTCGTACACAATCGATTATTGTTCCACCAACAAACTATAATAGAGGGAAAAATGGACTTAGAATATAAAATAAATAGTAGGTATTTTTAACTCAAAACTTTTAAGATTGAACAGTTCGATCGTAGCAGAAGAACAATCTTTTCTAAATAGTTTTAAAAATAAAGTATTGACTCGACATTGAGCTTTTAAATTTTAAGTCAAACAAAGAAAGTTAAAACACTACTACTTAATATTCTTTTTTTATGTTTTTTTTTCTAAATTATTATTATTATTACGAAAATTTCATCAGAAGATAAAAACATTTTAAAAAAACAGTCCATGAGACCTACTTTTTGCATATTGCGAATATGACAAAATTAATGATATCAGTTGACTATTAGACGGTTATCAAAATGTTATCTACTTTTAAATTTGCTACTTTTGCAATTTAGAAAATGTAGTAACATAGATTCTATTATCATAACTTTTTTTGCTATTTTCGCAAATGTCTCTTAATTAATCGTTTAAATTTGGATAGCCAAATCTCAATGATTTTCTTTAAGATTTTTTGGTATACGATCATTTAGATTTGGTACACTATCACTTAGATTTGATTATTTAAATTTGGGTATCTAAATTTCAATGATTTTTTTCAAGAATTTTGGTTACATGGTCGTTTGGATTTGGTACAAGGTCGTTTATATTTGATACACGATCGTTTAGATTTAATCGTTTATTTGGCTACCTAAATCTAAACGATTTTATAAAGATTATTTGGTACATGATCGTTTAGATTTGATTGTTTTTTTAATATGATCATTTAGATTTGGCTCCCAAATCTAAACGATGTTTTTTTCTTTCAAGATCCTTTATATTTAGTAGATGATCTTGAACAAGCAACTGTTTGAAAAAAAATAGATCTTTTATATTTGATACACGATTTTGAACCAAATAACAATTTGAAAAAAATAAAAGAAAAACATAATGGAAAGAAAAATGGCAGAAGAAGAGAAGAAAGATGATGGAGAGAAAAAAATCAAATAAGAGTAAGAGAAGAAAGACAATGAAAAGAAAGGACAAATCTGAAATATTTTAAAAGAATGGCCAACTTAATGCGCTTTTCCTTTTGTTACATGAGTTGTAAATATTTTGACTGTTTGTTATATTTATGAAAATTAACCTAAATCATTTTGTCAAAATAGTTAAAATATGGTACTTCATATTCTGTTTATGTTAACATTTAACATTCCAATCATTATTCTGTTAGTTGAAAGTTATAACAACAACTATGTGTGTAATAGACAATAGATGTTCGGTTGTGGCCAATGTTTAAGAGAGGAGAGTAAAGGAAGAGATAAAAAGAAAAAAGAAGGTGTTTTTAGAGAGGAAAAATAAGGGAAATCCAAAAATATTAGAGGAAAAGTAAAGATGGGTAGAGCTTTTAGTAGGAGGGGGAAAAATAATGAGGAATAAGTTTTTAGAAAGTATGGAAAAAAGTAAAATGTGAGGCCCCAATCGCATACCGTCAAAACATTAAGGGCCCTACGAAAAAAAATACTGTGCGAAGAGATTGCTGATAGCATAACGAGTTTCTGGAAAGAACTACGTGATGAAAGGATCACTATGCGAGGAAAGTGCATGTTGGGCAATTGGGCAAGTTTTGGGTATGCCTAGAAACAGTAATGTGACCTTGATCGAGTAGGCCAGTGATTGATTAAAGTCTACCGTCCAATCCAAATTTAGGATAAAGTTTAACAGAAACACGTGACGATTTGAGATTGGTCACCTCCTACCATCGGTAAAGGTAATCATTTAGATATGGAAAAACTCACCAGAAAGACCTATAAATAGGGAAACCCATACAAGTTTGAAGTTGTTTTTACTTTGAACTCACTTAAGAGAGAATTAGAAAGATTTCTAAGGATTTCTAAGACTTAAACGAGCTCAAGTTTGACAAAGTGCAAAGGAAGCTAAACTGAGAAGCTAGTTGTGTGAGACCCAAATCGTGAACTACCCTATGCGATAAGAACATAAGCGACGAGGACAACCTATGTGTTAAGAAGCACTATGCGATAAAGGAACTACGTGAAAAACCCTCACTACGAGACAAGTTTACTTCACCTAGAAGTAATGATATCATTGTCCACGTAAGAAAGTTGGTGAACGATTTGACATTGTCGTCCAATCTGAATTCAAGATAAGGATATTGCACGAACACGTGGTGTTTTAGTATTGGACCTCTTCTCGCCACTGTTAGTAGAAATCATTCCGATAGGGGTAGACTTCATCAAAAATAGGCTATAAATAGAGGAATTTCAGCCATTTTGAGATTGCTTTCGACCATAAGCCTCATTGAGAGAGAATTTAAAGAACACTAAAGCCTTAGAGATCCAAAATCAAAGGAAACCCAACAAGGCCCTGTAAGCGAGTGTGAAGGGGAACTTTGAGTTAAAGGCCAAACTCAGAATCTAGCTATTTATAATAGTGAGTGGTTATTCTTAGTAAGAAGGATTTCTAAAGCTTGTTTGAATGAATCTTTAAATGTACTTCCTTAAGAAAACTTAGGATTATATACCCTTACCTTATGCTTTTCAAAATACACCATTTCATGCATGAATTGGACTTCGTTTGTGTGGAAATGAGATGATCATACCGTGCATGAGAAATGACGACAAAATAATTTAAAAAATGCATGTGGTGAGTAACCTTTGTATGTAAAAGAATGTTTTGTAAAGAGTTTTCTTGAAGAAAAGAATGTTTTGTAAAGAGTTCTCTTGAAGAAAAGAATGTTTTGTAAAGAGTTTTCTTTTGAAACTGTGGTTGTGCCTAAAACGTTGTATGTATATACGTAAAGATATCATAGTGTTCTTATTGTTACTTGAAAGAAGATAATTATTGAATCCTGAGAAGTACATGAAATTTAGTAAAATTGAAATAAGATGACTCTTGTACCCTATATGTTATGATACTCTATTCCTACTGTGTGATCTGGAATGGAATGCCCTATTCCATGTTGTGTGATCCAGGATGGGATGCTCCATATACTTGTTGTGTCAACTAGTATGGGATGTCTTTTTCTTACTGTGTAATCTGGCAATGGAAGACCCGTTATGGGTAGTGAAATTGACGAACTTGCTAAAGACATTGACTTTACTCCGTGTAGCTGCAATTTGGCAAAAGAGTGTGGTAAACGCTTGAACTAAGTAAGAATACAAAGACTTAATTTAACATACGAAATGATTATGCAGGTTGACTATGTGGTATGCAACAAAACATGTGATGCGAGATGACCTGTAGTAATGAAAAGAATGATTTTAATCTAAATCGCTTGTTATTATGCTGCTTAATTTGATAATTGTCTATCTGGAATTATTTGAATATGTTGGGACAAGATCCCACTCACTAGATAATTTTTCATCTAACCCTTTAAATGTTTTATTTTATTTCTCCCCCCAGATAGCAAAAAGAACATTCGATGTTGAGCTCAAATTAATAGATGAAAATTTTATAACTTGGATTGGATCATGGATTCACCGAAAATAACCAAAACCAAACTAGTTTTAGAGCTTTTTATTAATTTTAAAAAGTATGGTTTTTTACCATACAACTAAAAGTACATATATTTTTTTTACTCTTATTATTGTTACTCATGAAAAATTATAGGATTTAAATGTCTTAAATGCCCTTATTCTAGTGAAAAAATTAACATCTCAAAGACAATTATTCCAAAATTCAAGATACCTCATAATTGACTCAATCTCCCAAAAACAGTGATCACACTCTATCCCCTAATTCCTCCCTACCAAAACAATAAAATCAATTAAAACTCATCAAAACCTCAATTTCCCCCAAAAGCACAATTTCATCACCATCAAAACCCTAATTTGCAAATAGAAATTGGGGCAGCAAGTTGTCTCTTACACATGCTTCAAAACCCAAATAGCATCACACATTTTTAAATAGACGACGAGCATCAACGAAAGGTTCAAATCCTTCATAAAATCAACAACATCGACAAGCATTCTTCAAATGTACGTCGAGCATCAACGAATTTTTAAACGGACGACCAGCATTGGAAAACATTCTTCAAATATACAACAAAACCCTTCATGTACGATGAAACAATCGTCTTCTTCAGGTTTTTGCATCAGTGGTTTGAATGTATGGTGAAACGTACATCATGCTTCAATCGTTTGAAACTTTCTTCAAACCCTTCAAATCCTTCAAAAGTTCGGCAAGTATCAGAGATGACTGCGAACAAACATTTCTTCAAACAAATATTCGGAGAGCATTAGTGAAAGAGCATCTTCTTCTTCTTTTGAACAAACGTTTGGTGAAAGATTATTAACATTTGCCTTCTTTCAAATGTACATCAGTGTGTTTGTTTTTTAAACTTTTCTAATTTTATCTTGTAGCCACCTATTTTTATTCTACACATATATCTTTTTTAAATACTAATATTAGTAATAATTGCTAAATTATTAATGTATTTATTTACTTTAAAAAAGTAAAAAAAATTAATAATAACATAATATCTTATAATCTTTTATTTTTATCATTTTATAAAACAAAAATAAATCAATTTATTTTTTGAAAAATCTTTTAATATCATATTTGTATTATTGTGGAAAGAAAAGAAATGAATTTGTTTTAAATAAAATCTTCTAATATCAATTTTGACTTAAATCATTTTAGGAAAAAGAAAATCAATTTTAAATAAAAGTATTTTAATATTCATTTGATGTATTAATTTATTTTTCCCAAAATCTCATTTAATTTATTTTAGGAACATGAAAATTTGTTTTATTAATATAATATCAAATTTTGATTTTATTTTTATTCTTTTTTCCTAATTTGTGGTACACTCACGCTCTATAAATAGGGACTCTTGTCATTTGAATAAGAGAGAAGAGTTTTTTTTAAACAAATAATTCTTTGGAGAAAATTTTCTTACAAAAAGTCTCTAGAGAAAACGTTAGAATTTTTTTTAGAGAATCTGATAAACTTCTGCAAAAGGTAGTTTATTTTATTTCATAACATTAATATTTTTACTTTGTTTGTTTGTTTTTCTTTTGCTTTGTTTTTTTTTTTTACTTCCCTTTAGCAAATTAAATCTCGTTAAGATAAATTTTGTGAGAGATTGCATGTGGTAGGGATTTACTTTCCCAAGGATCCACACCTCAGCCACTAGTAATTTTATTTGGGATTTGATTTTTTTTTCTTTTTCTTTTCTTTTTCCTTTTTCCTTAAAGATAGAGATAAAGAAAAAGAAAAATATAGATTTTTTTTTGCTTTCTTTCGTTTTTTTATATAAAAAAAACCTTGGTCATTTTCTTCTTTATATATATAAAAAAAAGACACTAGACTTTTTTCTTTTAAAACATTGATCTTTACCTTTTTTTTTTTTAAACAAATATATATATATATATATATATAAATAAATAAGAAGATTAGGCACTTATATTTAAGTTTCTTATATCTTATTTTATTATTATTAATATATCCATTATTTGTTATTTACATTTTTTTTCACTTTTAACCTTTTTATTATGATTATTACTTTCTATATATATTTAAAAACTATTTTATTTATATAACTATTGTTATTATTATTATTATTTTATTATAATTATTACAGGTGGCGGCAAGCACACCTTTTTTTTAAAACAAATTTTCCTTTTTTTTTTCTTTTTCCTTTATTTCTTCATTCCTTTATTTTCTTTATTTTTTTTCTCTTTTATTACTTATCTATTTATTTACTTTCGTTAGCCACGGTTTCTATTTATTTTTATTTATTTATTTTAACTTATTTTACTCGCATGCATAATAATTATTATCATGTAGTATTAAATTTATGAATACTTTTTACACTTTACAATGTTATCATGGTATTTTGTATCAATTATTTTTTCTTATATTATATTTATCTTTATATTTTACCATCCAAAAAAATATTTAAGAGTTCGTAATTTCTAAATTCTTGAGGTGAGGAATTCAGTTCTTTGGGAGTCCAAGATCAATTTCCAACATTTTTAAAAAAATAAAATTTTATCTTATTTCCTTAATCCATCGTGTGATATATTTGATTCCATTGTACATTATTTCCTATTGACCTAATTTTGAAATGTTTCTTAAATTTTCTTTTTTAACCATTTAGAAATTTTTACTTTAAAACTATTCCTTTCAATTTTTTTAAAAAATATTTAAAATATAAATCTATATTTCATATGTTTTCCTTAATCACCTTTTTTAATAACTCACTTCTATTTCGCTAAAAATATTCCTATGATGGAATCTAGGAAATTTGGGAGTCCGATTTCCTAGAATTCTTAAGGTGATGGATCACATCTTTGGAAGAAAAAATGAATTTAACCAATGTTTTAAAAAAAAAATCTTTATTCAAATACTAGCCTATGATAGATTTTGAGAAATTATAATAATTTCTCATTTTCTTAAGGTGAGAAACTTCGCTTCAATATATAGTCTAATTAATGGAATATAATTTAACTTATTTTATGAGATCATTGCTTCAAATATTGGAGTAATGAGAGATGAAATAAAACATTATAATAAATTTAAAAATATTTTCAATCCAAGATTTTAAATTTGGCCACCGTTTTTCTAAATGAGTATTGTGGGGTGCTAATATCTTCCCCACACATAAATGACTCCCGAACTCAATTCTATTTTTTGCAGACAATTTTTTAAAATTTTTTTATTTTATTTCGGTGTTCAATCACACCGTAAAAAAGATTGGTGGCGACTCCTATTTTATTTTAAAACTAGCTCTTTTGAGGACGTCGGCTGCTCTGCGTCGTCTCGGGCACGTGGCGACATATCTAATGCATAATAAGGTTTTGTTATTCTGTTTTATTTAAAATTAGTTCTATTGGTGTCAATCCTTCACTATTTTGAACATTTCCTTCAATAGAAGAATTTGTTTTCCTACACTAAATTAACACCATGTTTTTGCTTTTTTTAAGGCTTGTATAACGCCCTCTCGCTTTGAAGTTTAAGGAAGAGACGCTTTAAATACACTTTCACATTTTGTAGAACACATCCTTCATAATCAATAATCTCATCGAAGCATAAGGATCCAAATCGTCTCAGAGACATGGCAACCCAAAAGCTTGCTACAATATCAATTGTTGTTTTGATGATATTCGCATGTATTGCATCAACAAGTATGCTCTTTAACTCATAAGTACTCTAATTCCATACAACTATTTTTGCTAGAACAATATTTTATACCATGTTATCTTTGTTAATATGGCAGCAAAAGGAGACGTTTTGAATGTGCATTGTGTTCGACCATGCTCTGATACTTATGACGACGAGTCGTGTTATAATGATTGCATTCAAGAGAATCTTGGTGCTGGATTTTGTTACCCGAAACTACCTAGCACCGATAAAGATTGTTGTTGCAATGTTTGACAATAATTGATTGCGTAACATTTTATTGAAACTTATAAATAAAATTTAATATTTTACAATATCTCTTTCATTCATCTGACCATCATAACTTGTTTTTTTTTTTTTAACTATCAATTATTGTTCCATCAACTAACTGTAATTGAGGAGAAAAAATCAATTTTGCAGATGAAACAAATAATAGGTTGTTTTAACTCAAACATTTAATTAAGAATAAGAGAAATTCGTTTGTAGAGGAAGAACATTTTCTTCTCTAAATAGTTTTAGAAATTAACATTTACTCAAAATTGAGTTTTTAATTCTTAAATAAAACAAGCAAAACAATGTTATATTTATGGCACAAAATTATTTTTGCATTCATATGTATTTAGAGCTTTCTATAGCTTTGGTAGATCCAAAAATATATTGTTATCATAGGCCTCAATATTCTGAGAATTGAATGTTGACTTTGCTCGTGTGGGTTTTCTTTCATGAAATAGTTCTTCAAAATGTAGATCTTTGGTTACGATTGGTTGCAATAAAAATTCTAGATTTTTAGCTTTGGATGTGTAGTACTATATTAGTTGAAAAGTATTGACAATTATGCCATAATTATGTTGCCAAAGAGATTATTCTTAGAGTTACTCAATTATAAATTACCATAGATTGTTTAAAAAGAAGCACAATAACTCAGTAAGTTACTAATATGAATCGATGCCAATGAGAGTTTTCTTAATCGATCCTTCAATAGTGCATGTGGCAACCAATGTTGGTTAAAGTGATTGCTCTAATCCAAAATATATATGCAGCCACAGAAATAAACTCTTCCATCATTTCATGAAGTCAACAAAATGTTATTATCAATTAAATGTTAGTGATGAATAAGGAATTCTCTATTAATATAGACGAAATCCA
Source organism: Cucumis sativus (assembly GCF_000004075.3). NCBI lineage: Eukaryota > Viridiplantae > Streptophyta > Magnoliopsida > Cucurbitales > Cucurbitaceae > Cucumis > Cucumis sativus. The sequence goes on from NC_026656.2 coordinate 5,820,734, forward strand.
GAAATTAGCCAGTTATCCTTAATAGTTACCCTTAATCCTAAGCAGCATTTTCCTTAATCCTAGAACATCTCTATCAAAATTTTGGGTTTCAATGCATCTAAAAAGTGTCACAAATAGATTTCATGACATTTTTTTTTGTCCTTGAAGCTCTTGTTAAGAAAAGATTATCAATAACACTTACTAAAATTGTCGTAATAACTAAATCAATGACGTTATGTTGTTGACAATATCGTTAAGCTAGCATGTTATATGTCGTAATCACATATGCATTGACAATTTGCCTATGTCGAACTTCAAGAATTGTTTTTTTTTTCTTTTTCAGATGCACCCTTCCTTTTATTCACAACACATATGAAATGTCATGAATAATTTATTCACCAATAGTTATTGTTGAACGAGAAATTTTGGACCAATGATAAATTGGCACGTCATATATCAAATTAATGATGAAAATACAAATAATTGAATTTGCGACTAATTAAAAGTTGACATGAGTCCTAGACTGAAATTGAAGACATAAATTGGGAAATCCCGATGACGCCATGTGTTTTCATCATGATCATTGGATCAAGTTAATTATGTTGGTCAATTAAATATTATTTATTTGGACTAAAGTTAAATTGAGAAAAAAAAATCTTAATTTAGCACAAATGCTAAATAAGACTCAAATCCATATGGTTAAGCTTAGAGGATCTCATTCAGGGACCGGTCAAACCTAAATCTATAAATTCCACTAGAGAACACTATAAATAGATGAGTTTTTTTCATTTATGGGAGGACTTATAAATTTTTACTAAATTTTTACTCTAGAGAGTCTAGAGAGAATTCTCTCAACGACCAGAAGACTCCCTAATTTTATTTGGGATTTGAAAATCTATTTTTTTCTTTTCTTTTACGGTTAATATTTTTGTGTATTATAATTATTATTTTTATTATTATTATTAAATATATGGGTGGCGGCAAGGTTTAAAAAAAAAGAAAACTTCCTTTTCTTTTCCTTTTATTTTTTTATTATTATTTATATATTTATTTGTTGTAGTTGTCTACCATTTGTATTTTCCTTTTATATTTATTTTTGTAATTTGCTTTTTTCGCGTGCATAATAATTATTATCATGTAATATTAAATTTATGAATATTTTTTACACTTTCCAATATTACCATGATATTTCATATCAATTATTTATTTATTTTTTTCCTTATATCGTATTTATCTTTACATTTTATCATTCTAAAAAAAATCTGACAATGGAATTAGAAATATCTGGGAGTCCGTTATTTCTAAATTCTTGAGGTGAGGGAATCGGTTCTTTGAGAATCCAAGATTCGATTCCCAATTTTTTTTAAAAAAATAAAATCTTATTTTTTTTAGGTTATATTATATTTGATTTCATTGTGCATTATTTCCTATTGACCTAATTTTGAAGATCCTTCCTAAATTTCCTTTTTTAACTGTTTAGAAATTTTTACTTTACAACTATTTCTTTTAATTTTTTTAAAAAATGTTTAAAATATAAATCTATATTTCATATGTTTTCCTTAATCAACTTTTTTAATAACTCCTATTTCGCTAAAAATATTCCTATGATGGAATCTATGAAATTTGGGAGTCCGATTTCCTAGAATTCTTAAGGTGAGGGATCACATCTTTGGAAGTCCGAGATTTGATCCCAAGAAAAAATGAATTTAATCAATGTTTTAAAAAAAAATCTTTATTCAAAGACTAGCCTATGATAGATTTTGAGAAATTGTAATAATTTCTCATTTTCTTAAGGTGAGAAATTTTCCTTCAATATATAGTCTAATTAATTGAATATAATTCCACTTATTTTATGAGATCATTGCTTCAAATGTTGGAGTAATGGGGATGAAATAAAACATTAGTTTAAAAATAAATTTAAAAATATTTTCAAATTCAAGATTTTAAATTTGACCACCGTTTTTCTAAATGGGTGTTGTGGGGTGTTAATACCTTCCCCACACACAAATGACTCCCGAACTCAATTTTAGCTTTCGCAGACCATTTTTTTAAAATTGTTTATTTTATTTCGATGTCCAATCACACCGTAAAAAAGATTGGTGGCGACTCCTATTTTATTTTAAAACTAGCTCTTTTGAGCACGTCGGCCGCTCCGCGTCGTCTCGGGCACGTGGCGACAGGCGTCTCAAGGAGATTGTCTATTCGTAACTGACACTGGATCAGACTAACGTGTTAAGTTTGGGTTGGCTGCAGAACGCGACAAAATGAGAAGGTGACACGTGTAAAGCGTAAAAATGACCCATGGATGTGAAAGATCTCTATAAATAGGACCATAGATCGAAAGAAAAATGGCATAAGGTGCTACCCTTCTAATAATCTGTAAAGAATAGAGTTTCGAGGGTCGAACTACAAAAAAAGGGAAAGTGAAATCAGAAACGAAAGATTGGTGTCACAAGTGTGTGTGAGTGATCTTTCTAAATGAATGTTTGTTTGTGGGTAGTTCTTATAAATGAAGGATTGTTTTGAAATGATGAATGATTGTCACTATGTTATTCACAAGTTAGCCAAATTGCATTTTTTCCTTCATTTTCTTCTATTATCATGTGTTTGAACCTCATTATTTTATATAAAAGGCGACAATACAAGTTATTACCTATATATGTTATTAACTTATCTGGGTTGAGTTGAATTCAAATAAATGAAAAATTTATAGCTTGGATTAGATCACGGATTCATCGAAAATAACCAAAACCAAACTAGTTTTAGAGCTTATTATTAATTTTAAAAAAAATATGCTTTTTTACTATACAACTAAATGTACCTATATTTTTTTTACTATTATTATAATTTAATAAATTTATTCTCCAACAACTCATAAAAATATTTTTTAAGCATTTCAAAAACAACTTAACAAATGATATAAATTAAAAATTTATTATTTATCTTAATTTAATATATAAAAAATTGGTTAATTTTCATAAATACGACAAAACACCATAATATTTACGGCTCACATAGTAAAATAAAAAAAGCCTATGAAGTTGGTCATTTTGTTTGAATATTTCAATTTTCCCCTTCTTTTCCATCTTTTTTCTTTTGCATTTGTTCTTTTATATTTTTTTTATTTTTTTTCAAGATCGTGTGTCAAATATAAAAGATCTTGGTACACGATCTAGCACACAATCTTGAACAAAAAAAAATATTGGGATATCAATACACATATCAAATATAAAAGATATTGAAAAAAAAAAAGCGACGGTATATTGGTAGTTTAGGTTTGGATACACGATCGTGCAACCCAATAATCTAAAAGATTCAATTGGTATATGATCTTAAAATATAATTGGAATATTAGTACACAATTATATATTTTACGTGCGCGAGTTATTGAAATATTTATAGTTAAAGAAACAATCTTGCAAACTTAAATTAATATATGTCCACAATTTAAAACATTGTACTCTTTACATTCTTTATGAAATGTTGAACATTTTTAATCTTAAGACTTAAGTTTGACCCATTTATGGCATGCTTTTTTTTCTTAATTTCCCTCCTTAATTTTAGTAAAATTTTTACTAAATGACTGTTTTTTAAAGAAAAAAAATAGTTTAAAAGTAATATCTATAATGTTATTCATCTACTATTTTGAACTATTGACATGATGGATTTACTTGATTTAAGATTTGTCTAACACCATGTGGTTTTGAAGTTTTAGGAAGAGAAATGCTTTAAATACACTAATAATTTCATCAAAACACGAGGATCCAAATATTCTAACAGATATGGCAACCCAAAAGCTTGCTACAATATCAATTGTTGTTTTGGTGATATTCCCATGTATTGTATCGACAAGTATGCTCTTTTAACTCATAATTCCTCTCATTTCACAAAACTGTTTTTGCTAGAACAATGTTTAATACAATGTTATTTTTGGTAATATGCAGCAAAAGGAGACGTTTTGAATGTGCATTGTGTTCGACCATGCTATGATACTTATGATGACGAGTCATGTTATAATGATTGCATTCGAGAGAATCTTGGTGCTGGGTTTTGTTACCCAAAGCTACCTAGCACTGATAAAGATTGTTGTTGCAATGATTGACAATATTTATTGTTTCTTAATATAAGATTGTGTAGTATTTCATTGAAAATTTTATATAAAATTTAATGTTTGATGATATCTCTTTCATTTGATTAACTTTATTTGTTCTTTTCTAACACATTCAATTGTTGATCCACCAACAAGTTGCAATAGAGGGAAAAATCAAGTTAGAAGTCGAAATAAATAACGAAGTATTGCTAACATGAGCTTAGCTCAACTGCACCCGTATGTTCATGTGGACAAAAGGTCCGCAGAAAAACAATCTTTCGTAAACAATTTCACAAATGTTCTGAACTAAAATTTAACCTTATTTTCATTATTTATTATAAATGATTTTCAAAATTAATTTCAAAATATTTCCTTATTCATGGCAACACAAATTTACTATGTAAATGATAACTTCCTTATTTATGCTACGAATCAATGTATAGTTTTATTATGGGAATAATTTATTTTTTAATATAAAATAAAATCTTTTCTAATATGGAATAATGTAATAATTAAATAGAAACTTATATAACTATTTTCATCACCATATTAAGAATCTTATAAATTTCTTTCAACGCCAACCATGAGTTCTTCATCCTGGGTTGGGTTTGGTTGGGTTGTCAGATATTTATTTCTTTTCTTTTCCTTTTTAAGGATTTTTTTATTAACTTAAAATATTTAAATTTGTTTACAATCTATGTTAATAACTAAAATTTCCACAAAAAAAATCAAAATCAAATGTACCTATTACAAACTTCAAACAAACAACATAATCATACAAATTATAATATTTATAAAATATAATATATATTTTAATAATATTAAAAATTCAAGTTGGTTTGGGTCAACACAAATTTTAAAAAATGTAACCCGAACCCAACCATCTCGAAAAAAAACATAAAATTTTTAACCAAACTCAATCCAAAATAAAAATCTAACTCAACCTAACCCTAAACCCTAAACCCCTAAACATACATATTCTTCTTGAACGTGAGAATATTATCTCGTTTCAACTTAAATGTGAAAGCAGTTTTGCAGAAAAAATTTTGAAGCCAAATTGCAGACAGTATTCCATAAAAGCAAATTGCTGCATCTTGTCAAAGATTATTGAAACGAGGTAGAACCAATGCTACTGTGCTTCAATCTTAACCTCAGGACATGACTATGTTTAGATTGTTTCCTGTAATTAAAAAAAAAAAAAAAATCCTTCAATCTTATGTATTCTAAATTTCTTCTGTGTTCTTTACAAGGTTTGGTGATGTTTCGTACATAATGGAATTTGGTGCATCAACTGTGTACTTTCTTTGTTTTTTTAGTTTTTCTAATTTTATCTCATGCATAATATGGTTTTCTTATTCTCTGTTTTATTTAAAATCAGTATCTTTGATGTCAATCCTTCGTTATTTTGAACATTGCCTTCAATAGAACTATTAGTTTTCCTACACTAAATTAACACAATGATTTTACTTTTTTAAGGCTTGTCTAACGTCCTATCGTTTTGAAGTTGTAGGAAGAGACGCTTTAAATACACTATTTTACATTTTGTAGAACATATCCTTCAATAAATAATTTGATAAAAGCACAAGGATCCAAATCGTCTAAGAGACATGGCAACCCAAAAGCTTGCTACAGTATCAATCGTTATGTTGATGATATTGGCGTGTATTGTATCAACAAGTATGCTCTTAATGACTCTTAACTTCTCTAATTCCATAAAGTTATTTTTGCTAGAACAATGTTTTAAACAATGTTATTTTTGATAATATGGCAGCAAAGGGAGACGTCTTGAACGTGAATTGTGTTCGACCATGCTCTGATACTTATGACGACGAGTCGTGTTATAATGATTGCATCCGAGAGAATCTTGGTGCTGGATTTTGTTACCCAAAACTACCTAGCACTGATAAAGATTGTTGCTGCAATGTTTGATCAAGAAAAGAGAAAAGAGAAATGTTTGTTGTTTCTTAATATAAGATTGTGTGTAACATTTCATTCAAACTTTTAAAGAAAATTTAATATTTTTAACATATCTCTTTCCTTCATTTCACCATCATAACTTGTTCTTCCTTACACAATCAAGTTCGATCAACAAACTGTAATAGAGGAGAAAAAATCAACTATGAAGATGAAATAAATAATAGGTTGTTTCAACTCAAAACATTTAAGACTGAGGAATTTGTTCGTAGCCGAAGAACATTTTAAATAATGCATATTATTAAAGTGTAGGCTATGTATGTGAATTAATAATTTATCACATTGGGTTATTTTATTAAATTTGGCATATTATGTGATCTATTTAATGAAGACCCAAGATTCCTAATTGAGTATAGACTAAAGGAAGCCTACTCCTAGATTGATTAGGATTTAATGAAGACTCTAAGTGAATTAATATATAAAGAGACTTAGTGTTATGGTCCCTAATATATCAAAACAATAAGCACTCAATCTTTCTTATATCTCATCAAGAGAAAGACTCCATTAAGGGCATTCAAAGTTTTTGTTGAGGAAGATAATAGTCATTTTATAGCCATCAGACAATAACCATTTTATAGCTATTATCAGCGGAATCTAGTATGTAACTTATTATTGACAATTTTGCATGGAATGATCTTGCGTTATAGATTAATCATGTGTGCAAGAAGAAGATAAGTATAAATTAATCATGTTATAGATTCAAGATTAATCATACCGTGGTTTTAAGTTTAACTGATCTAGATTGAAGATTTGATTAATCATTGCCGTGAACTCAAGTTTAATTGATCATGTTGTAGATTCAAGATTCGATTAATCATGTTGTGAATACAAGTTAAATTTGATCAAGATTAATTGATCATCGTGTGGATTAAATTTGAATGATAATTTTTTAAGAACATTCACATGCATGTTTATGTTATACTAGCAAACAATGTGTGCGATACACATGAAAATCACACATGAAAAAATTATAGTTTTAACTTAACTTTATGAAATTGTAATAGTAATTTCAATATTTTTATATTTATATCTTTTTTATATTAACATGGAAAATGAATTTATTCAATAAAGAGACAATACTGTTATCTTTCGAATATATCTTTGAATTTGATTTTTTTTCATAATTCAAATTTCATTTCCTTACATCTTGAGCTTACACATTGCAAACTTAACCATCTAATATATATATATATATTCAAATAAAGTAGAAAATAGAAAGGTTGTTACTTGTGTAATAGCATATAGCATTATGTAATATCAATTATGGAAGATGGAAAAAAGTTACATTACGACCCTAATAACACAGAGCATTAATTAATATTAAAAAAGTGTAACTTCTATCGTTGAATGTGAAAATGACAACAAATATTAAATCTATGTGAATGATAAAATTGTCACTAAAATAAATTATAATGAAATGGTAAAACATCCACCAAAATCATATTTCTTTTGAAATTATGAAATTATAAATATGAAATCATCATTTTTTTTTAATGATTTTGTAGGTAGAAAATTAAAGGAAAATTTTTAATATTTCTTGGTTCACACATTTTATTACTTTCCTTTTATACTTAATAAGTCACTCAACCATTTCATTAATAAAAAAAAATTAAATGTAGAAAAAAACATGAGTAATATTTCATGGTTACATTAAAAAATATTCTCAATATATTACATGATTTAAACATAAAGGGCATAGACATATATACATGTCAACCACGAATTTGTTAGCTCAAGTTTCTCCAAGTTATATTTTAGATTGTATTGGTCGAAATAACATGTTATCAAAGTAGGCTTTGTTATCTAGATTAGTTTAATTCTAATATATAGGATTTATATATTCATTGATTTATGTGAATAATTATCAATCCAACATAAGATAATTATTTGGCAAAATTATGAGTATGCATGTGGTAATGAGTAGGTGAGGATTATAAGGATTGCTCATGTAGAAAATAGTCAGTAAAGAGAAAGGTTAATTTTTTGACAAAGTTTACAGTCAGTACTTTGATTATTACGTTGAGACTACCATTTACAGTTGGTGTCTCTACCCAAAGGTTAGACATCAATGTTGTGTTATGTATCTTGTAAAAGGGATCCACCATATATGTGAAATTATTTTGTCATATTTTATTTTATGCACCTATTAACTGTGAGTATATCATTTATTTGCTTATTCTTTGTTCAATTGGTCTTGCTCAAATATCTGAAAATCTAAATTCAATCCCTAAGTTGAATGGATCGAATTTCAAGATTTGGAAGGAAAGTCTAGAGATACTTCTCGGGTGTATGGATCTTGCATTAAGAAACGATGAACTTGCTTCTACTAAGGAACAACTGAATGCAAGTAATATTAAGAAGGAGAAACGGTCAAATCGCATGTGTTTGATGATTATTAGGCCCTCCATTCCAGTCTTTTTGGGGTTCTATCACTAAAAGTGAATGCCAAAAAGTTTCTTGCCAAAATTGAAAAATATTTTGCTAAAAATGAAAAAGGGGAAAGAAGTAGTCTTTTGACTACTTTAACTTCCATGAGGAATAAGGGCAATGAAAACATGAGGGAGTACATTGTGGAAATGTTCAATCTCGCTCGTAAATTAAAGGCACTTGATATCGAGATAAATAAAAAAATTTCATACATCTGGTACTTATCTCTTTTTCGGTACAATTCACTTAGTTTAAGATAAGTTATAATACTCAGAAGGATAAGTGGAGTACTAATAAGCTTAGCTCACAATGTGCGCAGGAAGAAGATAAGATTAAGAGAGAAAGGACTGAAAGTGCTCACTTCTCAACTAACTATCATGGTAAGAATAAAAGAAAACATACAGATGTTGTAGAAGGGAAATCTCAGTTAAATAAGAAACAAGCTATAGAGAATCCTTGTTTTTTCTACAAAAAGAAAGGTCATCTCAAGAAAGATTGTTCCATGTACGCCAAATGGCATGTAAAGAAGGGTAAACTTCTTACTTTTATTTGTTCTAAAGTTAATTTAGCTTCTGTACTTATAGATACGTGATGGGTGGATTTTGGGTACTACTACTCACATAAGTATGTACATGCAAAGTTGCTTGTAGAGTCAATCTGTAACCTCTCAGGTCCAAGATTTGTAATTTGGATCACTGACATTTCCATGCATCCTCTACAACCAAGCAGTACCATCCTTACTATCCTTAAAGGCTTATTAGAGTGAAAGTTCTTTCCACAAAACAACACGAGTCCTTTCAGCATGCTTTGTCCTCACTCACATGCATCCTAGGAATATTCGCATGAGGTCACCCAAAAGGAAGGTTCACCTTGTTGATATAGATATTAACTTTTAATTCTTTTAATTCTTTCTTAACATTACTTTTATATCCTCAGAATCTCTCTTATTCAGATGTGATACCAGTTCATTCATATCTTCCTCCTAATCTCGGACATTACATGATCGTCAAATGGTGTTATAAGATTCATCTATGTGGGTGATGGCAAAGCAGTTCCAGTTGAATCTATGGACAATTTTAGATTACTTTATAAAACTGGTTGTTTTTTTTATTATTATTTGAATGATAATTTTATTGTACTATCATTTAAACGGGAACTTAGTTTCTATTTCTAGTTTGGTTTTTCTTGTTCTTTTGGAAATAATAAAGTTAGTCTTTTTCAAAACTTCAAGCTTATTGATATTGGTTCTTTAATTGATAACCTATACATCCTTAATTCTTATGTTTCATCTAACAAGGTTATGTTATGTAAATCATGTGGTACAAAGCTTAAGTTAAATGAGAATTTTGCTATGTTGTGATACAAGCGTTTAAGTCACATCTTTAAATAAATAATTCATAGACTTGTGTCAGATGGAATTCTTGATTCCCTTGATTTTAGCAAATTTGAAATTTGTGGGAAATGTATTAAGGAAAAACATAAAAAAATTAGGTACCAACAGATGTTCAAACGTCTTAGAACTAATACATACAGACATTTGTGGCTCATTCCCTACGACTTCTTTGAATGGACAACAATATTTTATTACGTTCATAAAAGACTATTCAAGATATGAGTACATATAATTCATGAGAAGTCCCAATTTTTGGACGTATTCAAGTCTTTTAAAGTTGAAGTTAAACTTCAACTTGGAAAGAAAATTAAGGCATCAAGTCTGATCGTGGTGATGAATACTACTATAAATATGATGGATCGGGTGAACAACGTCTAAGACCCTTTGCCAAATACCTAGAGAAATGTGGAATCATCCCACAATACACTATGCCAGGAAAATCGAGCATGAACGGTGTAGCGAAAAGGCGAAATAGAACACTTAAGGGGTGTTTGGCCCATAGGTTTGGAATTAGGGGGTTTGGCATTTGAAGTCAAACTCATGTTTGGACACTTGGATTAAAATTTATGGAATGTCATATGTCTTAGAAAAAATTTCACTTGAGCATCTTATCAATGATCATTGATGTTGGCAACAAATGTTAGTCAACTTCACAATCAACCACGATGATCGACCATGATCAATCGACGGTCATAACAATCAATTGTCTTAACCGTCAGCTTCAGATCATTTTGATCGTCAGCTTCAGATCGTCTTGACTGTCGATTATCAATTGTCGATCGTCGGTGACTAGTCATCTTGATCGCTGGTGACCCATAACTTTGGACATTATTGTCGTTGGGTGAACATCTTGATTGACGACAACCAATCGTTATCGTTAATTATCAATGTCAACAAACGATCGTAGTGATGGTCAATGATCAATAGTCATGACCCTTAACAACTGATTGTCCTGATGGTCAACGACCAACCAATTGTCTTAAAATTTGCGATCGTTAACCGTCTTCACCATTGATCAACGACCGTTTCACTAAGGCTTCCTACATTCTTTCCTATCGGATTGAATAGTAAACACTATTCATGCCCATGTTACATTTTTTTTCGAATTCAATCTAAAAAATTCATCAACCAACTCCGAACATCGCCCCTACTTCGTCGACAAATTTCCAATCACCAACTTTTGCATTCACTACAAAACCTTAAAAATTAATAAAAATGAATTTTTTAAAAACTTTTTTTAAGTCGTTCCAAATGCGCTTTGATTTAATCACAATAATATTTTTTTAAAACACACATTTTTCATTATTCTATTTTTTCTTCTTTTGAATTTTTTTAATAACTATTATTATTAGATAATCTTTTTTTTTAATTATCTCTTTTCCCTTCTTTATTTAAAATTAATATTTCCTTCATTTTAAGAGATTTTGTTATATTTTTTCAAAGGAGAAAATTGATGACCTATCTATTGTGATCTCGAGTATAAATCAAATAGTAGTATAGTAAAAATTGTAAATATATATATCACATATATACTATGGTTTATTTTTAGTCTGATAATATTTTTAAATTTGTTTGTTGGTCAATTTAACTAGAATGACTTCAGACTTATTTTTGATTAACTTAAGAAAAATGTTTATATATATATATATATATATATATATATATATATATATATATATATATATATATAAACTCGTTTTTATTTAGACTATTTTGATAAAAGTGGTTTAAAATAGATTGAATGCGTGCCATAGAAAGACAACCATAACTATGACTAAATATAACTCTAGTTAGACTTTCATTTTGCATAACTCTTTTGGTTATGCTTATTTTGAAAACTATTATATCATTTTCAATGCTGTTTAATTAGAATTTTCGTAAACTCCATTCGATTACATGATTTGTTATATTTTTATGAATAGTTTGTAATATTCCTATTAGGCCATTTATGCTAATGCAACTATAATCAAAATTATTGTTATCAAATATTAAAATTTCTCGTTCTTACATTATTGTAATTAACATCAATTTAGTCAAAAAATTGAATTAGAGATACAAAGTATGAAAATAAATAAATAAAAATTTTGATACAAAACAAATTTAGAACGTACAATTAATAAATAAATAAAAACTAAACAAATTAGCTAAACCGAGAATTCAAAACCAACACCCAAAGGAGACATCAGAAATCTAGATTTTCAAATTCTGCACCTTAAATACAAACATATGTAATTCAACTCACATTTAATTTCCAAATATTTGATTTTGAGGTCGTAAAAGGACTACTAATTTAATTTTTTTAGAAAGAAATATATTTTGATTTGATGGACCAGATAACTTGACATTCAAATTATTAAATGAACCTTTTTAGTCTAAAAAAAAAACTAAATTTGATGGAGTATCACCAATATCACAAAACAATGGGTTTTTCATGGGAAGAGATTTAAAAAGAAATCATTTATATCCCTCACTAATATATATCTAAAATAATGGAAATCAAATCATTATCCGTTGGAGTTCCGTAGAAGAGAACGATACCGCAACAAAACTTCGCCATTATTGAAGCAAGCTTTGTACAGATGAAGGGCGGCCATGGCGCTCTGGAGGTGGCCAAGACGGTCATCGAGGTTGCAGATGTGGCTTGGTCCGCGATTGAGTGTTGCCATAACCATATACCCAGCCACGATTCCCCTGAGCCCACTCTTACAGAGGAAGAACAACTTCATGCTTTGCGATCTGAGAATCGGAGATTGAGGAAGTTGCTTGAACAAAATCTCCACCTTCTTCAGAACATATCTGAATCTCACTGTTTGCTCAAGGATTGCCCTCCCGATGTATTTCCTCCATTTCCCTTCTTTTTCAAGCTTTTGCCTCTAAATTTTTGGCAGCTTTCAAATTTCGTGCTGTTCCCAATTTTAGGGTTTTATTTTTTATTTAATGCCGATGAAGATGTTCTTTTATCTTTGGTTAATTATAAACGGCCATTAGTTTAGTTTATTCAGGTAATGAATCTTTCGGTCCCGGCCGTAGGGTAATTTACGCTGAATAATTTTTGCTTGAGATTTTAAGGACGTGTTTTTCTTTCCTAAACTGCGATATATAATAAAGATCATAGGATGGTATTTGGTTCCTTTCAATTATTGAACTCAAGTGGTGTATTTGGATCTCATAAATGGCAGTTGTACGCTCGTCTCGTTGCGACAGTGGATTCTGAAAAGTTCTTAAATGAAATTAAATCCCTCAACGAAGCATCAAAAGATGGAATTAGCTATGAATTTCCTTTCAGGGAAGCTACAGGTTTTTTCTTTTTTTTCTTTTTCTTTTTTTCTTTCTTGAACCAAAACATGATGCATTGATTGGTACTGAAATCTTATATTCATATTCATTGCTTGATGTTTTTTCTCTCCCTTGTATTGTTCTTTGGTTAGGAGCCGATTCGCACGCAGCTGATATTCTTGTGAATGTTAGCCATGAAGCCCCCAGTTGGTGGGTATGGGTTACTGAAGATATGGTTCCGAACAACGTTGAGGAATGGAGTGGAATTGATGATGAAAGTTATGTGATTGTATCTGAAGAACATGTGGTGGAGGCAGTTGCCCACTTTATGGCTAGATGTATTATGTCAAACCCAAAAACCCGGGTATGCCTATCACTTTGAATGGAATTTCTGTTTGGTTTTCTATAACGAATCTTAAATATTCAAGTTTTTCAAAATGCAGAATATATCACCTGAGGAGCTGCAGAAAGGTATGATTTTCCTTTTGTTAATTTAACTTCTGGATTGTGGTGATTATACTTGGGTGACGACAATTGTTGAATTAATATTTTGTGCTATTTAACATCTCTATTTGCAGCAATAGCTAAGGCACTTGATGGTATGGGCAGCAAAGTGGAGAAGATGTTTGAAATTTGGCATGCTGGGCTGCTGTTTTATTCCTTAGCCACTTGGGGGCTTGCACTGGCAGGGTCAGTTTTCCTTTATTTATTTTCCTTGTCAAAATGATTGCCATTTCATTATTCCCCATACCTCATGTAGAATACAAAACATCATATGTGATAGGAGAATTCACTCTGGTGAACTCTTGAACTCACGATTGTTGAATTAGAGGGATGAATTTCAGAATGCTTGAATCTTAAATCCCTTGTTCTAGCTCTTTTCAAGCTTAACTTGTCAACAAAATAGAGCTTTCCAAATTAGGACCCGACAACACATAGCTGAGTTTCTCATGCGTGCTTGATGTAGATGTCCATAACTTAAAGGGTTGTTTGAGGCATTGAGTTGAGTTCTGAAATCTAAAATTAGTATACGTTTGAGTTAGGAAGTTTGTGTTTGGGGTGCAAACCGTTTGTGAAACATGAGAGAGAGGGAGATAGAGAAAAAGAAGGGAAGATAAAGTTCCTTGATAAATGCGTAAACTTTAATAGAAAACATTGTTCGAAGGTTAACCATCATGGATTGATCTAGTGGTAAAAAGTGAGGCAGTCTCAATAACCAAGGGTCATGGATTCAATCCACGGTGGCACCAACCTAGGATTTAATTTTCTACCGTTTCCTTGACACCCAACCCAAATGTTGTAGGATCAAGTGGGTTGTCCTGTAAGATTAATCGATGTGCGTGTAAGCTAGCTCAAACAATCACAGATATAAAAAAAACATTGTTGAAGTTAGTAGAGCTGAGTTAATTGATGTGGACTTATGAAGTCGGTGGGCCAAACACCCCCTAAGTTTTGCTATTTCGTAAAGGACTGAGCTCACGTTTTTCTGTACTTAGATGTGAGGGAGTGGAACATAAGTTCAAAATTTGATTAATTGATTCTTGGTTGGGTGACCCTGGGATTATTCTCTCAAGTTCTTTAGTTTTTGTACCCCTTTTCTCGCTTGTTCATCTCTTCTTTCAAACAAGTGTAAGCATATCTTGCGGAGATCGTGTGTTTAATCCCAAAGACAAACAAGAACTTCTGTTTAAGTTTCATATTAATTGTTTGATTAATTTGTTCGATCGTGAAGCTATTAGATACTCCTCGGGTATTGATTTTAGTGAAAACTTCAACATGGGTTTTCCATTTTGCAGCTTGTACAAGGGCCGGGCTATACTGAAACTGGCTGCCGCTGGCGTTCACCATACGAGCAAAGCGGTAATGAAGGTGCTCTGAAGAAGCAAATGATATTTCATCAAACGCATGATATTGCTTGGGGTTCATTTTTCTTTCTATCAAGTGATGTAAATAACTTTTAATATTTCTTGTGGCATTTTTTTTTCTTTTGGTGATTCGGTCTTTTGCGTTGTGTTGATTACTACTACAATTGTAAATCTTGTACAGTTGCTTCATTCCAGTTATACATTATGTTATAAAAAGATATGGATGTGGAAATTAATGAGGGTGTTTATGATTGTGGATTTTGTTATAGATTTGGAAACATCTTCCAATCATCCATCTCCCATCTCTTTTGGTGATGGAGGGAGGGGCATCCGTATGATAGGGGAAGTATAATGAGTTTTTCATTCAGATTCGGAAATTAATATTGAAAATAATGAAATTAACTATGATTATTTGTAAAAATAACTTCTAATAATTTGTCCATAGTTTCTATCTTGTTTTCGAGAATGTTTACAGCTCGTGTAAAAAAATCAAAAATCAAAAAGTTCATAAAGCTATTTTATAAATTTATTTGAGGTTCGTTCTTTCCATCGTATGTAATTTGTCTTGTTCTTTCTAAGTCTTGTTTAATTTTTTTTGGAACAGTTACTGTTATTTAATTGTGGTTCAAATCTAAACTATTCTTTTTTTTTTTCAAGATTGTTTTGATGTTCGCACGAAGTTTTCAAAAAAAATTTGATTCGTTGAGTTAAACTTGAGTTGATGTTGTGTTTTCGTTTGATGCAATGCGGTTCGATCTTTAGAATTTCTCTCGAGAATGATTTAGAGGAAGCGGAGTCTATAATGTTCTTGAAGTTAGAGTTTTGGAAGAAAACTTATATTATATCTTTAAACAAGCTTCAATCTTCGAGGGCGATTGATTTTGCAGGGTCTTTTAGGTTCTTGAGAATTCTCTCTAGACCTCATGAGTCAAAAATTTCCAACCAAAACTTTTCTAAGCTTTATGGACTTGAGCCTGATTGGTCCACGGACTAGACTCATGGGTTCAACCACATGAATTTGGATTATATTTACCTTTTGGGCTCAATTAAGCTTATTTGTTGACTCAAACTTAGTTCAGGTAACTAATATTTAATTGAACCAAAATAATTTTGATCCAACGGTTATAATGAAAACATGTGACATTATCAGAATTGATCAATTTATATTTGCAATTTGAATTTAGGATATATCAAAAATTTTAATTAGTTTCAAATTCAATTATTTACGCTTTAACAAATGATGTGACAATTTGTGATTGGTCTCAAAAAAATTTATTCAATAATACCATCGCTTATATTTGTCTACTTTTGTAATAATCGTTTAGATTTAAGTTTTTTTTCAAAATTTGTTGGTACATGATCGTTTAAACAGTTCCAATTCTAAACGACTTTTTAAAAGATTTTTTTGTACGAAATCTAAACAGTATAAAAAAATCTTGAAAAAAAAAATCATGTATCAAATCTAAACGATTATGTACCAAAAAATCTTGAAAAGAAAAAACTCAAATCTAAACAATCATAATAAAAATAAACAAATCTCGTGTATCAAAGCAATCTTGAAAAAAAATTATTTAGATTTGAACTCAAATGTAAATGATCAATGTAATCATCTAAATGATCTTGGTACAAAATATATTACATGCTAAATTAATTGCTCGTTGATGATGAAATTTTTTGTCTTTTTCATTGTAGATCCATGGGCTATTTCTACTTTGGACCTGTAGACCTTTTTTATTTTAGAAATTGTTCTATACAATTTACATATTTCACCGTTTTGTTATATTTTATTTTTAAAAATTCCTTATTTTCCTTTTCTTTTTTCTTTGGTATAAAGGTTATGGTTATTTAAATGGTACTTCCAAGAAGGCATTATTGGGCTGAAAGCCGTTGAAGAAGGATGGTCTTACATTCATTTTTCAAAAAAATATTTATATAAATGAAAAATTGAAAAAAGTATCACACTTTTAGTTTTTGTTTTGAAGAATTGAACATTTTTAAAACAGGTAAAACTATTTTTCTCCGTCAATTTTGGACGACTACAAAATTTTCTAAAATATTAAAAAATTTCAACTTGTTTTAAGTTTTCTGCATGCATCTCGATAGACAATTATACTTTGATTCTTACATTTTTCAAATCTTTCCAAATCTTATTTCATTTTTTTTATCCTTTCAAAACAAATTATTGGAACCTTCACAAATCTTTTACCAAATTTTAACTAATTTTTGAATTTAGTCAATTTCTCCACTTCATTATTGTAGATTACCATTTTTCCTTTTCCTAATTCCTTCTATTTCTCTAATCAATTCAATTATCTCAAGGAATGCCGAGAATTAGTTATTCAACTATCCTATGGAACGCCGAGAATTAGGAAAAGTGACAAGAAAGAAGTGGGTGTTGTGGCAGAGTAATGTGAAAGATGTTTTGGGATGTTGAAGAAGAGAAGAATTAGGAAAAGAAAAAATAATAATTTAAAAAAAAAATTAGTTAAGATTTGGTGGGAGATTGGAAAAAGTTTTAATAAAATTTTTTAAAAGAAAAAAATATGAAAGAAATATGAAAAAATGATAGAACTTCAATCTAATTATCTACTAAAATGCACCCAAACTTTTTAATATTTTAGAAAAATCTCCTTAGTCGATAGTGATCGAGTTTTCACAGAAATCTCGGCAACGTGACTTCCTATACCCACTTATCTTTCGGGAGTATATTTACGCATTTTCTCATGATCATTTTTTAAATGGATCCATTTTGTTGGAAAATTCTGGTTATGACAAAAAATCCAGTTTACTAATGGTAAAACATTTAATTACTCGAATGTATCACCAAAGTACTACTTTTAAAATGTAAAACAAAAAAAGTACTATTTTTAAAACGTAAAACCAAAAAATTGCTATTTCCCAAATAAGTGTGGGATGAGATCAATACGTGCTAATTGAGTGTCATATTCATGCTCAATACATTTGCAAGAAAATTAATAACCTCACAAGTATGCTCAAATTGTAGTATTATATGATTCACTTGGCACATTTCAAACTCGTAAAATTTCCAAGTATGAGGTCTTGAAATCAACAATGTGAATATCCCTATCCTTCTGTCTACCTTTACAAAGGTAAGCTTTGGAGTACTTTCAAGCGTGAGAGAAATATAAATCTACATGTACTTATAAACCACTCAAGCTTTCGGTACAATTACATTAGACTAACTTTTCTAGTTAAAGTCTCGAATTCCATATAAACCTTGTACCCGATTTGTATCAGACTGGAATAGACGAAATACAGATGCATGACCTTGCTAGCCATCGTTCCATGTTATCCCATCCGAATTCGACAACTATTGATCTGAATTGTACAATGTTGAGATTGACTCTCTTTCAGCAACTGTTTCCTTTGAGTCATCTCTGTTCATGCCATGTGAACCAAATGAATTCCAGTTCCAAACAGCTTCAAGAAAGGGAAGAAAAATGAAGCAGTTCTATAGCCATGGAAGTGAAAACAAATGGTTCAAAATCATAAAATAACACTGAGTTTCATGAAATGATCCATCACAACTTACAGAAGAGCGCAATCATTCTGGAGTTTTTCTCTTCAGTTTAGACACTGAATCGAGTTCTACTGGTGTCTCACCAAAAACTGACCTGAATGAAGTTGAAACTCATTAATATTAATACATTCAATCTTGTTCTGAAGTAGACAGAAGTAATAGTAGGCAAACAACATTGTTGAGTTTTTTTAGCATTTCAGAAGGGTCTTGGCGCTTTACGACCCCATTTTTGTTTTGCCCTCAATTCAACACCCATTTTAACACCACTCTGATTCAAAGTGACTCTAATTACATTTCAGTTTTCCAAACACCCCTAAGAAACTTAAGCCGTGGCAGAATTTTTTAGCATCTTATTTAGGCAACCATTATCTAGGGGCAATACTAAGGTACAAAGCTCCCCCTCGCGTTGACATCATGTCTCACCGAAATATTATATAAACTGCCGAGGAAAAAGCCCTAGCATAATGAGTTCTCAAAAATTAGGTTCCTCTTCATCTTCCTTTTCATACTTATAAAGCCAAACAGACAACAGCATTCTCGAAAGTCAATGTCAAACTACCTTCAATAAATTTTAGGAAACCACAAGTAAAAGGGAAAAACATAATAATTATGGCTTGACCTTTCGCTTACCCACAGGTAGAACATTTCTTGTGATGCTTGCAGAATATAGATAAACAAACAGAACAGACATAGCCCATATCGATCGTTTTCTTGTGGCAAAAACACCTGCAAATTCCCAAAATGATGATGAGAGGTGTAAATCTGTAGAAGGCCGTAGTAAGTGACACAAAATAATAAGCACAAAACAACAGAATTTTGTATTCACAAGACTGCAGACTTACGATGCACGAAAATCCACACCAACAGATTTTGGAAGCTGTAAAAAGGTCCGGGAATGCAAATCGGTGCCAAAAACAGTCTGCATAGAAAGAACAATAGAATATCACAACAGCCTAAGCAAGAGATTACAAAAAACAGGGGAACCCATAGGAAAGTAAAACTTACAGAGAGATACTGAAACAGCCCATCCATTTGCTGAGGCTTCAGATAAACTCCACCCGTTATGTAAGAAGCCTATACAGCATCAGAAATCAAATCATCACCAGCAATGAATAGATGATACATCCGGAGATGGTAACTGTAAGATTCCAAGAAAAGTAAAAAACCCATTAAGGAACAATGAGCAGTTAGCTTACCTGCTGAAGAAATGCAGAATTGTGGGAACCAATGTAACATGAATCTATAGGAACCTGAAGCAAGAATGATAAAATTGTACATCATAGGAAAAATTGTACATCATAGGATACTTATACAAATGAAAACATTGTTCAATGTTGAATGTAGTTTATAGTTAAAAGCAACATGGAGAGGAAAACGGAGACAGCTGTGAACTTCAAATGAGTGACTAGCACACATGAAAGTTTAAACATAACCCATAAATGCAAATGTGAATGAAGATTAGATTCACATTTTTACGATCTCATTGACTACCACTTTCTGCTTGTGACCAAATGATTTCTATTATCATGAACATTGCAGATGCAATTACTTGATATCAAGAAATTAATCATACTTTGGTCAATATTGTTACGTTAAGCTGTCATAACCAAAATGAAAACTAGCAATTCAAAAATCTTAAGTAGTTTTCACCTTTGGATTTGATGTGTTGTTGGAGAGAGTAAATTAAAAGTTCATCTCTATTTATAATTTTTCCAATTTGAAAATACAACTCTTTATTGGTTTTTTCAGGACTGTTCTCCTAAATTTTGGAGCTTGTACAGTTACAGCCTTTACTTGGAGTACCTTACATAAGGGTTTTGCTACTTCTCTACTCTATCGATAACTTGGACTGAAGTTTTTCTTATAAACTTCTATCCCAGAATCTTCCTTCAGGGAAACTCCCAATTCTCCCCTTGTCCTTTTCGAAGAATCTTTGCTCTCTAGATTTGTTCTTCTTCTTATTCTTTATACATACACTTACATGCATACATATAAACATGAAAACTTTCACAACTGAATCTGACTAGACTAATAGTAGAAAAGATGCCAGAGATCCATCAGCTTTCCATCCACAGGGCAAGCAAATTAAATAATAAAATCTATACCAAATATTGGAGTTCAACTCTAACGGTAGAGACTAGATATTCAGTTGTAAACTCCAAGAAAGTAGTTCAATATAAAATACTTAGTCTTGTTAATGCATTCAAATTCAAATTCGCCTATGGGACAAGTGGGATATCTCGAAATAGGGGGAGAAAAAATTGATATCTTCAAATTCAAATAGGAAAAGAAACGAACAAAAAAGTTTAATCCAGCACCATTTTCTGCCATCAAGACCAAACAAAGAACAAGTTAAATAGAGAGGAAACTTGTCTCGAGCATTTCCATGAAATACTTGTGGTCACATTTTCATTACTTACTGATATCACCCAGTTCAAATAATGAGAGTTGGTGATTGACAGAAGTTAGTAAAGTCATATAAGAACACACAGAAGAGTGAACAAAATAATACAAACCATTGAACGCTGAGCAGAAAAGATGGCATTCATGATTGCAACATATCTGGAAGAGAAAAACAGTCACTAGACGGAAGATTTTAAAGTTTGATTCCCATTATTAAAGAAAATTGCACAAATAAAATAACTTCATTAGAAATATATACATATTTTTAAAGAATAAAGAAAATATTCTTACTGTTCAGGACCATCTGGGGATCCCTGCAAGCAAAGGATCTACACTCAAAGTAAAATATATTCACATAGATTAGTCACATTTTCAAAAAAGGACAAAAACAAATAGTATATGTAAGCAACAAGAAAAATCAGGATATGCAAATTGGGAATAAATTATCCAGAACAGAAACAAATGCTTACTCGTGGTTGGGGATGGAGAGATCCAGAGCGGAAAACTTTCTGTATATCTAATCACAGGGTCAAGCATTTGAAGCATAACAGTATGTTGATGAATATTACATTACTCAAGTTACATTTAAACAGTGTGACTATTAGAAAATTCCATCGTGCCAACCATAACTCTTACAACATTTTGCAACCATACTCATTACCACAAATTTCGACCAAATGCCACTCCCATCACAATAGATACTGTTTAGTCCTGACTGCTACATTAATGGCCCATTTGTAGAACATGTCAAGCTTTACTTATGAGCATAAACAAGCAAATAATCAGCACCAATAATCATCAACAAGGAAGGATACAACACAAGGCCATGGAGAGCGATCCAGAAAGAAGTGAAGACATGGTCCCTCCTTTGGGATCTTCCTTGATGGACTGCTCATCCCCAATCACGAACTCCTCCAAATTCTTCAATAAACGAGTACAAAGTGCAGGCATTCTACCATCTTCAAGGCCATGATTTGAGTAAGAAGACGAGTTGTATAAATACTTGCATGAAGCATATCCAGTACCAATAACCACAACCTCATTAAGTTGGTTCAGAACTAAAATGGAGTTCAGAAAAGCAAGTACCTATACACCCAAAACAGAAAGAAAAAGGAAATGCTAATGTTCATTACAGTTCTATCAGAAAAACCTACTGGGTAGAATGGTTCACAGGAAAGGAGATAATTTATCAATTACATGAGACAGAAACTTGGAGAACGGAAGAGCAGATGTGCTCCAGAAAAATGGATTCGTATCCAGTAAAACCACTAAAAGGCTAACATCATCTGCAACAACACAATCAAAGATCAAAAAAACGAATAAGCCACTGCAATTTCGATAGTTGTACCCGAGTGCCCATAAGGAAGGAGAAAGGGATTGGAGGAGAACCTGCGTAAAGCTTCGAAGGAGCTGAAGCCATGGCTGCTTCAGAATGGGCAACGGAGAGAAGACGCCCAGTTCGACTCCCAATAGAACTGGATGAGATTTGGGCCCAAAAAGTACAAATTGGCCCATTGAGAATAATGAATGAACCAACGTTTACAAATTTAAGAAAGATTTAAAGGTATAGCCCTACTTCACAATCTATTTTAACGCCTTAGCCACCGTTTGAAGATTTGAAGGAGAAGAAGGGAAGTTGGATTCGTTTCGGCCTCGAACACTTTCAACATGTGTTATTTAATTACATGTATTTGGATTTTAGGTGAATAATGATATCTAGGACTAAGTTTTTTAATTGGGTAGGAATATTTGAGACATTGTTCTATTTATTTATTTTTCAGATTTTTTAGTTTTGCTATTCTAACAATTTAAAAATAATTGATTATTTTTTCAAAGTAAACCTTCTAATTTGTTATTCCAAGTGGACAAACACATGTTTGGCTTAAAATGTCAAACTCCCTAATTCTAAATCCATGGGCCAAACGCTCTCTTAGTGCAATCCAACAAATATGGAGGTATGCAAAATTTCTCAATCAACTTTCAACTAAATAAAATAATGCTAAGTAAAACAAAAGTGTGACGATAAGTTAAAATATTTTCATGCTTTAAAAGAAAAATAAACTGAAAAAATGTAGAGAACCGGATAGGTTTATTTTAACCTTTGCTTTATTGGAGATAGAAAAAAATAATGGTTATATGTTAGACTTAAGTGCTTCTATCAATGTTATGCCTTATCATGTCTATCGAAGTTTGACCTTGAATAAAATAGAAAAGACAAATGTATGCATCAAACTAGTCGATAGATCTACTTGAATTCAAATTGTTTCGTGTTGGGTAATTTGGAAAGAGAGATTTGTAAGGATATTCAAGGGTGTATTTCAATCTCCATCACAGTAAAATCTGCAATGGTAGAAGACTAAGTTATATTTTTAGGTATTGTTTTCCTTTTTCTTTAAGCTTATTTACAATTTGATGATTGATTGCTTATTTGGTTAGTAAGAGTTTGAGATATAATTAAAACAAACACCCATACATCCTTAATAAAACAAAATAATTTAAAAGGTGAATAAAATCATAATAGAAAAAATAACTAACATAAACCCATACATCAAAACTCAGAAAACAACTTTACATCCACTTTCGAACTCCAATCTAAACAACTTTACATCCCAAACTCATATATATAATAACTTCTGAAACTAAATTTCAAGCTCAATAACTACACATGTTAACACCCAAAAGAAATCAGACACAAATTGTAAAGAAATACAATCTATATTGGTAAGCACATCAAAACAACAAAGTGTTCAAGATCGGTACAATGTAGTTACCGTTAAATGCATACAAGGAAAAAAATTATTAATATACAATAGATCAAGGGTTTAAAGGGAGAGACATACTAAACAATGTTCCCTTCAAAGTCTTTGTTGGTTTAACTTATTCCCAATCTACCATTTATATAGAAACCTTAGCAGGGCTTTTCTGTTCTTATATACTTAAAAGAGAGATTAGGCATAAAGTTAAAGGGAAGAGCTACTGATTTCCTGTTATGGGGCCATCTCGACCTTTCTTGAAATCATCCCAACCCCTTACCCATTGTTGGCCAGGTGGTGTTCTTGTCTCAGGTGAGGCATGTTTGTTGAGATTGTCTATCACCTTCTCTTTCACTCCAGTAAATACCTACAATGATACAATACTTTAATTGTAAACCACATATTTAATCAAGATAAAAGGTTCGGTAATTAATGCCATGCTTGGATGCTCACAGGATTTGTTTTCAAAGCTTCAGGGGGTTGCTCTTGGCCTGTTAACCACTTCCATAAATCTGGATTTTCCTGCAAGAGTAGAAGAATTATTGAGTCTTTGTTGCATCTCTACTATTTTTCATTTTTATGGGATAGTTGCGAGCTAAGAAACAGACATTGAATACAGCACAACGACAACATGTCAATTTTCAAAACGACATGACATGTTGGAGATACATTTTTCTAATATATACATATAAATATATATATATATATATTTGTGCATATTTGGACACATTGTGAAATATTCACCCGTATATATATAACAATAATGGGAAAAAAATAGAAAAAAGCAAAGATAAAAAAGGAAGAAAAGATAGAAAAGGGGGGGAAAAAATAGTGAGTCGCAGTCTGTCAGCAGTACAAGACTAAATTACCAGGTCAAGAACATTAATTAGAGCTCGAATACCATCTGCATCTAAGGAATGGATGTGATCCTCTACCCATTTCCCAAGTATCAAATCCAATTCCAAAAACCCTCGTTGTTTGCTCCGGTACAGCAACCTGTTAAGTCCAACAACCAAACAAAACGACTTGTCAATCAAAACAAATGAGTCAATAATTGAGAGAAACACAGAGCGAGAGGGATGCGAAAATTAATTAACAAAATGAAGGAAGAACGAACCTATTGAATAATTGCCTCTTGCTATCTTCATTTGAGAGATCGATGTCAGGATTTGTACTTGTCGAAGAGAAATGGACACTAGAGAAACAACCATGGTGATTCTGATTGCGATTTGTTAGTTCTCTTTGGAGATTCTTCAACCCAATGAAAGCAGTAGGCAAAAGGGGCATCGATTTGCTTCTCAAAATGGTGGGGGAAGCTTTCAAGTATAGAACTTGATGAGCTTTGTTAAGAGCCCTTATAAAAGTCGCCATTTGCCTTTCAAAATGATAATACTGGATTGAAACAAGTTGATCAAAAAAGAATAATATTTAAAGGGAAATTGCTCTCTATAAATACCACTAAAATAAACTAATGCCTAAGACCACTTGACTCGTGTTTATACGCAACAATGTTCTGTTTAACATAGGCATGTATCAGTAATTAGTTTACATGAGAAACATAGAACCATAGAAAAACAACATAGTTTGCAAAGCATCAAATATCACAAGAAACAATTTAAACAACAATATATTGATAAACAACATAGAAAAACACAACTCAAACAATTCGATAGCCCTTTTTGGGATAAAAAAAACAAATTTCATTCAGAAAAAAAATGAAAGAATACAACACTTCCATAATTTGATAGCCTATGATTAAAGTCACTTCCACAATGATTTTTTCTAATAGAAACAACTGTTTTTACTAAAAAAAAACAAAACGAAGGTATACAAAAGCATACACACGCTACAGAATGGGGTTGCAAATAAGAAATATTGTCTATAAAGCAACTACAGAGAAATTGGAGCAGAAAAAGAAACATGAAACCTCACCAAAGGACACACATCATTAGGACCTATCTCCACACCTTTAAAAACTCAGTTATTTCTCCCCCAACGATCCCATAACAGAGCAAGCTGTGAGAGTACTAGTTAAAGGGGTATAGGGGTAAGATTTGTAGGGTATTACTTATTAGCAAGGGGTATCATGGGTCATTAACTAGTGGCATCTTGGCTATAAATAAGACAAGTTGAACACCAGAGGGAGGGGGTGAGGGTTTCTATCATGGAGCTTTGGGAGAGAGAACCCTCTTGATGTTGTTTGTGTTTATCAAGTATTCTTATTAGATGGTATCCTAACCCACACCCCCACAAACCCCAAAAAGCGACATTTCCCACCAAAAGACTGATGGAGGAGGAACTTCCCGATCAGGTCCCCAATAACTTTCAAATGAGCTGCACAAAACCAAACTCCAGAAAGAAGCAATTCCACATACAACTTGCAAACGCACAGCTTCATAGCATGTGATCTGGATTAGAGCGAAGATGCAAACAATATTAGAAAATTATGTTGGTAAAATAAATGCATTCCAATTTAACCATATACTTAAATGGAATAATCTGCATAAGGCAGGGAGAGAGAACACCAAGATGAAGCCTTAACTTGAGCAACTCAAAATGATCGGACCATGCTAGAGACTTGTCTTGAAAAATGCATTGCTTTATTTCAAATCAAATTTTGGAGAGAAAAGCTATAACTGGACTTTAGACCATAAAATTTGAGAGAGAGGCTTCAACTTCAAGGGAGGACTCACTCAAAGCCAAAAACACACTGTCCTTGGACCAATCAATAAAAACCCATGGAAGATTGAACGTTGAAAACAACTTCCACCAACATGTCTTTGAATAGCGACAATCAAAAGAAGAGATGTTGAGACCTCTCATCATCTGCCAAGCATAGAGGGCAAATTGAAGGTAACAAATAGTGAGCAGGAAGTTTTCTTTGGATTGTAAGAGAGTGGTTGAGAGCTCCAAAAATCATAACCCAAATAATGATGTTTACTTGACGAGGCCATTTTAATTTCCATGTAAAGAAATTTATCAATTGGAGTAGATGCCAACAAATGCTTGTAAGAGATTTAACTGAAAAACAAGCCTAAATACTACAACTTTCAACTTCTTGAATCCGAGTGAAGAACTCTTCAGCCTTCTAAAGAACCCAATAAAATATGAAAATCCAAAGCTTCTTCATCCTTAAAAACTGTCTAAAAGAGACAAACCAAGATAGAGTAGTTGCACCTCATTGCTCCAGTACTGAACCATTAGGATTAGTTACAATTCCAAGGAGACTTGGGAGTAGAGAACAGAACCCAAATTAGAACTATCCAACCATTGGTCTTGCCAAAGAGATATCCCAATGTGTGGCACCTCATTTTAGATTTTCCCACTAATCTAGATCTACGAAGCACGCGACACAACACAGCACGACATGCCCAATTTCTAGAAACTAGGACACGACACATCATAATTTTTTAAAAAAATAACTTTTGTGATAATATTTGTAGATAAACTCATATATGGTAGAGCACAGCAATATTTCTTTAAAACATAAATAAAGAGTGCATTAGCTGTCTGAATCCATCAAACTAGTTCCAAACTACAATACAAATACAAAATCCTAAATAGAGACCACACTTTCATCCAAAACAAAATGTAAAAACGAGGATGATTGACTACTATTGGTAGATGTAGACGAGGAGGAAGATGCCATCTAGTATAAAGAATAGAATGAATTCATTAAGAAAATGTTCTCAAAACAAAAACATTCCAAAGAACGCATCATGTCTCTCAAATCTGATAAAACCATACCAAAAATTCAGATAATATTCCAAAAACTCAAACCATATAAGAACAAACTCCACATTAAATAAATACAAAAATACATATTTTTTTCTAAACGCACCCGAAAAGCAATGTTTCTTATAAATTTTCAACATCTCCGTTGGACTATATATTAATACGAAGTAAGGAATAAAAAAGCATATATATATATATATATATATATATATATATATGTTCGGTCAAAGCAGTTGAAACATTCCTCAAACATTGATACACATTAAAGAAAAGAAAAGAAAAGATAAAAACCTCTAGACCGATACAGCAAGTAACCAAAACGGAGATAGAGCGTGGCTGGTCTGATCGGAGTTTCAGTCGCCGTCGTCGTCTGATCGGAGAGGGTAAGCGGTGGTCGCCGGCGTCTTCTGATCGGAGGGGAGGAACCGAACTGAAAATTGGAGAGAACTAGAGGAGAGTGAAGAGTGCTCAGGGTTTGATTTCGAGAGAAGGGACTTTGGGTGGTTGAGAGGTTTGTTGTTATTTATTCGTTTCACCGTTTCTAAACTTAAAAAATAATTTTAAATGGTGTCTTTGTTAAAGTGGATAGTTAGTCGACTAGCCAAAAGAAAGGACGTGGTACTAAAATAGGCTAATAGCAATAATTTTAGTTACTTTTTATTCGCCATTAACGGTATATAAAGATGTAAGTTCATGATCACAAAGTTTTTTCTTTTTGGGGATTGCTTTGTTTTTCATCACCTATAGATAAATGGGGTTTCCTTTCTTTTTTGTCTTTTTGGTTATCTGATTTCTTGGAATCCTTTTTTAGGGGTAAATGGGAGAATGAGATTTGGTTTGTTTCGATTGGGAATTTTGTGTTAGGATTCATTAATGAGGAATTGGAATGAGATTCAAGGAACCAAAGAACATAGCTTAGAACCGAGCTTTTCATTCTTCTTTTTCTTTGGCCCATTTTTTTTTTCTAGAAAATGAAGAAAAAATATTTAATTTGGTGATTGAATTTGAAAAGATGAGGAGAAAATACATTGATTTTGATGTCGGAATCAAACAAGGTACGGACGGCGGAGACAAGTTTGTTGAGGAAGAAGATGACGAATCATATCATTTTTTTCGTTGGTCAACTTTAACATAGGGACTATTTAGAACTATTTTCCAAATCTCGAAAATTCAAGTGTCACTTTTGAAACCTCAGATACCAAATAGACAATAACACTAAACCTTAAGGATCAAAAGTGCATTTTGCCTAGAAAATAATATTAAAAAAAAATTAACATGTCCCTTTCCACGTGTTCTACAGGGTGTTTGTAGAATATGTGTTTGGCATTGACTCTCTAAAAAATGTGTGCTAGCTTCGTGAGTTTAGATAAAAGCATGAAGGTTCTACTTTAAAACACTTGCAAAATATCCTTCATAAAATTCTATAAAAATTTCAATATATCCTAAAAACCTAAAAGTGCACTTCCAACTAAAAATTTCACCCATAAATGTTGTTGACCTTCTTTCTCCATTCCTTGTGATCTAGAAGCCCTACCCTTGTTATTAGACACAATTTAGGAGATTGTGAAAGTGGAATGAAGCATATGAACGAGTAGTTTGTAGCATTCCTTCTCCAAAGTTTCCTTATTTATATTAATCCTTGCATTTGGTGATGACACCTCCTACTCACACTTTTCACCTCATACATGTATGACTTAGTCTTGACACTACTTACCTGGTCACTTTACACATTCTACTAACCTCTTTACACCTCATCCTTGCATGGCTAGCATTTGACACTACCTTCTTAGTCACTTTACACCTCCTACAAACCTCTTAACACCTCATTTGGCATGAATCAAAGGGCTTGCATGCCACACACCCCATACTTATAAATGGCAATGAAAAAATCCTTGTCTGTCATGCACATCACTTTTGCTGCCAAGCTCTTTTCTTTGACAATTTCCTTCTTTTCTTAATTAAAAGATTTCATGACGTTCAAAACATGACACCACTCTTGTCTTGAGAGGTTCTAGAATCCAGGTTTAATAAACGTCAAGCTAAATATTGTTTTAAAAAAAATTAACCACTAAACTTAACTCATAATCATCTCTTAAGGTCCTTGAAGACTTGGAAGTTTTTCTTTGGGATCCAACGTTTACAAATAGAGTATCCTTATAATGAAAAAAAAAAAAACATTAATTATTTAATGCATGCGTTTTCTTATTCTTAGAATGTTTCCAAATTTTCATTCTAGTAATGGAGTGTTTATTGTGTGTCTATCAATTTATGCGGTAGTCATAATAAATTAAAATGAGATTGACAAACTTTTGTTTGTTAAATGTTGATTAGAAAAAGATTGAACATATGTAATTAATGAGGAAGTTAGTCATATATAAATTCAACTAAACCACCGTAAACTTATTGATATAGGATGGAGAATCATTAATAAATGTTATTAGATCTTAGGCCAAAGTTGTCTCAAGATGCTCTGGGATGAAAACCAGATACCTTTAAGTCATTAGATCTTGGGCCAAAGTTGCTTCTAGATGCCGCCGTTCAGAAACCTTTAGGTTATTAGATCTCAAGCCAAGTTACCTCGAAATGTCCTGGGATGAAAATCATAAGTTATTAGGTTATTAGAGTTCGAGCAAAATGTGCCCTGAGATATCTTGGGATAAAAAACACAAACCTTTAGGATATTAGATCTCGTGGCACAACTGCTTGAGATGGCTCATGATGAAAAACATAAGCCTTTAGGTTATTAGATTTCAAGACTAAAGCCTTTAGTTATTAGTTTTCAAGACTAAGTTGCACCGAGACTTCCTGGGATGAAAAACATAAGCCTTTAGGTTATTAGTTGCTCAGGCCTGATTTGCACCCAGATCCTCTGAGATGAAAAAAAAGGCGATAGTTATTTGATCTTGAGGTAAAGGTGCACTGAGTTAAACCAAGATGTAGGGTTTAAAGTTGATTCTTTAAAAAATATCAGTCGATTTCATGCAAAAGTTTGTCCGAGAGTTTAAACACAAAAACATGTAAAACGTACTAAATAAGGTTTTCGTTGCGATCTTGCCTATCAAAATGATGTGAAAAAGAGATAGTGGAGTAAATGTGTAAGATGATATTAATTTTATTTACATAAACACACAACTAGTACTAGATCTAAAAGCATACAAATTTAAGATAATAAAATGTATTATTGGTCCACAAGTTTAGCTTTACATGTCTTTCGATTGTGACCTACAACTTTGCAACAAGAACACCGATGATTTTTTTTCATTTATTTCATCACTCGATAGGATTCACAATATTTGCGACAACCAACTTAACCAACTATTCGTGGTGGTAAGATTACTTTATCAAAAAAAACCTTATGTAGTTTTTCTTTCGGAGACATGACATACCATGAGACACATGGCCAACCAAGATATGATGGTGTAGACACTAGAGCATAATGTACACGAGTCGATATTTCTCTCCCTATAAGCAGCGAGTGCATGTGAACATGAGATTTCATACTAACCAAATTCCCTGTACGTATATGTGGATTTGGATGACCGTCTACAATCTCCAACTCGTGGTGGTCAATCACCTATAAAAAATCAGTCAAATCTCTTTAATTTTGAGAGAGAACATGTTTCATTTCAACCAAAATGAGCACAAGGTTTAGGGTTTACGAAGATCAAATGTTCAAGTTTCTATGGGTATTTTGGTCAATTGAGAATACCCTTTATTTTGAAATTTACAGCCAAAACCTTAAATATTGGTGTCGAGATGGATTGAGAAATTGTTTTGAAATAATTTTTTCAAATTTGAGAAGAATCTCATAGTTGAGGTTGGCGAAATTGACCGAAAAAAACAAATTTACAAGTTTTTTAAAAGTGTGCTACTTTGAAATGTAAAACCAAAAGTGTGATACTTTTGCCAATTTCTTAGCGTTTTTGCTTAACTTTATAACATAGTTATGCTTTAGGCTTTTTATTATAATAAAATATTTTGATTTTGGGTAAATCTCATGTTTTCTAAATTTTTTTTAAAATGTTCTCCTCAAAATTCTAATGAGGTTCTGTACATGATGAAATGTTGTTCTCAATTTTACCCATTATAAATTAGTAAGTTGACTATGTCGAAAAAACCTTATGTAGTTTTCCATTCGGAGACATAGACAACTAGGATGTGATGGTGTAGAAACTGGAGCATAATTTATACGAGTCGATGTTCCTTATCCTACAAGAACTGAGTGCACGTGAACACGAGATTTCATATTAACTGAATTCCCTACACATGCATGTTATTTCATGTGACACAAGTATTTAGATGACGGCCTACAATCTTAAACTTGTGGTGGTCAATTTTCCTATAACAAATAAGTCAAATCTCTTCAATTTTTGAAGCAATCATGTTTAGTTTTTGCCGAAATGAGCACAGAGTTTAAGGTTTACGAATATCAAACGTTTGAGTTTGCGAAGGATATTTTGGTCAATTGACAATACCCTTTATTTTGACATTTAAAGACAAAACCATAACTCTCAGTGCCAAGTTTTCCAGAAATTGATCGAGAAAAACAAATTTTACAAGTTTTCTAAGAATGTGCTACTTTTGAAATGTAAAACCAAAAGTGTGATAAGTTTGCCAATTTCCAAACGGTTTGCTTAACATTAGAACATAATTATGCTTTAGATTGTTTACTATAATAAAATATTTTGATTTTGGGTAAATCTTATGTTTTCTAAATTTCTTTTAAGGGTTCGCCTTAAAGTTCTAATGAAGTTCTGTACATGCTGAAATGTCGTTCACCAACTGCATATTTGCTTTTCTTTTTTTTTCTTTCTACTTTTATCTCATGCATAATATAGATTTGTAATTTAATTTTATTACCTTTAATGTAAATCATTCATTATTTTGAACATCGCCTCCAAATAGAAGTATTAGTTTTCATTCACTAAATTAACATGATATCTTTACTTTTTTAAGGCTGGTCTAACCCTCTATCGCTTTGAAGTTTCAGAAAAAGACAATTTAAATACATCACTTTACATTTTGTAAAACCATATCCATCGTAGTTAGTAATCTCGTTGAAGCATAAGGATCCAAATCGTCTAAGAGTCATGGCAACTCAGAAGTTTGTTACAATATCAATTGTTGTCCTTGTGATATTCACTTGCATTATATCAACATGTATGCTCTTAACTCATAACTCCTCTAATTAATTTCTTATAATACTATTTTTGTTAGAATAATGTTTTAAACAATATTATCTTTGGTGACATGATAGCAAAAGGAGACGTGCTGAATATGCATTGTGTTCAACCATGCTCTGACACTTATGATGACGAATCGTGTTATAATGATTGCATCAAAGAGAATCTTGGTGCCGGATTTTGTTACCCAAAGCTACCTAGCACAGATAAAGATTGTTGTTGTAGTGTTTGACCAACAAAAGGTCAAACAAGCAAATACTTTTGTTTCTCAATATAAAATTAATTGTATAACATTTCATTCGAAGTTTTAAATAAATTTAATTTAATATTTTACAATATATCTTTAATTCAAGTATCCTTATTTATTTCCTCAAATTTTAATGGAGAAGAATAAATCGACTTAAAAGTTAAAATAAATAATTAGTATTTTCAACTATAAAGATTTTAGAATAAAGCATTGGCTTGACATTATTTTTTAAAAAAAATTTAGACCAAACGAGCAAAGCTAAAATATATTTATGACACAATAATTGTTTTTGGAATTATACATGTAGAGCTTACAATAAGTTTTTAATTTATAGCTTGAGAGATAAAAGAAAAAAAGAACATTGTTTGAAATCATAAGCCTTATTAGGTTATGCTCAAGTTTTCTATGCTTTGGAAATGATAACTTTGCTTGGGGTGAGTTTTCTCTTTCACTAAAAAGTTCTTCAAATTGTGGTCTTTCATCACCATTTTTTCTCTAATTATCTTGCAAAGAGAAAATTATTAGAGGTTGATTTGATTTTAAATGATGATAGATTATTTAAGAAGGACGTAATTACTTGTAAGAATCGACGCCAATAAGAGGTTTCTCAATTCATCACCATCTACCTCATTTTCCCTTTGGAGTGGGTCATCAACCACCTCATTCTGAACTTCTTTTCTTTTCGGAGATAATTCTAGGCTCAACGCCCCATTGTATATATATATATGACTTATTGTTGATGAATGAAATTATTGTTGATTAGACCGCTTATTTTGTTGGTGAATATGTCTTTATTAGAATGAATGTAATACAAGAAATGAGAAATGTAAAAAGTGTCAAGTATACTGTTTTACCTGACATATAAATAGAGTCAAGTATAATATCTTAGTTGACATGAAACTAACGTCAAGAAATATAATACTTGATGGTTTTTTAGTGTCAAGTAATGAGACTATACTTGACAGTCGATTACTTAACGCTTTTCAAAACGTCAAGTATAGGTTTACTTAACATTGTATCCAATTTTTGTAGTAGTGTATTGTTATATTATTATTATTATTCTTATTCTTATCATTATCATTATCGTTATTATTATTGTTATCGTTATTGTTTATCATTATCGTTATCATCATCCTTGTTTAAATGTGGTATACTTAAACATTCAAACAAGGATGATAACAATAATAATAACGATAATGAAGAGTGGCCACTCTTCATTTACACTCAAACTTCTCCCCCCACTCCTTTACTTTATGTTAGATTATATACATGGACACATATATATACACGTTTTTTAATTTGATTTTGTGTACTTTTTGTTACAAAAATTTTAACTTGTAAAAGGGTAAAGTTGCAACATTTGTTGGAAGCTTGCAATATTAAAAGTTTAAAATAACATAATATTTTTTTCTTTAAACTAAATTTATAAAAAGGTTTAAAGTATTAAATTACTTTTTATTCTTCAATCTTAATTATTTCTTTATTTATTGAGATTAATGTCCTCTTGCCGTAAACATTATTAATATATACACATAGTTGGTTTACTATTGGTTTATCCTCCCATCTCCATCTTTCTTTTTAATAAAGAAGAATTGTCAATTTTCATGAATTTAAAATTGCTAAATATTTTTTACAACAAAATGGAACATTAAAAAATTGAATTCATACAACATTAAAAGGGATAAAGTAAAAAAAGAAAAAAAAACTCTCAAAATATAAAAAAGAAACTTAGGTGTATTAGAAGCGGAATAAATGAATCAATAAGGTTACTCTTTACCTTCCTACTTAAATATATTATTCCTTTAAAACATTTTTTCATAATTAATTAATTAAAAAAAGTTCGGTTAAATATATTATTCCTCTACTCCTTCACCTTAGAGTTTTTTTTGCTCCATGTGTAGTCAATAAACAAAATCATTCTCTATTCTTTTTCTCTTTTTTCTTTTCTTATTGTTGCAACTTCTTCAAATTTATCATATAACTAAATATAATGGTCTGAATTTAGGAGGGAAGCATGAATAAACCAATATCACATCTGAATGAGAAGGGATCCTGAGGACATGAAAGTAATCTTAAAAAAGACTTAAAAGAATTAAAAGTTACTACATATACTAATAAGGTGCATCTTCTTTTTCAATGGTTCGATTATAAGAACACCAAAGCTAAACGTGCTTAGCTTGGAGTAATTTTTATGTTGGGTGACCTTTTAAGAATTTTTCTATGATGCATGTGAGTGAGGACAAAACATGTTGAAAGAACTTGTGTTGGTTTGTGGGGATGACTTTCACTCTAATAAGCCTTTAAGACAATAAAGATGATGTTGTTAGGTCGTAGGGAATTCAGGGGAATGTCGGGAATCCGAATTCCAAATCTTGGTCTGAAACCTGAGCCTCGGACATTACACTAAACAAAATGCACAGGATCAAATATATGTTTATTGGATAGCAAACAAAAAGAATGATAATAAAAATAACAATAATAGAATGAAAATAATAATAATAACAATTTTTCATACCTTAAGTTTGTTAATGAACTAATCAAAGTGTAAAATTATATCTTTGATATTGTACTCACACAAAGATAGTAAACTGGTGTTATTTTGTAATATAATAAAATGAAAAATTATAAAACTTATATAAAGAAAAAATATATTATTGAATACCTCGAAGAAGTGACTAGGTGAAGAAATTAGAAGTTATAAAATAGGAAGAATGAGAGTAGATGGAAGAATTTTTTTTTTTATGGAAGAAGTTAGATGGAAATCGTGAGAAAGGAGAAGAAGAAATGGTGCTTTTATAGAAGAAGAAAGGAGGGGAGAATCACATGTCTAAACCCTTTCTCTCCAACAAATATCATGTCACTCTCTTGTCATATCAGTGAACTCTATTTTTTGTCTTTTTGTGCCTGGCAGTTTGTGAAATAATGGTGGAAGAAGTGAGATGGGGAAGAAGTTAAATAATGGAAGAAGTCAGATGAGAAGTTGTGGGTTTAAAATAATAATTTTTGTCCTTTTGCAATATCAGTGTATATCACCAACTATCCGAGAGGGTGAGTAGTAAGGATGTGACTAACACACGTAAGGAGAGTTTTCTCAACCTTGCTAGAAGACGTCCATCATTTGTATCTCGAA
The DNA here is from genome assembly GCF_000004075.3 of Cucumis sativus. Taxonomy (NCBI): domain Eukaryota; kingdom Viridiplantae; phylum Streptophyta; class Magnoliopsida; order Cucurbitales; family Cucurbitaceae; genus Cucumis; species Cucumis sativus. The sequence goes on from NC_026656.2 coordinate 5,856,730, forward strand.
AGGCGAACAAGTGTGCACAATAGATACCGAGAGGTTGTTGTCTTTAAACATGAAGCACTCTAAGCGTAGAATAAATAAGTATTTCTAGATATAAATCACTTAGCATGTCTTAGTCATTTGGATCTTGAAAGGAGATCAAGTGTGGTGTTTAATGACTCCTAGAGGGGCACGCCTTAATCATAAGATAGCTTGATGAGTTATATCGCATCGAGATGGTCATATAGCTTATTCGTCTGATAGCATGAGACTTTCCTTTGCTGCCTTCTTTAATGCAAGTTAGTTCGTTCAATCTTCCATCTTGCCATAATTTATTCACTTGTACATGAGTTTCTAGGTGTAAGTAAGTAACTTTAGTTATTTTATTATTCTTTTAACCCAATCACCCTAATGCCCAAACTATAAGTAGGCCCTAGAACTAATGTTTGGAACCAATTTCCTGTGTTCGATCATGGATCACCCAGATAAACCTATTGTTTCGCTTGTACTTGGTCAAGCAGTAGAAAAACTTGTACTCGATGAGAACTTAACTATTACGCAATGAAGAGGTACATAGTGAGCATTTCACATGCTATGATCATGACCCATGACTTATTGCATAGAATTAAGCACACAATATAGAAAGATACGGTGAGCATCTTACGCGCGATGAACCTGCTTTGTGACGTATTGTGATTGCACTTTACAAATGCAAAACTAATAAGTCCAAATGAAGAGAACTACTAAAAAACTAGGCAAGAAAACCAAATCTCCACTCTAGAAGACAAAAATGGCAGATGGAGTGATGTGACTTTACGAAAAAGGATACCTTTCAACACTAACATGATCAGAAAGATAGATTTCCTATCAAAATATGCCTATATAAGGAGCTCTATAACCATTAGGAAAAGGGCAGCCAGATGCCTGAACGAGCAACTATTCCCTCATTGAAGAGGTGGGTAGTGCAACACTCGAGATTAGGAGGGAGACATGAATGAACCAGTATCACATCTGAATGAGAGAGATCCTGAGGACATGAAAATAATGTTAAGAAAGAATTAAAAGTTAATATCTATACCAACAAGGTGCACATTTCTTTTCAATGACTCGATCAGAGGAACTCCAAAGTTAAGTGTGCCTAGCTTGGAACAATTCTATGTTGGGTGACCTCTTGGGAATTTTTCTAGGATGCATGTAAGTGAGAGCAAAGCATGCTGAAAGGACTCGTGTTGATTTGTGGGAGAACTTTCACTCTAATAAGCCTTTATGAATAGTAAGGATGATGCTGCAAGGCGCCAGGTCGCAGGGGATATAGGGGATATAGGGGATGTATGAGAATGTCGATCCTTATCTTTGGGATACTTAGGTAGTTATGATTTTTTTTATATTCTTTTAACTCATTTGTCATAACGCCTAATTAATGAGTGGACCATAAAACTAAGCTTTTATATTCAATTCCCTGTGTTCATTCTAGAAAACCTATTGTTTCGCTAATACTGGGGCAAGCAATAGGAGAACTTGTACAACGAGACTTGAAAATAGGTGATAGAGACATTGGGAGCACTTTGCATGCAATGATTTGTATTCAATGACACATCATGAGGAGTTAAATATTAAGGTCGTACAATGTTGATCTGGCTAAATAAGTCTTTATGCCTTAATTTAAGGCAAGTTTTTGAGAATATTGTTATTAGTACAACAAGAAAGTATCAACATAATTAGGTTGTAGGCATAGTTGAGTGGGATTGAGTGGTGAAAACCCTCAAACCAACCAAACAAGTAAACAACCTTCAATCAAGCCAAGTAGACCATGTTGTGCGGGATTAACTCTAAAAAAATCTTAAGCTCACAAATATCGCGCAACACACTCCACCTTACATCCCATTAAACATAATCTCAATTTCAAAACGATGACATCAAATAACCAATACACTTTTGGGTGAGAGTTTCATAAAACAAACAAGCAATACCTGGCTAACCCGTGGAGAGCAAAGGAGTTGTGTAAGACCATGAGAAGTTCAAGGGTACTTATGTGGTTCATGCATGGACCTCCCAATGCCGACCACATTCATAGAGGACGACGTATGTATTTTAAATTTGCTACGTTTTTCATTATGTCAATTATCTTTGACACTGATGAGTTGCTTTTCACCATTTGCAGACGATTTACACATTGTTCCTGTTCACTCAAAAAAAATTACAGATTAATATTGATGCATCGCATGTAAAGAAAAGCTTCATGACGACCAATCCTACCATCATGGTAAGTTGAAACAACTTCGAGTTGAATTGTTAGTAATAACTTATTAACATCATTTTGGTTGATCGTGCAAGAAATGGTTGAGGGACGAATCATGGTAAGAGATTTGTTTATTGATTTGATGATGGATCTGAACCTGACGGAAGAACTCAACAACATGAGGTATGTAGTCCCAGCTCCGTTGAACTGTGGTGGCATTTTCATGTTGAAGCCTAATCTGCGTGGAAAATCTTGGCCACTATATCACAATCAGGATGTACCATAGCATTTTGAATATGATGTAACCCGATCCTCTTTCCCAACCTTATCTCCAGTTAACGTCCCTCTATTTCGAAGACAATTAACAATTCAACTATGGGCTAATAGCTTGAGCCTTCTTGTAATGATTTTTAAAAAAAAATTTAATGCATGCATTTCCTTATTCTTAAAATGTCTCCAAATTTCCATTCTTCAAAGTGAATAATTGTGTTTGCTATTTAATGAAGTGTTTATTGTGTGTCTACCAATTTATGTGGAAGTCTTAATAAATTAGAATGAGATTTGACAAACTCTTAGTTTGTTTAATGTTGATTAGAAGGAGATTAAACATATGTCCTTAACGAGGAAGTTAGTCATATATAAATTCAACTCAACCACCATAAACTTATTAATATAGGATGATGAATCATTAATATATGTTATTAAATCTTGAGTCAAAATTGCCCAAGATGGTCTGGGTTGAAAAACAAAAGCCTTTAGGTTATTAGTTCTCAAGATGCACTGAGATTTCTCGGGATGAAAAACAGAAGTCTTTAGTTTATTAGTTCTCCAACCTGTTTTGCATCAAGATGCCATGGGATAAAGAACAAAAGGCAATAGTTATTTGATCTCGAGCCAAAGTTGCACCGAGTTAAACCAATATGTAGGGTTTAAAGTTGATTCTTTTAAAATATCGGTTGATTTTATGCAAAAGTTTGCTCGAGAGTTTAAATAGAAACACATGTATAATGTGCTAAATCAGGTTTTTTTTTGCATTCTCGCCTAACAGTTAGTCAAATATCTTCAATTTTGGGAGCAAAAATGTTTCGTTTCGATTAAAATGAGCACAAAGTTTAAGGTTTACGAATATCAAACGTTCGAGCTTCCAATGATATTTTGATCATTTGAGAATGCCCTTTATTTTTAAATTTAAAGACAAAACCATAAATATCGGTGCCGAGTTTGATAGAAATTGACCGAGAAAAACAAAATTTACAAGTTTTTTAAGAATGTGCTACTTTTGAAATATAAAACCAAAATTGTGCTACGTTTGCCAATTTCCAAACATTTTGCTTAATTTTAGAACATAGTTATGTTTTAGATTGTTTACAATAATAAAATATTTTGATTTTGGGTAAATCTTCCATTTTCTAAATTTCTTATAACTATTCTCCTCAAAGTTCAGATGAAGTTCTTTAAATTTAATACGTTGAATGTCAATAATTCATTATTTTGAACATTGCCTTCAAATACAAATATTAGTTTTCATCCACTAAATTAACATGATATCTTTACTTTTTTAAGGCTCGTTTCATCCTCTATCGTTTTGAAGATTCAGAAAAAAATATATTTTAAATACATCATTACATTTTGTAGAACCATATCCATTGTAATTAATAATCTCATTGAAGCATAAGGATCCAAATCGTCTAAGAGACATGGCAACTCAGAAGTTTATTACAATATCAATTCTTGTCCTTGTGATATTCGCTTGCATTATATCAACATGTATGTTCTTTAACTCATAACATCTCTAATTAATTCCTTAATACTATTTTTATTAGAACAATGTTCTAAACAATGTTATCTTTGGTGACATGACAGCAAAAGGAGATGTGCTGAATATGCATTGCATTCGACCATGTTCTGACACTTGTGACGACGAATTGTGTTATAATGATTGCATCCAAGAGAATCTTGGTGCCGGGTTTTGTTATCCAAAGCTACCTAGCACAGATAAAGATTGTTGTTGTAATGTTTGACCAACAAAAGGTCAAACAGAGAAATATTTTTGTTTCTCAATATAAAATTAATTGTATAACATTTCACTCGAAGTTTTTAAATAAATTAAATTTAATATTTTACAATATATCTTTAATTTTGGTATCCTTATTTTTCTTACACAATCAATTATTGTTCCACCAACAAATTTTAACAGAGGAGAATAAATCGACTTAGAAGTTAAAATAAATAATATGTATTTTCAAGCGACATTTTTTAAAATAGCAAAATAAAATAAAATATTTACAAGTTATAGTAAAATTTTGGATTCTATCACTGATAGTCTTATAGTGATATAATTTGTTATAGGTTATAAATATTTTGTAAAATCTATTACTTTCAAAATTCCCCTATTTTCAACCATGAAATAATATCCTTTTCTAGATAGTTTTAGGAATGCGTTTTAGGAATAAAGCATTGGCTCGACGTTGATCTTTTTAATTTTGAACTAAATTAGCAAAGCTAAAATATATTTATGACACAATAATTATTCTCCGAATTAAATGTTAATGATGTACAAGGAGTTCTCTATTAATAGACAATTACACATATTATTCAAGAAATTAGTCCATTGGTTACCCTTAATTGATGAGTGCAATATAAAATTATCTCAAGCACAAGCAAATATATGAACATTTCCAACCTTATTAGCTTATAACCACCATGTTGTATGTTAAAAAAGATGTCCCTAGATGCACTTTAGTTGTAGTACCACACTTTTCCTTCCAAATTATCTACTTTTTGTTGATTAACATCGAAAATTTTCTTCTCAATTTCGACACTATTTTCTTCTGTTTCCATTATAGGTCAATTTTCATACAATGCTACCCCTTTTAAGCTATATTTGATTTTATTGACTTTTCTCTTCCCTAGAAGTTCCTTTCCCTGCCCTCTCTTGTTATTTTGTTGGTGCTTATCATTATGTTTTCTTTAGCACAATGCACAACCAACTTATTTTCTGTTCCTTTTTTATCACGGATAAATTGTAAAAAAAAATGTTTTGTTTTTCCTTTCTTTACTTTCTCACTGATCTCTTCCTCTAATTCTGTTTTCTCATTCTCTTTCATTCATTACTCAACAAAATATTCCAAGTAATTGGATGCAGTCTCTTCTGCCTTAAATCCTACACCCTAAAACTGTGGATGATACCTCACATCTAGTATATAGATAGAATATTAAATCAATAATCGATTTTGCTATAGTTGAAAAGAATTTTGTTATACGTACAAATATGGGCTATATTTGCAAATTCCCTTATGTACAACATACCAATTTTTCTCTCCCCCGCCTAACTACAGAACCCGGAGACAGTCTCGGTCTCTCTTGTGAGGAGAAGAAGCCATAGCCATGCTTGCTACAACTCTCCGCACAGCTCGCAGGTTCTCATATTCCTCTTCATGTAAATCCCTTAAACATCGTTATTTCCCGCTGCCCTCATCTCTTGCTGCTGCCATCAATATCAGAGCTAACGCTTTCCCTTACTTCTCACGTTCTGCGTTTCATTCCTCCTTAAACTCCCCCACACTCGATCATTGTTGCAACAATGGCGAGAGTCATCTGAACCAAGAAATCCTTTGTAATGGGAATGACCCTTTGCCGTCCTCTTCACATAAACCATTATTGATAACTCGTACGATCTCGAGGAAGCGAAGCACTCTTGGTTTACAGCCTCATTTGAATAGCATTAAGTCGAAGAGGTTTACCACTGATACATTTTCTGCGATTGAGCTCGCGTTGGATTCCGTTGTCAAGGTTTTCACTGTTTCCTGTAGCCCCAACTACATTCTTCCATGGCAGAACAAGTCCCAGCGGGAAACTATGGGTTCCGGTTTGTGGCTTAATGTACTTCATTTGTGTTAGTTTGATTGATTGTGCTCTGTTTTATGACTTTAATGCCTTTAATGCCTTTTGAATGTTGGAACTTCAGTGGTTGTCTTACTATTCACTTCTGGCTGCTGTTGTGTTAGTTGTTAAAACTTGAGAGTGCTTTGTTGTGAACTTTTGTTATTTTCTGGCATTCCAGTATTTCAACTTCGGTTGTATGAGGAAAATCTAGTAACTAGTTCACAATGAAATCTGTTCTACCTTTTGCATACTGTCGTTGTAGCCATGACCATTGAATTGTTTTTGGATTTCATTTGTTGTGGAAATACATAAACAGTTACACTCACCGCAAAATGTGAAGATTCAGTCTTTATTTACTAGAACTGATTTGATAGTTATGCTTTTTTATTGTTATGCATATTTACATGTTACGCAGTTTTAATAGCGTTCATTTGACTAAGTATATTTTCATTTCCATTTGTGTTTTAAGTTGATCCCAATGACATATGTCGCTGTTCTCTCTAAGTGTTCTTACTTTTGTCCATATTTCTTGTGTCTATTATGAAAAAACAAATGTAGGATTCATCATATCTGGAAAAAAGATTCTTACAAATGCCCATGTCATTGCTGATCATACCTTTGTCCTAGTAAGGAAGCATGGTTCACCAACAAAGTATAGGGCAGAAGTTCAAGCTGTTGGTCACGAATGTGATCTAGCTATTCTGGTCGTTGATAGTGAAGAATTCTGGAAAGACACCAACTGTTTGGAGTTGGGAGATATTCCTATCTTGCAAGAAACTGTGGCCGTTGTTGGTTATCCTCAGGGTATTGACTTCTAACATTGTCTCAATAAATTAAATATTGTAAAATGGTAATTAGTTTTATAAATTAACATCTCTATCTTTTGAAAATGCTTCTTCTCCAATTTATGCCCATTTGTTTCTATATGTTGAATGTTAATTTTGTTTGGTGTAAAGATTGTTTTAAATTTGATAATTTTCTGGCTATAATTTTTTAGATTCTTCTTATAGTTTTTGTTTATTTGTATTTGTTGTTAGTTTAAGGGACTGGGTTTCCTATTATTACATGGGTCATAAGGTATCTTTTATAGTTTTGTTTAATTGTGTTTGTTGTTAGTTTAAGGGACTAGGTTTCCTAGTATTACATGGGTCATTAGGTATCTTTCAAAACTAGGAATTTGATCATCAATTCTTAATAACTGTGTCTCTGTTTACTTGTAAACCATGAAAAAATTCAAGGAAATTAAAAGCAAACCACTTCTAATCGCATGCATCCCTTTTCCGCTGTTCATTTCCATGTGATGACATTATAATGGCCTTGACATCCAATTTTGGTTTTTATTGCAGGTGGGGATAACATCTCTGTGACTAAAGGTGTTGTTTCTAGGATTGAACTTACACAATACGTACATGGTGCATCCCAGTTGATGGCTATTCAAATTGACGCTGCAATAAATCCAGGAAATAGTGGTGGGCCAGCAATCATGGGCAATAAAGTTGCTGGAGTAGCTTTCCAAAACCTTTCTGGTGCAGAAAATATTGGGTGAGTGGTGAGCTGGAAATTTTACTGGAATTAACGAACTGTGCTTCCATTGTGGAGCATGATTGCAGGTTGCAAACTTAATCTTTTCTTGAACTTCTGACCTTAAACAATTTTTGTTGCTTGGTTCTTTTCCTTGTAAATGGACCGTAGGTATATAATTCCTGTCCCTGTGATAAGGCATTTTATATCTGGTGTTGAAGAGAGTGGAAAATATGTTGGATTCTGCTCTCTTGGTTTGGCCTGCCAGATTACTGAAAATGTTCAACTTCGAAATCACTTCAAGATGGGCCCTGAAATGACTGGAGTTCTTGTGAACAAAATTAATCCCCTTTCAGATGCTTATGATATCATGAAAAAGGATGATATCATCCTTGCATTTGACGGGGAGCCTATTGCCAATGATGGAACAGGTATTCTATGTCCATTCTGTAGTAGATTATCATTGATATTACTATTCTTTTTTTTCTTTCTCCTAATTTAGTACTTCTTCCATTTTATCTTTAAGATAATCATGTGACATTTCTATTTTTCGTAAGGAAGAAGTTATATATGATATAATAGATAATGTAGTATATTTACCGATAGGGATTAACATCTTACTCAGTTTATCACCAACAAAAACATGGGATGGTACAAAGGTTGCTCTTGTACTTTGAGTATTAGTCTCATTTCATTAATTCAATGAAGAGACTCGTTTCTATTTAAAAAAAAATTGGCACTAAACCAAAAGGCTCGCATTAATAGGTTAAAGATATTATCGTCTGTTATACCCTCGACATTCCTTTCCATGTATAGATTCAAATAATAATTTGACTCACCAAACCAAAATCTTAAGCTATTTATGTCAAGTGAGAAGGGAAAATACCGCAGGAGCTTTAATTTATAATCCCTTAGTTCAGATTTATTTTGAATCATTATTAAACCCATAAGCTTAAGTGGTGATGTTGGAGGGGTATGTAATTTTTCCTCCCAATATATTAGAAGCCAAAAACATGAAAAGGAACCATAAGAAATCTGACTCCAAACTAGTTGAAAAATTTTTGGGGACTGTTTGGAGAGCCGGAATGTAATCACAATTATTGGAAATCAAAGGAGTGTTGGAAAGCATGAGTAATCGAAGATGGATTGAAAATGACATTATGAAGCGTGAAAATAATGAGAAAGTGAGTTGGATTGAAAACGGTCGGAGCGGAATGAGTTTAATATTATAAATTGGACCTAAAACATTCATTCCAAACATGAGTTTTGGATTACATTACATTACAAACTCATTCCATTATAGGCCACCAAACACCTCCTTAGACCAGTGAAAAACTTGCTCATCAACCTATATGTAGGCATAAAACACCAACAGAAGTCTGATTTAGACTTGTGTAAGTGGATCAATGGCAGGGGCAACTTACAGGCTAAGTCTAGAGACTTCAATGGAAGGACCAAGGAAGAACTAATAAGGAGAAGAAACCATAAGTCAAAATATCATTGTTGCATCTTCAAATGGATTTTTCCCTGTTGACGAACTCGTTTGGGCATTAAAACAGAATTGGGCCACATCTGACTGGACCCAGTTTTTCTGTCTGGCATCAACAAAGTGGTGCAATTCTTCAAGCATACAAATGAATCTCTTTGTTTGGCCGGGTGGTAGCTTGATGAGATGTTCAAGCTTGTCCCCAAGAAACAAACAGTTCTGTCCAGAATGTTCCAATGATCTTGCTATCTTTGTTGTTAATGATGCTCATTGGAATCCCCCACAACTTCACTACATTGTTGAAGAACAAGTGATTTGTCAGTTCAACAGAACATAGCTTGGGTGTGGGGATGAAGGTGGCATACTTCGATAATCGGTCGATGATTAATAAGATTGCCTCATTGTCACCTACCTTAGACTTAGGTCTACTCCCACCAAATTTTACTTTATGTTTTTAATAGTTTTTTTATTCTCTTAATCTACAATGCGCTAGGAATAATGATGAATTCAAAGTGAAAATTTCAATTTATCAAAAGAAAAGAAATAAAATAAAAGGGAAAAGAAGTTAGTTGCTCTGGTTGTTAAGGCTTTATATCATCAACCATAAAGTTAGAGGTTGAAACCTCAATGAAGATGTTTCTTGGACTCAAAATGCTTAAAAATGAGTGATATTTCATTTTTCTGAAGCTATTGTCTTCATTTCTTATAGTAATTGTAAAAGTAAGCTTTGATCGTCTCATTTTGCTAAAATGCTGGACTTTTATTTCCAATAATTCTTCCTATTGTAATTTACATACGATGCAGTTTCTTTCAGAAACAGGGAGCGGATCACATTTGACCATTTGGTATCTATGAAGAAACCTAATGAAAAATCTGTGGTAAAAGTTCTAAGGAACGGTGAAGTTTGTGAGCTCAGAATCACCCTCCGACCTGTATGCTTTCTGAAACTCTCATATTCATTCTACTTGATGATTTTCATTTATTTTATAACTAGTCTTATTTCTTCATAATCTCTTCCTAACGACTCAAGCAATCCCATTATATAAAGTTCTAAAATACTAGTAACCCCAGTCACATTTATTTTTGTGTATTAGAGGCAAAGGGAAGATGAGAGTTTCCCTGGAATCTCAATGAAATTCAATCCAAACTGATTTGCAATCCAACATATTGTTCTGAGCCATGCATGATAAATAATTATATATAAATAAGTTAAATACTCTGCAGTTGCAACCCTTGGTACCAGTTCATCAGTTTGATAAGCTTCCTAGCTACTACATTTTTGCTGGTCTTGTCTTCATTCCACTTACCCAGCCTTACCTTCATGAGTATGGAGAAGATTGGTATAATACTTCACCTCGTCGCTTGTGCGAGAGGGCACTAAGGGAGTTACCAAAAAAGCCTGGCGAACAATTTGTCATCCTTTCACAGGTTTGCTTTCATTATTCTGAGGCATGCATGATAAATAATTTATGTTTCGGGTTTACATTGATTTTATATGAAAGTATGATGTTGCTTGGCAGTGAAACCTTTGAAATCATAACTCATTTCTTATTTAAAAAAGAAAAGGGGAAAAAAGCATTATAGAAACTGTTGTCATCTGGGTTATTAATGATTAAACTGTTAAAGTTAAGATTTCTGATTCAAGTTAGTAACTTTTATTATTTTCACAGGTGTTGATGGATGATATTAATGCAGGGTATGAGCGTCTTGCCGAGTTGCAGGTAAGACACCCATGCTCATAAGTCATAAGCATACAGCATATATTACTATTGACATTGAAATCAATTAGATTACACAATTCACTTATATATTTGAAGTTAGTATGCAGTTCGTGCGTGTGCGTTGTCTTGTATGTCATTGTTTTTTAACTTTTTTCTTTTATGATATTCATTAGTTATTAAGACTATGTCTACTTTTTTACCAATAGATCAACTCATGATGATTTCATTGTTTTTAAACTTCTAACGAGGTTTGAGGGTTATTGTTGGAAACAAGGGGCTTTGTTGATAGTTTATAGCCCCAAGAGTATTTTAGTATTTACATTTTTTTTGAATCGTTGATAAAACTTATTTATTAATAAGAACTCAAAGTACAATAGAGTTATACAAAGAGAGCAATAAAGAAGTTGTAATCAAGGGAGTCTTGAGGGATTCGGAGGTGCACCCAGACATCTCAACTAGGTTGACACCCCATAGCGCCAATCATCATATCTTGAGCAAAAACATAAAAATCAAACAAAGGTACAATATTGAAACGTCCAGCTTATTACAAGGGTTCAGAAGACAATACAGGTCTAGAAAAACAAAAAGAAACAATAGGGAAGGCCCAAAAATACAATCTCAAAATAAAGGCTAAACAAGGGCAATCCTTCAAAATGCAGAGAAGAGCTTCAGAGTGTGTAACTGCAAACAATAAATCTGATGCAGCAAGTATCAAGCAGGTTGAGTAAGAAAAGCATCCTAGTTGAGGCAATTGTCTTGGATGGAATAATTAACGAACTCCTTTTTTAAGAAACACCAAGCTGCAACATTAAGATCTACTTCACACATAATTTCTACCTTTGATCTTGCTTTATCATGGAAGATGCGTTGATTACGCTCGAACCATAATTCTGTGAGTAAAGCTTCTAACAAAGTCTCCCATATTATACGAGGTTTTTTTGGATAAAATCGAACTCGACAGAAGTTGAACCACACTAGCACTTAGTGAACGATAAAATACCCAATCTAAATTGAACAAGGAGAAAATCCTTACCCAGCAGAAGGAAGAGATGGGGCAGTTCAAAAAAATACGAGGAAGATTCTCACTAGCCTTCAAACATAGAGGACAGATTGAAGGAGAGAGGCATTTATTGGGGGATTTCTTTTGCAAAATTTATAAACTGTTGAGGGACTTGAAGACTGTAATCCAAATCAAAATGTTAATTCTCCGTGTGCTGCCTGATTTCCAAATTGTTGTGAAGAGACGTTTATCCATCGGGGAGGCAGGTTTTAGGTGAGTCCAAAGAGACTTAACTGTAAACTGGCCATGGGGATCAATGGACCATGATCTATAATCGTCGGAATTAACCACTTTTGCAGTTGAGAGCAGGGATAGTAGTGATTGAAATTTTGCAATTTCATCTTTCAAACATCTTCTGAAGGCTAATGACAAAGATGAAGTATCATGGTCCCAATGAGCTGCTACTGAATCTGCTACTGAACCCAAACATCTTCTGAAGGCTAATGACAAAGGTGTTCAACACTTGGCCACTTTAAGAGTGTTGGTGTTTTATAGCTTATGTGGTTAACTATCATAGGTTGGCCTTGCGGTAAAAAAAGAGACAATAATCTCAATAATGAACTAAAAGGTTATGGATATAATCTATGATGGTCACTTACCTAGGAATTAATTTCATACGAGTTTTCTTAATAACAAATATTGTTGGGTCATGAGGGTTGAGGTTTAGTCGACGTGCGTGTCATAAAAAAAATGTATACATACAGCTCATCTTCTTGTAATGTACTCATCGACTGCTAATCTGAATGCTTTTACAAACATGGAAGCAGAAATGCAGGGCTCATTTTGATTTATGAAAATGAACTGTGGAAAAAAATGTCATTCAATTGAGTTCAGTATGTTTTTCATTCTTTCTTCTAAAATTGGATCTTTACTGGTGTTCACTAGAGATTAGACTGTACTCAAAGCTTCAATCTGCTGAATGTTTCATTCTTTCGCATGAGCAGGTTAAAAAAGTAAATGGAGTTGAAGTTGATAACCTGAAACACTTGTGCCAACTTGTGGACAAAAGTGAAGATAGTGTAAGGTTTGACTTGGATGATGACAGGGTTATTGTGTTGAACTTTGAAATGGCTAAAATTGCAACTTCAAGGATTCTGAAACGCCATCGAATACCGTCTGCATTGTCACATGATCTTATGGAAGATTTAAGCTTTCACAACTCTCAATTGGCCTCCTCCTCATAATACAATGGATTACTTTCATTAGGAACTCTCTTCAATAGGTTTTCATGTTGAGATTCAATCACTCACCCCATTAATTGTTCATTTGATTCTGCTGAATGGCCAATTTTTCTAAGATGGCAAAAGAAATTATTTAGGAGAAGGCAAATGTAGGGTTAGAGAGGTAACTTAACCTTAGTTCTCCGTAGTTTGATTCCTTCATTTTCTTTTTGATACACTTTTTGGCTCCAGATTTCTGTAGTTTTTATTCTTGAGAGTTATTAGTAATTTATTCTAGAGGGAGAGGGAAAAGTAGTTGTATTGTATACAATAAGGTGGATCTGTTCAATTGAGATTATTATTTTTTTTTCCATCCAGATTTTTAATTCATTTTTCTTTTCAATTATCTTGCCTATCAGATGTGTTTTATAGAGGACATTCTTTTCTTGTTTCACCTTTGGAATAGTATATGTTAAGTACAACTAAATTAAAGTTTTAAAATATAACAAAATAAATTACAAAACGTTTACAAAATATATTAAAATTTCAAAAACTAACTAGTTTGTAACATTCATAAAATTTTGTTATATTTATAAATATTTTGAATAATTTTATTATTTTCGATCATTATCTATAATAATTATTAAATAGTTTCATAATTTTTAAAATTAAAGTGTGGTATGTGTAAGTTTAGGAGAAAGGATCGTTTGTGGGAAGGAAAGGATTATGACAATCCTTAGTTATGAAAAAATATGGATTATGATAATATTTGTTTCGGGAAGGATTATGTAGATTTGAGGGGATTATGATAATTCTTATTTGGGAAAAGGATTACGTGAGAAGTATTATGAAAATTATTTTTTTTTAAATTTGTGTTATATTTTTTTTAATTTATATTTTAAATTCAATTTACAAATATTCGTACTTTTAATTTACCGAATTGTCACATTTTCGGAAAACAAGCCTCCTTTAGTTTTCTTAAATAGGATGTTAATTTTCAATAGACAAACATTTCTTGTCGGTAAATTATACCCCTACAATTATTGATTATTTTTTAGTACAACAAACATAATAATAATAATACTTTGAATTTCCAATCTAAAAATACATATAAATATCTTAACAACTCAACAATACTTCTATATTTAGCAATTTTAATTATTTTAATGTCAAATCTTAACTTAACCTATGATATGTTTCACATTCCATTAATTTATTTTTATTTCAAACTAATTATCTATTTGTAGTATAAAACACAAATATTTTATAGGTTAAATTCTCCAAATAAAATTATTTTATTTTTATAAACTAAAAATACTCAAACCAAACTTCCCTAAATTCAAACCAAACAAAATGAATTAAATTGCTTACCTGAATGCTTATTGTGTTTTATAAACATGTTAATTATTTTTGTATTACTTGGAAAATAAACTTTAAAAAAAGGTATTGTTTCCTTCAGCCCTAAAATCTCCAATTTCTTCTACCATCGTCCTAAGAAAGAAAGGTGGTTTCTAGGGATTGTTCAGCAATTGCCACAAAGCTTTGTAAAAAAAGAACTAAAAGAAGTTCCATTGAAGTGGGGGATGGAGAAACTAAAATAGAATAGTGAAACCCAAAAACAACAGGGAACAAGAAAGAGGACTTGAAGGTTTGTAAATCGAATTAAATTAATTGATATGATGTTTGTTACGTAAATACTTTTACAAAATACTCGTAAGGTTCAATTCTAAATTTAAAATTTAACCAAACTAGTTAAAAGACAGTGTATTATTTAATCAAAGATCAAATACTCCCATCATGTGACATTCTTGAGCTAGAAAAAATATAGCACTTAGTTAATATTACTGCTCCAAACATCATAGAAAACTTGAGTTTCACTCCAAAAGATTGAGGCAGTGTGTGTTGTGTTTTTAACTAATATTCAAAAGATTGAAGGTGCTCATATGAAACTGAAAATAAGATATTTATATTATTGAGTATGAATTAAAATAGTTGTCCTCGGCATACCACAAGAAAAAAGACTAATACTTATTCATATATTACTAAAAAATCGATGCATACAAAGTATTCTATCTTACTCTGATATTGTGAAAAACACAATCAAGCTCTACGGCTGCTATCTAAATGATGCATTATGAAAAATGAATCAGCATCGTTGTATATTCAAGCAATATTAATGCCTGATGGCAAGAAAGAAACCCGAGAACAACAGCATCCCAATTAAACCACGTGTTTGCCAATCAGCTTACGACGAGCAAACTACTTTACACCGAGAGAGATCAGTGATGCAGCTTCGTATGCTTCGGCTAAATAATTGGCTGTACTTTGAAGTGAGTATCCATCCTATACAATGATCAATCATGAGGGTAAGGTATCTTTGAAACCAAAGGACTAATTATACTTCTATAAACTTGTAGAATAGACATTATATTCATAATCAATATTTACTGACCAACGAAACCTTATTTCTTATTTCCTTTCAGATCATCCCAAAATGATTTAAAATTTTGCACATCTACACTATGTTATAACTAATTGAGCTATATTTAGAGTTTTTTTCTAAAGTTCTTTTTATTATAACTTCACGACAAATAACAAAATAGCTCCATAAGTGTTTTTTCTGTCCAATAACAAACAGGTATTTTATTATTATGTTCAATTACAGAAAAAAAGAAAAAATCGAACAATATTGGATCAAAATGCCAATTTAGCCAATAGCTTGAGTGCAAATGAGTCGAAGTTTTTGTGAAATAAAATTATAAACAAAACAAACCTTTAGTTGATCGATCCCTATCGATAATTTTAAAAGATTTATCAAGGGAGGATCATGTTGTCGGTCTGGTCATTGTAGATAAGCCGCGTCCAGATGGAATAACACCTTGAAAATCTTGGTCTGATCCTTCCTCTTCAAAAGAAACTGCAACCACAACATGAAATAAGGCTTGAATAAAAATTTCAAAACCCACATTTTTATGATTTATATCTTAATTTATACAATGAGAAAAGCAAATCCACTTGGCAAATCTAAGGTTGGTACCAATACCATTGGAGGACAGCCCAATTTATCTTAAAGAAAAATATAAACCTCCAAAAAAATTTGAAGGAATTTATCAATTAATGACTGGTGAAATACTGAAATACACGAATTCTCACCAATACTTTCTTCCCCAGCTTGAGCTCCAGCTATCCCGATGCACGTATACAAAGAATCTGCATCTACTTTCAATTGATCATAAGCAATGTAGACGTCGTCAATGGTGGCAGCTTCATACAATGATGTAAGATCTTTGATGCACGATAGGTCCTGCTCCACAGTCAGAAGAGAAAAGATAGGTGAGACACAAAAGACGCAGAGTTGCAACATATTATAAAATCATTGTATTGTATGCAATCTTTTCTCTGTTTTCAAGGCAAAAGAAGAGGAATAGATAATGAAGAGAAGTAGAAGCACATTAGTTCTACCTTCCGTGGAACAGAAGACGCTTGCAGATGAGCCAATAGGCCAAGCCAATAAGCATTGGACTTTATTTCAGCTTCATGCCTCATAAGAAGAGTACGCTTTGCCTGCAGTTGGAAAACATTATTTAAAACCTTGACTAAGAATGAGAGAGGCAGTACAGAACCGCACGAGAAAGAATCTCATAGTAAGATATGTAAAACAAAGAGACCGGTAGGGAGCAGCGAACTATTTTCAGTTTGAAATGAAAATCATTAAAATGCTTTTAGTGGCTTGCTACTGTTTAAAAATATGAAATGGAAACTAATTAAGTTTTTAGTAGCCAGTACTAGCTCAGTAGGTTGATTTAACACTTTACCCTGTCCAACTCTCTTTGGGCAATTTTGTTGCTATGTAAACCTCTCAGAACGCTTTTGCAAGCGTCAACAGCTTTGTACACCTGAAAAGAGGAATTGTATTAGTGAAAGAAAAAAAGAAATAAATGAAGTTAACAAGGATCTTAATGAAAATTGAGTCCAAACCTTGGCTGGAGTTGATGTCACAGATATAACATACCATCCGAGCTTAAGCCTATCAAACAGGCTCAATTCAAAGGATACGTCATATGTCAAACCAAGAGAATCCCTCACACTTGTGAAAAGCCTGGAATTACCACATCAATAATATTTTTGCAAATGTTAGCAAATGAAGTAACAGTAGTGAAGAAGTTATGTGGGAAGACTTGGGGCAAAACTAGCACAATAAATTTTAAAAATGGCTTCCAGCCTTCAACTTAAGAATTAAGAGAAAGTAGAAAATTGATATTCATTAATCATTATCAGACATAACTTGGTTTACATTAATTGTTAGCTGACATTTGCACACAAATTAGATTCTTTAATGCGAAACCCATTGATGGTTGTGCTTCAAAAGCTATGAAAAGGGATTCATAAATCCTTAATTCTTCATTTTGCCATGTCATCGTGCAAATTTATTTGGAAGGCTTATTCCTTAATTATTTCTTGCAAATAAAGAATGTTCATGATTTTGTTTGTCTTAGTTTTGGAGCTGAACCAAAAACGAAGTAAATTATTTTGAAAGAAAAACCACATTGAACTACATTTGCTAAAAAAATCATGCGAAACCAAACAGCAACCTGAAGGTTTGGTCGGTTCTTTTTGGGCCTGGCAGGTGACTGGGCCAATTTGAGTAATTTTAAGGAAAAGAACAGAACTTTTTTGAAGATCGATTCCTAAGCAAGGGGTAAGGTATTTTCTTACTTTAGTGTTAAGTGAAATGGAAGGACAGTTTTTGAAGGGATGGAGAAAATAAGATAAAGTGGAGGGCAGTTTTCAGCATCTTTGTTTCATTCTTGTTAGGTCAATTGAAATTCAGACAACTACTAGAGATTTTTGTACCCGGACTCGAGTGCGTAACTTCAATCTTCCGGTGCTTTATGATTCACGTATCTCTTGTAGGACAGAGATTTAGCCTGTTTTCAAACCATGTTAGGAGAGGCCAACAAACAAATGGACAAGGGTGTGGGCGGGTTTGTGAGAGGACGTGGCTAACTGGAAACAGTCGACATGATGGCAATGGTAGCAAAGATGATTGGATATGGGTGTAGTGGGAGTTGTGGGCCTTGATAACAAAGAACCAAAAAGAAGAAACCCCAACAAATTAACAAGAAAAAGAAAGGAAGTAAACAAAAATAATAAAAAACTAAAACTTAAAAGGGGGAACCAAACACTAACTTGTGCACCAAGGAGAAAGAAAACTAAAGATTACAAAATGCAGTTGGGAGAGAAGACTTGCCTAGAATTTATAATCTCGGCCAAAAGCCCCATTGTGATTCCAAAAAAGAGTGGATGACTACGAAGTTTTCTCTGCAACCCCTTCTCGATATCATTATCAGATTCGTCACTTTCTGGAGTTTAAAAAAAAAGAAAGTAAGGAAAAAAAGGACCAATCATAAGCTATATTAGAGAATCAGGAAATGGTAAGTCACACTTCTTCGCAGAGAAACTCACCACCTGTTCTTGAAATCTGACTAATTGATTCTAACAACTCTAAACCCTCAAATGTAACACCCCAACGGTTGGGTGCAGGACCTGAAATATAAGCGCATGCTCTTTCGTCTGTATCCTTTAAAAATACCTGTTCAAATATAACGAAGAACTTGATATAAAAAACGTAACAGAGATTACAATGATCTGAACACAATATCACATTGATCTCAGAAAGCAGGCAACTGCAAAAACTAAATGAAAATCATTGAGATCTTTTCCAGTATCTTTTTGGTGTGGATCAGGTAATATCCACTTCTAAGAAACAAAACTACAAAAGGAGTGGATTAATTTTTAATTTTATAATAAATTTTGCAAAGAATAACTCAGTGTAGGGTGAGGTTAAAGATCTCCAAAAAGTAAGCTAGACAGTTTTAAAAAGTAAATCACCCTCACCTGCTGAAATTGTAACTCAGATGCAGATGGTCGAAACACAATGGGAACTGAAGCAAGTGCTGCCTCAGAAGTTGTAGTTGCTGTGACTGTACCAAGGTAATCTAGAATACAAGACTCAATTTCTTCTTCTGAAAAGTCCCCAACAAGACTTACCTACAAAATGGCAAGATTCCGTGACAGATATATCAGGAATTATTGTTAAAAAATGTAACTTCTCAAAAAAGAACAGATTGCCTTTCATTGGTCCAGAATGTAAAATGCTTTTTTCTTCGTACTCTGCATGATTATATTTCTTCTACTTTCTCTTCAATTAATTAGGATATCTCGTTCTCTCTCTGATGATGATACTTCTTAATGTCATTTTCACTTTCAATTAAAAGGAAAAAAAGCAGACCTCCATGTTATTGCCCACAAATTGATTCATCACAGCGTCCTTCACGGTTTGTAATGTTAAGTTCTGCAGTGATTTTGGGGAAGGCTCAACAAACCGCTCATCCCCGTTCAGCATAGCTAACATGAGTTTGTGAGCAGTAGAACGTTCCAGGCTTTTAGGAATAGACCGGTAGTATGACATATATAACTGCTTTGCTCTATCAAATGCATCTTCCAGCCAGACACTATGCTGCAAATTAGTAATCGCCCATCTTTAAACAGTAAAATGCACAAACATTATTCAGAGATACAATTTGAATTAAACCCTGAATGATTGCTGGGAAATGTCAAGTCTTCAAGAGTTCTAAGCAAAATTCCTCGAGATGATTCTTCATCCTGGTCGGTTAATTTATTGAAATATAGGACTTACTAAAAAGAAGTTAATTCACAGACAAAATACTGGTCTACCCTCCTTTAAGGTTAAGATGAAACACTTGGAATTAAAATAATAATAATAATAATAAAACAAAAATAAATATTGGTAAGAATTAAAAGTTATAGAGCAGTTTTCTCAATAAAATATTCAATTTATACTAAAAACTTGGGTTTTATCAATATTCAAGCACTAACTTTAAGTAAGCAGAGTTGTATTTAGGGTTAATCTTCTTAGATTCTTGTTTTCTTATTAGTTATATCCCACTGTAATTCAAGTATTAGCCTCTTGTTCATTTCATCAATGAAAATTGTTGTTTCCATTGTTAAAAAAAAAAGTAAGCAGAGTTGTGTTTATATATATTGTAGT
Organism: Cucumis sativus; assembly: GCF_000004075.3. Classification (NCBI taxonomy): domain Eukaryota; kingdom Viridiplantae; phylum Streptophyta; class Magnoliopsida; order Cucurbitales; family Cucurbitaceae; genus Cucumis; species Cucumis sativus. Next base: position 5,876,850 of record NC_026656.2, read on the forward strand.
CATAGGTCCAGATCTCAACTGTGCTTTGTAGGGAAAATGAGGTTTTTTTTAACAAGACTAGCCATTTGCACATACCTCAAGAACCATGTGAAGTAGTTGGAAAGCTGCACGCATCCCATTATCTCTCAAGGTGAAGCGAAATTCCATAGCAATGAACTCTTCGGTTGACTCGAGAGAACAATTTATCAAGTGATTGACGCAAAAAAGTTCCACCTACAAAATGTTACATGTACAACATCGATCAACTTGAATGAAGAGTTATATGGGCAATGAACCGTTCATTAAGCCATTCATATACAGCTTCTACATGTAAATTGCATACATGTCAATGTCATCAACCATATGTCTGAGACACCAAAGCAAGTTCTTGAAAGGAATAACAGCATTAGCAATTACCTTCAACACAAAGCTGCTTGCTGTTACTTAAAATGCCAGTTATCAAGGTATTGCCATGATTCAATTACAAATTTGGTCCTTATGATTTGGAGAAAATTAGAGTTTAGCCCCTACTGTTTGATAGAACCTCATAAATGGTCCCTATAGTCTGATGAAATCTTCATAAATTGCCCTTAGTGTTTTATCAAACCATGGAGACAAAATTTTAGTTATAAACCATGAGGACCAAATTTGCAATTTAACCTCACATCATTCATTACAAAATTGATAAATACACTTCACATAAATCAGAAATTACTTCCAAGTGCATAGACTTCGTTTGTAGACAGCTATTTATAAACCACCAGGACAATTATTTATTGTTTCAATAGGAAGTTCATGTTCACTGCTTCCTTCAACTCTTTTACTGAATTTGAAGTTCAAACAATTAATTGGATGGGAGTCAAGAGTGTGAGGATTCTAATAGAATACCTGCTCCCGTGAAAAGGTTCCTACACGACCTCCCTCACTGAGAGTTCGAACACCGACTACAACAGCTCCTTGTGAGTCAGGGCTTTCAGCTGCTCGTCCCCCACCAACTATAAGCCGCATCACGCCTGCCTTGTTTTCACTTTTTGAAATCTACATGAAGAATGGTACCAATGGTTAAATATGTTGACAAATAATCACCACCCCTGCATACATTTTTTCAGAGCTACCCACACTTATTTAGAAATCATCACTTGAATATCCGATATTTTTCGCCCTGGAGTTTGTGTTTGACTAATGTGAAATATAACTACAGCATCTTTATTGTCAGATATCCACTAAAATTATACTTCTCACAAAAACTCATGGCAGTAATCTACAAATATCTTTTGAACATATATACCAATACTAGCAAAAAGAAGTAAAAAACTAATAAAAACTGTACTACCAGACAATCAGAAAATGAGAAGATAAAACTACAAAGTACAATAAACTTTCCAATCTAGCAATGAAAAAATAATTTAATTTTTTTATAACATTCGTCAAATGGATCCACACTACTTATTTCTTGAATTTTATCCAAAAAAAGAATTATTTCTTGAATTTGAGCAGGCAATGTCTGAAACCTCAGTTATTTTAAGTTATTTAGAGGACATTCAATTAAAACTTTTTGTTCTCTTGAGATAAGAAATAAAAACATTAATGGAATCTACAGACAGAGATTTATACCCTCCAACCCCCATGCATAAAGTGAAGCCTAACCTCTGAATATGTAATTTATCTTATAAGTTTTTTTAGTACCACAAATGAGTGGTATTCGGATTTGAACATCCAACCTCAAGGGAAAAATTATACTTGTCAACCATTGAGTTATGTTAAAGTTGGTTGTATTTATCTAATAAGTTATACCTTATAGTTCACAGGAATTCCATTTGACAGACGACACTGAGTGATCCCTGTTTCTTTATCATGAAATTTGGTGACATTAGTCTCTGGGTTGAGACGAATAAATGATGGCTGGTGTTGGATCCTTAATTCAGCTATCTGTGATGATGATATCAACTCTTTTGGCACCTCAAGCTGCAGAAGTAGATAGAAATTTATTTCCGACAAGAAATAAACCATAAAACAAACATGGAGATATATTTATACTAAAAGTCAAAAGAAAGTGAGAGCATAAGAGAATAAGATACTTCAGGCTCAGCTTCAATTGGTTCCCTCAATCCTGCCTCAATAGCAGTAGTTATCTCACTTGCAGTTATTTTAAACTCTGTCTCCCCCAATCCATCAATATGTGCTTTCTTTGGAACGCATGCAACAATAGCTGCAGGAAGGGGTGCAGTAGGCTTTCCATAATCTGAGATGAACTCTAACACTTCAGCACCAATGGAATTCACCTAAGGTACAGAATTTTGAAAACAAAAATACATCAAACCTTTTATAAGGAACTGGTAATAAGGGGTATAAACTAAATAAACAATGTTATAGAACTTTAGTCAACCCTTACCCTCCATAATTTTTAAATTCACTCATATAGCTAATTGTCAAAGTTTCAGAGACATACTGGGCATGTACGTTCACATAGCTATTTGCTCCACCCATCAATGATTTTAATCAGTAAGAATACATTCGTATATCTTGTTTTTTAAAGGAACAGAGACCATTCCATTGATTGATGAAATAAATTTAAAAAATTCAATCGCTAACACATATAATGTATGTGACTATTAAAAATATATATACACTAATAATTGCAAAGGATGGGAGGATAAATCTTGGAATAGTTTCCTTTAATTGAATACAAATTGCAAAGCCTTTTCATCATCTCTTTTGATCTTTGAATAGAATCAAATCTCTCTGTTGCACTATTTTTGCATCAATACAATTTTCACATCCTTTCAAGTTTTGAGAAGAAAATATTTAAGAAAACAATAAAAAGGGAAGAGAATTATCCAACTACCAACTTATTCTTACAGAAGGTATCATCTAGTAAATTATTCATTGACAATGAAATGTGATTCCAACCAATACCCTGACTTATTTCTTGAAAGAGACAATGTCAAGAGAAACTACAACCAAACTACAAGAATTAGTCAGTGCCAGTAATTGAAAAAGAGCCTATGTCAGAGACAAACATAATCTGCCTCCCAATATGTCACCATTTGTTCTCAAGTGCAACTAGTCTTTAACGAACACCTTCAAAATTTCATTCAGAATATAATTAAGAAAAAAAGTACCTTACCTCTTCAAGAGTAACTGTTCCAGCAACAGCAACCAAACTTTCATGACCTTGTCTTTGGTCCATAACTGTATGCCCCAAAGCATCGCTTTCCATGATAAAATCCAAATTATCAACTGATGAAACGTTATCAATCATTGCTGCTAGGTGTTCACTGTCTTTTAGAAGTGCATCCATATACCGAGTCAGTTCACCCTTAGTTACACCAAACTCTTTAAGCCTCCGTACCTGCACAAAATGAAATACACTACATATTAAATTAACTATTACAAGTCCAGCAGTCCAACTGCAGCCAGAGCTTGTGTTTCTGGAAATCGAATATGAAAAGCAAAAGAAAAAAAATGAAACAGTATCAAAATTATATACTACTCAGTAATTGATCTGCATCTCACATAATTCAAGGCCAGTAACTATGAAAACAAAAGCAAAGCCATTAATTGTTGTGTTGTGTTGTTATTGCATCACCCGGTATCCTTCATTCTTCCCTCTTTTACAAATAATAGGTGTAAACCCTTTATTTCTTGCCATTTTATTAGCCTGAACTCCTTTCTCTATTTAAATGACCTGAGTACCAGCAATGCTACAAAAGCATGATACATATATTTATATCCAAATGTAGGAATTAAAATAGGTGAAAATTGATCCAAACCAAAATAAATGCTTCGATTCAAAGTTTCTTTTCTTTTTGCTTTAACATTAGTTTTTCATTGAGTTAAAATAACAGACCTACTAAAATTAAAAATAATAATTAATAAAGAAATGATAAAAACAATATAAAACCCCAATTGAAATTTGCCGCTTTTCATGTTTTTAAACAACACTGAGCTCATTAAAAGAAAAATGAAAACTAATAAATCAAGTCATTACCAGGTCAACAAACCAAAAAAGGGGATTTAGTTTATCAATTTTTTCAATTTAGGATTCAAATGGATGCAATTCAAACTATAATTTCAAAGTTAGCTCGTAGACTGGTAAGTAAAAGGGTGAGAAATTTTTTAACAAAAACTATTTTAATGTTTATTTTTTGGACATTATAGATACAAAAAGCGACACAAACCTCTTGAACAGCAACTTTAATCGCGCTTTGCCAATTCTTTGGTTCAGCCGTTACTGTTAGTGTGGTGACAGTGCAACCTTCCCTTCCAGAATCACTGTGGTCCAACTCAATGGAAGTGAATGGTGGATTTGAACTCTGAAAATTGCAATAAATTAGAAAACTTTGGAACAATAAAAAGTTTTATGCCATAGAATGAGTAAAATAGGCTAACTAACACATCATTAAAACCAAATTAGGATCCCCACTCCCATGAAAGAGAAGCTGTATATTCAAATAGAAATATTAATTTATGTTAAAAGACCAATAAAAAAATGATTTTGACAAATTCAGAAAAAAAGATCTCATTCAAAACTTGAAATCTCAAGTATTCACAAAGACAGAATTGAGAGGATATGGTTTCAAATGTACCTTGTATCTTGTATTTATACGAAAATGCAAGGCAGAAAGAAATATCCTCTTCATAAGAACATTTCTCAGGTCACTAAATGTTCGAACCTTATTTACAGGAATCTGCAATGAAATTCAATAAAAGGAAAACAAGACTTCAGAAAAAGAATATGCTTGAAGAATAAGAGAAAAGAACTCATATTTCTGAGCATCGAAAAACAAAAGAGATGTATGAAGACCACCAGAGTTCGGCATGTTGATCTGGAAATTACAAAGAGAGTGAAGTGTTGGCAGTTGGTGTTCAGTGTTTGGTGTTTAACACAAACCAATGATTTCAAAAACTTCTTAAGCAAGATACCTACTGGCTCTGTTCTCTTGTGTGTGAGTAATTCCAAGAGAAAATAAACTACAACATCAAAAAAGGGATCAAATGGAGCAGCTCATTTTCCTTGACAATCCTCTAATTCATTTTTAGCCAAGTGAACCAGAAAACCACCCTAACAAAGTCCATCCAAAGAATCTTCTTTCCCTTTATAAAAGAATGACCCAAGAGAATGTAGAGGAAGTATGTTGGGTCATCTGAAATTGATGAATTGTCTCAAAATTTGTAAATATCAATTTCTGTAGATTTATTTGGAATATCCTTTTCATGATCTCAATATTACATCTCTAAAAGGTTAATTCTTCGTCCTGCTTATATATTAGTGATTATGAGAGCTCTAAATAAAAGAACTCATGCAAGATAAGTTCAAGAGGGAAAGTATTAGAAAAAATATATTAAATACCACATACCTTGCAAAACATATTAATTGAGAAATTTTGTAGTAACTCATGCTGAAATATCTGTGGGGGATTTGCATGTACATTGCTCCCAGGAAGAGACCAGTTGTGCATCACAGGAGGACGGATTGCATGTCTTTCTTTCTTAACGATCTTGGATTGATCTACTGAATTTGATCTCTCGTTTGATAAACTGCCACCTAATCCTACTGAGATCTTGGGAACAAGAAAACTAGCCATCGCACCAAATGCACTGGGATTAGGTGTAGAAACAGCCTCATTTTCTAGGCCACTTTCACCAAAGACAGCCTGGAGAGATAATAATCAGTGTACTGATGAACTGAGTCCTCAAAATAAACTTTGTAGTCTCTAATGTCAACAAAAGAAGAATTATTAGAACAAAATAAAAGCTTGTTCAAACCTCAATTTGGTTAACGGCCTTTGAGATGTTATCAATATCTCCAACAATGTATAAGGTTGCATTTGCAGGGAAGTACCATCGTTCATGGAACTTCCTTATTTTATCAGCATCCCATTTCTTAATCTGTTCTTCCAATCCGATTGGGAACCTTTTGCTAAGCTTGTTTTCAGAATGCAGATGTTGTAACAGCTGTACAGCAAGAATATTTCCAAATAAATGGAATTATAGAAAAGGGCACGGATTAGCCAATATATAAGCTTTATTGAAACATATTTTTTATGAATAAAAGCAACTGCAGTGCATACCTGACAATCAACACGATATTCTATTGTATTCATCATCTGTAGTTCAGAGAGAATGGCACGCCTCTCTTTTTCAACTCGTGAAGCAAGGAACTTTGGGTGGAAAGCTATCTATTTAGACAAACACAAAGAAAGGATGCATAAACTATAAAGTGATGAGACAAATAATATCCAACATTCTTATATGAAACTGTTTTCTTACAAAAAAATCACACTGAAATCAGAAAATCCATTTGCTAAAAACAAAAACAGTACATCAACTAACAAAAACACATCACAACCCAAAGCCACACTAGTGTGCACTTCAACATAAATAAATACATGTATTGTTCATACCTCATTTAAGGCGTCAAGAACAGATGGAAGTAGATCTCCATCAGAATCCTACAGCCAAAGATAACATGGTCAAAATTCAAACAATTTGCTCATAACAAACCCAGACACAAAACTGATGCAAACAGCAACGGTAACATGGTGCAGTATTCTTCTTCCATCTATTATATGGGTCAATTCCAAATGATCCATCATGATCTTTGATTGATCATCATGTGTGCATTAATAGATTCGGTTTCAAAATTATTTTCAACCAAAAGCATCTCCAAACAATGCAAGAAAATACAAGAGAAACTAGCACAAGGAGATTATGATTTGAAAATGCCTCAGTAATAGTACCTAAGCACTAAAAAAATTGCACTTCTAAATATTAAGCTAACTTCTCAGTGCATTGGCGCTGAAACATTTGAGCAGGCATTTTAAAATGAAAAAAATGAAAAAGAAAAGATAATCAGCGGCTACGTAATGCTGAGAACAAAAAGATGAGGTGGAATGAATATGTATTAATTATAGTAAGTTGGCGCTCATACATGGGTAGCAAAATTACACATTATTTAACATCAGCAAGAAAGAAAACACAGCTGGAAACAGAACCAGTTCTCTGAGAAAGAAATGTTTAACCCAGTCCTCATAGAAACATGAAAGACAATAGATTGAGAAATGATATCGGTGCATGCCTGTAAAAATAGAAAAACCAACAAGAACAACCTTTGTGCTAGTTGGTGAATGTATATGAAACACAGTATGGTGGAAATCAGTGTAGGCATTAGATCGTGCGCCTGTACCCAAAAGCTTTTCACGTTTCTTACTTCCAAGGAAGGCTACATGCTCAATCATGTGCGCAATTCCTTGCTCGTCATCTTCTTCATCAATTGATCCCACATGAACTTCCATGTGTGCTTCAAACCTAAATTCAAAACTTTGTTAGTGTAGAATCCTTCCTGAAGTCCATCAATAAAGCTTCATTTTCTTAATGAGATAGCAGAAGAATGGTCCAAATTCTTTCAATATGTGTATGTGCGTGTGTATTACTCTTTTCATTATATCAATGAAAAGTGAGACAAAGACAGAGAGAGTGAATCCATAGAGAGTAAGAAAGAAGAACAAGAAAAGACCCACAAAACCTACCTAACAAGAATAAAATCTCAAATTCTATTCTCATCCTTACACTAAGGTCCCATAACTTGAATTACCTAAATGGGTAGAGTAATTGAAAAAGTGCTCAACAAAAAATGTAACATTTATCGATCAATTATTTCCTCCAAATGCAAACTGCCTACCATGTAGAACACAAAATCCATTTTATCCTCCATTTCGTGAAAATACTGAAAATAGATTTCAAATATATTTATAAGAAACAAGAAAAGTTTCAGCAAAAATATGGAAGTTGTACCGTTTCTTTTCAACCAGACACTCCCACAAAACTTATTTCACTGGAATAGTCCATATGCATCCCACTTGTACTGTTTCTTCGAGTTGCAGTAATTTTCTGAGTTCTAAATTGGTTGTATTTGGTTGTAATGGCTGTATATGTTTTTGTTTTATTGTACTCTTAGCATTAGTATTGTTTCCTATTAAAAAAATTCCGTTCATCCCACTATCTTTTGAATCCTCAACATTGTTTTTTCTTTTTTCTTACCTCTTTCTTACTTTCTTTCTTCCTTTTTTTTTTTCTTTTTTTTTTTTTTTTTTGAGAATTGAATTAAAAGTTGAATCATTCTATCTTTGCAAGAATTTAAAAAGTACCAATCTAAGCTGGTTATTCCTGTCTAGTGGTTATCATGATATTGGACTCAGAAAATAATATATATAGATGAAGTTTTAATTTATAAATACTTCAAAATCTTCTTAGTGTCAACCTGTATTCACTGGTTAAATTATTGAAAAGCATTCACTTGATAAATTATTTCTTCATGAACCACATGGTCAATACCTGTTGGGTGGAACTTTATTTGGTAAAATTAGATACTTCAATCCATTTTTCAACTGCCCTCTATACAACTTCGGATGAGACGGAAGTTCTGAACTAAGAAATGCTTCTAACTCTGCCCTTCCAAACTCAGGATATGAAACATCTAAATCTTGTTTCTCCAGAATACCATCAGGCCAGGCTGTAGGTGCTGCATGAGGCTCATCTGGACCTACAGTTCCACAAACAATACGAGCATGCTTCACCTGGATGTTGCATAAAAGTACAGAGACAATAAATATAAGAATATATGGACTATCACGTACATAGTAAATATTGTAGAACGCCATTTATATTCCTTTCTAAACATCTAACACTAGTTGTATTGGAAGATGTTAAATCACGGTTTGACCCAAAAGCTTAAGCTAACAGGTCAAGGTAAATATAAATATATAAACACTTTAACACCCTACTTACTTGTGAGCTTGAAAATATGTAGAATATTCAACAAGTGGAAATCAACCTTAATTTGATAGGAATAACATTAAAGGGTTTTTTTTTACTAAACAGAAACAAACTTTTCATTGATATAATGAAAGAGGCCATTGCTCGAGATACAAAGATACAAAGTGAACACAAAACCTCTTTAGTTGTGGATTTAAAGGGGTTCGAACACACAATCCTCTTTAGTTTTGGATTGAAAGGGGTTCAAACACACAACCTCAAGCTATGATACTATGTTAAACAATCGATAGACCCAAAAATTTGTTATCCACATGTGATGTTAAGACTACAACGAAATTACGAGACATCTCTAAGAAAGCATTAAATGAAGCATGCATTATCTTTAGAACAAGATAGACGTGACTAATATCTTTATCATCACAAGTACATCAGTGCATCACAATGTTTGTAAACGGCCTAGCCTAGTTATTCAAGTTCATTAGCTGTTTGTCCATTAACATATATGCTCCACATGTCTCTTAACACAGATACATTAGTGCATCTTGTTGCTTGTAAACAGCCTAGTTATTCATGTTCGTTAGTTATTTTCCCTTTGCTGCTATTTTACATTTTTCTAATTTAGGATTGCCTTGTCCACCCACATATACAAAGTCAATGAACAATATTATTGAGTTTTTCTCTCAAAACTCTCATGACTAACCTAACAAAGTGTTCTTCATAAGCTCCTAAGGTTGCATGGGTGTATTTCTAATCTTTCCCTTCTATACGATCTCTAAGAAAGATTCTCAAAATATATTAAGCAGATGAATGCCACAACACAAGAAAAGAGAAAGGAATAAAAGGAATAAGCACAACGATGAAAGAGAGAGAAATTTTGAGAACTACATAAAAGCCAATCTGCAAAAAAGCAGGCACTTACAACTCTATCATCACGTTCATTCTTGGATAACTGAAAAGCAGACTTGTCTAGAATGAATCTAGATGTTGGTCTTTTGATACTGGGACATCTTCTTTTTTGGTTAAGAAAGCAAGAGATACAATTAGTCAACGTTTCATTCCCATGCTCCCCAATTTTATAAGCACATGGTCTTCGAGCATTATCCTTATTTCTTCTAAACTTGTGTCTACCAATACCATCGTCACGAGAGTGCCTTCCAAACCAAAGAGGAAATAATCAACAAAGATATGCATTGAAGTAAATATAAGCACTGAATAAAACCTTAGCTCAGATCAAGAAAAATGAAAATAAGGAGGAGGAATAATTGTCAGGTGGGTGGGAAGAGAAAATACAAAAAAGAAAAGCTTTCACCCAAGATCACATAAGGAAAAAACATACAATGTGTTACCTTTCTTTTCTTTTCTTCTTTTCTTTAACAACTGCTTTCTTCTTTTTTTTATGACAATCATATGAATAATTTCATTATGGTAATGAAATTACAGAAGGGCACATATGGCATGAGAGATTACAACACACTATTTCATTGTGTTATAAGAGAAGTAAGATTGTAATCCCGAAAGTGTGGGGTGAATTAAACCGTGTGAAGGTTGTATACAAAAGATGAAACAAATGAAACATACTATTCTATTGCTTTCGTTGAGAAAAAAAATGAAAGAATACAAGGGCAAGAAAAAAGAAACTCAGAAAGCCCATCTAAAGAGAGGGTTTCCAACTAAGTAAAATCTATCTAGCAAGCAAGCTCAATATCAAACTCTTGAAAGAAATAGTTCAACACCAACGCAAACTGACAACTCTAGTGGAGGTGATCCAGGTCTCCCTCAGCCTTCCAACAAAGAATACAACAAAAAGGCTCCCTAAGCAAAGACTTCTTCCTTAGAAGCTTATCCATAGTATTCACACGACCAACTGTGCATGAGATTGTGATATGAATTATCTTAGTAGTAGGCAAAGGCGTACAAGTGCACCTGACAGCCGCTCGAATGATTGTTCGTGAAGAGCAACACTAATATAATACAATAAAGATTTCACCACTCTAAACCATTCAAGTCTCAATTTAACTCAGATTTATTTCTGACCAACACGATGGTGGCAGATTTCTCACATTAAACCATCCTCCACATCAAGGGATTCTACCACATTTCTCATTGTCCTATATCTTAACCCCATCGAGAACTCACCCAGACTTCAATTCTACAAGATTTTCCATCTCCTCCTCCATGCCACGATGAAGCAATACTACATATGGTTGGAAGAGATTCAGGGCACAAAAAATTCTCACTTTCTCTCTTCCTAGTCCCTTCACTCTTTGATGAGATTCGATTAAAGCAATAAAGATTGTTTGCTGATGGATTAGGGATCGTGATGGTTAGTTACCACAATGCTAGAGAAACTTAAATGCTATGGATGCAGAACAGTGGTATTCCTTTAAGCCTACTGGGGGACTTCAACACTTCAAAGCCCAAGGGGCTTACAGAAACAGCTACCAATCGACATAAATCAAAATAACGTCACAATTACATATTGAGCCCAGAGTGCAACAAGAGGAAGAAAGAGAATCCAACTGTTAACTCATCCAAATTAGAGAGAGAAACCTGAAGGGCTCATTTAAGTCCACAAACTCGTTTGAATTTTAGAGTAGGAATACTAAAAGGTTCAAACCATAGTCTCCAAAAGAACCCCATGTTAGCATTTATGATTTTTCCAAAGAACTTTAGCTTTGTGTTTAAAAAATAACCGCAAAGAATAACTTTGTAAACGTCGCCTCGCAAGAGGAAGGGAAAGACCATCAAAGATTACATCACTTAGCCGTACAGTCAAAATAAAATTCCTAAATATTTACTAATTTTTTCCAACAATTAGATTCTTCCATTGGTGAACCATAGACCAAACCCAGAGGTTGAAAAGAGCGATCAAACTTCAGCTCAAAAAACCCACATCAAACCCAGATAACTAATTTCCCCAAAAACAAGAAAAAGTGAAACAAAACGAAATGGAAGGTTAACAACATTAGAAGCAACAGTGCTAGGTATCAAAAACACAATTCTTCATGGAAAAAAGCAAAAATCTACCTCCTCAAAGGGACAACAAATCGAGAGTCTACATCGAATCGAGAGAGATGAGCGGAAATAGAGCGGGAAGGGAGTTGCACCGAGTTCACCCGCTTAATGGGTGTAGTTTGGTCTTTTAGACTCAACAAGGGCCGTCTTTGCGTCAAATTTGAAACAGTAGAAGAGGTTGCAACGGCCATTAGAGGCTAAAAATCCAAGAAAACTGGAAAGGACAGAGCTTGCGGAGAACAGAAAAAACTGAACACAGCAGCTGGAGAAAGAAGCAAAGAAAAGTGAAACGAGGAAGACTATTGCTTGGCTATTGGGATAGAGTTTGGCGGTTCGATTGAACCGCTTTACAAGAACCATAATAAAATAGGGAGGCGATTGGTTGAGTTTTTTTATTTTATTATTTTGAAAGGACAAGAGTTGCTCCAATTTTGCAAATCTCACAATTCTTTTCCTTCTGTTTCCTTCCTTTCTTATCAACCACAATTTAGGGTTGGAGGCAGATTTTTCTTTTCCTTTTTAAACTAAATTTTGTTTTGCTTTTCTTTTCTTTGCATAAAATAATAATAATAACAATAACCTTATCAATGTAGAATGGAAATTTTAAACCTACCATCAATATTGATATAAGAATCGGTGTCTAAAGTGGAGTGACGATCATCTAGTTATACTAATAATGCACTCACTCCATGTGAAGGCATTGTGCGCTGCCTGGCATCCACCTACTTAGGTGCTTATATGGTTTATCTTTTATGAAATTTTCATACATAATTAATTGAAGTAATTTTCAATATTACCCAAGAAGAATTATTATTTTAATTTGCCCTCAAATATAACTTGCTTTTCTAATTTAAAAAAAAAAAAGAAACGTTCTAATATTGGTAGCAATTTAATTATTTAAAAAAGTAACTAAAAATTGATTAGGACTATTTTTAGTAAAAGACTAAAGATGGAAGTCATGTCAAATTAATCAATAATAGGTAGCCAAGCTTATTTTGATATATAAGATGATCATTTGATTACTTTTTACTCACAAAAATATTTCATATGACTAAAGTTCGGTGAAAATATTTACAAACTACGATACTAAAATTTTAGATTATATCAATTATATATAACAAAATTTTGAAACGTGGTTAAAAAATACTCTTAGTTTTAAATGGAAACTGTTAAAGTTTTGTTTAAAAAATACTCATAAACTATTAAAAAGTTTCCTAACAGGTGGTACTAAGTCCCTTTCCAAAGGAAATGTGTGATTGAGTGGGAGAGGCTTTTGATTGTTAGAATGATGAACGATACTAAATGAAACACAACCATACAAAAGTTTCAACATAAACTTTAAATTTTGTGTCTAGTACGTTCTTAAATTAACATTCAAAATCTGTTTCTAAATTGTTCGATCATTTACCAATTTAAAATGTTTACAAGTAATATATATGATTATATATGTTGGTTGTACGCAAAATTAGAACACGAGATGAATTCGTGTAGGATAGTAATTCCATGAGTTCGACCCTGGACTTACCAAGAAACCTCTATCTTTGTTTACACTTGGGTGAGAAGAGGAAAACTTGTGGCAAACGTAAAACATTATGAATTTAGTAATGCATAGGTAGGGTCTGAGCCTTTTATTGCATAACCCTAAAACTATCCGACAACTTAGTCGCACTATCATCTTCTAATGAAATTTGTAATGCATATCACGGATCATGCAAGTTTTTTAACAACGACCTAGGGCTTCATCACAAAGAACATTTCTTTGTTTTTGTTTTTGTTTTTTTTTTTTTTTTTGCATGTGTGTTTATTGATATGAATCCTAAATCATATCGATAAACACGTATTTTTCTTTTAATTAAAACTTCCTAAACCCATGAAACTAAAACTCAATTCCTTCTATTGGTTACTTAGGTCATTCTCAACAGACAAGACTCAGTATTTAGACCATTTAAAATTGTATTAAACTCGATGAATATACTTGTACGTATCAATTTTTTGGGTGTCGTTGCATGGGTGTTAGTCTTCTTTCACTTAGAATGTATTAAGACAATAAGATTTATTTTAACTTACGATATGTACGGATGTATGATTCTTAACTTTTTTTTATTTTTTTTGTATTGCATAAATTATAGACCCCGGGTTGAACTTCTTCTTTTTTATCTAGATATACCGTACTTTCAAACGAAAGGTAAGGAGGAATGAAATGTTCAAGTTTTATTCCTTGGTACGACAACAAGTCGATCATAGATTATTTACACTAGCAATTCCTATTACTCAAAATGGGATTACACATGTGTACCACTCCATCTTAATACTTTGAAGCTCTCTTCAGGCCTCATTTATATATAGAACAAGATTGTGCACTAAAAGGGAGTCCACACATCCAAGTATTTAATTATACAATCATTCAACAAATAACTAGACATAAATAATCTTCTTACAAAAAATATATAAATGAATATTGAATAATATCAATTATTCAATTGTTGCAGGGGTAATTGATGCATCCCTTTCAACAAGTTCTTCTCCAGGATCAATTATATATATTTCCTCCTCTACAGCGATTGATTTTATTGCAACCTCTTTCATATGGATTTGCTGGAGTTAATTTACAAAGTTCAGGATGCTTTGGGTTACATCCAGGGCTAACATCTCCTGCAACTATAGAACGGTAATCAATGAATTTTCTAGCATCTGTCATCATAAGGATGTTAAAGCTAATCAAGAAAATCTCAATAAAAACAAGTGTGATTCTTTTTGACATGATCATCCTTTATAACAAGAACGTGAAATAATTACAATTGAAAAAGACTTTAAAAGGGTAAAGAAGTTTATACACATTTATATAGTAGGTTATTTTACTATTTGTTGCACATGCTTCTCTTTTTAGAATATGATTCAACAAGAACACGTTTGAATCGTATGGTTAATATTTTGTCAACTTTCTAAGTTCAACCAATTAACAAAACAATTTTATTCCTTAAATAGAAATTGTATTGAAAAAATAACACATGCTTTTAAAATGAAAATATTTAACGAATGCAAAAGAATAATTTGAAATAGGATATATGATAAGAATTATGTATATTTTGAAACAATATTATAAGAATGAATGCAAGTATGAATATATTAATGCATGGAGATGCAATGGTAATGAATTATTTAATGAAAGTAATAAAGAATATATGGCGTGTGAGATGGGGTGCCTTTTAGCTTGGACTGTTATGTATGGAATATCCTTAATTTATACACATCATCATTTTCAAAGGATGTATGGCCAAAAGAAATCTCTAATAACACTAACAATACTTTAGAGATGAAATAATACATCAATTAATTGCATTATCGTTTGATTTGATTCGATTTTAGAAAGAAGAAAAAAGTGTTGAATTTTGAAAATTTATGAACCAAAGAAACTGAAGAGTTCATAGTTGTAGTTACAAATATAAGTAGTGCGTTGTTAGAAGAGAAACGTGAGATTGTGAGAATAAGGACTATGACAACAACTTTGAATGATGAGAGGAAAATGAAGCAGAAGTGAATGAGACATCATAAGATGAGAGAAAGAAGGAGAAGATTAATAAGGCTTTTATATATATATATATGCTTTCACCTTCAAAATCATCTTTGGTTGGTTCGTAATTTGATAATGTTTATTCAAAATTGTGGTATTGATCGAGCTAAAATCATGTTTGATAACTATTTAAGGTGATTAGGTGCAAACTATTTTAAGATTGTAATAATCACTTTTTGTTTTGATAAGTACTATTTAAAACTCCTTAATTAGCTACCTTCAACCCTATTTTAAACTCTAATTTTTTACTGAATTAGATGTATTATTTGCTTTTTTTTTTTTTTTTACTATTTTATATTTATAATTTCTTTTATTTTTTACTATTATTTTTATTATTATTTTCTTAAACTAAAATAGTTTGCATCTCAAACACATGCTATTACCACTTAAACTAAAATAATTTAAACCAAACACAGTTACTATAATTCTATAATTCTGAGTGTAATAACTAATTAACAAATGCCCTCGATTTTTTATTAGGAAAATTTTTAAAAATAGTAGATTTTACAAAATATTTACAACTTATAGCAAATTAGTCGTTGATATGCTATAGTGCTATAGTCATTGATATGGTTTGTTTGTTAATAACATTTTCTAACATCCGTTAGAAAAGTAAGTTGGATTTTAAAAAAAATAGGTCTTAATTTATTTATTTATTTTTGTTGACAATAATTCAAATGTTTAAGGATGATCAAGATTAAAGAGTACCAAATTTGGGTGGAAACAAGTATGAGTTAGAAATAACCAATATGATTTAAGTAATTAACTTGACCAAAAATAGATTAAGGATATACTTAAATTGATTTAAGAAAAAAATATTTTTTTAAATTTTTATTTAAATACTTTTTGATAAAAAATGTTTAGACTACATTTTTTTTTTAAAAAAAGAGTGTTTGTCGAACAATAAAAAATATATTCTAAAATATACTTTGAATGTTAATCTTTTTCTCAACTTACATTTAATGGATGAAATAAGATCGAATAATTAATTCTTTTACCATCAATCTATATCAAACATTTTTCTTTCCCCTTTATGTTTTAAAAAATGTATACCTATAGGAAGTTTGTTAGATATGAAGTCCAATTAAATTTGCATTATCTACCTATTAGCTTAAACTTTTGAGTTAATTGATGATTAAGTTAATATGATATCAACGCAATGTAGTTCAGGACGTCCTGTGTTTAAATTCAGGTGTTGTTGTTTATCCTCTTTCCTTCTTCATATTTCAAGTCCATAAGTAAAGGAGAGTGGTAGATGATATACAATTAAATTCAACTTCACCTATATCAATTTAAGCTTTTGGGTTGATTCGTGAGGTAAGAAGTTGAAAATATGAATACAAAAGAAATTAATTAGTTTTGTAACAACTCTTTTACTTATCATAAAATACTTCTTTTTCTTTCTTTGCGAAATAATTTTAAAATTGGGTGTTTCATAAAATATAACAAAGCAACAAAATATGTACACTGTCAATCATTTAGAAAATGGAAAAACTAAAGTCCATTCAAAAAATGACTCAATCAATTGACATCAACACGTGTAATATATTTGAAAAACTATCAATTAGATTTGACTATTCTTTACCTTACGATCATTTTTTTCCTAATATTTTTACTTTTTTTTGTAAAGATCCTATTTGATTATTTAGATTTGGCTACATATATTTTTTTTGGCATTACGATCAAATCTAAACCACTTTTTTCAAGATTGTTTGTTAAATTTAGTTTTATATTTGGAACATATATTTGATTGTATCCCAACATGAAGAGACCATGAAAAGAAAAAAATGGACGAAAGAGAAAAGGACCTTAAAAGAAATGACAAACGTGAAACATTTTTTAAAAAATAACTAGTTTCACGAAAATTTTCTTTTTGTTACGTGAACCACACACGTAAATATTTTGACAAATTAATATATTTTAGAAAATTAATCTTTAAAAATACATCTGAAAACTTGAAAAAGTAACTTCGTAAATTAATATCGGTATTTTGAACATATTTTGTGATTAGTAGATCACGTATATATATTAGTTTGTTTATCAATGGGTTACTATGATGAATCAAGGTGTAGAATGACATAGCTTAAAAGTTAAAAAAAATTAAATTAATAAATAAAAAATTTGTTATTTTGAAATAAGTAATTCCCTCTATTATTTATATTATAATTATATTAGTGAAATTTTTGTGTTTCATACATTTTCTCACATTCTAATATAATCATAGACGTTTGGATCGAAATTTAAAAACTATGGTTATTCCAAATGCATTCTCAAAGCACTTGCATGGACTTGATTAATTGGCTGTCAAATGATTGATGTCAAGAACATGGAATTACAATATTTATATATATATGTTGATTCATTATATTGTATTATAATTTTGAAAATTGTTGTGTCTTTTTAATTGCATGAATTATACATAACTGGCTACAGCTTGCACATTAAAAATATAGTCGTCAAAGAAAACTAAACCCAAGAATTGTAAACCCATCAAACTCTCTAACCTACCCATTACAAATTCCATTTTTTTTTCTCTCTCTCTCTATAAATATATATATATATATATATATATATATATATATATATATATATATAATTAAGAGGAAATTTCAAATTTACTATTTTTAAAAATATTTTTAGATTATGTTAATATTATGATATCAATGTTAGGAATAGAAATGGATCAAAATTTATTTGGAATGCAATTCTTGTAGAAGAGAACGTCACAATGATTATTATTATTTTCGGTGATTGAACCAAACAAATTCGGATATATTTTCTATGGTTTTGACTTTCCAATTATTTAATGTTTGTAGAATTTAGAGAAATAAAAAAGAATAAAAGAATAGGTGAGACGGCATGGGAATGGGATTATATATGATTTATTATTATGTTATTATAAGAGAACTTAATATAATAAATAAGATATAATAATTTTATAATTTTATAATGTAGCAGAAGAAAAAGAAAAAGAAATGAAAAGGTTGATGTGAAAGAGAGATCTTCTTATGAACATAACAAAACAAATCATCATCCTGCTTCCACCTTATATATATATACATTGGAGAAACAATCCCCTATGCCCCCTTCCACTCTACCCTTTTCCTTTTTAACTATTTCGTTTTTAGGCTACTAAACAATAAATTATCCAATTACCAAACTTGACCCGACATCTAAGTTTTAGGTTCAATGAGCAAACCGACCTCTAGATAACTTTGTGAGCAATGAGTTACCAATTCTAAAGGATGATGAGGCTAGGGGTGTTAAAATGTGGTTGAAAATCGAACCAAACTGCCAATCGAATCGAAACCGAACCAAAACCTAATGCATGCATTTCAGTTTGGTTTCATTTAAATTGTAACCGCTTCTTATGCGGTTCGGTTCGGTTTGAAAAATTAAATTGATTCTAAAACTGAACTAAAAGCAGGAGCTTTCATCCCAATGGCACTAAGTGCCACTAAGGCCCAAGATCCAAGGACTAAAGCCATAACAATATTTATGCACTTTGATTTTGATTCTAATATTTATGCATAAGTGATTCAGTATGACACAAATGAGTAGTTCGATGTGGTTGTAGCTTCAAACTGAATCGTGAACACCCCTAGATGAGACAGTGCAAACATGGTTTAGGGTAAACATTATTATGCTTTTAATGGTTTATATAAATGATTTAATAATTATTTGTGAAAATAGGATATATGATACTTTTTTATAGGAATAATCATCTATATGAGTGTGAAGGGTTGGTTTTGTGAGAATTTTAAGGCACTCTCTCAAAAACAGTTATGAGACTATGCAATGTTCAAGGTCAAAATGAACACAATAATGAGAATATACTTTGTCATAATGAAAAATTGTGACTTCAATTGCTTAGTTTACTTTAGAACGACTGACAATTCAAGGCATCTACTCCATTGGTTACCTAAGCAAACTCGATTGATGTTAACTAGGAAAAGTTCAAAGTGTTTACTACTTATCCCATTGAGATTTTTTCATTGGAAAATATTGAACGTTTTTATCTTTTTATCTGAAATTGTCAACTTACCATTTTATAAGAAGATTGTTAGGATAAATGGTATGTGACCATTCATATAGGTTTACGTTATTGTTTCATAAATGAACATATCTTTTATAAATTAAAATAACCAACTTGATGAAAAAACGTGACAATTCGAATCACCACAAATAGTCTATAAATACATGCTTTATTCAAATTGCTTAATAAAACTTTTTCCATAAGCACTTTCTTTGACAAAATATTTATCCATTATGTAAAATTGTTCAAGTTCGGTTCATTCTCACAAAGTATAGTTTATTGGATCTTGTGGACGATGTGTTGCATCTATTCTGTCCTAGAAGACAATTACTCATGAAACTTAAACAATACTAGAGTGAGTAATATTGTCTTAAGAAAACCACGTAAATTTGTTGGACCCAGATTCTATTTAGTATACCATATTATATATTTTATAACTTCTTTAATGATGTTATTCCTATAACAAAAATTACATCGAAGTAATTTAGGATGTTATTGGAATTCAAATTTATATTTAATAAAAAAACAATTTATATATATTTAACCCAAAACTAAAAGTTCAAGAATCTAACTTGCACACATTTAAAAATTTATGAATGTTTATAAACTTTTGAAAGTTTGAAGAAAAAAAAATGCAAACATGAAAGTTCAATAATAAATTTATATAGGGTTGAACTTGATGGAATTGAAATTAAAGGTAAATATTGAATTTAAGGCGGGATTAGGTGCCACCTATCTTCTTGTGTTTCTCATTTTTCTACCACACAAAAAAGTAATTAAAAAATAATTATTTTTTTAAAAAAATGTCATATGACAACGTTCTATTGGACTACATTTGAGTGCACCAATTAGATATAGGTGCATAGGAGAGAGCGCCCGAGTTTTTTTCTTGAATTTGTGTTTTCTAACTTTTAGAATGAATTACTCTCTACGGATACAGATCATAAATTATGAAACTTACCTCTAATGCCATCAAAATACTCCGATGGCATTGCCACTACGTGGTTATCTCACCAATAATTGTTGAATTTCAATTTTTAATATTGTAGGTTTATTATTCTATGTATTTTTTGAATTTTTTCTTCTTCTATATTTAATGGTACAAGACAATTGGTTATATTGTAATAGACTGTTGAAAATAGATGTGATTAAAATTTTGAAATGTTTTAGAGAAATAGTCCACAAAAAACTTGATTTGACATCTTTGGCCTCATTAACCCACATCTTTAATTTGTTGATTCTTAAAGTTTGTTTCTATTTTCTTTCTTAACCCACTTGCCCCTCATTTTATCCAATTGGCTTTCTCTTGTGTCCTATTTTATTCTAAGTTATCACTTACCACAATGCTCTTTTAATGAATATTAAAATTTTATCACTAAAAGTTTAGTTTTTATTGAAAATATATGAACTAAAATTGTATATATTGTATATAAATACAAACATCCTAATATTAATAAAATTATACATATGTATATATATTATTTGATTAGACAGATAGACATATACATTACAAAGAAGAAATTAAAGGCACTTTTAAAAATACAAAGACTTTCTTAAACTTAAAATTATATAAAAGCTAAGGAAAAATTCGGCCTTTCTCCATTGACGGTTTCAAACTCAAGCGTTTCCCCATTATATATATATAGATAGATAGATAGAAAACGAAAGCCATTTTCCCACAAATTGACTAAAAAATCCGACTCCGACTCCGACTCCGTCTTATCCAATCCTCTCAAAATCGCCGCCGTATTCACAACACTCCGATGAGAGAAGAGAAACAGAGTAAATCAGATTAGGCGAAAACAGAGAGAAACAAATTGAAATCGCTAAATGCAGGGCGGAAACCACTGGGGAGGGCCACTGGAAGTGATCGACAACAACGGCGGCGGAGGTGAGGATCATGATCGGAGGACGGCAGCGGAGGATTGGGATAGAGCGGCTCTACAATCGCAAACGTTCAATCAGAACGAGCTTGATGAGACGCAGAGGAGTTGGCTTCTAGGTCCGCCGGATGGGAAGAAGAAGAAGAAATACGTTGACCTAGGTTGCGTAATGGTGTCGAGGAAAGCTTTGAAGTGGAGCTTGATTTCGATATTGATTGCTTTCTGTGTGATCGGATTGCCGATCATTGTGGCTAAAACTTGGCCGCGACACCACCCTCCGCCACTTCCGCCTGATCGCTACTCCGAAGCTCTTCGTAAAGCTCTCCTCTTCTTCAATGCTCAGAAATGTAAGTTTCCCTCTAAAACAATTCTCTTTTTTTAAAAAAAAAAACAAAAAAACTATTCTAACAAAACTACAAAAACCTAAAATTATAATAATCAAATTAAATGATCAATAAAAATCTTCAAATATGTGGTAAGAACTATAAATATTATTAGGTAGAATCACATTTGAATTTTCCAACAACTTTACGTATGAAATGAAAGATATAATAACATATTTATTGAAAATTTCAAGTGTTTATGAATTAGAAGGTACTCCACACCGTCTTGTTACAAAGAATTTCAAATTTTAGAATGCAAAAACAATCCCATCTTTTTACGTAGAAAATGCTTCCAACTACCTACAATCTTATATGCTCAATTTGAAATGTATTTGATTTAACTAATTTAACTTCTTTTTATTTATTTATTTTCAAAATATGGTAAATGTTAATTCTATTCACTTCTTTGAAATCACTTTCTAAACCACAGAGGTTAATATATAATGTTTTCTTATTTGATCAAATATTGGTTTAGACAGCAAATAATTCCTGGAAAATAATTATTAATTAAAATTAATGAATACAAATGAATTATTAGTCAAAATGACTGTGAGATGGTAGGAAAAGCAAAACCAAATTTGTTGATTTATATAGCCAAGACCAATTTTGTTTAATTAATTTTGTAAGAAGGTTGGTATTAATATTGATGATGATGATGATAATGATAACAATAATGGGGGGAAAAGGGTTTAGAAGCTTTGAATGAAATCACGCATGAGGAAGGGAGGTTGCAAGAACGTTGACGTAAATTTTGTTGGGGTATTTAATGTGTATTCAAAATATGAGAATTTTGTGAGCACCTTGTGGGTCCAATTCATTGGATTATGCTATTTGTCTTCTTTCTTTTTCCATTTATTAAATCACATTAAACAACTTTTTAAATAATAATTAAAATTTTGAGATTTTTTTTTTAAAATAACAGATTTTACAAAATATTTACAACTTACAACAGATTTTAAAAAGAATCCAAAATTTTGTTATAAACTTTTAAATATTTTAATTTATTTTACTATTTTTAAAAATGTCTCTAAAATTTTCAATCATAACAAAGTCTAGACAAATATTTATAAATGGCTTCTATCATTTATAAACTTTGATTGATTTTAATATATTTATATTTTTCTAAAATATTGAT
The DNA here is from genome assembly GCF_000004075.3 of Cucumis sativus. Lineage (NCBI taxonomy): Eukaryota > Viridiplantae > Streptophyta > Magnoliopsida > Cucurbitales > Cucurbitaceae > Cucumis > Cucumis sativus. Next base: position 5,899,630 of record NC_026656.2, read on the forward strand.
GTATACTTAATTATTTTGAATCTAATTTATACTTTTAATTATTTGAAAAATTACTCTTTTAATTCTTACCTGGAAAAGAATCTGTGTGATTTGGTCTTCAAAGTTTTGAAGTTGGACCTTTTTTGGTGTCTTCAATCATAATAATAAACTTATTTATCTGAAAAATATACACAATTTTAGTTTTGAATTATTTAAAATCAAGGTTAGAAAGTTTTTTTTAGAGGTTTATACTTTTATTTTAAATAATTAAGTGACATTTTAAGTTAAAAGAGCTTATACTTTTATTTTAAAGAGCTTTATTTTTATTTTAATATAATATAATTGTAGTGGTAAGAAATCAAAATAGAAACATTATTATTATTATTATTATTATTATTATTATTATTTTTGGGAAGTAGAATGACAAAAATGAATAACATTTTGAAATGGTAATATTGGTCGGAGTACTTTAAAATTAACATTTTGAAAAAGTACCATTTTAGTTAAAATAACATTTTGACTAAATTAAATAGCTAAATTAAAAGAGTACTTAAAGAAGGAAAGTAGTATTAAAACCTTTTAGTTAAACTGTGCATAAGTTAACTAAAGTATATACACACTTAGTTAAACAAGATTATATATATTATTTACATGGGTATACAATAATTGTTCTTCATAGTCATACACTCACACACACAGTTTTTAGACAAATAGAACTAAAGCTTCAATCCGACAATCTAACATTAGATAATTAAGCATTTCAGAACAGTCTGAAATTTAGAGTAGAAACAAATGATAAAATGAGCTGTAGTAATTATAATTATAATAACAAATAAAGTAGGTGTTATATATATTAATTTGTATTTTGGGTATGTAGCTGGGAGGCTTGGAAAGAGCAACAACATAACATGGAGAGGGAACTCAGGGCTAAACGATGGGAACGAGACATTGGCAAAAGGAGGGCTTGTTGGGGGATACTATGATTCTGGTGAGAACAGTAAATACAATTTTCCAATGGCATATTCAATGACTATGTTGAGCTGGAGCTTGATTGAGTACAGTCACAAGTTTAAGTCTATTAATGAATATGACCACCTCAGAGACCTCATCAAATGGGGTACTGATTATTTGCTCTTGACTTTCAACTCTTCCTCCACCAAAATTACTCAAATTTACTCTCAGGTAAACCTTTTTCCTATTTCTGTCTCACCCTACTGCATGTAAAAATGAGCAAAAACATAAGAAAGAAATTCGTTGGAGCAAAGTTATAAGCTTTATTCCCTATGTTGTCCAATCCAAAATATTTAATGGGAGAGGGAATATATGAACTTATGAATTTTGACCTCTAAATAAAAAGTGTATATATAGATGAGCACTAAAATGAAAAAATCTTGATTGAAATGGTAAAAATATTTAATTTAGGATGATTTTATATAAGTATGAACAAATAAGAAAGAAAGACGTAACAATTAGGTGGGAGGATCGCAAAATGGATCCCAAATCCCCGACGATTCCACCTGCTGGCAGAAGCCGGAGCAAATGGACTACAATCGACCTACACAAACCACATTCCAAGGCCCTGATCTCGCCGGAGAGATGTCCGCCGCTCTCTCCGCCGCCTCCATCGTCTTCCGCGACGACCCTCTCTACTCCGCCAAACTAATCAAAGGCGCCGAGACCCTCTTCGCCTTCGCTCGCGATTCCGGTCGCCGGTCCCGCTACAGCCGCGACAATGCGTTCATCGCCGCCGCCTACAACTCCTCAGGCTACTACGACGAGTACATGTGGGGAGCGGCGTGGTTGTACTACGCGACGGGAAACGCATCGTACTTGTATCTGGCGACGTTGCCGGGAATACCGAAGAACGCAAGAGCTTTTAATGTGACGGCGGTTTCGAGTGTTCCGAGCTGGAATAACAAACTACCGGCGGCGATGGTGTTGTTGACGAGAGTGAGGATGATGCTGAATCCAGGGTATCCGTATGAGGAGATGTTGAGTATGTACCAAACGGTTACGGGGCTTAATATGTGTTCTTATCTCAAGCAATTTCGTGTCTACAATTGGACTCAAGGTACCCTTCCACTCTAACTCTCTTCTTTCGTTTTCTTGTTTCTACTTTTACTTTTACTTCATTTATGTTCTAATACTTTCCAGCTTTGACTTCTTTTTGGTTATTTAAACTTTTCAGGAGGAATGATGATTATGAACAAAGGACAGCAACAAGGACAGAATCTCCAATATATAGCAAATGCTGCATTTTTGGCAAATTTGTTTGCTGATTATTTGAACTCCACTGGCGTCCCTGGCTTCAACTGTGGCCCTAATTATATTCCTTCCACTTTTATTCGCAACTTTGCCACCTCCCAGGTCCCTACTCTCTACTTAATTACTCTTTCTTTTTTTCCCCCTTTCTATATCTTTCCTCACTCACATTATCTCATCATTATCTCATCATTATCATTCTAATTTAAGTACTTCTCTCTGCTTGAATTCGACCTACAGATTGATTACATTCTTGGCAATAACCCTTTGAACATGAGCTATGTTGTTGGCTATGGCACCAAGTTCCCGAGACGAGTGCATCACCGAGGTGCATCCATTCCTAGCGACAACAAATACTACTCGTGCGAGGGTGGATTCAAGTGGCGAGACAACCCCGGTCCCAACCCCCACAACATCACCGGTGCCATGGTTGGTGGTCCGGATCAATTCGACAAGTTTCGTGACGTACGTACTAATCCAAACTACACTGAGCCAACTCTGGCTGGTAATGCTGGCCTTGTTGCTGCTCTTGTTTCCCTCACTACTACTGCTGGCTTTGGCATTGACAAGAACACTATCTTTTCTGGGATCCCGCCACTCGGTCCCAAGACGCCACCGCCTCCGCCTCCATGGAAGCCCTGATGATGAGTTGTTGCTGGTGAAAACTAGGCCAATTCAATCATCCCTTTTCTCTCAATCTTTCTTTTGTTTTTTCTTCCGGGGGCCTAATTTTCTTTCCTTCTAGCTACTAAATGAAACTTGAGTTCTTTTATATACATATATATATGTTCATTTTAGAAATTTACCACACTATAAATTAATGATTCAAAGTATTAACAACTCCCATGGAAAAACAATTAGTTATAACATAAAGTATATAAATATTCCTCATCTACAAAATATTTTCGTCGTTATGAACTTTTTATTCATTAAATTTAACCATTTTAGTAAGAGGCCATCCACTTGTAGTGTTCTCAAATAAAAAAAAAAAAAAAAAAAATCCCTCATTCTTCTAATTCTAACTTCACTGCCAAAGCTTTTGGGTGAATATTACATTAGTGTTTTAATTTTTTATGAGAAGAAATTCTACTATATAAGAATGCGATGGGAAATTGCTATCTCTGATCGAAAAAGTGATTGAAGTATAGTTGTAAATATAATAATTAGATTCAAAATAACGAAGGTATAATTGTGAATATAATAATTAGATTCAAAATAACGAATGTATAAATGACTATGTTGCAAATATTAAACCATAAAAGTTTATTAACAATAGAAGTTCATAACCAAAAGACTTTGTTATATTTATAATTTTTTAAAAATATTGTCATGTACTTAATTATTATTCATAAAATTGCCTTAATTATTATTCATAAAATTGCCGCTCAATATAATTACACAATAATAATTGTACCGATTTAAACATTAAACTTTTGAATTTTATTAATCTAAACTCCAAACTAATAATTGTATTCATTTAAACTTTGAACTTTCATGAATGTATTCAAATCAAACACATTGGAGCTAAGAAAGTTCATAGTTTAAATTGATACTTGTAATAATTAAGAGTTTAAATAGAAACAATTATTAGTTGAACTTTAAACTGACACTTAGTAATTATAATTGATAACCATTTTAGGAATAATAATTAAGAATATAACCACATTTAAAAAAAATTGTAAATATAGCAAAACTATCGTTGATAGACTTGTATCGCTGATAGATTTGTATGATCTATCAATGATAAATCAATATTTACAACATGATCTATCGCTGATAAACTTGTATCATCGATATAATTTGACAAATTTTGCTATATTTGCAATTTTTTTAAAAGGTTGTTATATACTTAATTATTTTGCATCTAAGGGCTAAATTTACGACTATCCCTATAATAATTAAGAATTTATATAGAAACAATTATTAGTTTGGAGAGTAAATTAGTACAATTACTAGTTTATGGTTTAAAGTGATACCATTCCTAGAGTTGATGATATAAGTTGATTGATTATAAATTAAAGCCATGAAAGTTGATGCTTGTGTCTATTTAGTTTTTGAATTTTAAAAAGTTCTACTTATGATCTTGATTCTATGAAGTCATTACTCTTTTATTTACATGTTCCCCTTCACTTTGAACACAATCTCTCCCTTTGTTAACTAATGTTGAACTTTATTTGCAATTCCTACACTTCCGATAAGGTTTGAAATGAAATGTAGGTTGGCATTTCTATTCAACCAAAAAGTTCTTGTGACATGCTATCGTCAAAATGAAGAAGAACAAAAGGGTTTATCTCCCTATTCAGTTTCCCCATGCTGCAAGGCTATTTGGCTTCATCAAATATTCACTTCCTTTCGCTTTTAATTTTTTTATGGACAAGAAATTTCAAACAAGAAAGCTTACAATGTAAAAAGATTCGTTAAAGTAGGACAAGAAGTCCTAACAAATTATGAACATAAATATGATAATAATCTTTGCAAACTGCTCCAATTTATTCAAAAGAATGAAACAGAGATAAGAAACAAGTGCCTACACACCTACATTCCATAATTATATATCACATATCTCCTATACCAACCATGAACCGCTTCCTAAATTCATAGTGAATAGAAGTATCTTAATCAAATAGACTATGAAAGGGAGACTAACTTGGATTATCACTGCACAAAGCAAGAGCCAGGACCCCAAGGATCAGATCTGCCAAGTCCAGATACCGGAGCAGCATCGATCCCTCTCTGATTCAGTAAACACCTGAAATGTGCTAACCTTGCAAAAACTTGACGGGGGTCTTTAGCCAGATTGTCATATTGAGTCCAAAGGCGCTCTTTCAGTACATGATCACCAAAGGAACTTGTGTTAGCACTTAGCAGTCAATTAAAGTGGAGAAAATAATGAGCTAAATCAGAGAAGATAGAACCTAGGAAGGAGTGATACGAATATGAGACATGGAAATGCAAGGGTGTGTTTATTAAAATATACATTTTCAAAAATATATATCATTTTTATACTAGAAGGAAATTCAAAGTAAATGGCTGATGCATTTATATGCTTAGCAAATTAGTTTGATGTATTTCACAATCAAATTTATTATGATCGTCGTATATGTGTCTTTTCAATCTACTTAGCAAGTATTCTATGAATGCATAATACATATTTCTAAATGTTGGAGATGGACATGCTACACAAACTAATGAATGTGCTCAGAGCAATAGAGGACTTGTGATTTTCTTCCATATTTATAATTTGGCCTTTGGGAATGTGAAAGTACATCTATTTTATATAACATTAAATTATAAAATATTCCATTGCCGGAGCCTTTATATCTCACAATTTTGTACCATAAGCAAAGTTATGTATAGGGTTTGGGGAAATGGGAAATATCATGCGCCATGTACTTTTATAATTTTGATAACGTAAATATTACAAAATTGACACCATAATGCAAAAGTAATAGCACAAGAACAATAACGTACCGGCAGCGGCTGCAGCACGAGGCCAAATAGTTTGCTCAATATTTGACGCATCAACAACTTCACCCCACATGCATACCTCTCCACCTATGACTAATTTTTGTTGCCGAGGATTTTTGATATTTTGAAGCGGCTCATTTGCATAGAACTTCTCCCAACTTGTGTCTATGTGATCCAAGTACCAACTATCTTGGTTGCTAACAATGCATCTTAACCCAGCTGCAACAACCTTTTGAGCAACACCAGTTCCTAGCCTTCAAAATTAAAATGATACAAAATAGCAATCTAGTAAGGTTAATAGGGATGCCTTAATTGGATCCACCTCAAACAAATAACCTTTTTAAAATTTCTATTTTCCTAAAGGTTTGTATATTTGTTTATGTTAAAAAATCAACAATTAAACAATACAAAAAAAACGTGTAAAGATCGACATACATATGCGTGGTTCACTAATAGTGTGTTAGCTACGTCCACAGGGCAAAGAGAGAATATTTTATAATACAAAACGACGCTCTAGGTTTTACATATATTGCACTTCTATAAACCCTAGGGTCGAAATCACATAACGAATTCAAGACATTTCAACGGTATAATATGCATTGGGAAGAATCTAACTCAATGGTAAAGAAATCAGCATAATTCTCAGAATGTTTATCACTCCAGATAACATCAGTTTTGATAGCTCGTTTAAAATATTCTTCATGGTGTTCTCTCACAAAGAAGTTGGATGGGCTCTCCATTAAGCTGAAATGCTTTTATTGTTGAATTAATTTTATCAATAATGTTCTTTTACCAGCTCTCCGAATATTTGGGTTGCTTTTCTTATTTTTCTTGTTTCTTTTGGAGTTGTATCATTCTCTTAATGAAAAGTATCATATCTTGGTTAAAAGACAAATGAAGAAACCAACTCTGGTAGAGATAGAGCAGAACCGGATAAAGTAATCCCCTTCATTCTTTGAGAAGCTTAAATAAATTGAAGACATTTACTCAGTTACCTGACATGGCACTTAACCCTCTCCAATACAGTTAATCTCACGATCGTCACTAACCAAAGTAGCCAAGATAAGGTAATTATCATTCATAGATGTTATGGACATTGCACAGTTATGTATTTTTAAGCTTAAAAAAAGTTGATGCCTTCATTATAAACAAAATCATGGAATGATAGTCGTCCGCAAGACAAAGCAAAATAATATCAGTAGTAGTTCAAGAAACTACTTTTAAACGTTGGATTTGGATTTGACATCCTATTACGGGATAAGTTGAAAAGGCTGAAACACATAAATAGCTAAACCTAAATGATATTTTTCCCAATAATGAATCCTGAGTAATCTACAAAATTGTTTTAAAAAGGAAAAACAAATGACATAATTGCTAAAAAACTATATGGTTCACTTTGTGAAAGTTTATAGTTGGGAGTGGGTATGACATACCAGTTATGCACAACAGTCTTTCGACTCAATTCGCTGCCAAAATCATTAAAGGTCTCTTCCCTGAAAATCTTCCTCAGTGAGATAAGATAGAAAGCTGTTGATGGTTAAACTAAAGCAGAAGCACATACCAGTTTACAAGTTCATATCCATGTGACAAAGCTATCTTTTGTGCTCGCAGGACAAAATACTTGTAAGCATCGGATTCTTTCATACCCTTTTTTCTTAACCTGTTCATTCAAAAGACAACACATGTTTATCTCAACACTGCAGTCGGGTAGATGCAGATTGTTTCCAGACAACACATATGCTTACATATAGTATACAGAATGATTTAGAATATAAATGGTCAACAAATTCAGAAAAGTTAGCCATTATAGAAAATAGTGAAGACAGAGGTAACCACTTCCCAACTAGAAACACCCTATCCTAAATCGCATCAGAATTCCTCTTCCTACCCTCAAGAAATTTCTGAACTTTCTTTTTACATATTGAACTGTACCATGTTTCCAAGCTTGAAGCATCACATTAATATTAAAAGAATAATGATAAAATCGGGAACTGATATCATTTAATCAGAAGAATGGCATAACTTTATACATATAAGATAGACAAAAAGTTATCTCCTAAGTATAGTTTACTTTACTTAAAAGACAGGAGTCATTGAAGTCTAAAATTATTACCAGTTTTTTATATGAGGAGTCACTGTCCAGCAAGCTGAAAGTAAAATTGAGAGGGTCATGTAATTATCTAGGTGATCAATGTTTATGAAGATTGATGCAGAAGAGTAATGAATCAAAAGAAACAAGCACATCTTTAAAGATAAAGGAAAATCATATGATAACGATAGATTATGAACAATTATCCTTTTGCCTCACCAATGGTGTAAAAGTTCATTTTACTTTCTTAACTACAATTTAACTTCTTTATTGACCAATTTGAAGTCTTTTTTGTAGCTTCCCTCAGATTGGGTTATTTTCACATGTTTTGTGTAATTTACCATATCAATAAAAGGAAAAAATGTTTCTCATAAAAGATAAAAACAAAAATAAAAAGATTCTGAAGCACTTGATAATGATTTAATTAAATTTCAAAGCTGAAATATTACATGAAATTAATTAAATAATATTTTGCAGGCTTTTCACGACAACCAAAGTATCATACAATTATTGAACTTACTTGTATTGACTTCATCGCCTCCCAAGTGAACAAATCTATACTTAAAGATCTTGCTGAAATCTGAAAAACAAGAACCGGAATATGATACTTGATACCTATATCTCCTAAAAGGAAGATCTTTAACTAAATGCTTGGTTCAAAACTGCAGGATTTCCAAATAATTGAAGAACCAAGATGATAGTAGTATTGCAACATGTCCTCACATTTCATGAGTCCAGGTATAAAAGATCTTCCAGCTGACTATTATAAACAGAGACCATTAAATATTCTATCCTTTCCAGCAAACTAGAGAATGTTCGTTAATGCATTTATTTTCTGAAATAAAGAAAATAGGTGTATAATAGACTGAAAGTTTCATTTTAATAGTTTATATATTTCTCTTTAAAACTCAATTTATAGAAAAACATCAAAGTTGAGAAAAATTATTTATTTGTCGAACTTTCTCCACACTCATTTTACGGAAGCCCCTATTTTAATTCCGCTAAGAAATTGAATGTAAATCTTTTCCCTTTTTAAGCATTTTATAAAATTTTTATGGAAGATGTGATATTACCTGATAGTATTCCATCTATTACTTGAAAGGTGAACTCATTACTGACATCAAGTGGCTGCTGACAGTCCTTTGATGGCCACAGAGCAGGATAGCCAACTCCCCTGAAAAGTGAAACAATCAGGTCCTCAAACAAGTTAACATAGTGAATCAAATAGAACAAATGGTCAACAGTTACCATGATAAAGCATGTCCAGGAACATCAACTTCAGCTAACACACTGACTCCACGGCGTTGTGCATATCTACAAAATTTAGAACAAAAAAGTTAAAATGGAACCTATCTCTTAGTACATCCAAGGAAAAAGGATGCTCACCTCACAATTTCTGTAGCATCCGCAATTGTATACCGTTCTTGTTTAGAATAAGCACCAAACCAGAGGTTTGGGAATGAAGGCATCTCCAATGGGAAAGATTGTGTATCGACAATGTGCCAGTGCAACACATTCTACATAAAAAAGGTTAAAGTTGATAGTTCTTAGCAACGATGGGAACTGCAGCAAATCCAGATTGTTTAGATCAATTATGTGGTCAAAATCTAACTGAATTTCCCTTTTACTCCTCTCCTTGCACGAGTTACAGCTAAATTATCAAGCTCGCTGGAAGCACCAACACACATACCTTGCTCTTTTGGAACATCAGAGAATTAATTATGGATGGAAGAGGCAAAAAAGAGGGTGAACAGAACAAAAATAGTGATGAAAAGAGAATGAAAGATTTGATTTTTAAAATGACCAACCACTTCAACACATAATTTCGGTCAAGGTAACTAAGTATCTGTAGTATAGTAGCAGTTTCGACATTTCTATTGATAACTTTAAAATCTTCTCTTATTTTTTAACCAAAAACCCAAATTCTATGTGGTCTACTGGGTAAGAATAGTTGAAAACTGAAAAAAGCCAACAGCTAAGAAAACCCTGTTTTGAGCTAGTATAGTCTGAAAACTAATATCATATTTTAACGTACAACTTAGTGAAATTGAATTCTATACCAGCTTTGCATATGCCATAGAATCAATCACTTTCTTTATAACTGCCAATGGCTGATAATGTCGAGAAGTATCTGCACAAAGGTCATTTACAGGTCAGATTAGAAAGTCATGATTGGAGTTGGCCACCCGAGTCACAAGAGTGTCAAACAAATTAAAAAATCACTCGAAAATCTCCATCATATTTTTAACTTCACTGTTGAAATAATTCGGAAAGTTCACTTCCCAGCAGCTATCATGTTCCGAATCTCATCCCTTTTACATATGGAAGGCAAACCTTCATCTGAGCCCTAGTATTCCTCGAGTTCAATCCAAGTTTCAACCAATAAATCATATATAACAAATAAATAGGATTTTGCTAATTCCCTTAATCACCACTTTACGCCATGCAACATAATTGAATAGTGTAAACCGTAGGGTATAGGCAGAAAATTCACTGCAATCATTTAAGAACGAGGAGAGCTCAACCAAATGAATAACATGAAACGCAATTCTTGCCAAATTATTATGCATGGTCCTTCCATAAAATTTAATCTACTATCCTGGCTAAAGAGAATATACCCATAATCTGCTTGTTTAAATCAATAGATAGATAACATAAAGTAACTAAATATATAAATAAAAGAAAACAAATTTGTCTTTTTGCGATGTTATAGCACTCATTGAGAAAAAGTAAATATTTTGAAATATCAAAATTTCTGTCGACTGTCACAATTCCACAGAAAGAAACAATATAAGTTAATGACAAAATAAATAGACTACAGCATAAAAGAAACAAAAAACTGAAACAGGACAGGGAGCACCACGTGAACTTATAACAGAGAGCAAGGAAACCAAGCAAGCATTTCTATCGTGTCACTATTTTGCTCAAGGATGTCATTCAAGCAAAATTTGTTGGAAAGTTCAGAAGCATCTCACCAATTAAGAGCCCTCGATAGGAGAACCTTGGCTGATCAATAATATTCCATGGTACCATGCGAACTTCAATTACCCTTGATTCAAAATTGAAAGAGCATAATTGGCTGAAGGTCTGCGGAATTTCACATTAAAAAGACATATTTTCAATATTTTATTATTCCCTAGGGCTCCAAAAATTGTAACCTTCAAGATGTAAGAGTCTCAGCAAGTAACCTGAAGACCATGCAAAGCCCCATAAACTGTACGAGCCTGCATAGTTTGAGAAAGTACTTAATTGATTAGGGACAAGAGCTACAAGAATATATTGGGAGACCCGTTAATATTATACAGAGATAATTACACTTTATCAAGCAAAATATATCAAGAGAAGACTACTGACAGTTGATCAAGATGACCAAATATTTAAATTTCTTTCATTTTCACTTATGGTTATGGCTTTCACTTTTCACCTCAATTCTAGATTTGGAAAACTCGAGATACAAGAGCCTCACTAAAATTTGATTCGATGAATCTGACTGTACATTTTCAGCCTAAACCACCAGATCATGTGGATAAAACATGGTACAGTCTGATTGTGGTGTATTCAAAGATTGAGTACTATGAACATAATTATCTTTAAAAATTGAACACTGCCCATGCCAGTTTATGGAGAGAACTTGATTATATAAAAGAACTTAGGTCGACATAATAAATAATAATATGAATTTAAATTTAAACACCAAAAAAAAAAAAAAAAAAGTAAAAAAGAAGAGAAAGAAACGTTCATAATTTTTTATTTAAATAGGAAATCTGAAATTCAGATTAAACCAACTATTGAACTTATTTAAGGAACTATATATACTTATAAGGATATAACAATTTGTAGCGTATCAAGTTATTCCAGTCAACGTATTTCTGACTTTTAAAAGAAAATCCAAATGCATCTCAATTTTCAGTCTATTTAAGATTTAAGAATTCAACTATGAACGTGAACCAAACAGATCTGAGAAAATACTAGTGATAAGAGAAACACGCATTAATAAAAATATTTACAACATGAGCATGTTTGAATCAAAATGCACAAGCCAACTAAAATTCAACAACTATTTTCTACATTGATGGATGATGTTCAGTTGAATCAGTATTTTTCCCCTTTATGAATTCAACTTTTTCACTTTCAGTGAATTATTAATTGCCTAATTATCAAGTAAAGAGAGTAGGTGAAGGTTTGGTTCACCCACCTGGAGATATGCATAGGCAGGTTTTCCAGGCGCAGGTCCAGGGACTGATAATCTGTACGATTCGTCTACACCATATTGTAACTACACCATCAACATGGAAATTTCACAAAATTCATACGATAATCAATGGCCAAAAAGATTTGATTCTAGAAAAAATTACAATCCATTTGATTGGAAATAGACCTCCAGAATCAAGAAAATCTGAAATATGAACCAATTATATCATTCGAAATTGAAGAGTATTTTAAAAACTCCAAAAGCATTATCATATCATCTTCGATAAATCCAAGAAACGTGATTTGAACTCGAACAGAAACTTCAAATGCATTTCCAGCAAACTAAGAAACCATGAAAAAAAATGTAGAACAATCTCCACACAATTTCTCAAAAGATTTCCAGCTCAACAACTCCAAAATCGGCCACAAATCCAGAATAGCGTCAGTCTAAGAAAGGAATCAACAAAATGATACCTCATCGGAAGGCGAGGAGACAACAATGTGGATTCCATGAAGCAGAGAAGAAGAAGCAAAGCGAGAGAGATTTGCATCAACAACATGAGCAACACGAACCAAATCAAGCAACCTAGAGAATCCGTCCTCAAGTATCCGGGAAGCATCACTGAAGTTAGAGCCCTGAGTAATGAGATGAAAGTCCTTGGCAACATATAACCGATGGTGGCCACCGTGAGTAACGGAGACCGGTAACGGCCATATCCGCACACCACCGGCAATCTCATTGCTGGGAGGAGCGGCGAAAGAGACTGAAAAGTAAAAAAAAAGCAGCAGAAGCAAAATGGCAGAGGAGTGAGAGTGAGGTGCCATTGAACGAAACAACAACAACAACAAAAACGAAGTGGCAATGGAGGTGAAATGCGGTTGGGAATTGGAATAGTGAGTAGTTGAATACTTGGAAGTGTGATTATATGTGAGTGAAAAATGGAGAAATTGGAGCAGCTGTGACAGAGAGTGAGGAAGATAATGGGAAAAATTATTAATAAATGATGAGGAAGAAGAAGAAGAAGAAGACAAGGAAGAACATGCAGCTCCAATATCGGATTTTTTTTTTTTTAATTTCCGGTACGTACCGGCTTTCCGTTTCAAAGGTCACTTTCTCGTGATTTAATAAAACAATTTATATTTCTATATATTTTTTTAGAGGAAAAGCTTCTCTTGGTTCAATCGCACATTTCATAACTCCTCCATCTCATCTTTTGTTTTCTTAACAATATCAAAATATTATATTGGTTTCCCTAATTTTAATCTTTTTACGCTTATATTGGTTTGACGTTAGTCTCATACTTTTAATAAATTTAAATTTTCATACCTTGAATAAATTTATTTTAAGTTTCTTAAACAATTATTATAGTTTTAATGAAGAAAATTAATAATCTATGACTATGTTTTCAAAATGTATAGTAAAATTGTAACTTATAACAAAAAAAAAAAAAAGAACTAGAATGTAATCAAAATTACTGTAAATTAGAGAAATGGTGAAATGCATTTTGTATCGAAGATTGAACAAAAATATGATTGTAAAGCATCAAAACGGTGAAAAATAGATTTAATTAAAAAACTTTAAGAATTGAATCAACTTTTAATACTAACTCGAGTTTAAAATATTCGATCCAAACATGAATTTTTTATTACATTATATATATTTTTTAAGGAGTGTTTTTAAAAAAAGTAAAATAAATTAAAATATTTACAAGTCATAACAAAATTTTGGATTCTATTACTGATAGTCTTCTATAGTATATCAATGACTTTCCGCGATAGAATTTACTATAAATTGTAAATATTTTGTAAAATTTGTTATTTTTGAAAAATTTTGTTCGAGTCTCCAAACATATTTGTATTTGAATTAAATTTAAGATTTATAATGACTAAAATTAAATAAAGTGGTTAGTGTTGGAATCAAAATGGTATATTAACAAAAATAAAAAAACAAAAAGCAATCATTTTTTTATGACTTTTGGTTGAAGAATGTTTTAGATTCAATTTAAAAATAAGTTGTTTTTTAATTTTTAATTGTTTTGGTTTGTTATGCATTTTATACAAATCTTTTAAAATATCAAATCAAGTTTGGTTGAAATAGGTTGAGTCTATTATTTGGGATTTTGAACTATGTAACGTTAAAGGTTTTATTTATACGTTATTTTAAAATTTGAGTCAAAGGACATTTTAGAAACTCTTCAACTCTATTGGTGTCTTTCAATCTTATTATCTTATATTTCTCTTTAATAATGACTTACTCTCTGTGCTCTAGACGTAGTTAACATATTGTTAGTGAGCTATATAAATTTGTGTGTGATGAGTTTTTCTATTTGGTCTAATTTTCTAACAAAATTCGTACATAAAACTTTTCTTATAAGCATAATACACGTTTTCTCCCTTTTCAATTTTCCTAAAATTCCCTGCTTACCATTTTAATTGTGTGGAGTTAGTTAATTTGGATTATTTCCATTTTGATTTTATTCAATTATTCTAATATTTGGTTAAATTGCAAATTCATTAGTTTGGAGAGAGAATTTAGTCTTTCTATAACTATAATAGCCTAGCATGAATTGAGCTTTGAACGAGTCTTGTCCAAAATCTAAAGGAGGGCAAGATTTCGGAATAAACAAGAGAAGAAAAGGCCAAGCAAAAAGAATAAGGAATAGGACTTGAAGTGGTTTGCTCATGTGCTTGACATCACCATTTTGCATAGAAAAGTTTCATTTAAATCTTACTATTTGCCACAGTGGCGAGGAGGAAATCGAATTTCTCTAGTTGCATCTAATATACAAATTAACATGTTTTTTTTCCCAATTTAATTAAAAAAACTAGGGTTTTAAGAAACCATACATTCGTAGTTCTCAATTTGCTCGTAATCTTTTCACGAACACGAACTCATACTACCACTAGATATAGATGGAAATTTGTGTCTATTTAATATAACCATAATTAGTAATTAAGTTAATCGTTCACAGGTTGTTCGGAATCTCGTCTATGTCAACATTACCATAGATTTTACCCTCGAGATTACATCTCGTTTCTTAAGTCTCACTGATCCACTATTAAATAATTGGTTTAAGGTCCAACCTATAAATCAAATATCTCTCGTACCAATGAGAGGTTGTGACCCCTTGCTCAAGACTTGGATTCAGTCTTTGTGGGAACAACCTATCTACTAACCTTATAATGGGTATGAGTGAATTTCCGTTTTGCAGCCTATGTCCCTAGCTATCTACCTAGTCTTACACTTGAAATGGGAGGCTTATTGAGCCAACAATGATGAGATGTCTTAACCTATGCAGATATATGGATAATTCCGTGTTAACATGAGTTCATAGCTAGCTCAGAATTAAAATTAAGTTACATATGTCATCAATAAACGAAATAATCAATTTTATACCGTAAACATTGTTATAACGTAAAAGAGAACTTAGCTCATGCTTAAGAATTAAGTTACCTATGTCATCAATAAACGAAATAGTCAATTTTATACAATAAACAATGTTATAACTTAAAAAGGAAGTTAGCTCAAGCTAAATATTAAGTTACATATATCATCAATAAACGAAATAGTCAATTTGATACAGTAAACAATGTTATAACGCAAAATAGACTATTTCGTGGTTCCAATATTATGTAAATTTTTTACATATGTTGCACCCACTTCCATGTCTTTACATGAATTATTTAGGATCACATCGTTTGTACTAACTACAAAGCATATCATATCTATTGTGTCTCCAAACTAAGACACCCAACTTATTTATATACTATAGATCGTTTAGGCTATATACTTGAACTTGATCCATGTTCATATCTCTACCTAAAAGAGTCTACTCAAGATAACCATGGGACTTTAGTTTATTAGATTCAAAATTATAGTATTCAATTTCACTAATAATTTCTCGATAACAACTTTATTGAATAGAATATGTTTTTAAATTATAAACGACGAGTTTTGGAACATAAATTCCAACAAATTGATTGCAGGTTCTTAGATTGTCGTGTAGATTTGTTGTTCTTGTTGATTGTTAAGGCATGAGAAAGGAACCAGGCAATCTAACAAGCTATCCTATGTGACTGCATGTTATTTTATCTTGCTTGGAACGATTAAGATTTTAAGTTAGGGGTGATGATAGTGTTGAAAATACACTATCTTATTATGCTTAAATTGGGGTTGTTCTAGTATTTTACGTCTCTCCTATGTGATTTTGTGAGTTAAATTTGGGTCATTCTTGGCCTTAACGTTAATTTTTGAACTAATCAAGCTTGATTAAAGGTTTAGAGGGTCACCAGAGCGAGATTTTGAAGTTTGACATGATTGAGGCTTGGAGCCAGCCGCGACGCCCAAAGACAGAAACATGGATTTTCGGGTTAAAGGTCAAGCGTCGCAGTGCTTTGAAGAATGACGAACCCTGTGTAGGCACAAATATGGTTAAGTGTTGCGACACCGCTACATTTTTTTTTTTGGCTTAAAAGCTCTAGCCGCTAGCTTTTAACAGAGATTATTTCATACGCTTTTGAAACACTCTTTAGACATATTTTTAGCACTTCTTTTGTCCCTTTGTTTTGAAGACTGTCTCTTGTTATCTTTTATCCGGTTGGCGTTGTTCAAGGTTAATGTAATTAT
The DNA here is from genome assembly GCF_000004075.3 of Cucumis sativus. NCBI lineage: Eukaryota > Viridiplantae > Streptophyta > Magnoliopsida > Cucurbitales > Cucurbitaceae > Cucumis > Cucumis sativus. The sequence continues at coordinate 5,916,246 of NC_026656.2, forward strand.
ATCTAACTCGAAATTTTAGATTTATCTTTTAATTGGCATTTTTGAGATTTCGAATATTTGTCTTTTAGGAACCATTTGAACAATTGAAATTTTTTCTTGCTTTACTTTTGTGATTGAATGTATTTTATGAATACTGTGACAAGTAGTGATTTATGTTTAATCTATTGTTATAGATTCAGTCCTAATCAATAATTGTTAGGCAAAGATTGCATGATAACAAAAGCTAAAATTAGAATTGTTCATTGATATGTTTTTCCAATATAATGATATTTGTCTATTATCTTAGGATTGAATTCTCCTTGAACATTCAATATGCAATTCCTATTTATTTGATCGACTTAGGTTTTTACCCCAAATCTTAATGCTTATCAATTTGCATGTTTAGGATGCTTTATCTAGGCATAAAAATGGATTCAAATCATAGAACGTCACTCTAGTTTCTCTAAACGTGTCGACTAAGAATTTGTTTATAGTTTTTAAAGACATAATATGGATGATAAATTGATAATTGATGTTAATTAAAAGTAAATAAAAATAAATCTTAAACTAGGTGCACCTTGACTAATTGCACAAGACAACTTTTCTAACCCTATAATATTTGGTTTTAAAGAGATCCTGGTAGAAAATTAATTCCTAGGTAGGTGTCGAACTTTGGTTAAGATATGCAATAAAGATAGCACTGTAAATATTGTTTCCTTCGAACTGCTTGGGAGAGAATTTTGGTCTATAGAAGTGTTGGAAAACTAGAGTTTACAAAAATTCTTGATTTAAGTATGTTAGGATGTGCATGCGGGATATGTCTAAGAGTAGGTTGTCCTGGAAAAGAAATTGTAAGACTCATAACGTGACCTACCCTACGCAGCAAGACGCTATGCGACGAAGGTAGTCTGTGCGATAAAAAAAGGGGATCTAATTGAAAATTTTGACACAATGGATTGTTAGACGTTGGGCTCACTTCACCAAAAAATGGCGGCATAGCTCACTCTACAATCCGAATCGAGGATAAGGATTAGGTAGAGACACGTGGTGTCTTGTGAATGGACCATCCTTGTCGAAGAGATGTCATCTATGTGATTATGTGTTCATCAACAAAATATTTGATCAGTTTGTTATATTTATTAAAAAAATTCCAAAATAATATCTCTATTTCTTTTGAAAAAATAAAAGAAAAAGAGGAGCCTACTAGGATGGTATGAGATCATGATCATGTGCATCCCAAACACACATTCCCATTCCTCTACCTGCAGTTCATTATGAACCATTCATTTTATGGGGCTGTCTGTAGACCCAATGGAGGCCAAGCGGATTGTTGGATTTGATTGAGCTTAAAGATGATTATTTATTAACTTACCTAACCCTCTTTTTCTGTGGGCACACATTCCTTCCAACTTCATTCCCTGCACGTTTGTACGGTCTCCACTCCGCAGATAATAATGAAATCTACGTTAGTGATTTCTTTCATGTCTTCCACAATCCATCTTTATTTTCATAGTACTAAATATTCACAATTAGATACTTCTGTTTTTAGGGTTTTTACCACACTATATTATTGTATCTTCTATTCTATGATTGCAGTCAAGGGAGGGCTACCTATTGGTAGGAGGAGGATGGTAAAGAAACCAGAAAATGGTTTGAAGAAGCTGATGATATTAAGATAATTTTCTGGTGGGATTTCAAATTGATGGAACGTACGTTTGATCAAACTCACCACAATATTGTATCTTCAAACAAACGGGGTTAATTTGTTGCTTCTTTTTATGTTTCATAACCACTAAAATACGTTCATTTTATAAACATATTTCCATAAATAGTGTTGACTCCAAACTATTTGTAAAAGTAGTGTTCATTTTATTTTTTTTATCTTTATTACGTGCTTTCACTCTCTTTGAAAAAAGACTGAATTTTAGAAGAATTTAGTTTTTATAAAACACTGAACCTTCATTTTTCTAATTTAAAATTGATTTTTGTGTGATCTCTTTTTTGTTGATTGACCAAGAATTTCCTTCCCACCCTTTACCCAGTTTGACACTGAGGTCCTATTCATTCTTATTAGATTGTTTACGATCGATATAATATGAACATGTCGATCCGAAACTAAATATATCTCATCATGGAATATAATCTTTTTTAGGTGTTGTAAAAACTATCAACAGAAATATGCAAATGCAAGTGGGAGAAGATGTTCGTTTGAGTCTACGGATGTGGCTATTAGCAACTTGCCTCGATATTTACCATATAAGTGAGTGTCATCTATCTGAATAACCGATCGACATTTGCTGAAGGCTTCTATACAAGGACCAAATGCCCAAAATACAGAAATGAGAATGATATGCCCTTTGATGTTTGTGTCACACAATTTTCATTCCACACATGTTCTAGAATTAGTGTGCTTAACCATATACAATCGTTTGGTCAAAAATTTATATGATTCGTCCCAATCACCAGGCACTTTGGTCATCACATTTCTTGTATTATTCTATGATTGGTGATAGAGAACATATGATACCCAAATTTTGTTTTGATGTTGGACAATAGTTGTGCGATGTTGATCAATCGTTTTTTTTTTACACCTTCACAAAACTGATCTCGGTCCATCATTAAAAAATCCAATTGTACATGATTTTGACTGAGTTTGAAATAAAAACACGTGTGTTGCTCGAGTAATTTAGTAATCTCGAACATACCATGTGAGTTTTTCTTCGATGCACAAAGCCTCAACGTGTAACCTTTTGCCACATCTTACATCGAATTGCCCAGATAACTGATGTTGATTCCACTACCTCATATGGTGCGTGATTGTTAATGGTAAAACATTTTACCATATGTTGAAGTGTTTCTTTATCTTGACATATCATTCCCTTGTACAGTTCGGAATTGTCAACAACCCTGCAACCACGAGGTCTACAGTTGGGACGTACTCACAAATACTATCTATTACATTCATATCTATCTACGTGAATATCTTTGATGGTAATTCATGTTCACGATCGTCAAAGTCAAATTCATCGTCCGTTTTTGTTCGAAAGTTCCTATATTCATTATTAGCCATCATTTCTTCATCGTCGTATACCGTCAATGCAGCTGGTTCAGAGTCAGAGTCAATAACCTGAGTTTGGTCTTCAAACTGACCAAATGATTTAGAATTCACGTTTATAGCCAAACCCATCCTACTCACATTGACATATAGATGCATCATGTTTGGGATTGACATTGCCATTGAAAACACAGTTTTCATGGCTGGTCCATTTGGTAGAGAAAATGACATAAATCTTATTAGTTTCGAAAGAGTTAGATTAATTGAATTTAAATGTCTACATGTGATTTCTATATGATTTATACGTATATCTATACCAACTTATAATCCTACGATTTCAGTGAATTGTTCAAAGACAAATTTCATTGTTCACACTTATGGTAAAACCTCCACGAGCTAGTTGGTCATAATCGACTTCATCAACACCATCAATGATATTGTCTTTCATAAACAACATAAATTTCAAAATTTTATCCGTCATTTTAAAAAAGAAAACGAACAATAAAAAATATAAAAAAATCTTAGCTACTATTTACTAAGATGTCTCTAAAACATCAATTAAAACTTATTTTTTATTTTCATCTTTTATAATGAGTTTATGCATAGTAGAATAATGGATTGTTTAGTTCAATATTAAGATTTATAAAATCATTTAAATGAAAATAATTTTTTTCATTGTAACCAAATATATATTATTCCAAAAATATTTAAATATTTATACTATTTAACGCACACATGAACTTTTAAATTTGATTTAATATTAGGAAATCTTTCTAACATTTACATCACTGTAAATAAAACATAAAACATATTTTTAATATCAAAATAAAATCATAGATCTACTAATAATATGTTCCTAAATAATTTATTTTCTTATCGTACATTATAAATCAATACTAAATGAAAATAAACTTAGAAACTAAAGAACGATTATACATTTTCTATAAATTAATTGACAATCATTCTTCCTTTTTTATACTACTCCAACTCAACAAAACTACAATATTTATATATAATATTATGAAAATTTTAATATGAATTATTAAAAACACAAAAAAGAATATTAAATAGAATTTACCTATGAGACAATTTTGCTGATTAGGTCTCAATCTACAAATTTTAGAAGTATTAATATTAGAATAAAATTTATAATCTATCTAAATTTTGTCCAGTAAAATCTTTAATTAAAACAAATATGAAGTTAATATATTTTTATAAATATTTTGAAAAGTTCAAAATTTTGATAAATATTTTCAAAAGTTCAAAATTTTGATAAATATTTTCAAAAGTTCAAAATTTTGATAAATATTTTCCAAACTAACAAATATCTATCCAAATAGAATCTACAAAATATAAATTCAATATACTTTTATAAATATTTTCAAAAATTTAATATTAAACAAAATATAAATTCAGTGTATTTTTATAAATATTTTAAAAAATTAACCTTTGAGAGGTTCTCAACTGCTAAAAAGAAAAAAAAAAAGATAGAAGTGATTTGTTATTTATTGAGAAGAACGCGAATAAAGAAGAAAAACTAAGAGAACTTTACTTTCTCCCATAATAGCTGGAATATGTCAAAGAGTACCGCTTTCTTAGCTCAATTCCTTATAGTGTGAATATCACAACATGAAAAGGAAAACTATTCTAACTAAAGAGAAAGAATTCGCCTATCAAAAGGAAGTTTGCACGTCTTTTCTCTCCGTAAGCTTTCTTTTATCTTCCTTCATCTAAGCTTAACTATATGAGTTCTATACTCTTTCTTATGAATAAGTAAGCTCTCTATATTTTCGGATGAAATTAAAAAAGCGAACATGATAGATTGGAAGGCAGAGATTTTCTTGTAATTGGGTGAAAAGAAGATTAGCGGTAGGAATTAAAAGAGGAAGAGGTCAAGTCTTGAAGACTCGACCTTCTGCTCTCTTCACGTTCTTTGTCTAGTTTTGAAGACCAAACATATATATATATATATATATATATTAATACTTTTAAAACTATCCAAAACTATAAATTTATTCTTCATTTACTATATTTAACCAAAAGATTTATACCATTGTGATATGAGTAAAAGTTGAATTTTAGGGTTGTAAAGGTGAGTTTAGAGTCTATATCTAAACATAGTTCTAAATCTGAGTTCGAAATCTAATCGAAATGATTGGTTAGAGAAGTTGAGTCACGAATCACTAAGCCACAAGATTGAAAGAGTAGGTTTGTGAACTGTGACGCATACATAAATGCATAACTCATAACTCAAAACGGCAGTCCCCACTGTGGCTTCATGCACATGCATCCCACGCACTTTAATATGTACAGTTAAATCAGATTGAGGTCACGTGGATGGCTAGATTTTGACCGACAGTTTTCATATAAAATTAATTCATAGTTTATTAACTGCATTTCAGATTTTCATAAAAAAAAAAGAAAAAAAATTAAATTAGCATACAGCTTGGTGTACTAAATATATGTATTAATATTTAATGTTGGGTGGGTTTTCAATTTAATTATTACTTAATTAAATAAAGTAGTTCTTCACTTACCATTTCTTGAGATTTTAGCAATGATGGGCTTTTTTCTTTTTTCAACAATCATTTAACTTATCAACTCTATCACCAAAAACGAATAAGTTTCCAACCTAAATGAGGTAGGACACCATAAATATAACTCTATCGTTGAACTCTTAAGCTTCCCACCTAAATATATATAATGAAGGACATTATTAAAATTAGTTGGGATTTTATTTCTCCTCTTTTTTCTATTTAGTTTTTCATATTAATATTCTTCTTTTAGGTTTTTTAATTTCTTTATTGAGTTTATAGTCTATTTCTTCCGTTATTCTTTGTATTTTAATTAAAAAGTTATTATTCACCCGAAGTTTTGTTTAACTATTGTCACATCTTTATCTTCGCCGATCGTTGTTATCTGCAAACATAGACTATACCCACTTAGACTACATCTTCTACCCAGTCACCTACTAGAACATCTCAATCGAGTTGCAACTCCGAGCCACAAGCCCAACCGCTCGTCACACTCCAATGATCAGTTCCATAGTGCTCTGCTCCGTCCTTTGTTCATGTCACGCCACTTCAGAGCTGCCATCCATGTTAAGCATATGCTTATGCCATTGCTGTTAATGAAAAATTGTTTAGGAAGCAAAAAATTCAAATAATATTATTTTATTTTAATGGGGGCATTCCTACGTTTCTAAGAAAGCAATATGATAGCCTCTTCTTTAAATACCCACACATTCATTTCTGATTTGGACCCAAAGGGGTACCCATGTTCTAGAGAGGGGAGGAGATAGATACGGTGATTACAAATAAATTTGTTCTTATGATATGATTAATAAAAAAAAAAATTGACACAAGATAAAAAGCAGTTCTTTACACTAAGTTTAGTCATTAAAGCATAATATTTGGACCAAAACTATAAGATTGATAAACCAAAACAAATCGAGTAATAAAATTTCATGACCTAAAATATGGCTTTAAGCTCAATTTCACGATGAAAATAAGTTTATAAAACAAGTTTGTTTAAGATAATTACTCGAAATCAACTTTTAGAAAAATAAGTTTTGAGTATTTAACAATAATCTTCTCCTAAAATTAACAAAATGTCTTGAAATTAATATCAACCTCAACTTCACGATTTTTTTTTTTTTTTACATATTACAAATATGACAAGTAATTAGATATATCATAAGATTAACGGAGGTCTATTAGCTTTTAAATTTGCTACTTTTGCAATTTAAAAAATATAGAGACATAAAACCTATTATCATAAATTTTTTTATTACTTTTAAAAACGCTCTTTAAATTATTAGTTAATGGTATTTTATAGCTGTCATTTATAATAATTTAACATTCATAAAAAATAGTTTTAGTATAAAACAAACCCAAACAATCTTATAATAAAAAAAAACACTTTTATAGAGAAAAAAAATTATCAAACATGAAGATTTGTTTTTGTTTTTCTTAATAATTTTTATCAAAAGTATTTAAATGAAAATGACGATTTGAAAAACATTCCTTTTCGGACTTAATCCAAACAACTCACCAAATAATGACAAAATTAAAATACAATGGATAATCTAGAAAAGGCCTAACCACAGTATCACACATTAATTTAAAGTAAACAGGAAGATCTTTTGCTGATCTTAAAAGCGTTATCCCTTCCCATAGTCACTGAAGGAACCATAGTTTTGTTTATTTTGAAGAACAAATATTTCAACAGTAAACAACTTATTATTTATCATAAACCATATGAAAATGAAGAATAATTCAATCTAGCTAGCTTCTAGTTTTGCTGTTAAATGCTACAAGTTCATGCAACGACTGATCATGAAAAATCATTGACGTGCAACACAAACAACTTGTTTACCTAAGTTATCTCCTGAAAAAAGTCCAACAAAGGCAGCTGGAGCATTTTCCAATCCTTCTTTTATATCTTCAACGTAAACAATCTTTCCCTGCTTGTAGTAGTTACTAACCTCTTCGTAGAAGCGCGGAAACAAGTGCAGGTAATCGCTTTGAAGAAATCCCTTCATGTTGACACGTTTTGGTATTAGATTCCACAGATTGCTGATTCCTTTTGGATTAGAAATGCTGTTCTGAGATATCACTCCACAAATAGCAATTCTACCATGAACCCTCATGTTGCAAAGTGCAGCATCAAGCATATCCCCACCAACATTGTCAAAATATATATCTATGCCGTTTGGAAAGTACCTACAAATGAGATATACGAGTTTGTGTAAAGTCCTAAAGGCTTGAGATGTTTGGAGCTGGCGTCAATAGTTTATAAACCCTCTCTAGGAATTAGGAAAAGAAAGAAGTTAAGTCAACGAGATAACGATCTTTTATAGTTTTTTAAGAATATGTTTATGATTTTGGAATTTAACTGAGAATTCAAATGTTTACTTAGAAAAGATGGTGAAGAAATCATATGAAAACAACACAATTTTTAACGTACCAAAAATAAAAAAAAATCAAATTGCAATCTAACATGCCCTAAATAAGTCTATAATTTCAGGGCATTCCCTTTCCTGTAATTGAGCATATTTTTGTGCTTTTCTCTAATGCTCAGATTAACTAACCAAAATATATTTCAAATTGAACAAGAAAAAATTTCTCTATGCTAACCTTTTCAAAGTTGCATTCAAGTCTGATTCTTCTTTGTAGTTGAAAGCTTCGTCAAATCCAAGTTTGTTCTTCAGAATATCAACCTGAGAGGATCAATGCAATAATAATTAGTAATGATTATCCTGTATTTAATTTCTTCTTCTAAATTGCTCCATATCATTAAGATTTGTTTGTATATCTATCATTAGCTTGAAATTTTTTGTTATAGATAGAGTATGCTGGAGGTGTTTTATTAAGGTAGATTTTTAAACTGGGAAGAACCAAGCCTTCTCAGAATCCATAATATACCCTCATAACTTTCACCTCCAAAATTGGGCGTATGTGAAAAACCGAACTTTCATGAAGCATATACAGGATATTCGACCGGGCAACACAAAAGAAAGAAAAAAATCTGTATCAAAGAAAATTGCAAGGATACTAAGCAAATTCATGACGCTTAGAACTCTTCCAAAACCATTCTCCAAAATTTGTACGACTAAAATTTCTTCAACCTACTCTTTTAAAAGCCATTCCATTAAGAAATTCTCAAGCCATTGATCAATGTGCGCTTTTAATATCCTAATAATATTCCTCATATTTCCCTTCAATATATTTTGTCTTGAGTTCTTAAAATTGAAAAATAAGAATTCAAAATGCTCCCCTCGGCCACAGAGAATCAAAGAAAGATTACCTTTTCCTTTGTTCCAGCACTTCCTACAACATAACAACCATGCAATTTAGCGAGTTGGCCAACAAGTTGACCAACTGCTCCAGATGCTGCGGAGACAAATACATAATCACTTTTCTTCGGGGAGCAAACCTCAAAGAATCCCGCATAAGCAGTAAATCCAGGCATGCCTGTGGAAATATCCATAGTTACAAGACCATTTTAAATAAAGTACAAAAGAAAACTTTTGAAAGAATGAAGAGAGTCGTGTAGGAATATCCAGTCTTCCATCTGAAACCAACAAAGCTACACGTAGATATGCCTTTCAAGTGATTAATCCAAAATTAGTATGTTGTTACCACATGTATTTTGATATGGTTGACTATAAGACCTTAAGCTTAGAAAGAAACGATTAAATTGTGTAGCTAACTTGTGAGCATAATGATAGTTTTGTATGCAGAAGTCAAAGATATTATAGGTGAGAAATAAAAGCAAAGAACATATGCTTATTAGATTCATCCTGGTAATCCATTTCACAACGATTCCCTTTCATGTAGGATTTGAGAACATGATTGCAAAGGAAAAAAGAAAACTATTTATTTCCAATGTTGAGAACTGATTTATATACTGACGTAGAGAACATACCAAGAAGGCCAACATGGAAAGACAGAGGGAGATCGTCCGGTTCAACTTTTCTCAGTTGAATACTTCCTTTATTAATTAAGCTGTAATCCTCCCAACGTGTAATGCCTGAAATGATGTCACCAGGCTTGAAATTGGAGTCATCAGAGTCCACAACTTCAGCAACCCCAAAACCTTCAATTGGCTTCACAAAATATAATAGCTATGAAGTGAGAAACATTTCACCACCACACAATCTCATATAACTTGTTTACATACTCTATAAACTGTCTCCTAGCAATAAAATGTGGCAAAAAAAACCTTAAAAACTGTTTGTTGTAATCAAACCTAGCATCGTTCTACTAAAAAGCAACAAGGATAAAGTTGGACAAAGATTAAACTACTCAAGACGAATAAAAAAACACTCCTCAAAATTGAAAACTATACTCGAATTTGCTAGAAATTCTTTGTTTCTTCCGTACTATAGCTATTAGGAGCTAAATCATTACTACACGGTGTGACGAAGTTTATCTGTACTACACTTCATCGTACCAACGAATACTTACCTATGGATACAGAAGTTTCAATCACTTCACAACCATTATTTTCTCCATTAGGATCCAAGATGAGGAAAATTATTATTCAAAGTTAGCATAACACCAATTTGATCAAGTGTTGTGAGTTCACAAAGTAGACAGTCAATTTGTCAATGGCTACAAGAACAAAAGAAAATGGTTTTGCTAATACAAACTAAACAAAAAAGAGCTAAGAAGCACGAATAGGGGTACGAGACATGGATACCAACCTTCTTTTTTCTAAATCTAGGGCATAGACACATCTACTAAAACATACATTTTTAAAAATATGTTTCATTTTTAGACATGAAGGAATCCAAAATCAATGAGTCTATGTATTTATATACTTAAAAATTTAATTTGATGTATTTCACTTTTAAATTTTACGTAACAAATGTTTGATGTATGTCCAACAAGTTCATTCTATTTTGACTTGTACAACTAGTGTCTTAAACTCATATATTGCACTAACTAACATGTGTCCAATACATGTCCAATAAATATTGCATACCAACACGCTTACCAAACTAAGGTGGATGCTCTCCTTAAACAAAGAGTATTTGAGAGTTTTCTAGATTTCTATTTCATTTCATTTTCTTGCCCTGCTTTCTTACTCTGCTTACAAATGATCAAAAACTCAATTGTACTCGAAGTACATCAATTCGATCAACACTAACCACAAAACTGCATCCAGTTAATTATGGTAAATATGATAAACTTTTCAAGTAACCAATCTAGGTCACTATTTCTTGGAGAAACAACTAAAAAACATGCATTACAGCCCTCCAACACGGAAAGGAGAAAGAAAAGGAAAACCCCAGAAACCAAACCGCGTCATCCAATAAGAATCAAGAAACAAAACAGGAAAACAGGAAATTAGTTACAGAAAAGAACAGTACCTGGCCAGGAAGAAAAGGGTGAATGTAGGAATCGTGGTAATCGCGCATACGGCCACGCATATAAGGATCGCAAGAAAGGAAGAGATTCTTGACAAGGAAACCTCCGGACCCTTTAGGAGCTTCAAGCTTAAGCTTCCCAATTTTGAGCTCGAAGTCTCCCAGTTGCGGAACTCCGTCAATGTAGCCTTTGAATATCACTTGCTTGTTCTCTACTTCCGCCATTGCTGCGAAATCGAAGGAAGAATTTGATTACTGAAATGGTATGGGGAAATAGAGGTAAAATCTTCAATAATTTGGCTGGCAATGCAGAGGAGCGGTTGAATTTCTTCGTTCAAAAATGACCGAACTCTAAGGAGTAGTAAAAGAAATTTGATTAAGCAAATAACTAATAGCCGTTGACTTATCAAATGCTTCCAAATGCTTCCAAATGCTTCAAAAAATATTCCTATAAATTGTCTTCAAGGTTAACACCCTTTTTCTAAAGTCGTTCAAGTACCCTTTTTTCCTCGATCTATCTTGAGCGAAATCGGTATGGATACTCAGTTAAAAATGCTGATTTTTTAAGTTATTGATCTTCAGTGCATGATTGCCATATTACACACTGAAATTTGTTGATTGCCCAAACATATAGAGCCTTAATGTTAACACTAAGATCCATGTAATTTATTTTTTTCAAATTATATACAATCTCTCCAAATTCCACACCATCCCTTACCTTCCCAAATATTCTCTTGCAATATTTCCAAATCTTATATAAAATTTTGGAAACCTTGTCTACAATTTATATTTACATGTGTTTCTAAATAGATTTATTGTTTATCTAAATAATTTACAAATTAAATATGTTTTTTTTACCCAAATCTCGTAACGTAGTATGTTAAGAAGTAGCAAGATGACCCAAAATAATAGATAAGTTCGAAAAAATAAAAATTTTAATTGAATCTCAGTTTCAATCGATCGAGATGAAATGAGAAAAATGTATTTGAACGAGTTTTTGAAAAGTGAGTTGTTGGTTTTGTAGGGTGAAAATCTAGGGACGCTATTTTTGACATGCTTATCATTTAGTGATAATTAATTTTCTCTTTCCTCCTTATGGTTACTCCCCGATAATTCTATTCGGTTGGATGGTTGCTCAAGAGATGATGCAAATCTTTTAGAAGTAACATCAATTCGACTAACCTTCATAGGAGTATTATTGCTTTCATCAAACGAAATGTCATAAGAGATGTGAGTGACACTGCTTTTAACTAGACAAAGAACATTTGATTCTTCTTCTTGATCAAGAGAGTATGGCGTACTTCTCCTGTTTGAATCGGGGTTTGATACCAAACTTCTCCTCAGGAGGATAGATGGGGCGATTAAGGTGAGATCCAATGTAGATCCAACTTTCTATTCACTCGTGGGATCCGAGCGGTCTAGGGGGGACCACCTTGGCTCCTTTCTTCTCGAGAATCCATACATCCCTTATTAGTATATGGACAACTAATTTGTTAAACAGTTGTATCATCAATAACAACATTAATGGATTTCATGACATAATAGGTTTAACTATTCAAAACACGATAAGCATAACTATTTATGGAATAGTCAAGAAATATGCCCTCATTAATTTTCAAATTCCATTTTTGTGTGTCATTACGATAAACTAAGATGTAGCAAGGACTACCAAAAATATGGAAGTAATTGACATTTGGTTTTTTTCTCCTCCATATTTCATAGATGGAGCTTGAGGATCCTAGCTAGAAAATGACCCCATTATGGATATGACATGTGTGTTGAGAGTTTCTGCTTAGAAGTGGAAAGGTACCTTATTAACATGTAACGTAGCTCAAGCTATCTCTTCGAGAGTGCAATTATTTCTTTCAATAGCCTCATTCTAAGTGGTAAGGCTAGAACTCATGGTTGAATGTCAACCTTATTGCCAAATCTGCAAATGAGCGATTTCCAAATTCCTTTCCATGATCACTTCGAATTCGAACAACAAATAAATCTTTTCCATGTTGACCTTGCAAAAAGAGAAATTGAAAGACAAAGAAAGTCTCTGATTTTTCTCTAAGAAATCTCACCCAAGTGTAGCGAGAATAGTCATCAACCACTACTATAACATAACGTTTTCCACCAAGGCCTTTATTTGTATGGAACCCCTGATGTCCATATGAAGGAGTTTAAGAATGCACATGGAGCCACCGTTAGATGTTGTTTTGTGAGTACTATAAACTTGTTTTCTTGATTGACAGTCACCACATATAATATCTATAGAAAAGGTCAAATATAGCATACTTGGCCAAAGCCTTTTGGATTGTCTTCATCATATTAACATGTCAAGACAACTATGACAAAGGTTGTCTTGTCTTGGCGACTAAGGTGGCATACCCGTGTGGTATTGTTAGATTTTCACAAATAGCAGTTATATCTGAGGAACACACACCTATCATAACATGAGCATTAACCTTTAGAAAAACTCATGTTCATTCCTTGGTCACAAAGTTGACATAAGCTAATTAGATTAGCCATAAAGCTGTCGACCAACATCACATCATTTAGAGAAGAAAGTCTTGGATAGTTGAGTCTTCCTTTTAATACAATCTTGCAGGAAACACCATCACCAAATGTAACTTTTTCTATACTTACTAATTTAAGATCTGATAAGTAGCTTTTTCTCATGTCATGTGTCTCAAGCTTCTTGGTTGGTTTGTTTGGACTTGATAGTTTTGTGTGTGTGTGATGCAATTGCAATACGTCACTAAGTTAGGTCACTACACTTAATACGCTCACCGTAACTCTCTATATCGTATGCATCAATTCTAGGTGGTGAGTCATCGATCATGATCATAGCATGTAAGATGCTCACTATGTGCCTCTTCATTGCGTGATGCATAAATCCTCGTTGAGTACAAGTTTTCCTACTGTCTGTCCAAGTGCAAGCAAAACAATAGGTTTACCTGGGTGATCCAGGGTCGAACACAGGAAATGTTTATCGACTTTAATTCTAGAGTCCACTTATCGTTTAGTCGTTATGGCAATTAAGTTGAAAGAATGCAACGATAACTACAACTACTTACCTACAGCTAGAAACTCATGCATAGAGAATAAATTATGGCAAGGTAGAAGATTGAACAAACTAACTTGTATGCGAGAAAAAGGTGAAGAAGGTCTACTACACATTATTAGATGATTAAGTAGTGCAAGAGTCTTGATGCGATATAACTACATAATCAGCACATGATTAAGGCGACATTCTCTCGAAGTGTTTAGACGCCACACTTGCTCACCTTTCGAGATGCAACTGACTATGTTTAATTAAGTGAATTATACCTAGATGACTTGACTTATAATACTTATAGGACTTCTCGTTTAAAGACGGCAACCTCTCGACGCCTACTGTCCACACTTGTTCACCTTTCGGGATACAAATGTTGGAAGTTATCTCGCTAAGGTGAAGTTTGTTGTCAAACTCCTCCTTGCGCATATTAGCCATATCTTTGCTACTTACTCTCTCGGGTAGTTGGCAATGAACATTGGCCACGTGAAGAATATAGCTCAACTAATGCGATAAGGTTTATAAGCTAGATTTTTTATCAAGAAGCAATCACAACTCTAACTACTGATAACACATTGCTAGGTGAGAAGTCAAGAAATGATAGATTGAAAATGTGTAAACATGCAATATGCCTATAAAGAATATAGGCCTTTGGCCAATGTACAATATGAACATCACATATATCACAATGAAGTGTATGGAGAGTGTAATGCCTCAGGCCCAGCATTCGAATCAGGATTTGGATTTAGATCTCCAATATTTTTTTGTATCCCTGCAACCTGGCAGCATCATCTTTACTATTCTTATTAGAATGAAAGTTCTCCCCACAAACCAACACGAGTCCTTTTAGCATGTTTTTTTCTCACTCACATGCATCCTAGCAAAATTCTCAAGAGGTCACCCAACATAGAATTGCTCCAAGCTAAGCACGTTTGGGGCGTTACAGAGAGAGAAGAATGAAGAAATTACTACAAGCTATAGAAAATTCTCTTGCTTGAACTCTTTACTCTCTAACTGGCCTATCCCGGCCTTCTTTGGCCTTTCACTAGTTCCTTATCCTGCGTTCAGACATTAAAATTGCATAAAGTAGGCATAACACTTATGAAAAGTATGTTTCCAAATCCTTATGTGTTTACAACACATGCTACATGTTCCGATTGTCATCTCACGCTTTTGATCTTATTATTCTAATAAAATGAGCTATAATAACGAATATTTATACACATTATCATTTCTAAGTAGTAATAATCATAGTTCATTGAAGATTTGAGAAATGGCAACACAACAGTACATTTATTTTCTACAAGTTTGATTCTCCACTCTATCTGATTTTCGATTTTTCTTAACTTGAACTTGATTGAGTTCTTGCTTAAGTTCACTAATGCTAGACATGAAATGATTATTAACCATCAAGAGCTCGATTCTTTCTTTTTGGACATCCAGAAGCCCTTTAAGTCTTCTTGCCATCTTTTGCCGAGAGTTTGATAATTTGATAGATTTTCATCAACTAAAAACTTCATCTTGTGTACTTCTTTATTTCATTAGTGTAGATGTTGAACTCAGAATCTACGAAAGAGGTGTTTGATGTGATGTTACCGACACCTTTGAAGGGACTAAAGCCCTTAGGCAATGAATTTTTTTCACAAAACTTTAAACTCAATTTAGTTTGGGATTTAGAAATACCAATACATGCATTGACAATTACAGAAAGATAAGCCTAGTGTAAAATAAATTTATGGCTAAGCATGATTTTAAAATTAAGCTACGAAGATATGAGATTAATTGGTTAAACTCGTTAACCACATTAATCAATATTTTGTTAGCTATATGTACACTCCATTAAAGACTCACATCTAAACTCTTCCCGTTGTAGATATATTTCTGTGTCCATAATATAGACCAATAACAGCAAGTTAATCCTTAACAAGTGTCGGTAACACTAGCTAGGTCAAATTATCGTTTTACCTTTAGGTTACTTCTTAGTTCTTAAATATCTATGCTCCTCTAATGAACAACTTATTTATGATTCAACCAATAAACAGAAACCTCTCTCATGTCATAGAGAGGATAGGACCCTCTGTTCAAGTTCTAGAGACACCATTTAAAGGAACATTCATCTACTTCTCCTAAAGTTGGGAATGAGTGAATTGCATCTTATGTGATTATGTTTCCAGCTTCCCACTTAGTCTTGTCCAAACAATGGTAGGTTTATTGAGTCGACAATCTGACCATTCTCATCAATACGAATGAAAGGACAATCCCTTGCGAACAGGAGTTTATAATACACTCAAGATAATAATTAAGTTGCCTTCCTCACCTATTGAAATAGAAATCTAATTAGCCAACAGAGTTAGCTAGTGGCTACTATTTCATGGTCAGTCTTATGCAAACTTATTGCAAAGGATACCTCCACTTGATTGTCACCTACATGAACACATTGGATCATTGTGTTTGTATCAAATACAAAGTGGGTCGTATTCATGATGTTGTCAGGATAAGGTACCCAACATTATCACTATACTATTGACCCTTTAAGTTGTATCTCGAATATTGATCATTATATGTCTCCACATACAATTCAAGACTCATAAAGTATCGTAAGATGTTAGTTTATTGGATTTAGGATAATAAGACAAAACTAATAAAAGAATCAATAATACTTTATTAAAATTACAATAATAACACATATTATTGATAATAGTTAATAGATTACATTTACTATCTACAAACTTTAGAACATAAAATCTAGGAACCTTAACATCTCCTCCGGAGTCGTTGCTATCCTCAGACTCATGGTCTAACATAGTTGCTACATAGCCTTTCCTTTGATTTTTTAGAGTGTTTGGACATTCGAATTGGAAATGTCTAAATCCTTAAAATTCTCTACAATTGAAAGATTTTTCTCAAGAAGAGTTAGACAAACTTGGTTTATCAAAGTCCTTGTAACTTTGAGTTCTAGAAGACGTGTTAAAGGATCCACTGGTAGTGTTATTTTCCTTCAGAATAAACAATATTATATTCAAGTACACGATTGAGTTTTTTCGATAATGGTACAATGGACTCAGCAAGAGTGCATGTCATCACAGCCTTGATCATTTAACTCATGCTTCGGTTCTATAGTAGGTTGAAGAACAATTCTCTCGTTCTTCTTTTCAGATGAAGTACTTAAGGACAATTCAAAAGTTAATAACGATTCAAATAGTTCATCCACATTCAATGAAGCAATGTTTTGAGGCGCTTCTTTGATTATAGTCACTTTCATATCAAAATGTTTTGGTAATGATCTGAGAACCTTACAAACTAACTTTTCATTCGAAACCTTATCCCCAAAAGCGAATAAACAAATATGTGACTCAACAATAGTTTCATCATCATGACATTTAAGGGCCTCAAATGTAGATGCCAGTAATTGAAGTTTTGATACCATTACCTTGAATGTACCTTCATGAGCAGTGGACAAGAGATACTTTATGCTTTCTTTGTAGAGACGCAAATGTTAATAAGCTTGCATATGCCCCGATCTACACCAATGAATATGGCACTCAACGAGTGACAATTCTCTAAGGAAGCTTCATCTTCTGCTTTGATCCACTGAAACTCTAGATGCAACCAACGAGAAATAATTGCTCTTCAGGTTTTGTTGTCAATATACTTAAGAAAGATAACCATTTGTGCTTTCCAGTAGGAGTTTCTAGTTTAGAGGGCGAATGGTGAAACCACATTTTTTACCAATTGAGAAAACGTAAAGATAACAAGTCACACACTCACCAAAGTTACACAAAAAGCTTATACAAAATTTATAACAATGAATCACTAGCAAGCAAAAGTAAAGAGAGGAAACACAAAATTTTTAGCCACTTTTTGTGTTCAACTTTTTAATAAAAATATTTTAAAAAAAAGGTAAAAATAAATTAAATATAATTTAATAATTTTAAAATATTTTTTTAAAACCAAACATAATAATTGAAAATAAGTTTAAATATTTAAAAGTTTGAAACCAACTATATATTTAATTGCTTATAAATTAATTTTACAAAATCAATTCTACCTAAATCTCTTTTTCCTAAAATCATTATTCCATCCATTACTTCCAACTTTTTCATTGTTAATCAAGATTTTATGGTTATAAATACTTTTTGTGTGAAACCAATATTTGGGTGACATCATATAATTTCAAACTTTGATCCACACCATTCAAGTCATCCCACAAATAGAGATGGTACAAGCAAGATGGGATCTTGGGATGGCTTCCACATCTCTTTTTAAAATAGTTAGAGATGAAGCATCAACTCTTATTGTTAATAATAAAGAAACTAAGCCCAACTCAGATGTAACTTACTAGTTAGCATGGATCCATTCACTTGATCTATATAAATTCCAAAATTATCTTTGCAATTGTTTGATCAAATCCATGGGGGAAAAGTCCATGGTATCTCTCCAACAAATCCAAATACAAAGTGGATTGCTCAAGTTCACAGATTCATTTTCATTCTGATATTTACAAATCAAAACTTTTGTAGGGAAGCTTTCAAATTTGAGCAGACTCCATCATAGGTGATTCTAACAAATAAATCAGCATCTTCAATAGCAAGAGACTATTTTTACAGATAATATATACATGAGAGTATCTGTCATAATACAAAAGTTGGGTACAATAAACACATTAATATACGATGTGCCCACTTGACTCGACCCGACCTCACTGTTAGACTCACTGACCACTTTAAGTAAACGTCTATCTTAAACAAAGCAATATATAAATAATAATAAAAAAAGAAGAAAGAAATACAAAAGATTATTTTGTTGGGAGGGGGAGTTTCTGATGATGAAAAAAGCTATCGACATCCCGAGCGGAGCATCGGCCGAACTAACATCTACCGGAGCCTTTTTGTTTTTTTGGTTTTTTGGTTTTTTCCCCAGCTGTGTATCTCTGCCTTTTCCTAAAGTAAATCAGAAACTTGACTTCATGAGGTTTATTCTTGGCTTTATACTGATGTTGTCAAAGGGTCTTTCCTGTTCTACATGGAGGTAATCCTTTGTCTTGAGAACCTGGAGAAAGAGTGATTTAATCTTATACATAAACGAGCCAACCAAAAAAATTTGTTCCAATTAGCACGAAAAGTAAATATAACATATATTCAGAACAAAAAAAACCAGAAGACGTCAATATAGGCAGGTGGCGAGAACTCTGTAAGATGCAAACTGAATCGAACAAAATATCTTGTTTGCACACTTGTCCAAGATGAACCCCACAGAGATATTAACCATAAAAATCATAAACTTTGTAAATGAACTTTGGAATAACAAAATAGTCTTTGAATACATAAACGTGTCTGTGCCTAAAACTTATGTTTGACATTGGAGTTGTTTAGGAGACTAGAATAATGGAATGAATTTGTAATGTAATTTGAAGTCCATGTTTAAATTGAATGATTTAGACCTGACTTGTGATGACAAACTCATTCTGTTCCCACAATTTTCAATCTCCAACCCTCTTTCCCACCATTCAAATGCTTCACAACACATTTCCTTTCTGCCTTCAATTCTTCTCCCATTTCGATACCCCTCCCATTCTCAGTAATTTGATTACACTCAAATCTATTACTGAAAAATCTATAACTCAACAGTCAGAGACCGAATAAAGATGTTTATAAATTTTAAGTTGTTCTCTATAGCTTAATCTCCATCCTTATTACTAGATGGTGGCACATTTTCTAAACCAGTTAAGGTCTCTCCAAGTGTCCAATGAAAAATTTGTCGTGAAAGAAAATTTCCACCATCCCATAGGCCATAACGGCATGAATAGCTTAGAAGATTCAATCCTCCCATACAAACTAAATGAAAACTTCTAAATTCCAATGCACCAACCATAACTAAAATGGAAATTAACCGAGAAAAAGCTGAAAGCTCGCATGCATTTTAATTTTACAAGTGAGCTAAGAGGTGGGTAATATTTGTTACATGATCAAGAGAATAACACATAAGATGCAGATGTCACTTATCAGAACACTAATTTCTTTTCAAACGTTTTCTACCTACAGTGGTATTAAAAAACAATGCACAAGCACAACTAGGAAATCATACTCATACAAACCAAGATGTAAATACGTGAGGGTACAAAATGACGTACCAATGTCTCGAAAAACATTCTTGATGCTTCCTTCCGAGTTTTGTTAACGAGTAAACTATCCATGTGAAGAACCTTTCTCCCATGTACAGTGTCCCTATCAAAGAGATTTTGAAGGTATCTGGCAACAGCCCTGTAACAAGGACTAGTGATTAGTTCGGATGAATTGGAAATAAAGACACGTGATATATGAGAGAATAAAGAATTAGTATGCAAATCAAATTTCTGGAATACATGCTATCCAATGAAAAAGTACACAGGTTGAGTGTGCTTTTTAAGCAGCATATAAGTTAAAGCACACTAATTATCCACTCCCAGCCTATGTTTATTACTTTAAGAACATTAAATTACCGGTTCACCCAAGAGATTAAGCTACTGGGTATAAGAAAATTTAATTATATATTACACACTCCACCTCACTTGTAGGCTTGAAATGTTTGGAAGACCCAACAAGTAGAAATCAGTTTTAATTGGAGAGAAAACAACAAAGCAGATGCTTGAACCCAAGACGATGTCTGAAACCATGTTTGATAGTATGAGGTTCCATCTCAAACTAATTAGCAATGAGAGGTGTTACTCATCTATCTTATAAAGAGTGTGAATCCCCTTAATTTTTCTAACATAGGATTCTCAAAATCTCAACATGCCCCTCAAGATGATGTCGGTTTCACCAATCTAGATCGAACCTCAAATTTATTTTATTGGATCGAATACCCATTTTGGTTTTATGAACTATGATACCATCTCAAATCATCAATTCAACCCAAAAGCTTGAGCTAGTGGTTGAAGGTAAATTTAATTATATATCACTCACGGTTCTACTTTTCAAGTTAAGAATCATTACAACAATAAAGCAACTGAATACCTCAAAAAGATTAACTACCCGAGCATGCTTTCTACATTAAAAACATAAGACAAGAGTAACTTTCTAATTTCATTCCAAAGTAGCTTGCTTATACATTGTCCCGTGTTTAATAAATTGTTAGAATTAACTTCAATCCAAAAAACTAAGTTTGGTGAAGCTAAATGATGCAAACTATTTGCGGTCTAAACCAAAATATATTAAAAAAAAAG
This sequence comes from Cucumis sativus, assembly GCF_000004075.3. Lineage (NCBI taxonomy): Eukaryota > Viridiplantae > Streptophyta > Magnoliopsida > Cucurbitales > Cucurbitaceae > Cucumis > Cucumis sativus. Next base: position 5,937,400 of record NC_026656.2, read on the forward strand.
AATAAATACAAAAGAAAGAGTGAGCCAAACAATCTTCAAATTCTAAAATTCCAAATTGAGAAAATGGCAACAATCCTTTATCAGCATGTGCAGTTATAATTCAAGTAGCTTTCAACTTAGAGCAAAACCACGAGTCCAAACATCAAAGATAACAGAAGAGACAATATGTGTATATCCACACAATAAAACACATACCTGGTGCGGGAAGACCATCCACTGTTTTCAAGAAAGCTAGGATCTCCAGCAAATTGCATGTTGTCCTCATCTTCTTCATCGTCGTCATCTTCGTTCAAAAATTCTGGAGGAAAATAGCATATCATCAGCAAACATAACAAGAGTTGCTCTTGAGTAAAACAATAATTTGGCCCCTCAAATATTGATTTTTAATTTTAAAAAATAATAATAATAAACAAATAAACGAGAAAGAGAGGAAAAACACTGAATCTGATTTCCTTGAGAAATTTTACTAATGAAATTAAGATTACTGTCCAGGTACTGAAAATATATAATAATAATAAGAAGAAGAGACAACAAGAAAACCACATACAATTTCTAAAAGGGTATTGAAATATGATACGAGGGAAAAATTCCATGGGAAGAGAGAAGGCAAGCTTCTGTCTGTAATTTGCGTTCCTTTTCTTTTATCAATATAGGAATACTATGTGAACACAATATCTACTAGTCAAAATAAGAATATAGATGCCATATAATTATGACCGGGGGAAATTAAGGTGACAATAAGGACACTACTAGAACAGAATCAAGAATGTCAAAATAACAAAAAAAAAAAAAAAAAAAAAAGCAAACCTATATCATTGGCCATTGTAGCATCCTCAAAGTCCTGCACAGCAAAGAAATTTTAGAAACAACGGAAGCAAACAAGTACTGATGTGAAAAGAGAGCAAAGTTTTAGGGAAATGTGTACAAAAAAAATAAATAAGAAACAACTTTTCAATGAAAGATGAAAAGAAAAGATTTCAGAAAATTTTATGAAAACTATGTATTGATTTAATGATTTTAGTAAAACTACACGTCAACCTTTATATTGATTAGTAAAACATTAATAACCCACGAATTCATCTAACAGCTTTCTCCTCCCTAAACAGAAAAGGATGTTAGGGAACCAATGGGTACTGTCCCAAGAAAATAATATACCACTGAACAACAGAAAAAGTTCTAATTTATAACACCCACTTTTTATTTTTCAGCAAAGAAACTTGTAATTCTTAAGATCCTTTCATGCTTTAAAAAGAATAAAAACAGCACGAGGAAGGGAAAAAATTGAACATACACCACGGTCTTCCATAGGATGGTCAAGGATATTCGATTCTGTATCCACAATATTGAGCAAATCAGCTTCTTCAGGATACTCCGGATTTACAACTTCATTGAAGGGGGTACTTTTAAAATCCATATCAAATCCCGATGAAAAATGAGAATCCACCTGAACTCCATCAATTAAACAAAGAGAGGCCGCATCCTTTTCATCACAAACAAAGTCTGTCGTCTTTACTCCATCCACATCAATTTCCCCTAACTTAACAGGTTTGTCACAATTTTCAGGGGACAGATAATTGGATTCACCATTTTCTCGAGGTGAGGTTACAAGGGAAACATTGTGATCAGATTTTTCATCGTCAACGTTATCTCCGATCTCAGTGCAATTATTAGTATTAACAGTGTCAAGACCTATATTCCCTGTCTCCACCGTAAGAGTATCTTCAACACCAGGCTGCGATTCCAAAATTTTCTCTGAAGAAAAACAAGAAATATCCACCTGGAAAGAAGCATTTGGTTCATCATATTTATCCTCAATGGCTAAGGATGGCAACTCTAACTCCGGAATGTCAAAGCTATTGACTACATCATCAACATTTCCCGCTTCAGAATCTATTTTTTCCACCTCACCCATGGGTTCCAACCCAGCATTCTTGGTTGAAGTCACTTGCTGCTGCTCTTGAACATCAAGATCAGGACACTCCAATGTTAACTCTTGAGCTAACTCAGTTTCATTCTGAACAGCAGCCTCAGCAAGCTGAGATTGGAGATCAATTTTGTCAACCACTGCTTCAGGGTTTGTTTCTGTAGCACTTTCTTCGGTGGTGTTTGGCCTAACAGCAGACTCAATATCGTTTCCTGCCTCAGTAGAAGCACTGAATGTACCCTTCTCATAAACCCTGATTTCACTAAGGTCAAATGCTTCTGCATGCAATGAGAACAGTTCCTTGGAGATGCCTACAGCATGTGGAAAACACCTTGCCTTCAAAAAATTATTCAACTAGCTAGCAAGGAGAAATTATTTAAAGAATGCAAGCGATGAAATACGATATGGAGCAGCTCCAAACACTATAACACTACCAATCCCTTATCATTAGAACTGAAGGACTCAGTTATACAATCTACACAACAGATCCTGTTCAAGTAAGGTAGTTACAACCAATCCATTTCTCTGTGACAAAAATTTCATCAACATAATTTCCTTCTTAGGGAAACTTGATTTCATTTTAAAGGAAATATTATGAAAATATTTACTAATGAAAAATACATTATCTGATTGAGAAAAAAAAATGAAAAAAAATGAGATTTCTTTTGGGAGTGGCATAGGAATGGAAATTAAAACATCTAGATGTATAGAATTGACTCCCGATCCTCCATCAGAGCTTGGGGGTTTTGGCATTCACAAGTGAAGGAAAAAATGGAGCTTCTTTAATAAAATGATGTTGGAGATTTTCAAATGAATCAAGTGGATGGCATATGACAGTAACAAGTAGTTTGGGATTTGCGAGTTCATGTGGTTCACAAAATAAAAAATGGAAAGTTGTAGTGTAGCAGTCCATTGTAGAACATATCAAAACCTTGGAGTTATATGTGACCAGTATTAAGTTTGGAACTGGAAGAACTCAATTTAGTCAGACTCTCAACTCGTCAATTTAACATTAGCAATTCAATTTCAAATATTCTTTGCAGTGGTTCAAAAGAAAACATATCTAACTTTTTATGACCAGCATTAGAAAATGAGTCGAGGAAAATTTTGGCAGGGAGGATTTTACTAGAGGAAAAACTTGATATATTTAGAGGTTTAAAAGAGGTGGTTGATGTACGTTCCCTCGTTTTTCAGATAACAAAGAATCACAAGATCTATCAAATCCTCTTCAATCAAATATACTTAGGGACAAGTGAAATTAGAACGTGCAGGAAACATCATTGTTTTCGAATGAATTGAACGTGCAGAAAACTAATTGTTTTTTCATTCATTCACAAGTACAGACGACGTTATCAACACATTTAATCTTCATTAACAAAATTTTACTACAGCTGAAGGTGATGGAATTATGGAAATGGATATTTTCTAATGTAATGACAAAATACCTGAATATATGGATTCACTGAAAATTTCCTCTTCTAAGAATTGTCTCTGAATCATTGAAATTTCAGAACGAGTACAAGGTGCCTTTTTCCGAACACGACGTATGTCTTCAGTGTTTGTAAGTTGTTGACGTATTGTGCTGAACAATAACAGTACACACGCTATTAGTGTTTCAACACTCAGCAGGAAAGGTCAATTTACTACAATGAAAATCTAAATAAATAGTGAAAATGTACCAAAAAACAAACTTCTCAGTAAAATATTAAAAAATGGTATGTTAAAGACAAAATCTCATACTTTGTGATTTAATACTGTTGAATTTTTAACATCAATAAAACTAAGGAACAAGGAACTACAAATTAATGTGCTTGCAGAATCCATAATAAATAATACAAATTTTAAGGAAACTTTAGACATAAGAAATTTAAGAACTATATAGAAAACTTGTGAAATAAAGTACAACTTAAATATCACATCACGTATATATAAACAAATGGATGCATATGATACATACTCTCCATGCAAAACCATCACATCATCCATAAGCACCTTCTTCTTTGAGGTGCCAACTCGGAGTGCAGATCGTGGGCGTTTCAGGGATACTGTCTCGTGCACAGGAGGTGATGGTTTCAGTTTCAAAACCGAAGATCTTCTTCCAACTAAATCAACATGAAAAGCTACTCAGTTACACCCTAGCTATCAATTTAAAAGTCAGAAAAATCAGCACACTTTCTCCGATACGTCAACAGAAATGTAATAATACCTAAAATAGATGATAACAAATCATCATCATCAGGAATGGATTCTGTAACCTTTTTAGAAGGATGCACCCCAACTGACTCAGCTGAGTTCAAACTCTGGGCTGTTAAAGTACTTTCAGTAAAGCTTCGCTTCTTTCCCGATATAAGATTAGTACCAGAAACACCTCCATCATCCTCGATTAAATTTCCTTTGTTCAATGAAGAATCCAATGGTAAGTTGTCAACATGCATTTCAGTAAGGCCCTCTGGTACAGAAAGAAACTTCTCAGGTGCAGGGAAGTCCGAGGTGGGAGACCTATTAGAAATTTCTGTGCAAATATCATTAGATAATGCACAATCCAAAGGTTTGTCAGAATCCCTGAAACCGGCTTGTCCATCTTCAGAAAATTCTGTACCAGCTTTCTCACTTGATTCCAAATTTTGGGTAACAGCAGCGGTTGCCTGGTAGCTTTCACCTAAAATCACAAAAAATGAACTAAATAATCATGAGAGCTCCAGAAGAATAAGGTACATCCTATATTCTTAGCATTTTTGTAAGCATAACAGTATACCAAAACCACCAATTGATTACCTTCAAGAGATGACCTATCAGGTTCGATTGCATGGGAATTGCATGGCTGAAGCACAGACTTCTCCATGGATGTAATTTCCTCACCATTGAAAGAATTCTGAGCCTCAGTGTCTTTTGGCTCCTGAAATTCCTTAGATTCAGCATCAATAACCTCAGGCCTACCAGGAGATTCTTCTTGGTACGTTTTATCTGGAGCAACTTTTTCAGATGAGAGCACTTCAACCAAGTTGTCCGTGGGATTTGAGGATAGTTGATCACCAATCAAACCACCTTCTGATGCTGTTGCATGCATGCTATCTGAAGGAGCTTTATGACCTAAGTCCTCCATATCAGGTGTGACACCGGACCGACTAGGAGACATCGCAGTTGCATCTAATGTAGATTGGCTGCGGTTATATTCTGCATCAACGTGATCAAGAAAGGTCATTTCAGGCTCATTGTTTATTACAACTCCATTGTTCAATTCTTCCCCTGTGCTTGGGCCACCCAAAGCGTCTGTATATATGAGCATTTTATAGCAGAGGATTTATCTTTTCGGTAGAAACAACAAAGGATAATTTTTAGAAAACAATACGAGTGAGGAAGAATTAAAAAGTAATTACCTCCTTTGATCTTTTCCATTGCCTCATCAGTTGGCAAAGACAACTGTTCAAGTTTTCCATCTTTGTTTTCTGGGTCACTAGAAAGATGGCCATTCCCTTCAGGATGCATGCTTCTTGTAGTCTCATAATCCAAATCATTATGGGAAGACCAATCCAAAACGTCAGTAGTACCACCATAAATATCTGATTTCCTGGATTCATTATTTTCAATACCCACAGCTTCCAGGTCTGTACCATGATCTTCCATTTTCAAAGAAACATCACAATCCTGTACGCTTGACAAGTTGCATTCATCCACTTGTCTGGTAGTAGACGACGGATTCTGCGTAACATACAAACAAACTAAAAATTTGTGGCCAACTCTTACCAATTTGTATAAATAGATTCTATCATTTATATAAGCTAGAGTGAACAAACATCTAACAAATAGAAAGCTAAAATCATAAAATGTCTATTAACCTGAACCCCATTGACAAGTACCTGCACCGTTTCAAAAGTTTCTACATGTTCCTCCATATCTCCATCCTTGTCTTTCAAGAAGGTTGATTGAGAAGGTGTCGGAGGATCATTACTGCAACCACACACAAAGAACAAAACATATGAGTTCATGGGTCAACTGGCAGACTGTAGATAACCTTAAAAAAGTAGAGTCTTCAATCATAAGACGCCAAAAGTAATAAGAGAACTATAATTCTTTTTATTCTTTTTGGACTGTGTTGCAACCCACAGCCTCTTGGTCAAGTACTAATTACACCAAACAATTTTGTAATTACTGCCTTTCTACAATTTTCAACATGGGAAGGCCATTATTCTTTAGTTTCTGTAGGGGAGGGCCCTCTTGTCCCTTGCCCTTAGGTTGTTCTCTTTGTTCTATGTATATACATGTTTCTTATCCAAAAAAAAGTATGTGCTAAAGGAAAACTAATCCCACCAGATGATGATCTCAGATGCTATGGGGAAATTATCCTTGCATTCATACAGCCAGAGCCATATAAATACTTACATTACATACTTGTTTAGTTTACAAGGTAAATACCTATTTCTTCATACTTCACATAAGCATTTCGATTTAATCTGATCATTCTTAAAAGCTAATTGAATAAAGCACTCTAATAAAAACTAAAAAATTATATAGATTTAAAATTATATATTCAATTTTAAAAAACACACACACACATTCCAACAATACTTTTATGGTGAAAATTTTAGCCAATCAGAAATTCTGCACTTCTAGTAAGGATCTAATTATTTCTAGAAGTGGGAGTGTATCATTTGATACAGAATTCCAATTTTATGGATACCAAGATTAAGTAGAGCGACCAAGCTTTAAAATCCCATATAGATATGAGAATGCTTACTCTGAAATATTATCATGGTCCTTAACAGTGATCTTCTCCACAAAGAGCTCCTGCACACCAGTAGGTGGGAAGGGGAAGACAAAATTACAAACAAGAGGGAGGAATAAATTAAACAAGAAACCCAGAAGTATGTAGTTGCTTAGTTTTAGGTATTGGCACAACTTTCAACTTTCTAAACAAGCTCCAAGTTTGTTGGGAATGGAATGTATCTACCTTTCTGTCATATATCTCCATTTTTAAATTTTAATGAAATGTGTTTTTTCTCTTAAAATCAGACCCATCGTGATCTAATAAATTTAATTCAACACCAAAGACTTCAATCATTAAAAACTCCAACTCATTTAGGAAACTTCATTTAATAAAAGCAAATCGATAGGTCTACATTCATTCAGCATCCAACAAGATATTCAAAACAGCGCATTGTACCATGTGACAAATTATTCAGATGACCCCTCATAATAACCATTATACTAGATCTAAAAATATATTTTCTCAACAGTGCAAACTGGCAAACACATTGACGTGACCTCCTCAAACAATTTACTAGGGGTGTAAACGGGTTGGGTTGGGTTGAGGGACATTTCCAACCCAAGGTTGGTTGGGTAGACAACCCGAATAACCTGAATAGTATTCTCAACCCAACCCTTAAAATATTGGTTGGGTTGGGTTTAGGGTTGTCATCCCTAAGTATCAACCAACCTTTTCTTTTACCCCATTTTCTTCAATTAATAATAAAATATATAATAAAATATATATATATATATATATATATAATATATATATATATATATATATATATATATATATATCATTAATTTGGGTTGGATTGAGTTGAACTGAATTTTTCAACCCCAACTCGAGACCCAACCCAACTCAACCCTTATAATATGGGTTGGGTAGTCCGGGTTGTCGGGTTATTCGGCTTATTCTTACAACCCTATAATTTACTGTATTATTATTATTATGTTACCTCCTCCTCAAGATCTAAACCAATTTGTGAAGCATCACCATCACCAAATCGTTCTGCATAGCCAAGAAAATTAAAATTTGTCAAATCAACGCTTGATGTCCTTTATAAAACTAAAATATCATCACATGAAACATGGAGCAAAGAATACTAACCATCCAAGCCAAATTGAGAAGTGGTGTAGACTACACCCTCCATAGTATCTTGAAGTGTAATTTGCTCTCGAGAACTAACGTGATGATCAACATAATTACTGCAACAAAATTAGAGGTCATTCACTGAGGGGAAAATGCTAAAATATACCTTAGTTGCTATTGCTGCTGGTTTATCATATTCAGAAATATAACTAAAAATCCTTAAACTAACCCTTGATAAATTTCATTGTCTGGAAGCTCAAAATCATCAAGATCAAAAGTCTCGGGCAAAGTGATAGAATGATATGGAGCAGTAGATTCTTCAGGGGGTAAATCAACAGCAGTAGAACGGAATGCTTGCTTTATCTTAAGCAAAGCTTCGCTACAATCATCAAATAGGTAATTCACCTTTCTAGAATATATCCTCACCACCCCAAGAAGAAGATGGCTGGACAATCGCAATGCAATTGGCACATCAGGGAAAAGAATTGAATCTGTTCCAAAATTTTGAATAGATAAGTAATTTCCTAAGTTCCTACCAGGGAAACACAAATAAAAAATAAAAAATTGCCACATATGGCATTTTAAATTATCATTTACAGGCAAATTTAGTCCAATCTCCAAAGGAAGATAGATTCCCCCAAAAATTGTAAAAGGTAAGATATTGCATCAATCTTTGGAACCATAATATCACAAACTATAAGCTTGTGCCACTAAAAATTGGTTGTTTTTCTTGGGTGGAAAACTATTCTTTCATTAGAAACATCATAGAACCTGTTACTAATGTTATCAGTACTCCCATAAAGATAAAGAAATTATAGAGAGATAATGTAGAGCTGAGTATCGAAGCTTTTCCTAGATCAAACTTGTATTCTTATTTTTATCAGCGAAAAGTTGTTTCTTGTAAATAATGATATAATTACCAACATACACCAGTACTGAGATCCAGAACACAACCAGTAGGCTAGATTAAAACCACCACACTATAATCTCTCATTAAAAGACGTACCGCACAAGTAAAACATTTTCCATAACCAAAAATAATTTCATTCAGACAGAGCATGCTGCTGTATGCTACAACATCTATTTGAAAGAAGATTAGTACCCAAAAACATTTGGACACAAAAAAATCGATTAGCTCTTGCAACTATATGTAGAAAGATCCACCAATGCATGGGAAAAATAATTTGCTCTTCCAATTTGTAAGGGAGGTGCAGCCGCACAGGAAATTATTGCATCCTAAGACTACTAAATTCATCCCCCAAAAGAAAAAGATTCTTGGGCTTCACTAGTGAAAAATTGCACCGCTAAATGCTACTAAAAGGGGGTAGGAGAGTAACCAGCGAATCGTACTTTCAGTCAACAGCTATCCCATGTGGGATTGGGCAAATTTATCTACACTAGATCAGGTTTTTTCAAGAGGGGAGAAAAAGATAGACCGATTGTGTAAATTTTCATATCTTTATCAAATGTTCTAGCTTTGATTTGTCTACGAAGGAAAGGGAAAAATGAAAGAGCCAAGAACATAAGAGTGAAAAATAAAATAAAATAGAATAAAAAAGTAACTAACCAACTGAGACCCCGATATCAGTGTCCGCCACTTGATTTTTCCGCAGCTTCCTCTCCAAATGTGCCGCTATCCATATTGTCCCAAGCGGCCCTTTCTTGGCCAATATGAATTGAGAATAGAACATCTTTCACTTCACCTATGGAACCTTAACTTTAACACAGAAACTGTTTCCCAAACCTTCCTGAAGTCGCAAAATCCCATTAAAATCTCCAAAGAACCCAGCAAGAGAATAACCCAAATTCTAAGCCAACAAGAGGTCTCAGATACAGTTGAACCCCAAACCCATCTTCTCCACCACCAAAAAAACCATAAACAATCAGTACGAATCAAAACCAACCAAATTTGTATAATTCACAACAGAAACCCTAATTCTGACCCACCAAAAAAAGAATCCCAATTTCCACCCTTAACACACAAATTAAGCAATTCCAACCTAATTCCAAACACAAACCCCAACAACTACAAACCCCAGTAACAAAAAACAACAAAAGGCAAGCTAATTAAAAACTCCCAGAACTTCGAATCCAAAAAAGAAGAGACCCCAATTCCCAAAATCAAAGTGGGGTCTCCTTAAAACAGTTGCCACAAAAGCTCGAACACCACGACTCCGATAACCAACGCTCAAAGGAATGAGAACCCAGATACGGAAGCAGCTAGAAATCCCAGGAGGCAAAGTGCTTGAAGGAATTCGAAAAAGGAGCAAAAAGTGAAGAAGTGGGAAAGAACCCAAGTGAGAAGAGAAGTAATCTTGAGAGCAGAAGAGTGAATGAACCGGATCAGACCGAGTTGACCCACAAATTGAAGTGAGAGAGCATAGGAAGTCTGTCTGTAATGGAGAGAGAGAGAGAGAGAGGTTGAAGAAGCGGGGTCTGGCTCGAAACTTGAAGGATTTTTGGACAGTGAGCGGAAAAACTAAACGCTGTTGGTATAAAACACAAAAGAAGGTTGTCTTCTTAATCACACGCGTCAAATAGCAATTGGATGGTGTTCTTTTGAGAGTGAGATTTGAGTTTTTGATGAAAAGTTTTCAAATATTTGAATGAAGTTTTGGGAAAGAGCCGTCTTGGGAAAGCTTGGATTTTCCTAAAAATTATCCTACTTTTCTCCTTCTTCTTCTTAGCTTTATTAATTGTCATTGGGGCTTATTAAATATACAAGTACATCAAAGTGAACTCCAAAATCAAAATAAAACTTGGAGCGAAAAAAAAAAATGATTCAACTCCACGATAAAAACAACAACAATAAATATCATTTTAGTACAATGATTAACACTTCCCATCTTTGTCAATATAACTTTGAGTTCATATAATATACCAATTCATTTTTTGGTCCCTTAATTGGTGGAGTTGAGTTGTATATTTTACCGACTCATCTCAATTCTTACATTTTCTCCATGTTTTTAGTACTTCATTCATTGGTCACCATCAACAAGTATCGTTGCCACATTTTGAGAACCAACTTTAATGAATATTTACACATGACCAATTTCGAGACCAACATTGGGCTTCGACAACTCTGGAGACGAATTTCGTGCTTTGACAATCACTTTGATGAGAACTCTAGAGATCAATGCTGACAACTAATTTTGAGCTCTGACAATCAATTCAGTAACAACTCTGCGTAATCAATTTCGGACTCTGACAATCAATCCAATGAAAAACTAAAGCAAGCACCTTCACGTAGCCAACACTGACGATCAACTATTGTGTGGGAATCCATCTTCAACGACAATTCTGACGAGTGACGACCTACTCCAACAACCAATTTTGAACTTCAACAATCACCTCTATACACCAATTCTGGTCTCTCCTCTTTATGCATGTACAACTCATATGTTTTATGACGATGAAAGTGTTTGTCTACCTTAAGTATAATGCTTATATGTAAGAACTTTGAGAAGTATGCATATACGTAGTAGAATGGTGGAACAAAAAGTGAAGAAAAAACAAACAAAAATAGCAAATAACAAAAAAAATCATAAAGTGGATTTATGTTTTACACAGCGTTTTCTAGCCAAAAATGATGAAAAGTGAAAATTTATCTTTTGATAATTCTCCAAATTTAGAGATATGGAAAATGGAATTGTTGAAAAAAAGGAAAAGTATTGATATTGCATTAGCTCTGCTAAGATGAGGAGGATTCCATTAAAAAAATTAACGACAAAAGAAAAATATATAGCAACAATAAGAAGTAAAGAGTGAGCATCATTCGGTCAGTCGATTTTCAGACCAAATCATCATCGAGCCAAGTATGATTGGTTTACTAAATATTTAGACATACTTCGACCAAGAAAGAGCACAAATTGATCGATCAATTAGTTTAAGCCTTTGAAATATTTTATGTAAAGTAATAGTTTTATTTAGATGGTACGTCAACCGACCAATAGATTTCGATATTTTTATCTTAGTTTAAAATAAGGTTTAAAAATGCTATGAATAGTAGAATAAAGAAAATTGATTATATAGTTTTTCTAGGAGATAATTAATAATTGAAATAATAATGCTATTAAAAGGTCAATCATCTTCATATATATTTTGGTGTGGCTAATCTAACATATATGCATCCATTTAAATGGCATGAGTTTGATATTTAAGTTGCACTTATATAGCGACGAATAAGTAGATCAAATTCGGATAGAGTTCGCAACGAACATAAAGAATAAAATTAAATAGAGAAGCCCTTAAATTAACTAGTCATTCACAATATCATGTTTGAAGCCTAGAAGGCAAGAAAGTTACAACACACATAGAATTCTCAAGCTTAATAGAAATGATAATCATCAAAGGAAAGGAAAAGACAATATAGCATTTGATTTTTGTTGTGTCGTATATAAATGAATATTCAAATATATCCATTGTAACAAATCAAGTATGGTATAGAAGGTTTTGTTTTTAGTTGTGTGGAGTGGGGCATAATAATTAAGAGAAAGGTAAAACTTAATGTGGGAGGATGGGCAACTCACGTAACTTAGGGAGTTCTGGTTTAGGCAGATTTTGCAATTTTGGCAATTTAGGAATTAGAGGTTTAGACAACTCATCAGAAAGTTTATGCTTTTCCAAAGATGGAAGGTGGGGCAGTGAAGGTAACTCAACCTTTGGTAGCGGAAGAAGCTCGGACATTGGCAAAATATGTATTTGTGGTTTTGGAAGCTCATTGGGTTCCTTAGGTAATTGTAGCTCTAAGAGATGCCTTGCGCTCGCTTTCGTGATCAAAAACTCAAAATTCATCAACAAAACGGCACCAAGGATCAGAGGAATTGCAGAGATTGAGAAGCAATGAGTAGCCATTGAATTTTGAAAGTCAGGTAAAGGAATTGACACTAGATTGTAGATAATTAATACAAATTTAGGTTAATTTGATTGTGCAAGTGTTGATGATCTCCCTTTATAGCATGCAAAAACTATTTATAGGTTAAAGTAGAGGGGTGGAGGAAAGCATATATGGGTTGTTAGATGAGGAATGATTGGTACAAAAAGTGTTAGTTCGACTTTCCCACCTATGCATATGATTATTCAAAGTTATAGTTGCAACTAAAGTTATGCCCCAAACTTGTACGTATACACGACGGATGGGCAAACCTTTGTCCAATCTGATGAATCGGGTCGAATTGACATGTTCAGTCTTATTTTTTTCTTAACTTACTTGTTTTCTTTGTTTTGGGCATGAAAGTCGTTGACCTATCGTGCAACTCTCCCACTGCATTGAAGACGTATCTTGTTCGATCCTAAATTCGATCATTTGATGTTCAAATGATTAACAACATTTGCTAACTACTTAGTAAATTTACTTGGATCCAAAAGATCAAAATTATTTAATCTAAGTAAAGGTTTGTAGTCTTTTATTTGACATTCTTTAACGACTAAGGATGTTTTTCATACAAATGCTTCATTTTGTTATGGATAGTATAAAAACGACGGTCGTTTCCATTTCTCTTTCAGGACAACCTACTCTTAGGAATATCTTTCAACACATATATATTCCTTTCGCATGCACATCTTCATATACTCTAATCAAGAAATTTTGTAAACTAGTTTTACAGCATTTCTATAGTCCAAAATTCTCTCTCAAGCAGTTTCGAAGGTAACGATGTTTGCAGTGCTATCTCAGTTGCATGTCTTAACCAAAGTTCGACACCAACCTAGAAATTAATTTCCTACGAGTTTCCTTGAAACCAAATATTATAGGCTCAAAAAAGTTGTCTCGTGCGGTTAATCAAGGTGCACGCAATGCTTTGAAATGGATTAGTAGAAAGTATATTCAAGGTAACAACCAAAATTGATTTTAAACAACAAAATCGTCATTTGAAAAATTATATTGATGAGTGGTGTTTCGAATCGTTGACTAATTGTAATTAATGTTTTGGAACAAAACGACCAGGAAAATAAGTTATCCGAAAAGAAAAAAATAGCTCACACGGAGAGGAACATGGAGGGTTGGCTCGAATGAAGAACGCAACTCTTGCGGACATCACGACTCAATGGAGTACTCGTTTGAGGATGTGCGACTCGGGCAAAATGTCACCAATCTACAACTGAATGGCTTCGTCTACGCGTGGCGGAGTGCAACGGTGACTTGGTTGAACGCAGAATAAGACCGAAGTCCACATGCAAAGGTGTGCGGTGGAGTACGACAGAGGAAGGTGAGACGGCTATATGCCTAGTCGGTTTGGCCTCACGGCGAAAGAGAGAGATGCGACGATGTGTTGACGGTCCGAGATAGTGAGCGGCGATAGTGATGCGATGGGTCTAAGATTTCTCAAGGAAAAAGATGAATAGTTCCTTTCTTTTCTTTGCACATGGAACCAGAAGGAGAATAAAAATAAAATTTTAATAATAATAATAATAATATCAATAATATATATTATTATATTGTCATTATTTTTTCTTTTTCTTTTTCTCTTCCAATAAAAACTTTCTCCTCCAAATAAAATTTACATCTTATAAATCTTTTACCCTTCTTTTCCAAAACATAACAATATAAGAAATCTCATTCTCTCTCCTACTTATCTTCCATCACATCACCTTTCTCTCTCCAACATAATTATAAAATATCCTTATATTATTTTCATTAATATAATTATTTTTATGCTTCCACGACTTTAATTACCTAAATATACATATAATTAACCAATACCCTTATATAATTATATTATCTTAATATAATTATTTCCATTCCAAAATCCAATTAATTATCTATAAAATTATTCTCAACCCATACAAATCCACCATTAATTCACCAAATTAAGTTACCAAGAATCATTCAACAAATATCTAAAATACCACCCAAAAATTCCATTAAAATTAACTAAATCAAAGATAATTATAATTAAAATTTTCAATAATTTTTTTAGTGTTACACCAAAGACCTATACTCTTTATACATATATTGTGTGTTTACACCTTTTAAATCCACCATTTCTTGACTTCTTACATGTCAACGTGTTATCATTAGTTAGAGTAGTGATAGGTCCTTGATAAGAAGTCTAGCTTATAAACCTTGTCACATTAGTTGAGTTATATTCATCACGTGGTCAATGTCAATCGCAAACTACCCTAGAGGGTATATAAGTAGCAAGGATAGGGCAAATGCGTGTAAGGAGAAGTTTGGCAACAAACTTTACCTTAGTGAGGTAACTTCCAACATTTGTATCCGGAAAGGTGAACAAGTGTAGACATTAGGTGCTAAGAGGTTGCAGTCCTTAAATGAGAAATCTTATTAGTATTATAATTTAAGCCTTCTAGATAAAGTTCGCCTAATCAAGCACAATCATTTGCATCTCGAAAGGTAAGCAATTGTGGCGTCTAAACACTTTAAGAAAAAGTTGCCTTAATCATGGGCTGATTATGCAATTATATCGCTTCAAAGCTCCTACATTACTTAATCACCTAATAATGCATAGACCTTTCTTCGTCATTTCATCACGTAAAAGTTAGTGAGTTCAATATCCCACCATATCGCATATTATTCTCTGTGCATGAATCTCTAGTTGTAGATATGTAGTTTTAATTATCTTTATATACTTTCTGCTTGGTCGTCATAATACTTAAACGGTGAGAAGACCCTAGAACTAACATTTTATAAACATTTTTCTATGTTCGACCCTAGATCACCTAAGTAAACCTACTATTTCGCTTGCACTTGGGCAAGCAGAAGGAAAACTTATACTCAACAAGGACTTGTGCATCACACGATAATGAAGAGGCATATAGTGAGCATCTTATATGCTATGATCATGACTCATTGCCTAGAATTGAAGCATGCTATACAGAGAGTTACGGTGAGCGCATTACACGAATGACCTAACTCAGTGACATATTGCATTTGCATTACACACACGAAACTACTAAGTCCAAACCACAACAACTAAATTTTTGGCGTCGTTCTCGTGGAATTGAATTATAGATGTTAGAGTAAGGTTTTACTTTGAGTTTGGGAAAAACATTTAATTTTGGTGAATCACGCGATTTGCCAAAAATCTCACGAAGAGGTTTAAGGTACCAAAGTAATCTATGATTGCTTGAGCCAACCTTAAAATCAATGTATCTTTCGGATGATGACCTAGAGAAATCTCAATGGATGTGGTTGGTCACAAATAAAAATGAGAATCTTCATGAAGTCGTCAATAGAGGTGTCCTCCGCGAAGCTAACGAAAAGCATAATTTCAGTTAGCTAAACGACAAGGACCGAGAAAGATCATTTGAACATTACGATGAATGATTGTGAGTAGAGACTTATTGCGATGAACAATCAAGACGCTAAGAGTCATGATGAAAATGATCAATGAAGTTCAAGAACAATGCAGTCAAGAAAGCTATGGGGAACAGAAGCGATGATACCACAATTCTCCCTTGCCAAGGAACCTAAACACATATTTAATGATAGAGAAAGGATTTTTTTTCCATTTTAGGGACAACTACCAACATATCTTGCAGATCCCATTAAAGCATTAGGATGGCCAGAGTTCTTTCAGAAGGGTTGAAGCAATCAGACCATGTGTGGTAGACGCATTGTACAATGAACATTTTAACATGGACAATCATTATACCATTATAAAAGGTCAGAAGATCAACTATGGACCAGAAGTGATAAACACGGTGTACAAGTTAGATCAAACCACAATAGGTCAGCCAATTTTCAGAGAACCATCTAACCAAGATATACAAGACGCGTTAGAATTAGTAGCATGACCAGGAATGCAGTGGGATGTGACTACAATAGGGAAATATCAACTCCTTTCGGATAAGCTGAAAACTGCAACAACTATATGGTTGGTGTTTATCAAGAAGAAACTTATGCCTACACGCTATGATAGCACGATAACACTGAAAAGGAATGTTGGTCTATTTCATCTTGATCAAGATACCAATAGACATAACCAAGATCATATGCGAGCACATTGAAATATGGTTACAACACCAGAAAGGCCTTAAACCCTTTCCACATTTGATTGACAAGCTCTATCTCAGGGCATGCCCTGAGCTTTCACAATATTCACAATTCGCGTACATTAGAGATTGAGTGTGCAACACATACAACCTTAGAAGCATCATAGTCATCCACAAAATAAAGTAATGGCCAAAAGACTCAAGACAAGAGATGAAGAGCAAAGGTTGGTCACAACGTGGATAGGAAAAGAAGATAAAAAGAGAGAAGAGAAGAAGAAATGAAAGAGGAAAGCGAAGAGGAAGTTCCTCTTAAGCAAAAGAGAAGTAGGAAAGTTTGCAATCAAAGAAAAAGAAGCTTCCTAAGGTCAAGGACTTTCAGAACTCACTGTCTCTCGCTGTCAGCGACCCTCTCTCCACCACACCAACAAGCTTGTCCTCAAACTCCAAAACCATCAAACAGAAAGATATTCTTACAACCCCTCTATCATCAGCCAAATTAACCAAGTCCCCACCACAGTTTGAGAGATCCAAACTTCAGAACCCAAGTCATCAATCGTTCCTAAAATCCAAATTGACTTGTCGTCACCAAGGCGAGAGCTTGATAATTCTCTTGCTTTAGTGGAACTCGATTCAGCGAGCAAATTCAAATTGCCAAATCTTAATGGCTCAAGGCAAGATGAATTTTGTAAGCACGTCCGTGAACTACATACAATCATCGACCAAGAGGATATGGTAGACAATCAAAATTCATCCTCAAAAGAAAAGAAGGCCATAGGGGTGGGTATTGTTGACCCATTACCCAAGGAAAAAGAACCAAATATAGGACAAGTCGGTGGAACACACCTTCAGGCACCGCAAAAAGAAACTGAGACTACAACGCAGAAGGAGACGGTGTAGGAGAAGAAGAAGAAACTGATAAAGATTACATCTTCAAATTCATAAATCATAATATTTTCAAACCATTGGAAAAAGAGTTCGAAGATGTGTTCTACAGCTAGAGCAATTTACAAGAAATACAATTGCGAAGTCAAAAACAGTTATGCGATTTAAAGTTAAAAGTTAACAACGCAAATGCCCATCAGTTAGCACAGATTGAAGGACTCCACAACTTAGTGCAAGAGCTCAAGACACAAAACACAGAACTTAAAGCACAAAATGTGGAGCTCAAAGCAGTCCGCCAGATGGAATAATGTACAATTCAGATCGACACTAAGGTATCTTCATGCGGCTTTATGCAGCATCATTCCAGTGCATGAAGATCCTCAAGAAATAGCAACGCCCCTATCGCATAACGACTTTGCAGTATGCAACGAGGGAGAATCTTCTCAACTGTCACCTTAACCGTAAATGTGGCAATTGTTATGTGTTTTGGGTTGCTTATTTCGAAATTCTTAGTTCTTACCTTCTGTAAGGTGCATCCCTTTATATTTATGTTATTTATAATACAGGTTACAACCTTTGATATGATTTTTGTGTTCAATCTTTCTTGTCGCAAGTTTGACTCCCCGCTTTATAGTATTCTAATTTTTCTTTGCGATTTAATAATACTTTAGTGAAATAAAGTTTCATTTGTTATTAAGACATCTAACTTGTTAAGAAACCTTACTTAGAAAATATTTCCCTAGTTTATTAGGCGAGTAAGCTTTACCTCAAACAACTTTTGTAAAGCTTTTCCGAGACTAATTGTATCATTCACTTTTAGTAATGAGGACCTTGCTAACCTCTAAATTTGGGGGTGTGCAATGTTAAAACTCTTGAAACTTTTTGAAAACCACTTAAGGCATACAAAATAAGTTGTTTAACAAAATTTAAAACTAAGTCAAAAGTGAAAAAAAATTCAAAAATCCAGTATTCGTTGACTCAATTAAAATAACAAATATGTTGTTGTTTTCTCTCGCAAAAATAAAGAAGCAAAGCTTCAAAAGTTAAAATTCATAGAGTTGAGTAATAAGAGACGATTAGAGTTACAGTTGAGGAGAGAAATGAATTTTCACTCAACACTAAGTCTAATGAAAATATATATATATATATAAAAAACATTCTTTAGCCAAATAGAAGAATTCAAAATTCTTCAAAAATTTAACCATTTATGAAATTGAAAATAAGATTTACTGAGAGAAATGAACAACGGCATTTTGAGTATTAAGCTTGCCGCATTCTGAACTTAAAAATACTTTCATAGCAAGAAGTACGCAACGAAAGTTAACCCTGAATAACAAATAAAACTTGCTTGTATTTTGAGTAGTATAGAAACGCAAAAGGGGAAGGTGAATCTTTAAGGAAAAATGGTGATTGAGGACAAGCATAATACGAAGCAATGCTTGAGGACAAGCATTATTCTAAATTTGGAGATGTGAAAGCGCACAAAAATGCTCGTTATTATAGTCTTTTTACTAGAATAATAAGGTAAAAACGCACAAGAAGATGATCAGAACATGTAACTTGTGTTTAGTAAACATATAAGTATTTAGAAATACAACCTACATAAGCAACATGTTTGTTTTACGCGATTATCATATTTAAACGCAGGATAAACAAATAAGAAAAAATGAGCAAACCACAAAGGCCACCTCGCGCACAGATCACGCGATGGGAACTCACATGACAATTATTATCTTCAGGCGAGGAACCATGTCATCACGCGAGAAATGACTTCATAGGACCGAAGGCAATGCTGATAAGATCAGAAGAATGGAAGTTTCATGCCTAAAGTTTCCTATAAAATAAATTTATCTTCACAAAGAAGGGAGAGGCCTGCATGGGCAAAAAATGGGACCTATGTAGGCCAGGGAGCTGTAGCGAGGATTAGCATAACCACCGAATGTACAGCACCTCTTCATCTTTTCTGATCAGAGTGTAAAGTGAAAGCTTAGATTTTGGAAGGAGAATAATCATGTTCCACTCCTTTAACTTGTATTTCACTTTCTCTCTCTTTTACCATTTTATTATTTCTGTACTTTGTATTTAGTTATATTGTACAATGGCCAAAGGCCTTCGTTCTTTAATACAATGTATTTTTATGCACTTTTCAATCCATCTATGTCTCTATTATTCATCTGTTTTTATGTTAATTGAAGTTTAGGTTTATGATGTGTTTACGATAAGTAATATTTATTTATACCACTTAGTGTGTTAGTTGAGCTACACTCTACATTTGGCCAGTGTATGTCGCCAACTACCCAAGAGGGTAAGTAGCAAGGACGTGGCTAACACGTGTAAGGAAAAGTTTTCACAACCTTGCGAGAGGGCTTCCTTCGTTTGTATCTCGAAAGGCGAACAAGTGTGGACTATAAACATCAAGAGTTTGTTGTCCTTAAATGCAAAACACTATAAGTAGAATAAATAAGGAGACCAAATGTGGCGTTTAATGACTCTGAGAGGAGCATGCCTTAATCATAAGTTTGTTGAATGAGTTATATCGCATCGAGGTAGTCATATAGCTTATTCGCCTAATAACATGATATCTTTCTTCACTGTCTTCTCAACGCAAGTTAGTTCGCTTAATCTTCCATTTTACCATAATTTATTCTCATGTGCATGAATCTCTAGGTAAGTGTAAATAACTTTAGTTCTTTTTATATATTCTTTCGCATCAATTGTCATCACGCCTAACTAATGAGTAAGACCCTAGAACTAATATCTTGAAACAATTTCATGTGTTCGACTTTGGACCACCTAGGTAAACCTATTGTTTCGCATGTACTTGGACAAGCAGTAGAAAAATTTGGATTTAATGATGGCATAGACTTCACGCGATAAAGAGGTACATAATGAGCACATCATCGGCTATGATCATGACCCATGACTTATTGCTTAGAATTAACCGCGCAATACAGAGAGACATGCGAGCACATTACGTGCAGTAAACTTGCTTAGTGATGTATTGCAACTGCGTTACACAAATGTTAGAATATTAAACGTAAGTCCCAAGTAACAATTATATGTTGTTCCAACAAGAGAACAAACACACAAACCCCGAACCAACGCGATTAGGGTCTCACAATTACTATCTCCTTATTGGAATTTCGTCCTCGAAATTCAGTAAGTCTTATGCGAAGAGTTGTGGGTGCTTAGCTTTCATTAGCTCTTCACCTTTCCAAGTGGCTTCCTCAATGCCATGGTTATTCCACAAAACCTTGACCATAGGGATCACCTTTGTTCTCAATACTTGTTCCTTTCTGTCTATCACATGCAAAGTTTTTCTTTATAGGCCAGGTTTTCTTTCACTTCTACGGCTACTCTTGAAATATATGCAAGGAACTAGAACATACTTCCGCAACATTGAAACATAAAAAACATTATGAATTGTAGACAACTTTGCAGGCAACCTTAGCTTATAAGTCATTGGTCCCATGCGTGCTAGAATCTCATAAGATTCTATAAACCTTGGACTTAGTTTTCCTTTCCTTCCAAATCTTATTACACTCTTTCAAGGTGACAACTTAAGGAAAACATTGTCTCCAACTTCAAATTCCAACACCCTGCGACGGAAGATTGAGAGGCAACAAAAACTTGTTTGTTCTTATTATAAGGTTTTACAATTGTTTCTCTTTGCAGATTACACACTAGACTGAGTACACGAACTGTTTTCGTGGCTCTCTGTTGGGTCTAGAATAGTGCAATTATTTCATGCCTAATTTATTTATCATAGCAAGCACATATTCACTTTATATATATATATATATATAAGTTGATTATGAAAATAGACTCCGATACAAGAACAATATAATAAAAATCAGCTAAAACAGAGCGAGTAATTTGAAGTTCAAGGGCAAATGGTAATTAATTTGAAAGTTTGAAATTCTCGCGCAAAATCCACCCCGAGATCGCAATTCAAACTCCAAGTCATGCATTCAAATTTCATTTGCTGCAAAAAAATCAACCTTTTATTTCCTATTATTTTCTTTAAATACCCTATTTTCCCCTAATTTTCAAATCATCAATTCATTTTTTCTTTCCAACTCTCAAATGTACTCAATTTCTCTCTAGAAATAAAAATCTCAGAAATACTTCTTCATTTCTGCCATTTTTCTCTTCAAATTTCAGCAGATTTCCTTGATCCAAATGGAGGGGTAAGTACTTTGTAAGGTAAAGGGCATTAGGATTTGCTATTCTTTTGAGGGCTTTCATTAATTTGTCAATATTGTAGAAATCCTTTAATTTCTTTCGAGAACATTAATTCAATCTTTTTGTATTTTGTTTCCAAATTAGATTTTATGTGTGTTTCTTGAATTCTTGAAGCAACTTGTGCTTTTTGTATGGAGTATACATTTCTTTTGAGAAATTAATGTTTAGTTTTGTTGAAATGCTTTCACAATTCTTATTAGAATTTTATAAACAATTCTTGAACATAGACTGATTTGAGTTCGTGTTAGAATTGAATCATTTTATGCATAATTGAAATTGATTCCATCATTTTTGTTGGCCAACTTTAATTGATAAGAAATCTCCATATATCACCATAATTATATGATATTGTTCACCTCAAATATCGTCTCAAACATAAAAGCCTTTAGGATTTGCTTTTGACTTCGTCCAAATACCTCATATCATTGATGATAATTGTCTTTCCTTACATATTTATATTTATAATTTATTTAGCCAATGTAAAACTTTAATCTCATTTCCAGCATCAACATGCATGTATAACCATAACGTACAATTTGACGTTAGATGTCCTAGAAAATCCAACCCCTTTGATGACCCACTTTTTTGTGGGTATGACATTCATACATTCTATCATTGTGAAAGTATATTATAATTTTATCGTCTGTGGTTAATAAGAGTATGCTGTCTACCTCAAATATATATAATGTTTACGTGTAGAAATTGTAAAATATATGTGAATGTTTTAAGTTGACATCACAAGTATGTTAAAATTTTAAAATAAAATATTTACGCAATTGAAAGATTAAAAAAGAAAAAAAAAAGGGAAATGCCTAATTCAGAAGCAAATCATAATGTTTGTTAGGCCAACATGAGTAAGGGCCGAAGGAAAACTCATGACCTAACTAGGTGTGAGTCTTGCACTGTCAAGGCCTCTTATCATTGGGCTAGGCTCTATGCCCAGTTATTCCTCTAAGCTTTAGAAACCCACATGTCCAAGTCCCTTATTCAAGGCTGAACTCCAAATTAAATAGGAAAGTAAAATAAATCTTCCTCTTTTTATAGTGTCAAATGATAAAGGCCAAAGCTTTTGGCGTTTTCAAAAATGAAAATCTATCATATAATGTACATAAAGTTGCAAGATATAATCATGACGTGTGAGCCTACTCTTAATGACAAATCCTAAAATTATTGTAATTCGTCCTTTCTTCGGTTTCTTTGATATGCTATGTAGATACTGTGTTTATTATTTGTATTATCCTGTCACTATAGGGAACCATTTTAAAATCATCAAGGTAATCATCCATCGTCTTCCTAGGCATAAATGAGAATTATCTTAGAAGGGAAAGAATCACGGAAGCCGGGCAAAACCATCACAAGAGTTTATGTACAAAGAACTGGTACTCTAATGGGTCATATCCAACATGGAAAAGGATATTGTAGTAGTTGATTTCACCCAATATTGATGACAAGAGCAAACTCGAATGCATCTCAAAGATTTTCAGGGGACAATGGCCCTGCTAAAATTGTTCTTTTGACAAGAATCTCTGATTCAATCATATATATTTGAAAAAAGAACGATAGAAAATGTGACCGTTCATATTATTGCATTCAAAAAGAATTTCTTAGCTATTGTGATTTTCATTGCAGTTGTATCATTGTCATTGAACTAATGGGGCAAAAACCAATCTCATGGACGCTGAAACTAATGCTTCAAAATTTTAAAAAGAGCAAACAATATATACTTTCCGACAGCCAATCAAAGCAGAAAGATGCATTGGACCTTGAGGTAACACGATGCATTTCCTTTATGACTTCCCTGCTTCAGATGCATCCCCGTCTTCTGTTGCACTGCCAAACTTAATAATGTCCTCAACAAGTATCTTGCCTTCTGTAAAATGGAAAAAAGGAGAAAGTAGCTACATGTGAGATTCAGTAATGGAAATACTAAGACGAAAAAAATCAGACGGCCAAAAAAGGTGGGGTTTGGTCTATTGTAACCATTAGGAGTTATTTCTCCTTCATTAGGTGGAGCTTAAAGGTAATTCACAACCACGATTCATGTCATCTTTGGTGTCTCGCTTTCGTAGGGTTACTGAGTATATCATGGGCCTTCACTCCTTAGAATTTAAATTAGCCTCATGGCTGCCCCCACCTTTCTGATAAAAAGTGAGGCTTTGTCCTCTTTAAGGGTAACTCCAACAAAGATCTTTAAGTGATTAAGAACACATTTGGTTAATCGGACTTTGATGTTTTCAGATTTATCAAGTCCAACAAATATGTGTTTGACAAAGAACCCAAATTTTATTTCTAAAACTGTTCTCAGATCCTGTGATCTGAACAGTGCAAAATCAAAAAACAAACATTTTTATGTTTTCATTGTTTTCGGAAGTTGAATTTTAAAATTTCAAATGCACAACTATATTAATTAAGGATAAAAATATTTAGATACAATACACCATGTTATAAACTCAGTTTGTATTATGTAATGTATTATAAATTAGATTAAATTCCAATTTTTGTCCCAATGGTGGGGATAAAAGCTAGGTGTTAGTATGGTTTTTATTTTTATAGAAAGGAATTTGTATGGTTTTAAAAGTTAGACTTGTCCCTATGGTTTGTTAAAATCCTCTTAAATAATCCCTACCTCAAAGACTATTTATAAAGCTTCTATCAAACGATTGGGACTAAATTTTAGTTATAAATCATATGATCTATTTTAACTTCCTCCAAACTATAGGTACTAAATTTTCAATTTATCCTATAAATTGTATAATATTACAAAATAATAATTACTATCTTTCTAACATAAAACATGAGAAATAAACTAACAATCATTTATTGTCCACTAATATTAATTGGGTAACTACAAGTAGTTTACAGTTGTTTAAATAATAACTTGATGAATCTGCTATCAAGCACATTTCTTTTTTTTCGTCAAAGCTACGGAACATATTTTTTAAAACATAAAATGCACCTTTGCTTTCATTTAATCTTATGTTTTCAAATTTCAAATTTCAATTTTCAGTTCTCTATCAAAGAGCCACAGATTTCAACTAGGGTTTGAACCTAAGACCCCTTAAAGTGTCTCCAAACATTCCAAACTCTAACCGACAAAGCACCCCTGGGTTAAAGCCAATTACACACATATCAAGGACAAAAAACAGAGATAGAAGAGTAAAACGATGCAATATTCCTTACCTCTATCCTTGGAGAGATTGCTGATAATTTCCTGAATGCCCTCCTTGCCCAAGGTGTCCTTGAGATACATAGCAGCAGATGCAACCTCCTCAGCTGTCACTTTTCCGTCATAATCCCTGCAAAGAAGTACCATATAGACAGTCATACCCGCATGATTTGCCCAAAATGGGATTCACATCAAATTAGAAAGTTATAGCTATAAAACCTGTCCAGCAATCGCCAACGGTCCCCAATTTCGGCATCAACATCATCAATTTCCTTTTCAAGTTTATGAAGCATCGTATCAATCTGAAGACGTCATCAATATTGTGAGTTTTCCAAGTTGCAGAGAAGACAAGGTAGAAATCAGAGACAGGTAAATCAACTGTGGGTTTGGTTAGCATCGAAATAAACTCATTAAATACAGTTATGATGAAGACTCATGTTACCCTGTTAATAAGTGCTGAAGAAACCTTGCGACCTAAAGTCAATTCAGCAGCCTGGTCAGTATCCTGCCTTGCAGCTTTGTAAGCCCTTCGTGCTTCTTCTTGACCATCTTTACCCTCTTTCTTGACCATGCTGTTGTACAGGTCCATCTGTAAATGGAGACAATAGCAAGAAAAAAGTACCGACCAATTAGTCATGTACTAGGGTTTTCCAGCTCAAAATACATTTGGGTCCTGAAGATCTTTTAGCTGTCTTTGAGACGAAAAATAAAAAATAAAAGTCACCAACCTATGGACATTTATGCTGTTAAGTTAATTTGCAGTACACATTGAGATGGAATAATTTATACCTCTTTCTTTACTAGTTGTAAGAACTCCTCACGTTCTCTGCTGACCGACTATATATGAATAACAAGAGTAGAACAAAACAAGTTAAATAAACATCATGTGTAAATGCAAATAAAAAGGACAACAAAAAAAATGTTAGTCCATCAAAACACAAATTATTGTCAATTCTTACAGAAGCAGATGCTAAAACTGCCAATGCACGACTGAGTTCACATAGTTGCTCTTGTTTCTCCAATGTTTTTGTTTTCTCTTTGGGTTCTTCTCCAATAGTTGGACTAGTCATCTCTTCTAGTGCTACATCCCTTTGACTACCCGCAGTTTCTTGCATCTTAGCCAGCTCCTCTTCTTCTTCCTCCTCCTCCTCCTATATAGATAAATATATTATGAAGAGAATCTAAATGCCATGAACCTTTTTGAAACAACTAGTTCAATAGAACAAGAATAAGAAACGTAGATCTGGGTAGAAAAGAACATGCAGTTTGACCTTTTAGGGGAACTGAACTCATACAGAATCAGCGATTTATGTACATAAAAAATTTAGCTCATGAAAATAATTAATAGAACTTGGGGCATAGAGAAGGCATTTTGGAACTTCTATTTCAGGCATATTGTCCATAATATATATGTTTTTATTTGTATATTTCAGACAATTAGTTCAGTACACTTGATTTTATACTAAGTCAGCATCAGCATCGGCTTACATTTTTAAAATCACCCAGTTCTAACTGTAAGCTCGTAGGGATGAAGGGAAACATTAACCTGACTCAAACCAAACCGGTAACTCCCCGTCTCCCAGAAATTTTCTTATAATAATAATCAATTGTAATAATAAGGAAGCCCCCCAGTCCCCCTCCATACACACAACAAAATATACATATATATAAATAAGTAAAAGAAAACCTTTATCATCTCTTCTTGCATTTCTAGGAACTCCAATTTCCTTCTTCTTTCTGAAACAGTATCTTCAGATGGCAAAGATGTCACCCCTACGGTATCCACAACCTCATCCGGCAGGGAGGAAAGAGTTGCTTGTACAACTTCCTCTGGTTTCACCTTTCCAGACACAGAGAAGGCTCTGCATTGGTTACCAATCAGAAGACATATTTCAACGTCTTACAATTACAAAAAGAAGCTGCAGAAAGTATTTAGTTACCTAGAAAGAATTAGAAGCGAAGATGGTACAGAGTAGTTGAGCGATAAATCCAGCCAATCACGCAGCTACAGGAAATAATCAAAACTTTACATCAGAACTAAAAGACATTTTTCCTTTATATCCATCCCTAATAGAAAATAAAATTACAGCAGAAATGCAGGTTTTACAGATACTTCTTTAACAACCAAATAATGCATTTGGATGTAAATGAAACTCATAGGGTATTAAATTTTAGGTAAGTTTAGGTAAGTGACCACCATGGATTAAACATATAACTTCTTTAGTTCTTTATCAAGACCATGCCCCCCTATTTACCACACGTGAGGGGCTAAGAACGGACGCTTTAGTTTGGCTAGCATGTCCACATCCGACATGTGTCAGACACTTGGACACCTCAACGCATGTTGAACAGCTATCAAAAAGACGAACACTTGTTGGTGCAACAAATTTGTTGGACATACATAGAACACTTGTTGGGTAAGCTAAACAAACACATATATGACAATAAAAGTAACTTTTGAGCATGAAATACAGGAAGTTAAGTTTTCTAAGCATATAAATACATCAATCTGTTTACTTATATATATATAAAGAGTATATATTTTGAAAAAAAAATGTATATTTTAATGCGTCTTTGTTGTGTCGTGTCCTAGACTTTTAAAATATGATGTGTTGTCGTGTACATGTCATGTTGTACCCATGTCTATGCTTCTTAGGTGAGTGGAGTTTTAAAACGGTTGATATAATATTATAAAGTTTAAACTTTTGGGTCAATCGGTCATCAGTCATTTAACAATGGTTATAGAAGAAAAATGCAATTCATTTAGAACAATTGATTTATAAAAAAGAAAAGAGGACCTGTTGTCTCATTTCCTCAACCGAAAGCAATCCAAGTAAACCTCTTTCCCTGCAGGCTTGACGAAGCTCTGCTTCTGAAAGAGATTCCACCCCCTCTAACTGAATCATCCTATCATCATTCTTAATCCTGCAAATATAAAAGAACCCGTGCTTTATGGAAAAATTTCCAACTACAAAAAAAATATGACTTCTTGTTGCTTTTGGCATCTCCCACCCAACCTTTTGTAAAGAAGAAAACACTTCTAATGTATCAATAAATTTCATCAGATGCAACCTCTCTAGTAAAGAAATATGGTTGACCAAAGAGAAAAAAGAAAAGACATTAAATTAGCACAAATTAATTAATGAAACAATTCACAGAGGGTGAAAAGGTAACAGCAAAAATCGTTACATTTATAGAAAATCTCAATCAGATTTTGTTTACAATCCAATCTTATTCTTATGAACTACAACTCCTTTGAGGGGGTTGGGCACACAGTGTCCTGTACTCATATAATCAAGAACCATATGTGTCTTATTCAAATGTCTTGCATAGACTCTCTTGTTTCTATTTTAAAACCTTCTTGATGGAAAAATAGGACACTATATTTATTTTAGAACAATTTCTGGGTTCTGATATTTTGAGTTACTATACAAAGAAGACTCCATCAATGTGGGACTTGATCCTTTCTTGAGAAACTGAATCGTGTTAAAAGAAAGAATTTACATAAAGAGAGGGATAAAAGAAATCCACGCTACGCTATTAAAAATACATAAAATAACCTAAATTAGCGGAGATACAATTCATATAGCAGTTACAAAGAACAGGATGTAAAAGTACTCTGAACTCTGAAATAAGGCCAACTATTTTAGCTTCCACTCACACTTCTTCCCACCGTGAGCACTGTTATCAAAGATACAGTGCCTTCCATTTAACAACTCCAAAAGGATTGGCTAAATGTGATTGGACAGAGGATCTTGGATTTCAACCTAAAAACTTGGGCACAGAGCGGTTCAAGCATAACATCTTTACTGTTAGAAGGAAAAGCTACACCGAACTTAAGGCTTCAAACAACTTTCTCCAGCAGGATCAGACCAGGTTCTGATCTGTTGCCAGCTATGAATTCCTAATTAACTGAGAGTTGGGTACCTGATGTTTAAGCATCCTCCGGGCATATTCCACTGGATAAATCATGGAACTTCTTAACATCCTCTAGGCACATTCCATAGATTCCAACTCTTACAACAAGAAGTTTAATATCATCAAAGGCCACAACTTGAACAACCAGAATTGCTTACATAAAGCTACTCACGTTGCTGAAAGGAAACTTCCTCATCGTTGATGAAACCATATGTTTCATTTTTCAAAAAAAGTGGAACTGAACTTGACACAAGGACATCATAATTAGTAAAGAGAAAGTTCTTGACCATTACATTACAGAACCCTATTAACAGAACATGAAGCGGTAAAGCGGCAGATAGAAAAAACAAGCACATAGAACCTGCAATATATATACACATGCATGTATCTAAGCTGAAAACTTCAAATCCTGAATGATAAAATGCACAAGAGAATGGAATTGTGCATGTCGTGTTCGTAAGGGACTTACTCTTGCAGTCTCTTCCTCAGCATAAAACGCAAATATGCATCAGTACCAAATGGACTGATACCCATGTATTTGCACATATTCACCAAACGAGGCCTGTCAAATGAATGGAGGTTCAGTGGAGATATATTTGAAAAAATTCAAGCTAAAAGATAAAAGAACTTAGATAATAAATAAAAACTGGACCTGCTTATGTTATCCAATGTAAGCTCATCGTTGAATAACTTGGCAAATCCCAAAATTTCCTCATTGTTAACACTAGCACCCTTTCTGACCTATATAAACATAATATAATACCTCCATTTGAGCAAGATGTAACTGGTAAAATTAAATTAACACATACAGCAGGAATGGAGGATAAAATCTACTTGCCTTAGTCATGAATTCATCAAGATCTTCAGCTGTCTTTTTAATTTCTCCACTTCTGGAGTTTTGGACTTCTTTGGCCATTTCCTTTACAGTATCCTGAAGAAATTTGGCATATTCTATTCTAGCATTTAGCCTTCTTTTCAATGCCTCCTGAAAGATGAAAACTAAAATCAGACCTGTTCTGTCAAGAGAGATAAAGCATATAACGGAGAGATCTATAAACTATCTCATCCAATAGAAGGAAGAGCATCGGATGCAAGAGCTACATTCATTACAAAATCCTCCAACTCCATCTATCCTCAAGTATTAGTGTTAGAATGAAAAATAATATTGCACAACTAATTCATTCAAAAAAGATGAAAAGAGATTTTTTAAGCTACTTGAAGGCCATAATGAAGCCAAAAATTTGAACACATCCCCAAAGAATCACCTAAAGTTTTCTCACTAAAATTTATTTGTTTTTCATTAAACAAATCGTACAAATTTTTACTATCGCAAATTCATCGAGTTGAGACAAATCAATGTTTTTTTTTTTTTGTGGGGGATATGAAACAATGCTCTGAGTTAAGGAGAGAGACATGAATAAACTAAAATCACATCTAATTGAGAGAGATCTTGAGGATATGAAAGTATGCTTAAAAAAGTCTTAAAAGAGTTGAAAATTACTACCCATACCAACAAAGTGCACTTTCTTTTTCGATGACTTGCACTTTCTTTTTCAATAACTCAATCATAGGAACTCCAAAGTTAAGAGTGCTCAGCTTGAAGCTCCTATGGTGAGTGACCTCTAGGCATTTTCCTAGGATGCATGTGAACAAAGCATAGCATGCTAAAAAAAACTCATGTTGGTTTGTAAGGATAGCCAATGTTTTGAAATGCCCAAGGCACACTATGGCGCAATGGCCCTCTGGAGCCTAGTCACAAGGCGCCTGCTTTTTTTGTGAGGTGTATTACATATAAAAATATTACATTAAAAAGAGAGCATAGCTGAAGTGGAAAGATGAAAAAGCAAAAGACCCCAAACACAATAAATTTTGCATTTAGGCTTAGTAAACTTTTAGTTAATAAAGAAGGAAAACCCTTAATTATTACTATTTAAAAAAAGAAAAAAAGCCCCAAAGCCCAGGGCTTTGAGCCTTGGGGCTTCACAAAATGCGCTCAGGCGCACCTTATATTGTGAGCTTCGCCTTTAGACATGCACTTTGAGCCTAGGCGCACACCTGTGAGGGGGTTTTAAAACACTAGGGATCACCGTCTTCACTCTTAGAAGCAATTTAAGATAAGCAAGACAATGTGGCATAGAGGGATGTTGGGGCCATCAAGTGCCAAATACGAATTCCGAATCTAGGCCACTACAATTTCATTCATCCAAAGAGACTACAAAACTTTTCCAATTGAAAGGGGCAAAAAATGTTTCCATCCATAAGCTACATACTACTTGTATTAGTTTGTTCATGAAAAGGTAGTTTGTAAACAAACAGCAACCTCAGCAATAGAAATGAATGAACTAAAGCACCAGCACAAGAAAAAAAATAGCAGGAAAGTTCAGTTTCAAGAATTAAGTTCCAAAAATCAAATATCCAGAGAACAAACAGCCAATGAACTGCGAGATGGAGTAACATGTTTAGCAATCTCCACCCAGTTCTGCAACATTTACCTGCTCCTTCATCTTGTCCTGGAAGGTTGATGGTAACATGTTGGGAAATAATTTCAGGAAGACGGGCAATAAGAACTCCATGAACGGAACTATAATAAAAACTGCAAAAGGAACTAGCCTGAAAATATCAGCTGTGGTGCGAGTGAGTTGCTGCCTCTCCCTTCGAGAAAGACCCTTCCCACTTGCAAGTTTTACCAATAACCTCGAGCTGATCCTAACATCAGCCCATAGAAGTTTTGTACCTAACCAATAGTGCTGCATTGTAGATTTAAATTCATCCTTCCAATGGCGAAGCTTCTTAGCCCAGTCTTCCCTACATGATACAATATTTGTTCAATGCACTATGAGAGTCAAACTTTGGATCCAATATGATACAAAAAGAATGGAAGTTACAAACCTGCTCATAGAAGCAAGAACTCTCAAAGCAGGACCGATTCCTAGAAGCTTTGCCCATATGCTTTTCAACAAAGATTCAGCACTCTTCTGGGATTCTTGCATCTGCTTAGCTTGCGCCTTAACTGTACTCAAACCTTCAACTGCTTGATCACAATCTTCTGGTGACGGCTCTTTAATCCTATTTTTAGCTTGTTTTTCATTTCTATCATTATCGCCACCAAATTCAGGTTGACCAGCTGTGGCCGTTGTAGAATAATGTGAAAGTTGTAAGATGTGCCTAAAACCCATACAGGAAGCTGAAGTTCCTCTCCCAGTTCCATGGCTAAACATTTGAGGATTTATAAGATTAATTCGAAAATATTCCATAGCTGGAAAGGATAAAAGATCCTTCCGACTAACTGAAGATAAGCCACTGTCACATCCTCCATTAATAGGTACAGGTGGAGGATCAGAAATGCAGCTCAATCTCTGTAGATCATCAGCTTGAGATGCTTGCCCATGTTCAAATCTGGAGAACCTTAGATATAAGCTGGTAGACAGATTCTCAGAACTGAGAAGGTGCCTTTTCTTTACCAAGATCGCTCTTAAAGCCATTTCTGCATTCTAAAAATTTGATTACTTATGTTGAAATCAAAGCCCACACATTCAGCCAAACCAATGAATTTGTATAGTTTGTAATCAATGAAGAAACAACCCAATAAACAACCTGTTCAAAAACAGAAAGGAAATTATCTGAGGTATCAACTTTTACAGTTTTACAATTAAGTTCTACCTATATCATAACTTTAACAACATAATCCAAATCAACAACAAACTGAATTGTTGATTGGATATGCTAAATTAAATGGAATGATATTGAAGCACTTAAACCCTGGAAAGATGAAAATAAATAAATAAGAGTTAATGAAAAAGATTGCATTACCACATCATAGTCACAATAAAAGATAATCACATATTGCATAATATTTCAAGTAAGAGGAAACTTCTCATTGACGTTTTAAATTTGAAAGTTTACAAAGATAGCAAAATAAGATTAACCAATATCTTGAAAGAATGTATAAAGCAAACCCAAAAATGTAACCCCAATGTATCGACAAAAGATCAACAGGAAGGGGGAAAAAACACCTCAGCATACATACACTGTTGGCAGCAGCAATCCAAGAGTTTTCTGGCAAGTATTAAATGAAGATTTATGAAATATAGAACAGTAAATGTCTACCTTAACCAAAGTGCCGTCAGAAAAGTCAAAAAATACTTTGATTTTCTTCCTTTATTGTAATGTTCTAGTAGTAATTTGGGGATTACATTTATGCTAAAATAGAAGTAACCGTAGTGTATCGAACACGATGAAGTACTCTCCTCTATTTTGTCATGCTCAAAACCTTTTCATTAACTCAAACAATAGCATTAGTTGCTACATTTTCTGAATCACCTTCCCCAAACAGTCATTAACAGTACAAGCATTTTTTCTTCTTCATCATCTTCTTTATAAACTACATGTCCATGGGTGGAAGAACTATTTATAAGTCTGGTTTGCAAAAACCGAAAATAAGACAAACAAATGGATAAACAGGGCCTAAGAAATTGAAAATATTAAAAAGCATCAACCATAATTCTCTTAATCCAAATGCAAATGAAATGAAGATATGAATACTTTACAGCATACTGATTTTAATTCAAGTGATTCAAATGCTACTATTAGTTTGTTGCTTTAAATGAGGTTTTGATAATTTCCCAACCAAACAACCCTTGTAAGACAAGCAATCTAAACCTTCAATTACAAATGTCCCTCCCACTCTCGCCTTAGGCTCGTGCCCAGGGTCACCTCAACAACACTGAACCATATCCTCTTTTTTATTCTGAAGGAAATTCCCTCTCTAGTTCACTAAAACTAGTGTTGTAAGGCTGATATTTTGGAAAAATCTAGTGCAAGACTGAAGGCGTCTTCAAATTAAGAGATATTGCCACGAGACTACGAGTTGAATCAACAAGCACTTCTTCCCTCTCAGTACTTCAACCAGTCAACTATTCTCCTTCGAAATCTAATGCTAACTTGGTTGGTAGTGTTATTAACCATTCTCCTCGTATGAAAATATGTCCCTTCTACATGTATTCATACTTTTCATTCCAATAGGCAATGGAGATTCTGAAATTAGTACAAGTAGTATGGAACCTATGACATTTTTGGAAAAAAGGGGTGTTTGAAGATCCTTATATTGTGGACTCGTATGTTGATTCTTTCAAAGCATTATCTAAGGATAATGTCCAGATAATTATCACCGGTTATAATACCTACTTCAGTTCCTTCAAAGTTCTCATCTTGGTTAAGGTTTGTGAAATACGGGCTCCCAACCACTCTTCACAACTCTAAAACACTACTGAAGCTCTCTTATTTTTCTCAACCCAAATGTTCCAAAAGAGACTTCCCTCATTCATTTCATTTAACACATCACCTTCCACACGCTCCATCCCAAATTTCACAGTACATATAAAACATATTAGAACTCCAAGCTCTGTCACCATTTAGCATTTATCCACACTCATTAAAGGAATGCATACACATACACATACACATACACATCAACTAAAAGTCTAAAAGGTAAAAGAAATGGAAAAAAATGAACAATTGACTAATCTATAACAATGGATAAACATCTATGATCAACCAAAATATGCACAGTATGCACTCCCTTGCATATGATGGAGACAAATACATGATGCACAAAGTAATTGATTACAAAGAAAACCATTACATGAAGCAAAAAATGCAAAACACAACAACGCAAATCCGGTCAAACGGGAATAGAAATAAGCAAAAGAACACACATTAATGAAGGGTTACAAGAAAATGAAAAATAAAATGAACAATTCACACATACACTACAATAGAAAAACATCAAAGATCAAACAAAATATGCACAGTCCACACTCACTTATGTGACAGAACCTCACACACACTCGGTTCAATTTGGGCCACCGACGAAACACACAACAATCGATTGATTACCAAATATTACGATAAAGGGTACCAAGAAGAAAGTGAATCCAATCAATTGAGGCAGTAACAAGGGAAACAGTCACGTTAAGAAAAAACAAAATGAACAACCTACTCATCTACTAAGATAGAAAAAACATGAAAGATCACCAACACAAGCACAATCCGAACCACCCTACATGTGATAGACACAAACACACTCGATTCGATTTAGGCCACTGACGAATCGCACGCCAAGTGATTGAATACCGAACAAAACGATAAAGGGTACCTAAAGAACAGAATTCGGTCAAAACGGAAAGAAATACAGACGGCGGAAAAAAGTAGCAGAAACCCAAAGACGTACCATCAAAGCTCAAAGCCAAGAAACCTGACCGGAGAGCTGAAATGTGACAGATGATTCCATTAAGATGGGTTTCGAGATATTTTGTACGAGTTATGGAGAGATTTGAAGGTTCCAAATGGGAATGGAATTCGAGAAATTAGTAGAACGAAGGCGAAATGTTGAACTTGAAGCGGAGCAGTACGAGTGTCCGTGAAAATTTTAGTACAAAGTTTTATTTAGGTTAAAAATTAGTGTCTAAACTTTCCTAAAAAGGACCCGTTTAATCACTCCACCTTGACGTGTAATGATTTAGTCAATATGCTTCTAATAATTTTGTTACAATTTAGTTGTAAAAAGTTAGTTCTTGTAATTTCAAATTTTTAAAGATTTAGTCTCTAAATTTTAATAGATAATAAAATTCAAAATAAAGAAATCAAATGTTATAAATCAAACTCAATGATTAAATTGTTGCTTTCATAAAAATTTAGGGATCAAAAGAATTGTTTAACTGTTTTGTTTACCTAGCTCACGCTTTGGCCGAACTATTAGAAAATTGAATTCTTTCAAAAGTTTGGTTGATATTTTTTAGGGTAATCAAATATGTAACCTTTTTTATCGTCGATACACTCTTATGACTGGCATGGTCTATTGTTGAGACTCTCGCAAGTTATTGGAATTGAAGAATCCCATGTCGATTAAATTGGAGAATGGGGATTGTCTCCAAGCTTATAAAAGGAGTTCGTGACCTAGGTTTCATGTCGTTCCACTTAGAAACACTTTAAGCTTAGTGTGCTAACCGATAAATTGTATAAATACTATTATGACCTTTTAGGTAGAATAATAGGACCAAAACGTATGGTATAATTGTGCCAAAAGACGTAACTTATGTTATAAATACATAATTATTTAGAAATGCACTTTACATAAGCTTCACGTTTGTTTTACCCCATTTTTAATGTCTAAACGCGGGATTATTAATAAAAGAGTAAGATAGCAAATCGCAAAGGAACTCGTGCATAAATCATGTCAGGAGACCAATTTATCACGAGAGAAGAGATTTTCTAAAAGACAAAATGGGTAGTTGGAATTATGTGACTTGACGACAAAATGGGTAATTGGAGTTATGTGACTTGACGAAAAGGACAGCTTTCGGCGCTGACCTAGTTAAAATGATAAATTTCAGGCCAAAAACTACCTATATAAGAAGCTCATTCTCCATCAAGAAAGGTAGAAGGCCTCTATGGGTCATAAAGGTCGTAATGGACCAAAACCTAGAGAATTGGCGGCAAGGGTTAGCCTTACCACCTTCTTTAAAGTTCTTCTTTGTCTTCTTCGGTCAGTCTATGGAGTGAGAGCTTGTAGTCTGAGTGAACAAGATAGCATTCCCATCTCCCCCTAACTTGTATTATTTTTCCTTTCTTTCTATTTTGTTATTTATTTACATTGTATTAGTTTATATTGTACAGTAGTCGAAGACCTTTATTCTTTAATACAATGTATATTTATACACTTCTCAATTCATTCATCTTTTTACTACTCATTTGTCTTTATGTTATTTGTAGTTTAGGTTTACAATGCATTATTGATAAGTAGTCTTTATTTATATTGCTTATTGCTTATTGCATTAGCAAAGCTACATTCTACACTTAGAGGTGTATGTCACAACTACTCGAGAGGGTAAGTAACAAGGATGTGGCTAACACAAGCAAGAAAGAGTTTTCTCAACCTTAGCGAGATGACTTCCTTCATTTGTATCCTGAAAGGTGAACAAGTGTGGACAATAGGCATCGATAGGTTGTTGTCCTTAAATGTGAAGCACTTTAAGTAGTATAAGTAAATACTTTTAGATATACCCCACTCAACTAGGCTTAGACATTTGGATCCCGAAAGGAGACCAAGTGTGGCATTCAATGACTCTAAGAGGAGCACACCTCAATCATGAGATAGTTCGGTGAGTTATATCGCATTGAGGTGGTCGTATAGCTTATTCACCTGGTAGCATTAGATCTTCCTTCACTTTTTTCTTTCACGCAAGTTAGTTCATTCATTCCTCCATTCGCACAACCCTCATTAAATTAACTTTGCATCATTTCTAGAATACTTAGGTAGTTATGATTCTTTTTATATTCTTTTAACTCAATTTTCATAATGCCTAGCTGATGAGTGGATCCTAGAACTAAGTTTTGATATCAATTTCCTGTGTTCGATCATGAATCACCTAGGTAAACCTATTGCTTTGCTTACACTTGAATAGGCAATAGGAAAACTTGTACTTTGCAAGCTTAAAAGCAGGTAGTTGGGACATTTGGAGCATTTTGCATGCAATGATCATGTCTACTCTTATGATGAAGAGAATATTGGATAGCATTTTGCATGCAATGATTTGTATTCAATGACACGTCATCACATTAAAAACCGAATAAACAAACAGTCATTCTACGATAAGTTTGTGTCCCTTGCCTAGAGGCAAGTTTTTTAGAACATTGTTCTCAAAGGCATCACAACTTATTCCACACTAAGTCCCATGAAACACAATCCCAATTTCAAAACAATCACATCCAAAATCATTACATCTTGGGAGATAGTTTCGTGAAAGCAAGGTCAGCAAAATCCCTAAGCACTAACTCTAATTAAATTCCTCTTGTATTTTCTAGCTTGAGAGTGAGAAAAAGGTTTGGGTAGTAAAAACCCTTAAGAAAGTATTGTTGTAATTCGAGTTGGGAGAGAAAGTTATTTTGTGTAACTGTAGCAATTTTTCACATAATAGATTTTGTTCTTAGAACTCAAGGACACAGATGTACAACTTATAGACCAGATCTTGTTCAAGTAAGGTCATCGCATAATAGATGTTTTTTGGTTCATGTTCTTATCTAAGTTGGTTGTTATCCGCGTAAATTCTCGTACTCTCAGTGTTATTATTTTATTTTAATTTCTCAATTGTTTTTATTTTTTGCGATATAAATTAGAGGTTTTTTCTAGTAAGTGGTATCAAATCATTAGGTTCATAGTTTCTAAAATACTTCTCGAATGGGTTGCAATACTGTGAATAGTGTAGATTGTTTACTATCTATTGTTTTGCTAGGAAAAGAAGTAACTATGTCTTGCTTTACAAGTTCAATAAACTTTAGTGTGTAGAAATGTGATGGAATGATCAACTTCGCTGTATAATGAATTTTGAACAATATGTGGAGACATATAGGGATCAATGTGCAAGATCAGCTTAAAGGGTTTATAGTATATGGATAAGGTTGGGTATTTTATATTGGTAACACTATTAATACGACTCACTTTGTATATGATACAAACACAATGATCCAATGTGTTCATGTAGTTGATATGCGAGTGAGACTATCCTATGCAATGAGATTACATAAGATCGGACCGCGAAATAGTAACCACTAGATGTAATTTCGTTAACTAGTTTAGGTTTCTATTTCACTAGAATGATCTAGGTAACTTAGTCTTAATCTTGAGTGTATTATGAACTCCTGCTTGCTAGATTGTCCTTTGATTTGTACGGGTGAGAGTGGCCAGATCACTGACACAATAAGCTTATCATTTTGGGGATAAGACCGAGTGGGAAGCTAGGAACATAATTACACAAGATGAAATTCACTCATTTCCTACTTTAGGGTAAGTAGATGAGTGTTTTCTTAAATGGTGTCTCCAGATCTTGAACAAATGGTCTTACCCTCTCTATGGCACGAGAGGGGTTTCTGTTTATTGGTAGGACCACAAACAGGTTATTCATTGGAGGAGCACTGATATTTAAGAATTAGAGGTAACTCATGGGTAAAATGATAAATTGACCCAACTGGTGTTACGAACACTTGTGAATGACTAACTTACTGTTATTTTTCTATATCCATGGACATAGAAATATATCCACAGTGGAAAGAGTTCAACTGTGAGTCTTTAGTGGATTACACACACATTTATCGAATAATGATTAATGTGGTTAATGAGTTTAGCCAATTAATCTCATATCGTTGTAACTTCTGGTTTGTAGGTCCATTAGGTCCCCTTCCTAACTCGTAAAGGGTAATAAGATTTATTTATATTGATTGTAATTTAAAATGTTCAAATTTACTTTGGGAATTAGTATAATGTATAGTGATACATTATAATATAAAGTCTATCAAACTTTATTATATAAATTTAATTTTGGATATGATTCAAAATTAATTTATGAGAGATAAAATATTTGAATGAATTCAAATATTAATTTAATATAAATTAGATTTATATTAAAATTATTGATTATGGAATAAACTTATATTTGAATACGATTCAAATTTAATATAAGATATTTAATTTAGCTATTAATTAATTAGAGAATTAATTAATAATTTAGTTTATTTAATTAAATCTATAAGATGTTGCAGACAAATTCATTCAAGTAAGATTTGAATGAAGTATTAATTAAATATGATTTAATTAATTGTATTAATATAAATCTATAAAATATTTGAGAAATATTTATTCAAATAAGATTTTAATGAAATATTAATTAAATATAATTTAATCAATTATTAACTAATTGATTAATTAATAGATTTGATAATATAATCTCATGATTCTCTTCTACTCCTTTTCACATTCCAAGAAAGAGAGAGAGTTATAAATATAGAAGAAAACAGTTTTCTTTAACCAAATTGATAAATAAAAAAAACCAATACTTATTCTCCCTACAAAAAGAAAAAAAGTTTCTCTCAAAGATCTTTAGATCTTTTCCTATCCCAATTGGTTCCCACAAACTTATCTCATCCCAAAGGATAGGAAGGTCTCTGATGGGGGTGTCCTCCAATTCGATGATTTGTAGATTCAAAGACGTCAACGAAAGTAAGTTCTCTGTATCTTTTAATTTAAAAGCATGCTTAGTTTTTATTTAGAGTTTTGATTCTAAAATTTTGTCAATGTACTGACATTTTAAGATTTCCAAATTAACTCGAGGAATGGTTCTTTAAATTCTTCCACTGTCATAGGACCTTTAGCCCTTCAGTTTCGACTACGATGATGGAGACTGAATGCACTAATGGAGAAGGGCTCGGTTGGGCTTTGTCAGATGAGGCAAATAGTGACGGGACACCGTTGAAGGTGGTGAACGATAGTGGGTATGTAGTAGCTAGGTCATCATGAATAAGATGCTGAAATGGTTTCACAAGTGGATCAAGACTTTAAAATATAATAATAATAATAAAGTTAATTTTCATAAATATAACAAAACGACAAAATATTTACGATCCATGTAACAAACTGAAAAAACACATGTAACTATCCATTTTTAAAAAATATTAAAGGTTTGTTCTTTCTTTTCATAGTCTTTTTTCTTTTCCTATTATGTGATATGTTTTCTTTCCATCGTATTTTTCTCTTCTTTTGCAATTTTTTCTTTTCAAACTGCTATTTGATTATTTGGTTCAAGATCGTGTACCAAATATAAAAAATATGTTTTTTTTAAAATTCTTAATTGGTTGTTTAAGATCGTGTGTCGAATATAAAATTGTTGGGATATTGAATTGTCAAATCTAAAAGATCATGTACAAAAAATAGTTAAATCTAAACGATCATATACCAAAAAATATTGAAAAAAAAATGATCGTGTACTAAGAAATAGCCAAATTTAAACGATCGTTTTCCAAATATATTACACGCTTTCAATGCCAATTAATCACAAGACATTTTTTATATTTTTCATTGTAAGTCTGTAAGTTTTTTTTTTCGAAATTGTTATATAACGTGTAAATATTTTGTTGTTTTGCTATATTTTTTAAAATACCTCTAATAATAGTAATAATAAATATTATTATTTATTTTTCCTTTTTCAAATAAACAAATTTTTTCTTTTTTCCTCCATTGATTAATTCCTACAATATTCTTATTAAATATATATCAAATATACATATTTAATCTTTTTCTCTCTCTTTTCATTTAATACTCTTCCGTTGCATGACTTTTCTCTTCCCAAAATACAATTATCTTTTTCTTAATAATCATATTTTCACGGATATCAATATTATTTCCTTTTATAAATAATTATATATATAAACAAGGATCTTTTTTTAAAAAAAAGAATAAAGCTGAAACATATTTACATCTTATAGAACAATTAAAAAACAAAAAACGCACATGTTCACAACATGAGATAACAAAAATATCATGCAATTAATCAGTCACACACACATGAAAAAATAGTTTTATATCCAATTTAAAGGATCTCGTAGCAAGTCTAAACGATCTTTTACCTAGTCTAAACGATCTCATAGCAAATCTAAACGATATTATACCAAATGTAAACTATCTGTACAAAATCAAAGCAATCTATTAGTGATAGTGACCTATCTTTGCATATCTGGGATAAACATCCAATTTCAGTCATTAAGTAAAAATTCATCCAACAAATATTTAATTATTATAATTCCACGTACAATAGAATTCTAAATCAAATATCTCAAAATAAACACAATAATCCTAATATAAATAAATAGAATCAACATAGTTAAATTCAAAACTACCTCAATTTTTTGGAGTGTTACACAATTATTTATTGAGTCTTGGGATATCTTGATTCTAAACTAAAATGAACCTTGACATTTTTGCATAAAGGGTGTTCAGTTATTCATGCAACAATGCTTTGCTCTTTTATGATTGTTGCTCTTTTATGGTAGTCGTAACTCCCAAGAGTCTCCAAATAGGACTTTGAGTTATTTCCTCTCAATGTAGAGTTCTTGAAACAATAAGTGGAGATATTTCTAAATGGACTTCCACAAGCATAGTGTTTTCTTTAGGAGATACGCCTAAAGCTTTTGGTGAGAGGTTTGAATATACCAGCTTAGTATATATTCGATATGAAATTGAAGAAGGATGAGAGCATCTTTCAGTTTAAGTCTTTGAGAACAAATGCCAAAGCATATCATATCCACGGTGTTTTGTTTTGTAGAGAAATTGTAAAATCTGGTCTGCAGGTTAAGTTGACCGCTCTGAGTTCTAAATTTGATCGAACAATTCCTAATAGAGAATGAGTGAACTAGAGATGTCTTTTATCCCTTAAAGCTAGATAGACTAAAACGGCTAGTCCTTTTCTAAATAGGGTTTTTAGGGCAACTTGAACAAATTTGATGTGAAGGTATTTGAAATTCTCTCTAGCTCGGAAGAGAGTGTTTTTCGAAAGAATGTTGATTCTGTAAATTTATCTTTCATTACAACGTTTTCTTTAGTGATGACTATATAACATCTTGTAGAAAAAATTGAAAGTATTGATCTTGTAAACTTGATTTGGATCCATTTTAGGGATAGACCAATTTTTTAGTCTATCTTCAATTTTGGCTAAATAAGCTTAAGTCATATTATGTTTGACAAGTGCCTTTGAAAGATCATTAACAGAAGAAGATGAAGAAGCCGTTGTGTCAACAATCGTGGTGGTGTGTAGAGAGAGCTTATAAATTGAAGTTTACATGACATAAGGATTTTATGAATCAATACTTAAAAGTTTCATAAGCATCTAACAAAAAGGATGATAAAAAAACTATATAGGAAGATAAACTAAAATCAACATTCAATCGATCTTTAGACTTGAACTCTCAAATGACTTTAGCATTCTCAAGTATTAAATTGAAGCTTCACCTTTATCAAGCCTTTTGAACACGATGTATTACAAAGTATATTCAATCCACACAAAAGAACTAAAACAAAGAAAGAAATTTGATATGAACTTCTCCTATAAACAGTTTGTAATTCATACCAAGAAGTTAGTTCTTTATGAAAGATTTAGATCTATAACCCATCCATCCTCATATCCCAGATAGGAGCTTACTCCACACGAGGAAGAGACGATGGAGAAATATAGGAAAAACGAGTAATTGTGGCTCTGATACGACTTCGTCAAGACGAGCTTGGCTTAGTGGTTTTGGCACGACCTCTATCCTTAGAAGTTGAAGGTTCAATTTTCCACCTCACAATTGTTGTACTAAAAAAGGATGGAACAAAGCTATTCGAGTACATATATCTCTTGAATTTAATAAGTGTAAGTTGACGAGTTGCAACTCTTCAAAGTGGAACATGATTCTTTTAATGTATATATGTGTCTATTGAGTCTAATAAATATAGGTTACATCAGTGAATTGCAAGTATTGTTTAACGAAGATGGTTACCTATCAAAGTGGTGCACGATTTCACTTATGAGCGTATGATGCATGTATAATAAAATGCTATTTTAGAACATTGACAATTTCATGTTACACGAGTTCCTTACTGTTAAAATTCAAATAGGTACAAAACTAAAAAAAAAAAAAAAGACTAAACTTGTGATGTAAGTTTAAACTGCTATAAAATGGATGTATGGTTAAAGGCTTAAATACTCTCGTTTTAAAGTTTTATACATATATGCACAGTCTCTACGCATTAATGATATCCCCAATTCATACTCATCAAGACCAAAATAAGTATTCATAAATGTTCTAAGTGTGTCCAAAAGAAAGTATTCATATTAAGTATGTAATCAAAAGGATAAGCTCAATAATTTTTTTAATGCATTTATGAGCATTGAATAAACAATTTTATAATAATAGTTAGTTAAATCGTAAAAAAAAACCATGTCAAACTAGTCTAATCTGTTAACGTGTTACAATTAAAAGGTCTATCTTTATTCTTTACCTATTTACTAAAAAAAATTATGAAAATATCATTGAATAATGAAAGTTAGAAACACTCTAGGAGCTTCAATGAAATAGAGTTGTGATTGTAATATCTAAAATAGTTATTGTCCCAAATGTAAAATTCAAACAAATCAAACTCAATTGGATTTTCTTGAAAGACATGCTATACTTCAAAATTAGAGAGCTTGGAAGGCAATCAATTACAATATTCTATTAAAATACATTTTAAAGCTTTAGAATTAAAGTAATACAAAACTAAAATGTTCTTAAGACTAAACTTATGATTTAATTTTATTGGTACAAGATGGATCCTCAAACCTCAAAGTTTAAATACTAAGTGTGTGTTTAGTTGAGATTTCATTGTGTTAAAATAATGCATTTTCTAAAAATTTATTTATAAAATAATTTATTTTGAAGAAATCTTTAAAAAATTAAATTCACATATACACTTATAAAAAAAAGTCTAACTAAACATTAGTGTTTAAATTTTAAACTCATTTCCAAAAATATGTTTAAAAGAAAATGTATTATTAAAAGACATTTTGTTCTTAAGTTAATTCAACTAAATCGTTCGATTTTGGGAAATGAAAAATATATTATAAGTTTCATACGTGGATGATCATGTGATTGCATGGAGAAAGATCATACATTTCCCACTATAATTTTAAAA
This sequence comes from Cucumis sativus, assembly GCF_000004075.3. Classification (NCBI taxonomy): domain Eukaryota; kingdom Viridiplantae; phylum Streptophyta; class Magnoliopsida; order Cucurbitales; family Cucurbitaceae; genus Cucumis; species Cucumis sativus. The sequence goes on from NC_026656.2 coordinate 5,981,858, forward strand.
TAGTTAAATTTTGTTTCCTTATGTTTCCTGCCTTTCACTACATTGTGGCAAAATGCAGTTTCACTTTACTATACATTGTGCGAAAATGCAGTATGAGCTTAATGTTTATTTAGTCAATTGAAATATTAAAATGAACATTTTAGTCTATGAGATTTAAAAAATAACTTAACTGATCTCTAAAGTTATTTAAACACTTAATTAACTAACGAAAAATGAGGTGATCATTGAATATAATTTTATATTATCTTATGATGTGACGTTCCTTTTCCCTTCTACTCTCCCCTCCTCTCTTCTTAACCTTCCATGATGGTACTACACTTATTTCATGAAAAGAAATATCACTATGCACTACAAATTCAAAGATTTGATTGGGTCAGTTAGATTTTATTCTATGAAACTTGTTAGGGTTTTAACCCATAATGAAAACAAAATCTTGAATTTGGATGAAGAAAACAGAGGAATTTACTCAAAATCAAGTAAAAATTGCAAAATTTAAGGGTGACAAAGAAAAAAGCTAGAAGTATAAAATTTTCTTTTTAAGGAAATGGGAGCTTGAGTTTTGGAAAGAAAAAAACAGTTGAGATTTGGAGAAAGAAAAAGGGAAGTAAATAAATAAAAATAAAAAAGGAAACAAATTTGTTGCATTAAACAACTCTACCGCTTTGGCTTCTTGTAAATTTTTGTTGGCAAGATTGGCTAGAGATTTGTGAGGATTTTGTTGCCAACAGTTACATGACTTTGTGTGAGACTTTAATCGTGTCCTAAGCTACTTGATAAGATTGTATCTGATAAAGAGTTGGACTTTAATCGTGTCCTAAGCTACTTGATAAGACTGTATCCGATAAAGAGTTGTCAACTGAAAGTGTTTCTTGTAATTTGATGGGTTGAAGGGTTTCAACCAAGTGTTGAGGACGTTACTATGCGCCCATGTCCTGGTAATATGAGACCTAAGACTCCTTAAAAAATAAGTAGTTGATGTCAATCCTTAAGTATGATAAACAATGCTCAGTTATGACTCAGCTACTCACCGATGATCATAATTTGGAAGACAAGAGCTACGTGGCAGAGCACGGTCGGTTGAAACTCACCGTCGAGCTGAAGTAATCATTATGATATAAAAATTATCACTGAATAAGTGTATAAATAGGAGAGTTATGGGCAAATTTAGAGCTGAATCAAAACTCTGCGCTAAGTAGGGCTAGAGAATTTACGAGGCGTTAAGAAGGTTTTTTAGAGCTATCATGCACCTAAGGTTGACAAGGAGTTTGACCAAGTGCTTAGGTTATAAGGAAATCTCATCTCGATTGTGAGTGGTTTTTAAAATGTTTTGGAAACCAAAATGATTTTCAAATCATATTTGGACTCTTGAGTGCCTTACCCTACTGTGTAATTTGGTGTAAGAACATCCTATACTTTTGTAATCTGGTGTAGGAAAATACTTTATACATGTTTGATAAGTGGTTATACTTGTCGATGCCTTGCAATTTCTCCGCACACATAACTCGATGATGAGAATGTATGAATGACCTCTCAACTGAGGTGGTGGGTACATTTGTGATATAAGTCGTGAAATGTCTTATGATTTGTGTTGAAATAATTCACGTGAGGAAAATGTGAATTTTCGAAGAAAATCTTCCTGAACTAAGCGTTGTGATTTCAAATATTTGATAGAACGTTGGCAATAGAATGATTTTTAGATTTTGAAACGTATATTCCGATATAAATTGCGTTGAGCTTGCAAAATTAATTTCACGTTTATGATTTATGCGTTGTTTATGTGGAAACCATTTATTAAAATGAAATGTGTAGACGAAATCTCCATTCATTGGACATTTAGTCTAATCTTTCAAATGTTTTGCTATCCCTCCCCCCTCCTTCAAGTAGCAAAGGACATCTAGCGTGACTTTCCGTCTTGATCTCCTGTTGTGCTTTGTTGTGTCACATCTTCTTGTTAGTAACTTAGTTACCATCAATCTAGTCGCATAGCCTGTAGATTTGATAGGCGAAAGGAGGGACATTTTGTAATTCACTTATTTGTACTTAAGCTTTTGGTACTTACATTTTACCTTGACGTTGACATTTTGTAAACTCTTCTACGCACTAATGAAGTACTTTCTTTCTTAAGTTTTTTGGTTTAAATGTTTGATGCATCATAAGTTAGTCATTTAAATACGTAGCATGACTTATGTTGGAGTGTCCATGAAGTATAACCCGTAGGCAGTACGCCTTCGGTTTCTTTGAATGAAGTATCTTGTTGAGTTAACTTAGTCTATGACATGCGTTAAAGAGTAAATGAGTTGTAGAATCCTCCTTACTTCGCGCCTTGAGTATTTATGCAGTCACACCTCACTTGGTATATGAAGAGGCCTTGGGAGGGGGTGTGTGGCACTTTGGGTTAGAGAGGACTTGGAAATTGTTCTTGTTAATTGCATAAATAAGAAAAAAAGGGGTGTAATACCATGATGGAAGATGGACGGATGCCACATCGTAAGAAAATAATATTGTAATATTTTATTTTGGCAAAATCAACTAACTAATTTAAGTGTTTATTTTAAAACTTTAGGAACCAAATAGACATCAATTTCAAATTCACCTATAGACTTAACGGATTTGAGCCCCTCAATTTTATGAACTAAAAGAATATTAATATTAGAAGCTAGTCCATTTGGTAAAATTGTCTCTTTCACATCCTTTAGACTTAAGTTCTGTGTCCTAATTTTTTTACATTTTTTTTATATTATTTATACGAAATTATAATTTTTTTGTGTTGGAATTCTTCTTCTTTTTTCTTTTAATCCATTAAACAAAATGGATTAGAATTGATTATTATTGGTGTGGTCAATTTATCAAACATATTAAACAAGTGAATGATGGCCAACAATTTGAGTCTAAAATCAATCCAAACGAACTGATGTCTACCCTTACTAAAATGTTTAATACATACATATCAATATTATCCATATCTCACTAAGCGTTTATGACGTCCACAAATTATATTAATCAATATCAAAATAAATATTCATATATCTATTGATGTCTGATATTTTTATCATCCAAAATGCATGTATGCTTTTTAATCGATAAAATAACTCCAAATACATTTAAACTATGATATTTATTAAGTGGTGATTGATGGAATATAAATTCGTAATGTAATCTAAATTTTATATTTGGATTCAACAGTTTGAGTTTATCTTTTATATATCAGAACTTCAAATGTATATTTACATTAAAATTCCTTTAAATTTCAATTGAAAGGTTGAAATGGAATGGTGTGGTACTCAAATGAAAAAATATTTCGAAATAAAAGTTAAAATTTTCAGGTATTTTCATCTATTTTTTTAAAAAAAGTGTTTGTTTAGTCCTTTAAAATTAAAGCATTAGAATCAAATCACTACCCTTTACAATGATAACCATCTCAATCTCAACCCTTGAAAACACACCAACCAAATAAAAACGAAACTTCAGTTTGCATGAAAAATGGAAATTGATCACAAATTTTCTTGTTAGATATGATATGATTCAAAATAAGATAGCTTGAAAGGTAGCCAAATACAAATCTTTAATTCCATAACTGTATGAATTCTAACATTCACATGGTTCAAATGAACAACAATTTAGACCATTCTTGAAATTTCTATAGGAAGCCATACCTTCAAATTTGAATTCAACTTCTTGTTGTTTGGCTTTGAATTGAAGAAAAAATTGACTGTTTGTACAGAGAGAAAAGCAAAAAGGAAAATGTAACTCAGAAAAGCTTCCATTTCTCTTTATCTCTCTCCCCATTCTTTTCTTCACCTGCTCATCAACAACTACGACCCACAAACTCCAAAACATTTCAGAATCAAATGGGAGAAAAAGGTGGAATGAAGTATTAAAGGAAACCCAATTCCATTACGTTTCTCAAGAATCCCCACTTGGCTGCCATCATTTTTGTTCTTTCTTTTCTTTCTCATTGGCTCCCACAGCTCATAGATTCTCACCCACGTTTGGTTAAAACAAGGAAAGGATCGTTAAGAATCTCGAAACCCCATACGAACGTTGTTTTTTTTAGGTTTTTCTCGATTCATCTGATAACGCATTTCACTGGTTTAATCTTTGGTGAATCAGTGTTTTTCTTGCTGCATGATTTGTGGGTTTTTAGTTTCCTTCGTTGTTAGCACTGTTCATGATAAAACTATCCAATTCAGGAGTTATCAGTAGTTAGAATTGACTCGAAGATCGAGCAGTAGAGTTGTGAAACGTTCAGAAGGATAGATCTTCTTGTAAAGTTCGAAGTGTTTGGGAATTTTACTCGGAAACCCCATACCCCATTGCAGCTTCTTGAGGTTTCTATTTCTGGGTTGTTGTAAAGGGTTGCGAATGTCATGTCCAAGTAATAGCTTCCGCTACAATGGCAGCCTCTGTGCATGCCCACCAGGCCAGCTTCTTAATCGAGCGAACAACAGCTGTGTTCTATTCAGCCGCACTTCGGCCATTACTACAGGGCGGCTCCAGAACTATGCCGTTAGTTTCCCTGAGACCATATTCTCCTTTGATTCCATCAGGAAGATCACGCAGTCTCAGGCTGTGTTTCTTGAGGCCACTCTTGTCATGCTGCTTTCATGGCTCTTCTTCTGCATATTCCTTAGATTTATGAAGCTTGGAGACGGCAGAAATATCTGGTTCAGGATAAGATGGTGGGTTAGCAGATTGGATGTTTGCTTTGCTACAAGACATTGGCTGGTTAGCTCTCTTTAGCTCTATAGCTTAGAAGTTCACGCTTAATGATGGGTTTATATATATTCTTTTTCTGAATTTTTTTAAGGAAGTTAATGACTCTTCTGTTCATATTGGAATGGAATCCTCGCTTTGCTTTGGTTACGTAATGGCTTTAATTATAGCCGTTTTGTTTACACTTTAATCTTTTTCACTGTGCATTAAGCGAGATGTTCCCCTGTTTTAACCGTTTCAATTTTTAGATAAGAGATAGAAGATGGAGTTCCAACAATTCTGGGACTTACATTTATGGTTTTCAGTTCGCAAAGTATAAATTTTGAGTTTCTTTGGTTAACTGAAGTTAATGTACGTTACTAAATTTGATGGAGTTCGTAGATTTTCATGAATTCAGTTATGCACTCGTCAACTCCTCATTATGCAGTGTTCGGGATAAGAGCTGCAAACTTAATTGGATAAAGCTTCAGCAATCTAAGTCTGAAAATCTGAGGTAAAAAGTCCTGACAATCAAACACTATGGATGATCAAGTATGGATGTTAAAAACACAAAAGGGAACCTTGGGAGTTTACAAAAAAGAACTCCAATTTGTATGGATGAGAAAAGGAAGAATAATAAGAAAACAGCTCTTGGATAATACTGGTTTGAAGGTATAAAATTTGTTAGATACAGTGAATCATTAGAAGAACTGTCTGGAAATTCTCTTATTCTACTTTCTCAAGGTTCATATAATCGGTCATGATAGCATTTTCCCAACAAGTCTGGTTTCTTCTTTAATTTAAGACTACAAAAGACTTGTAGAGGAAATCATTGGGGGCGTAAATGTTGAATCTTTTGAATAAATTATTTTACAGCATTGTAGAAACAAACAATTAGTAAAGAGATTGCTTTTCCACATGATTTCTACACTAAATGCACCATTCTGGAAAAAGCAGGGAGGTCTAAAATTTTATCTGTACCTTAACATTTGTTATATTTTCTTAGATCAAAGGTTCTAGAAAAATATTTTCACCTTCTTTAGAATTTCTCTTCCAAATGATGCCTTGACTCTAAGTTGAAAAAAATCTGTGGGGAGGGGTTCAAAAAGGTATTTGACAGAAATCTCCGATTTTTCCCCTATTCCCTTTTTTTTGCAAGATTTCAAGTCCATGTGTGATTTTGCTGAATTGGGAAAAGGAAGGTCCAGCCAGCAAACTTTACCATCTCTTCACTTGTTAGATTTCTCGTGAGATGAATATTCTAATTTCTCATCTCTTCATCGCAGTATTGGGCAATTTGGTTGTTCCTCGAAGGGAAATTCTAGACCAATATAAGTTGTAGTCTCTCCAATTCTCAGGATTTCCATTCTTTGATAGTCTTCTCCTTACCAGAGGTTGGATTTCCCTCTAAAGGCGTGATAAAATAGGACAAAGACTAGCTACCTCTTGTACAAATAAGATGTATTGCTAAGGTTTATTCCTCAAACTTGTCACAGTTGATACCGCAATTGATTTATAGAGGTTTATTTTGAGCTTTTCTTCTTTCATGGTCACTAAAAGTGTGTGTATCATTAGCAAATTGGAGGTAATTCTTAAATCACCAATTGATCCAAAAGCTTAAGCTAGTGGGTGAAGGTAAATTTAATTATTTATCATCTAACACTCCTCATTGTGGGCTCTAAATATGAAGAAGGCCTAACAAATGAAAATCTATATTAAATGGGGAGAAAACAACAATGCATGGGTTTGAAAATAGGACCTTCTTGGACCACCTGCTTTGATATACCATCTTAAATCACCAATTGACCCAAAAACTTAAGCTGGTGGGTGAATGTACATTTAATTATACATCATCTAATAGTAATTCACACGGAGTGTATCACCTATGGTAAGGCCTTCATAATCAGGTGTTCTGCAACAGTTTGGAGAATTCAAATTTGGACATAAAATTGGAACCAGAATAAAATGAAACAAAGGTTATACTTGTCTTATTCCTCTTGAAGCTTTTTCTCTTACATAAGCTCTTCCTCATCCATTTGGAAAAATAGTCTTTGTAATGATGCAATTAAAGATAAGGTGAAGATTTTGGAAAGACTCCTATCCAAAAAAGGTGAAGTTTTTCTATGTAAACTCAATTGCGAGCTCCAAAGACACATGATAAGCTTCAAAGGAGAAGGTCCAACGCTGCTCTATCTCCCAATTGATGCACCCTTTGTGAAAACAGTACAGAATTTCAAAGCCTATTTTTCTCTCCTGGAATTTGCGGATAAATTTTTGGAGCCTCAACCTTTATTCCTTTGAGCATGGCCCTCCCAAATGAGCCTCTTGGTTTTTTCTCTTATGTGCTTAGAGGTCATCCTTAAAAAGAGAAGAAAATCCGTTGGCTGACCTTTGTAGGGGCTTTTTTTCGGAAATTGTGGGAGGAAAGAAATCAGCAAATCTTCAAGGACAAAGAATCTCCATTCGTTCATTTTTTTAGTTTTATTTATGGCTTCTGTGTGTGAATGTTCTGCTATTCTTCATCATTATAGCATTACCTCGTTACCATCCAACTTTCGTGGTTTTTTGTGACTCCTTTGGAATTGAGTTCTCCCTTCGTTAATTTGTAACCCCATATTATCAATGAATTTGTTTCTTTTTTTTTTGGGTGGGGGGGGGGGGGGGGAATCCAAACTTGACTAGAGCCCTTTACGTACCACACCATGAAAATCCCTCCCTACAAATGACAAATGTTAACTGAAATAATCTTGCATGTGGTTTAGTTTTTCTTTTGAACTTGTGTGGTAGCTGTTCCCAAAGTGATTTTTAGGGAGGTCATTTTGGTGGGAGACATAGAAGTCACTGGTGTTGGGGGGAGGGGGGTGCCATTGTGATTATATTTATGAAATAAATCGATCCATTTTATGGGATGAAACTAAGGATTCTCATATCGCTAAGATTAGAGTTAATTTTAATTCCCATTTATGGGTCTTTTTGATTATTGACTTTGTTTATTTTCCCTTCATTTGTGATTTTAACAGTTGTTATCTGAGGTCTTGTTTTCGGGCATGCATGCTTTTTGTCTGTTTGGGGTGGCTTCTAAACCTCCACTAGTTAATGAAAATTATCATTTCTGATTCTTAGAAAAGTTTAATACATAAACGTTCTTGCTTTTGATCTTCCTATTAATGAGCTCTTATCTGTGTTGAAGGATGACCAAAGGATAGTCACAAAACGTAAAACTGAACTTGGTGGAATGTTCTCAATAGCAAGTTGGATACTTTTTATTGGCCTGTTCGCTGCGTAAGTACAATTTCATTTGTTCTTTCATCCATCACATAATCAATTTTCTCTTGTTGGTTTCATATTAACTTGGTCTTTCAGTGCTTTCTCAGGTTGCTTTACCAAATCATATCTAAGAGAAGCATTGAAGTGCATAATGTGAAAGCAGCAAATGCACCAGACCTGGTTTCCTTTGTGAATGACATTGAATTCAATATAACCACAGTCTCTACTATGAGTTGTGCAAATATCCGTGGTCTTGATACTGTAGTGTTTGGAAATCCTGGTTTTCTGGAACAGAAAGTAATGCCTCTGTCAAGCTTTGCAAACTTCTCCTGTCAAAACAGGAGTGAAGGCCCAACTATAAGTTTGAAGTGTGAAAGGTGTCGTTTCATTCAGGATGATGTTTATATTTCATGGCAGTTTGTTGATCTTCCAAATAATCCTGCAAGTGCTGTTGGATTCGAGTTTAACATATCTGCTAAGGATCAGGTTCAGAGGAGTCAGGAAAGTTTTGTTAGTGGAACACTAAAAAATAGAAGTAATTTTGATGATACACCAGTTACGTTCAGAGGGAAGAGTGCAAATATAGTGCAGTTTAACCTATTTCCAAGAATATACAGTAATAAACAGGATTCCAAGCTCATGCAGCCCTTATTTCATGAGTTTGTTTCAGGTTCATCCTTTCAAAATACCAATGACCTCCAATTGTCCCTTGAAAATACAAATGATGGACTACTGAACATCACCTTGTACATCAATCTTCTCTCCTCGTACATTGTTGAGGTAGAGAGTCAAAACATTCTGGGCCCTGGTAAGTATTTTGCTTCATTGACATATATAATCCCTATGTAAATTTGCAGAAACAAACTGAATTGATAAAAATACTGTGTGGATGGGATGAGGAAGGCATCTCCCACCCTGCCCTGTTCTCAGCTCCATTGACAACAATGCATACTCGTGTACTAGCTCATAGGTCTTTAGATCTCCCAAAGAGCTTGAATAACCTTGTTCTTTCTCCATTTCCTGTTATTTATGAGTAATGAATATTTTAGTTTTGGTAACTATTGGAAAGTAGAAGACAACACAAGGTGTACGTGGAAAACCCTAGCACAAGGAGAAAAAACCACAGTAGAAGTCGTTCTTATTATTTTCTAATAATCCAAAAGATACAAGGGGGAAGAATATAGGCTACAAAAAGCCCTAGCAAACATGGAAATAAAACTAGGGTACAATAAATTACACAAATACCCTTGAGGATATAAACATTCAGCTAGTCCCTTATTTCCAATTGTAACATATCCATATCTTACAGAAGGCGCTTTTTGGCCATGGATACAATTATACAATTGAGATACAAATCTGTCTCCAAAGTTTGTTAGACACATGTTGAACATTTTTAAGCATAATAAACAAAAAATGATAAACTGGTATAGGACAAAATAACAAATTTTGAGAGTGAAATACATTAACCTTATTTCTAAAGTAGAGAAAGGCATGAACTATCACTATAGATTTCCTTCTTGTATTAAAAATGATATATAATTAGAAAAAGGTATATTATGGTAAATTTGTAGTTCTTTGGGTTGTCCTAGATTTTCAGAAAATAATGAGTCATTATCTGTATGGTTTAATCTTTCTGTCATACATGTGTCCGTGCTTCTTTGCCTTTGGAAATGACTCTTTTATGAATGAATATGTGTAGATTCTCCTCTATTTAATGTTAATGATTAGCTTCTGCAAAAGACAAACCAAGTTATACATTTTGATTTAACAGATCTTATCTTGTAACTAATATTTATAATGGTATTTGACTGGCATTGTGATCGGTTGTACTATTTCTATGTTTTGCAGTTAGCTTCCTTGCAGATCTTGGTGGCCTATATTGCATTAGTTTTGGCATTTTTTTCTACCTTCTGGTGCAGGTAAGGGTTTTCCTTGAAAAGTGAAGCTGAAGCTTGTAAATAATAATTTGTACTATTGTGTCATCAAACTTTTTATGATATCATAATGTTCCTCTTCCAGTTTCTTATTTTGCAAAAACTACTGTCACATAGCACTGATTTATGTATATATGTTTGTGGGAGCATATTTACCTAATAAAAATATAACAGCCGTTATAAGTTTGCCATCATAGCATCAGACATTATTTCACAAGTGAGCTTGTTATTAATATTGATTTAATTTGAAATGAAAAGGGGAAATCATATTAGAAATGACCAATTGTTTAGGGAGACAGAAAGTTAGGTCCCTTCCAGTTTCTCTTGCATTAAGCATGTATTGTAATACTGAAACCAAGTATTTCTTCTTTCTCGGAGATTGAGTAATTGTTTAGATTCACTAACTTGGTTTGTTTTCTAGTTTGAGTACAGAATTAAAAGGCTCCGCAATGAAGACAGTGTTATGCGTAAAATTAGAAATCGAAGAAAAGCACAAGAACATTGGAATAAGGTGCTTCTTCATCTCTTTCTCTCAAGTTATTTGAGATACCAGTTAATTGATATTATTTATTTTCCTGTTCTCTATTGCTTTAAATGAGGGAAATTATTTATTCTAAAGGAGCACCTTGCTTGACTACTAGATTTTTAGGCAAAAAAAAAAAGGACGCTTGTCCTCTCTCTCTGTGAGGTATCATTCGTGGGCGTAGGGCAATTTTGGGGTGGGTCACGAGAGTATTGATTTCTGAAGCTAAAGCTCTTGAACTATGATGGTTACCAAACTGACTTATTTTATTTTCTAGTTGAGGAAATATGTAATGTATACATGGGGCTGCAGTGCACTGCTGGATGGTGATTATAATGATCCGTCAAAAACATCAAGTTGTCCCAACTGCATTGGTCAACCAAGTCATAAGAATGGATCGTCGCGCAAGCGACGGTTAAAGAGTGGAAGTAGTACTGCTATCAGCTTTAACATAGATGTAAATGGAGCAACCAATAGGGTAATTTTCTTGGAATATTCTTGCATGAGCTGATTTATTTTCTGATATTGTTCCTTTAAGTCCTATTAGTCCAATCCAAATTGATTGGGCTTATCATATGCAGACTGTTAATCAAGATATGAAATCTCCGAAGGCAACAGCTACTGA